>NW_024100516.1:247500-850000 GCF_016545835.1 Crotalus tigris | reverse complement strand
GGGGCGGAGGGGAGAGAGAAAGAAAGAGTACCTTTTGTGTTTCCAACACACTACCCTGGTGTCTCTTCTGGTCCTGCAGAGGACAGGTTTCCGAGAAAGCATTAAACATTTTTAGAATTTCCCTTTTTAAAGGTCTTGGGTTGTTTTCTTTTCTTTTTGAAGAGTCCTTGGTGTTGTCTCAGCTTGGTGGTTTTCTTGCAGACGTTTCATCAGCCAAACCAGGAACACCATCAGTGCTGTGCTGGACCTGTATGTAACTCTGGCCAGAACATATAGCTAGCTTAGGAATTAAGAACTGTGTTAGAGCTTTTCAGGATTCCTATACAATGAACTTTGAAGTCCCTCCCACTGACTAGGTAAGATATAGGACTGACTAACAACTAGACTACGTTTCCCAGAGGCCATCTCTTAAGTAGACAGCATTTAACCCTTTAAATGCTAAATGCTCTAACACAGTTCTTAATTCCTAAGCTAGCTATATGCTCTGGCCACCTACTGGTCCAGCCCAAGTGCTAACGCTACATGATGTTACTTCCAATATCTCGGAAGCTGCCCCAAAGAAGAGGGAGTCAAGCTATTCTCCAAAGCGCCTGAAAGCAGGACAAGGAGCAACGGATGGAAACTAACCAAAGAGAGAAGCAACCTGGAACTAAGGAGAAACTTCCTGACAGTGAGGACAATTAACCAGTGGAACAACCTGCCTCCAGAAGCGGTGAATGCTCCCAACACTGGAAGTCTTTAAGAAGAGACTGGACAGCCATTGGTCAGAAATGGTAGAGGGTTTCCTGCCTGAGCAGGGGGCTGGACTAGATGACCTCCAAGGTCCCTTCCAACTTTATTGCTATTATTATTATAGTTCCGTTAAGGAAACGTCTGCAAGAAAACAACCACGCTCAGCGAGTACCAAGGACCCCTCGCTTCCACCCTGAGTTAGAAATATTCTCCTTTATTGGAATTATTTCCCCCCAATGGGTATCCTGTGGAGAAGCTGGGATGTTCCCCACCCATCTGCACACCCAACAAGTTGTGAATGGCTGTCCCAAGCAAACTGGTGCTTCCCTTCTCTTACCCCGCCCCCCCCCCAATTTTTAAAGCTTTGCTCTGCAGTATGGTGGCTGCATCAGAGTGGGCAAAGACCTCCATCCGTGATTGTTAATTTTGGAGATAAATCAATTCTGTCTGCCTGCATCCAAAGTGGCTCCCCCCTCCCCCCCAGGGCTTAGCCATCATCCTGTTGCAAATCTATTCGCAGTGTGTCCTATCGAATGCAGGGGAACATACTTCTCACCTCGCGCTGCACTTCAAGGATGTTGTAATGAATGAACGAACGTTTCATTTCTTGTTAATTCAGGAAGCTTTCTATGTACACTTATTCCCAGATGTGCGCACATACATAACTTTTGAATTGGTAAAAAAAAAACAATACAGATTATTATTTTTAACTGTACGAGTCTTGTCGGCTTTACCTTTTGACCGTCGGCCCGGCTGGGCTTCAAACTTGGGAACCAGCCTCGCTCCAGGTAAGTCCTCGACTTGCAGCAGTTCGGTTTAGTGACCCGTTTCAAAGTTACGACGGCACTGAAAAAAAGGGGACTTGGGAACCATTTTTCACCCGACTTGTAGCCTCCTCCCCCTATGGGCCCGTGATCAAAATTCAGAGGCTTGGCCAGCGGTTCGTGCTTACGACGGTCGCAGCGTCCTGGGATCAAGTGATCCCCTTTTGCGTCCTGACAAGCTAAGTCAACGGGGAATCCAGATTCACTTAACAATCATGTTACTAGCTCAATAAATGCAGTGATCTGCTTAACACAGTGTTTTTCAACCTTGACAATTTTAAGGCATGTGGACTTCAACTCCCAGAATTCCACAGCCAGCAATGCTGGCTGTGGAATTCTGGGAGTTGGAAGTCCACATGCCTTAAAATTGTCAAGGTTGAGAAACACTAGCTTAACAGATGTGGCAAGAAAAGTCATATAAAACGGGGCAAAACTCACTTAACAAATGTTTCACTTAGCAACATAAATTTTGGGCTCAGGTCTGGTCGTAAGCTGAGGACTACCTGTGTTGCTAGAGGCCTTCTAATCAACAAGCAAATTCCAATGGGAAGCCAGATCCGTTTAATGACCGTGTTACCAACTTAATGGCAGTGAGTCACTTAAGGTGGGCAAAAAAGAAAAAGTGGTAAAATGGGGCGAATCTCTCAACTGTCTCGCTCAGCAATGGGAATGTTGAGCTCCGTTGAGGTCGTAAGTTGAGGACTACATGTAGAGTCAGATCCAGCAGCCGGCGGGCAATAGGACAACGCAAACCACAATTTCCAACCACAATCGGAACCAGGATTGCTTCTACGCAATTTGTTGAGTGAGTCGTGCTTGATTTTACCGTGGTAACGTGAATCCCTGCAGTTGTTAAGGGGGACTGTGCGGTTGTTAAGCGAATCCAGCTCCCCTCGTTGACTTTGCTTGTTGAAAGCCGGCTGGGTCACAAAGATGCTTCCATGACTCTTAAATACATGTATTTCCGTGCCTTTTGATCATGTGACCATGAGGATGCTGCGATGGTTGTAAGTACGAGGATCAGTTGTCATGAAACATCTGCAAGAAAGCCACAAAGCTCAAGAGTCCCACAGTCCTCCTCTTCCCCACACACTCCACTCCTTTCTAGCCCTGATGACGTTACCTACTTGGGTTGCGAAACGTCTGCAGGCAAACCACCAAGCTCAGAGAGTATCAAGGACCCCACAGTCGTCCTCTTCCTCCTCCCACACACCACTCCCTTCTAGCAGTAATGACGTGACCTACTTAATCATAAAGTTGGAAGGGTCCTTGGAGGTCATCTAGTCCAAACCCCTGCTCAGGCAGGAAAGCCTATACCAGTGGTGGTGAACCTATGGCACGTGTGCCAGAGGCAGCACTCAGAGCCCTATCTATGGGCACGCGCGCCATGCCCCAGAGATGGCAACCGTCCCTCTTCAACCAGCCGCCCGCTAACTCGGCGAGGTTCCACATGGCCAGATGCATCCCAGCATGGCTGGTTTCCTTCTCCCCCCACCCTGTCCCATCCCTCCTGGCCTCGCATGCTCTCCTTTTCCCGGGCACGACCCACTGCATCGCTTCAACTGTTGGCCGGCCGTCCAGCTCAGAGGCAGCTTCTCTGAACTGCTGGGGGCGAGCTGTGGAGCCCCAGAGTGTGCTGGTTGAGGGGCTGGCAGGCTGCGGCAGCTGACGGACACTGTTGGCCCCCATGCGCTTGCTGGCCTCTGTGTGTGGGGGCCCATGGTGTCAGGCAGAAGTCACCCCAGCCTCTGCCTCGCCTTGCCCTGCGACAATGGCAGCCCCGCCCTGCCATGCCTCACCCCGCAGGACAAGCCTCCTGCCCACCGCCCCACCTGCCAGAGACCCCCTGGATCTCCCCCAACCCTGCCCGGCCCCCACAGGCGTCCCCCACAAGCAACATCAAGGTGACCACGCCCACCTTGGCAACACCCACCCAGTCTGCTATGACTACAGCCACACCCACCCAATGGGCCACACCCACCTGGCACCCGGTGATACATAAGTGGGTTTTGGGTTGCAGTTTGGGTACTCGGTCTCTAAAAGATTCGCCATCACTGGCCTATACCAACTTTATTGTTATTATTATTTCAGACAAATGGCTGTCCATTTTTAAAAACTTTCAGTGTTGGAGCATTCACCGCTTCTGGAGGCAGGTTGTTCCACTGGCTAATTGTTCTAACGGTCAGGAAGTTGCTCCTTAGTTCTAGGTTGCTTCTCTCCTTGGTTAGTTTCCATCCGCTTGGGCCATGAAACGTCTGCAGGTAAACAACCAAGCTTAGAGACCACCAAGGACGCCACAGTCCTCCTCCTCCTCCCCCACACACTCTCCACTCCCTTCTAGCACTGATGGCGTTACCTACTTGGGTCATGAAAACGTCTGCAAGCTCAGAGAGCACCAAGGAACCCACATCTAAATTGCAAAAACTCGTATGGAATTAATTAAAAGAAATACAGTGAAATTCTAAGTACTCATAACATTTTAGCAGCAACGTCCTGATTTATTGAAACAGACTGGGTTGGTGTTTTTTTTTGTTTTTTGTTTTGTGTGCACTGAAGTTAATCCCATGATAAAATACAATCAAACAGGCAGATGGTGGACTGACTGCCTAGGGCGGTGAGTCTCAATCTTGACAAATTTTAAGAGATGTGGGTCTCAGTTATAATAATAAAGTTGGAAGGGGCCTTGGAGGTCATCTAGTCCAACCCCCTGCTCAGGCAGGAGACCGTATACCATTTCAGACAAATGGCTGTCCGGTCTCTTCTTAAAAACTTCCAGTGGTGGAGCATTCACAGCTTCTGGAGGCAGGTTGTTCCACTGGTTAATTGTTCTAACTATCAGGAAGTTTCTCCTTATATTCTAGGTTGCTTCTCTCCTTGATCAGTTTCCACCAGTTGCTTCTTGTCCTGCCTTCAGGTGCTTTGGAGAATAGCTTGACTCCCTCTTCTTTGGGGCAGCCCCTGAGATATTGGAACACTGCTATCATGTCCCCCCTCGTCCTTCTCTTCATTAAACTAGACATGCCCAATTCCAGCAACCGTTCCTTGTATGTTTTTAGCCTCCAGTCCCCTAATCATCTTTGTTGCTCTTCTCAACTGGCTGCTGGGGAACTGGAAGCTGGAAGTTCACATCTCTTTAAAAGTTGTCAAGGTTGAAAAACGCTGCACCTAGACCCCCAGGAAAGTTTGAAATGTTTCAGAAAACCAACTTGGTTACCTGAACTACGGAGAAAAAAGTACAAACGCATGTATCCCCAAGACATAGGGGCACTGAAACCTCTCGTCCCCTCATCTCCCCAATATTAAACATTGCCAATACAAACACAAGTTTATAATAATATATAAAGTCAGTATAATATAGAATATTCTCAGGGGGAAAAAAAAACACCAGTGCTTAAATGCTGTCATCATTTGCTTCAGTAGATAGTGGAAAGCACATCAAAAAATAAATATATATATACATACACATATGTTTATGAAAGCGCGCGCAGAGTATCCCTTATTCTGAAGGAATCCTTTAAAAAAGGCATCAATCCAAATCATACGTTAGAGAATCATAAAAAATTAAAAAGAACACCATTCAGTATGGCTTTTTTTTTTCATCAACAATTGCGCAGGTCACAGAATGAAATAAAATACTGCTATTGCGTTTCCCCCCCCTCCCCAATTTTTGCTTATTTTAAAAAAAAAAAACCTGGAGTTTTAAGTCTCTGGCATTATAACAAAGGAAGAAGCCGCGCAAATTTGGAAGCAACTGAAATGATAGCAGGTCAGCCCATGTTTTATCATAAGGCTGCTGTGATTGAGCCCACAAGCAGAGGCAAAAAAACAAATTGTACACGCATTAAGACATCCTGATGACTTCCCCCCCCCCATGCTGTCTGAATGAGCCTAAGGCAGGGGTCTTCAAATTTGGCCCTTTTATGACTTGTGGACTTCAGCTCCCAGAATTCCTCAGCCAGCCTCCATTTTGTTTATTAGATTTAAGACCGGGGTCTTCAAACTTGGCCCTTTTATGACTTGTGGACTTCAACTCTCAGAATTCCTCAGCCAGCGTGAGGTGGCTGGCCTAAGGTGAATCAAATCTTTGAGGCAGCATCCCTAGAGGCTATTCACAATGGCTGATAATGTCGTTCCGAGGTTTCTGATCTGTAAGAAACATTCGTACATGCATTCGGGCCAGAAACTTTGAAGCAATTGCTACAAAAAAAAAAAATCAATAGATTAGACCAGGGGTCTTCAAACTTGGCCCTTTTATGACTTGTGGACTTCAACTCCCAGAATCCCTCAGCCAGGCAAGCCTGGCTGAGGGATTCTGGGAGTTGAAGTCCACAAGTTTGGATTAGACAGATTTACCTGAACCTGTTCAATCTCTGCTCTTGCAGGAAGAACTGGAAAAAACGTTGATCAGAAACCTCGGAACGACATTATCAGCCATTGTGAATAGCCTCTAGGGATGCTGCCTCAAAGATTTGATTCACCTTAGGCCAGCCACCTCACGCTGGCTGAGGAATTCTGAGAGTTGAAGTCCACAAGTCATAAAAGGGCCAAGTTTGAAGACCCCGGTCTTAAATCTAATAAACAAAATGGAGGCTGGCTGAGGAATTCTGGGAGCTGAAGTCCACAAGTCATAAAAGGGCCAAGTTTGAAGACCCCTGGTCTAATCTATTGATTTTTTTTTTTTTTTTTTGTAGCAATTGCTTCAAAGTTTCTGGCCCGAATGCATGTACGAATGTTTCTTACAGATCTGTCGACAAAGGGGCACGGGCCCTTTGTGACAGGGTCCGTCACCTGAAAGGAGAAAAATCACCATGTGGTCTCTCTTCCCTTTTCACCATTTTGCGCAGCAGGGGGTCAGGCTTCATTGTAAAAAGGGAGGGTTGTGGTTTAAAGTCCCGGAGGAGAGGATGCTGATTCCCTCTCTGCCTTGGGGCGAGGTGGGGAAGAAAATCAATTATATTTGAAGCTGGAAGGAAATTCACCCTATGAAAGCATTTAAATCGATCAGACCCTGGTTTGCTTACACAGGAAAAAAAATTTCTTAACTGATTTCCGAAATGGAATCAGACATATTTGTTTACACAGACATTAAATGCCTGTGTCAAGACTGCTAACATTGGATGTTCTTGCTTGCCATATATGAAGAAGCAAACCTGTCTTATTTAGCACTTCTAGAGTTAAAGCAGATAAAACTAGCCTAGTGGATGGGAAAATTTGCTAGTTAACCATAACAATGTCTGAGCACAATGTTGCCAAGGTCAGCTGTAACTGAAGGGGCACTTCACACTTCACATTAATTGGAGAATGTGATTGATGACTGTAAAATGAAGAAGTGAGTTATGCTTTGTTAGGGGTATTTGGGGGAGGGAAGATTCAGTTTTTGGCTTAACTTTGAATGTGCCGAAGCTAGGAAGAAAATAAAGGATTCTTTAAGGTAAATAAGCCTCAAAGTTCTTTGAAAAGCTGCTTCTTTTCGGAACCATGACAGCCTGATTGTGTTGGCTTTTTCTTTTTTGAAAATCCAACTTGTCACCCTTTAGAACAGGGGTCTTCAACCTTGGCAACTTTAAGACTTGTGGACTTCAACTCCCAGAATCCCTCAGCCAGAATTCTGGGAGCTGAAGTCCACAAGTCTTAAAGTTGCCAAGATTGAGGATGCCTGTTTTAGAAGGCCAATAGTATCCAGAAGTATTCAGAACATGGTTCTCAACCTTTTTAATGTCGTGACCCCCAACCGGTTGTAAGTCGAGGACTACTCAACCGGTCATAAGTCAAGGACTACTCAACTGGTGCAGCACCGTTTGCAGACTGGGACTTTTGGTGGGCTCAGCAGGGCAGAGACAGCCTGGACAATTCCTATTGGCTTTTGAAAGCCAATAGAATTAGACTCTATTCAAGAGAGTCTATTGTATTGGCTTTCAAAAGCCAATAGAATAAAAGGGAGTAGCACAGCTAAGGAAAAGGGGAAAAAAATGGCGGACTGCGTTGTTTGGTGACCCCCGTGAAATGGTTGTTCGACCCCAAATGGGGTCCCGACCCACAGGTTGAGAACCACTGATCCAGAAGATGCTTTTTAGGCCTAAGCCCTAAAGAACCAAAGTAAAGCTACTACCAGTTGGAAAGATCAATTATATATTCAGAGGATGTCTCGCTAATTGAGTACGAGAGTTTCAGGTCTTCGAAGCTGCATGGAGTCAAAACTGGCACCCAATAAAAGCTGAACCGAGGAAGACCTGCCATTATTAACTGGTTAAACATTTCTTTTCGTCCTTCAGACCGCTGCTTGCAAAATGCCCTCGGCGTTTATTGCACCGAAATACAAAGAAAATGCTTTCAGTTCATGAAATTGTGTTTTAATGCTGGGGGGGGGGGGCATGGAGAACCCGTAAAACTGGTTGGAGCTGCACGATGCCCTGGTAGGGTTTTTTTTTTCCTGAAGGTGCAGCTTGCGTGTTATGACCCAAACCAAAAGTGGGGAGTATCATAGCGTAGCATCTTGGCGGCTCAAGATGTTCAGCTAAAAAGTCCATAATGCCCTTTTCCAAACTGGAGAGTTTGGAAAAAATTCAGAGAAGAGCAACTAAGTCAACCTTGGCTCTTTTATGACTCATGGACTTCAACTCCCAGAATTCCTGAGCTAGCATGGGGGAACTATGGCCCCCTCATGACTTGTGGACTTCAGTTCCCAGAATTCCTGAGCCAGCATGGCTCAGCTTCGAAACCTCCCCCTTTTCCCTCAGCATGGCTGGCTCAGGAATTCTGGGAGTTGAAGTCCACGAGTCATAAAAGAGCTAAGGTTGCCTAGCCCTTAACTAAGATGATTGAAGGCCTGGAGACTAAAACATTCGAAGAACGGCTGCAGGACTTGGGTTTGGCTAGTCTAAAGAAAAGAAGAAATAAGGGAGACACGATAGCAGCGTTCCAGTATTTGAGGGGCTGCCACAAAGAAGGGGGGGGTCACGTTCACCAAAGCACCAGAGGGAAGGACGAGAAAAAATGGATGGAAACTGATCAAGGAGAGAAGCAACCTGGAATTAAGGAGAAACTTCCTGACAGTGAGGACAATCAACCAGTGGAACAGCTTGCCACCAGAAATCGTGGGTGCTCCAGCACTGGAGGTTTTTAAGAAGAGACTAGACAGTCACTTGTCTGAGACAGTATAGGTTCTCCTGCTTGAGCAGGGGGCTAGACTAGAAGACCTCCACAGTCCCTTCCAGCTCTATTCTATTCTATTCTATTCTATTCTATTCTATTCTATTCTATTCTATTCTATTCTATTCTATTTATTAAAATCATGAGTAGATGGATGGGTGAGTTTCCCTTAGCACAGTTGAGGTGGCAGTCCAAGGATTTCAGGAGTTGTGTATGATATCACATATAGCCAGCAGACTGCTAGCGCTTGTCACTCAAATCTGTTCTCCACCCCCCCTCCTCCCCCGGATAGTCTAATGATAGGGCCAGCCTTGTGGGTCACACCCACCCTTCCTCTAATGCAGGCTTTGCCAACCTTGGCAACTTTATGATGTTGGATTTCAACTCCCAGAATTCCTCAGCCAGCCATCTGGCTGGGGAATTCTGGGAGTTGAAGCCCAAACATCTTAAAGGCAACCCCCAAGTACTCTAGCATCCATCAATGCCTCTTGTCAACTTTACGAGTCATCTAGACTGGATATATATTTTTTCCGTGCTACTGAAGAATCCATAATTGGCCAAAAAAACAGGCTGCATACAGCACCCTTTTCTATTTGGTCCTCTATCCTTACTGGCTGAAAATCGGTGAGTTTTCCTGGCGTGTCGAGGCACTGAACGCCCAAAACGTAAAGCACAAAACCTCATAGTTTTTAAAAAACCCAAACACCTCCAAACCTACATCTCAGCATTTCTCATCCAAAATCAACATCCAGCTATAAATACCATGTTTACAAACTCCAAGGGCTGGCTTTACACAATACGTAAGCCTAGTAGTACAACAGGCCAGCCCGGCTTTTGATTTCCCTCTGGTGTATTGTCTTTTTTTTTTTTTTTTGTACAAATCACCGCAACGGCCAGAACAGCAAACATGCCTGGCTTGTTTGCAGAACAAAGCAAGCATCACGATCCAGTTGGCCACCGGCCCGTTGAGCCTTAGGATTGCGCCAAAATTGATAGAATTTTATTTTTAGCAGCTTGCAAAGCAACCGCAAATAGAACGACTCACAACAGGTAGAAAATCCCGTGGATAAAATAGTGATAGCACTTAGATACCACTTCACAGTGCTTTTACAGCCCTCTCTGAGCAGTTTACAGAGTCAGCTCTTGCCCCCAATAATCTGGGTTCTCATTTTATTGTAGGATGAAAGGCTGAGTCAACCTTGAGTCGGTCAGGATCAAACGCCTAGCAGTGAGTTTGCCTGAAATGCTAGATTCTGACTGTTGGGCCATCACGGCTCTTAAAAGCTGTACAACATGGCTTATGCCGCACAACCTGTAGGTTTGGAAACTCCCAAGATGTCAGCCGCTTTTCCAACAGCTCCCTATTCGTGGAACATAAAACACAGACACGACCAATGGCTCAACATCAAGCAATCACGTTTTCCACAGGATTTGACGCCTGAACATCTGGAGGTGTATCCCTTGTGGTCACATGAACACAAAGAGCAATGCAACCAACATGGGCGCTAACTTTACAGACTTTAAGGTGTGGTTGCTTCTCCTCTGCCTTTGTTGATAAACAGCTACAAAAGCAAAAAAAAAAAAAAAAAAAGCCCACTATGTTAAGCAGAAAGGAAAGAGAGAAAAGAGAGAAGAACAAAAAAATGAAATAAAAAATAGTCTCTTCAAAATAAATAAAACCCTAACCAACATGGAACAGGGAAGGAAAGGGGAACTAAACAGCTACTTGGAGAGACCAGGGTTAGCTGGATTGTATTCAACACTTTTGTCTCAATTATATGCTAACATTGTAGATTGGACCCACTTGGAACCAATTTTGGCCAGAGGGCAGAGGCAAGAGAAGGCACAAGGAGAGATCCAGGAGAAATTAAAAGCCCCCCCCCCCCCAAATCCCTCTTTTTGTATAGGACTGCATTTCATGTGTATAATTGGAAGTAAAAGTTAGCTTGCCGGAGAACTAACTTGAATAACGCAGCAGAGTGGGAAATGCTATTCTCAAGTCTGGGTATGAGGGAAATGGAATGTCCCCCAAACCTGAAAATTGACACACACACATACCAAATATCTGAATTTGTACCCAGCATTTTTTTTTTTTTTAAAAAGATACCCATTGACATGGAAGCAAGAGGGAACATGGAATCTCAAGAATGCTTTTGGAACCATCATGGATAAATGAGGAAGTTGTCAAGGCAAAGACAGCCGAGAAGCTGAAGAAAAAGTCGGTATCCTGCCCCCAGTGAGGTGGGCATAATTGCTGATTTTTCCCTTTTAAAAAAGTATAAAAATCTTAACATGTCGGCCTCCAGTTGAGATACAATATAAAATGTAAGAAGTTGCCAAGATCTATTAAAATAAAAAAAACCTTACTCCTTTCCCTCCCTTTTGCCCTTCTTTTATTTGAAAATGGGAATAAAATATTTGGTTAGATGTGTTTTTTTTTTTCTCAATGGTTAAATGAACACACTGCTTTGCAACTTAATAGAAGTCCGTGATCTATTCCAATCACCTAAATATCCCACATTCATGCAAGAACTGTATTTCTCCAACCTCCTTAACCAGGACAGAAGCAGACTTAACATCTGCATTTATACATTTATTTATCAAATTTACATGCTGCTCATCTCGTGAGTTGATGCTACATTCGGTTACTTTTAACCTTGGTTTTGGTGTTGTGGGAAGTCAGCTCCCCAGAGAAGGAAATATTAAAAGGGCAGAAAAATATATTTCCTCAAAGGATCTTAAAGAGGCAGAAAAGCATGCCCAATTTTTCTTAATAGCCCCAAATCTCCCTCCCCCAAGCAGCTCTGTAGAAATGCAGATGTAAATAATCCATTCAGGAAGGTTGGAGGCCTCCAGCTAGAAGATTAAGAAGACAAAGACATCTAAAATCTACATACCCCACCCAAACTCTAAGACAGGACATAATAGGATTAATCCACAGATGCCAAAGGGCGCACCCAGACTCAAATCAGAATACACGACACAGGAAATACAAAGCTTCAAACAGGAACAGGAAACAACTCCAAACAAAAGCCCCAGAGGGTATAAAAACCCACTCCCTACATGTGCTCTCTCTCTTTTCTGCCAGAGTCATCTTTCTGTCTGGCTCTCTTCTTCAATAAACTGCAACTTTCTTTCTAAAGCAGTCCCCATGTTGTTTATTCCCGGCTTGGACTGAACCATGATGAAGACTTTTCCTTCAAATGGTCTGAACTCTGTCTGGTTAATTTATGGTTCAATTATTCCGTAAACTCAGAAAACAAGTGGGTGCAATAACTATGTTCAGCACATTGGGTTAACACAGGCGATAAATACATTCTTTGACTTCAGGAAAAGAGTAGCTAAACCCCAGCCTTTCAACAAATGGGTAGTGTGGGAAAAATGACAACTACGATGAGGAAAAACTGACAATTGATAGGTTGGGAAAAAAAGACGTGAACAGAATGGCGCATTTCTTAAATTCCCCTTTCGGTTCTCTTTGCTGCGCAATGTTTTACCCCGGTAAAAGAAGAAGGAAACAGCGAAGCTGTGATAGGTAATGAAATAAATGTAGGTAAAATATTGCCTTGGCAGATCAAGAGCTTGGAGGAAGCCGTTTCTTAGTGCAAACTGGAGTGCAATTTCTGCTCGGACGTTCCGGTGAGAAGTGCAAAACTTAAACGGGAAGCATTTTAGCACCGATAAGCTGCTACTACTGTCAAAGAATGTCTTTCTTTGGATTTGAAGCCCTTTTAGGGGGGGACGCAAACAATTCCGCCTCCCAAATCAACTTGCAGGACGCTTTGGGTGGAGCCCATTCAGTCTTTGGGGCCGAGTGTCAGCCTGCTAGACTCTGTAGAACAGTGGTTCTCAACCTTTTTAATGCCGCAACCCCCAACCGGTCGTAAGTCGAGGACTACTCAACCAGTTGTAAGTCGAGGACTACTCAACTGGTGCAGCACTGTTTGCAGAATGGGACTTTTGGCGGGCTCAGCAGGGCAGAGAGAGCCTGAACAATTCCTATTGGCTTTTGAAAGCCAATAGAATTAGACTCTATTCAAGAGAGTCTATTCTATTGGCTTTCAAAAGCCAATAGAATAAAAGGGAGTAGCACAGCTAAGGAAAAGGGGGAAAAAAATGGCGGACTGCGTTGTTTGGCGACCGCCGTGAAATGGTCGTTCGACCCCAAATGGGGTCCCGACCCACAGGTTGAGAACCACAGCTGTAGAAGCACAAGCAGGCAATTTTATTGCTCTTCATAATCCATTGTTAGACTAGATGTAAGTACTTACATGTATATGCTGCATTTGAAGCAGGCTGTGCAATAAGACTTGGATGTATTTTCTTGTCAGGCTCACCGGATGGATAAGGCCACCTTAGAGCCCAAAAACCTGGCTCTGCCACTTGTGGGCATCCTATTTTGGAAGTGGCTACTAGAAAGATCTCACCTCCATCCCATCTATGTATTGGTTCTTTTTATCTGTCGTAATATTACTTTGAATGTTTCAGCTTTGAACAGCTGATGTTTTAATGTTTAATGTTTTAATTCTGTAATATTCTCTGTCTCTCTGTCTCTGTCTGTCTGTCTGTCTGTCTGTCTGTCTGTCTCTCTCTCTCTGTTAAGGGGGCTTTTTCTGGAGAATTAACAAGGCCAGATGCCTTTCATTCTTGTACGTTTCTCCCTCCTCCATTGACTTATGAAATCAACTGAAAATTAATACAGAAAAAGAAAAAAAAAATCTCTGTTAACTAGAATGTTCCCAGTTCCTTAAGTTACATTATTAAAACCCTCCAGATTCCAATATTGGGTTAGGACCGGCGCCAAAGAAGGAAAGGATACATTACTCTTTAGAAATTGTGATATACTACCTTCGTTGTCAGGTACTGCATCTGATAACACACAGATATGTTAGACACACAAACAAATGCACAAACACAAGGAATCAGCACCTTTCACTATTTGACCTCTCTGATTCTGAGACTTGTTTTTTTTTTTTTAAGGTCAGTTTTAAGATAGTCGTTTTGAGCCTCAAAGTATTCGGAATAAAACCACAAGTTCTGCAACTAAGAACGGAGGTTTCCCTGCTCAAGGCAGGAAGCAAAGATAAAAGGGCAAATTGGCAAAATGACCTTTTAAAGCTGCCCCAGGAAAGTAGCAGTAACCAGCCAGAAATCCTATTGAATCATTAAAGAGAAGGTAACAAAATATCTTGTTTAGAGACTGGGCAGTCACTGTCTGAGATGGTATAGGCCGGGGTAGGCAACCTTGGCTCTTTTACGACTTGTGGACTTCAACTCCCAGAATTCCTGAGCCAGCCAAAGTTGAAGTCCACGAGTCATAAAAGAGCCAAGGTTGCCTACCCCTGGTATAAGTTCTCCTGCTTGAGCAGGGGGGCTGGACTAGAAGACCTCCAAGGTCCCTTCCAGCTCTATTCTATTCCAAATACAGAAGTTTGCTTCCCCAAATGTGCAGATCGTAAAACTCCAGAGAAAGAGGTACTAAGCCCTTTTGAAGAATATGTGGGGTTTTTGTAGGGTTGACAAAAACATCTCCTGACCAGGCTGGGAAACCAAGTGGAAATTTCCCTGCTCAAAAGACTTGCTGTATTGATGTGGTCTTGTGGACTGCTTCAAATGGGGGCTAAAATGGGATAATGTACATATTAACCTGCCCCCGCGAGATGATTAGCACTCGTTCCTTGAAAGGGACTGTGCCACAGACGATCCGTATAGATTCCCCACTCCACAAAACAGCAAAATCGGCCCAGCTGACGTACACGTAGTCCTTGATGTACAACAGTTCATTTAGTGACCATCTGAAGTTACAACAGCATCGAAAAAAAATGACATGACCATTTTTTTACACTTATGACCACTGCAGCGTCCCCGTGGTCATGTGATCAAAATTCAGACACTTGGCAAATAGCAACAGCATTTAGACTTATATGCCGCTTCACAGTGCTTTACAGCCCTCTCTAAGCGGTTTACAGAGTCAGCCTCTTGCCCCCAACAATCTGAGTTCTCATTTTACCAACCTCGGAAGGATGGAAGGCTGAGTCAACCTTGAGCCAGTCAGGATCGAACTGCTGGCAATGGGCAGAGTTAGCCTGCAATGCTGCCTTCTAACCACTGCTCCACCAGGGCCCTTCCTTCCTCCCTCCCTTTTCCTTCCTTCCTTCCTTCCTTCCTTCCTTCCTTCCTTCCTTCCTTCCTTCCTTCCTTCCTTCCCTCCCTCCCTCCCTCCCTCCCTTTTCCTTCCTTAATCTTCCTTACTTCCTTAGGACTTAGCAATAGCACCTAGACTTATTTATTATTTCACTGTGCTTCACAGCCCTCTCTAAGCGGTTTAAAGAGTCAGCATGTTGTCCACAACAATCTGGGTCCTCATTTTATCAGCCACGGAAAGATGGAAGGCTGAGTCAACCTTGAGCCGGTCAGGATCGAACTGCCAAATTGCTGGCAATCGGCAGTCAGCAGAATTAGCCTGCAGCACTGCATTTTAACCCGTGGCACCACAGCTCATAAATCACTCGTATTTCTGACGGTGGCAGTGTCCCGGGATCATGTAATCCCCTTTTGCGACCTTCTGACAAGCAAAGTTGAATGAGGGAAGCCGGATTCGCTTAACGACCATGTGACTAACTTAGCAACTGCAAACGATTCACTTAAGCACTGTGGCAAGAAAAGTCGTAAAATGGGGCAAAACCAGTGGTGGGATTGAAATACCAGAACAACTGGTTCTATTATGTGATGCAGGCCTGGGCCTCCGATGCCTAGAATGGACTTCCGAAAGTGGCATCCATGCACTTCCGGTGGGCCGTTCTAGGCCTGGGAGGCCTCCTCCAGACCTCCGACGCGTAGAACAGACTTCCGGAAGTGGCATCCACACACTGCCGGTGGGCCATTCTAGGCCTGGGAGGGCTCCTCCAGACCTCCGATGCCTAGAACAGATTTCCGGAAGTGGCATCCACACACTTCCGGTGGGCCATTCTAGGCCTGGCAGGACTCTCCAGGCCTCCGAGGCTTAGACTGGACATCTGGAACCCAGCCGGTTCTCCGAATTCAGGTAAATTAAGCTACCGGTTCTCCTGAACTGGTGCGAACTGGCTGAATCCCACCACCGGGCAAAACTCATTGAACAAATGTCTCACATAGCAACAGAAATTCTGGGCCCAGTTGGGGTTTGTAAATTGAGGACTACCTGTAGTGACTCAATACATCCAAGGCTTAGTAACAAGCTACGCGGCTATTTCTTTTAGAGAGCTTGGCCAAGGAAACCCTTTGGTTCCTCCGACTGCTACAATGCCTGGGTTCAAACCTTGGTTCTTTTCCCCAAACGAGAGGAAAAAAAACTTTTTGAAAAAGACAGAAAAGTGAATGTTTGAGACTTAGCCACGAGGGGGCCTATCTGTGGCACGAAAGCCTCACTCTTCCCTCATCAGCAAGCAAAAGCTATGTAAACGGAGGCAACCTGAGGTTTACAAATAGCCCGTGGGCTAAATTAATCCTTGGATCAACCCACTTCAGGGAAAGAGGACCACAGTCTAGGGCAGGGGTAGGCAACCGTGGCTCTTTTATGACTCGTGGACTTCCAGAATTCCAGAGCCAGCATGGGGGAACTATGGCCCCCTCATGACTCGTGGACTTCAACTCCCAGAATTCCAGAGCCAGCATGGGGGAACTATGGCCCCCTCATGACTCATGGACTTCAACTCCCAGAATTCCAGAGCCAGCATGGGGGAACTATGGCCCCCTCATGACTCGTGGACTTCAACTCCCAGAATTCCTGAGGCAGCATAGAGAACTATGGCCCCCTCATGACTCGTGGACTGCAACTCCCAGAATTCCTGAGCCAGCATGGGGGAACTATGGCCCCCTCATGACTCGTGGACTTCAACTCCCAGAATTCCTGAGCCAGCATGGCTCAGCTTGGAAACCTCTCTTTCCCCTCAGCATAGCTGGCTCAGGAATTCTGGGAGTTGAAGTCCACGAGTCATAAAAGAGCCAAGGTTGCCTAGCCCTGGTCTAGGGAAGGATGCAGACTGGAAAGACCCGTTCTTCTCCTGGGCTAAGCTCTCAAATGCTCCCACTGTTTTGTTTACCACGGGCAACCTCGATACCACGTTCCCTTGCTGCTGGGAGGGTAGTTATTTTAAAACATTTTTTTTTATAATTATCGTGGGAGAAGCACACGTCCTCCGTAGGTTAAGTTTGACCGTGTGTGTGGGGGGGGGGGGGGAAACGTATATATTTGAGCGAGGAAATTCCACACGGCCTGTATAATCACCTGGTCGGTTCCGATTGAAAGACTGAGGGGTGGGTTTCTTCCCCCCCCTATTTTTAAAACGATTGGGAGGATTTAAAAGAAGGAAGCGACAGCACGGAGGCAAAGTGTGATCAGAGAACTTATCAGGTGTTCTTTGAAAAAAAAGAAAAGAAAAAAGGGAAGTCTTCACACGTAACACGCTTCTATACACGGGGACCAATGGCCAGTCTCCTTGAGTTTTCCTGATACAGCTCTTCCCACCTTGCGATCCCCCAAACGGCAGGAAAAAAAACCCCAGAAATCCCTAAGAAATCCAAGTGAAATCCTTGTTGGTCTCCTCAGGGTTCTCCTGCTCTGGGCCAGAGTCACTGCCATCCTTCTCGTTTTCCAGAATCGCCTCGTCTTGGGAAATCTCGGCCTCCTCTTTCCATTTCAGCTCCTCCTCTTCCCCGATGTCTTCGTCTCCTTCCGCCTTGAGATCCTCGGGGTCTTCAGCGTAGGGGCCGTACAAGCCCTCCGAGGACCCGTCTCCGCCGGCGGCCTCTCAGTGGCCGGCCAGGCCGTGGCCAGAACAGTCGGTGCACACGCCGTGGCGCCTGGAACCGTGCTTGATGCCCACGCTGGCGGCAGACATGAACACCCGGCTGCACACTTTGCAGACGTATTTTTTGTCTTTGCTGTGGACCTGGGGAGGAAGGGAAAAATGAAAGCCGAGAAAATGAGCAGAGGAAAAAGTCTAGTGTAGATTGTACAGTTCATTTGTTGTACGCTCTGTTGTTCTGTTACTTAGTAACCGTTCGAAGTTACGTCACTGAAAAAAAGTGACTTGTGATGCTTTTTCCACACTTACGACCAATGGTGGGATTCAGCCGTTTTGCTCCACTTTGGCAAAACTGGTAGCTAATTTTTTGTTGCCCAGGCCCAGAATGGACTTCTGGAAGTGGCATTCACACAGAGAACCTGTTGTTGACATATTTGAATCCCTCCCTCCCTCCCTCCCTCCCTCCCTCCCTCCCTCCTCCCTCTCCTCCTTCCTTCCTTCCTTCCTTCCTTCCTTCCTTCCTTCCTTCCTTCCTTCCTTCCTTCTTCCTTAACTTCCCTTCCCTTTGTTTCCTACTCTTGGTTATTATCTGCCCTAAGCCACAAAAGCAAAGCACAAATTAAATAAAATACCCTTGATGTAATAGTGTTTTGCCCCAACTTTATTATTTTATAAGTAACTCAAGGTGGCAAACATACATAATACTTCTTGGAGGGGGGGTTCTTGGTACTCTCTGAGCTTGCTTGTTTTCTCGCAGACATTTCTTTACCCAAACTTGGTAACATCATTATTTCCTGACAGTCAGAACAATTAACCAGTGGAACAATCTGCCTCCAGAAGTGGTGAATGCTCCAACACTGGGAGTTTTTAAGAAGAGACTGGACAGCCATTTGTCTGAAATAGTATAGGGCAGTGGTTCTCAACCTGTGGGTCGGGACCCCATTTGGGGTCGAACGACCATTTCATGGGGGTCGCCAAACAACGCAGTCCGCCATTTTTCCCCCCCCTTTCCTTAGCCGTGCTACTCCCTTTTATTCTATTGGCTTTGGAAAGCCAATAGAATAGACTCTCTTGAATAGACTTTAATTCTATTGGCTTTCAAAAGCCAATAGGAATTGTCCAGGCTGTCTCTGCCCTGCTGAGCCCGCCAAAAGTCCCATTCTGCAAACGGTGCTGCACCAGTTGAGTAGTCCTCGACTTACGACCGGTTGAGTAATCCTCGACTTACGACCGGGTGGGGGTCGCGGCATTAAAAAGGTTGACAACAACTGGTATAGGGTTTCCTGCCTGAGCAGGGGGTTGGACTAGAAGACCTCCAAGGTCCCTTCCAACTCCATTATATTATTATTATTATCGATCATTGCACAGTCAGCCAGATGTTCAGACTGGATTTGGCATTTTGTCTACCTATCGAGTCCTTACCCAGGACCTGGGATAGGCAGATGTGGATGTTTGATGGTATTACAGGTATCGTCGCAGGATGGAAGCAGTTCCTAATAAGGCCGCCTTTTGCAATTGACTAATAGCAAATGTGTCAATGCCAATGGTGTTCAAGTGGTGCTCCAGTTGTTCTGGGATTGCACCCAAGGTGCCTATGACTATTGGTACTACCCTTGCTTGCTTTTGCCACAGTCTTTCTATTTCTATTTGTAGGTCTTTGTATTTTGTTATCTTCTCCAGTTCTTTCTCTTCTATTCTGCTATTTCCAGGCACTGCCACGTCCACTATCCAGACTTTTTTGTCTTTCTTATCGACAAATGTTAAGTCTGGGGTGTTATGTTGCAGGTGCTTGTCTGTTTGAATTCTGAAGTCCCAGAGCAGTTTAATTTTATCATTTTCTATGACTTTCTCTATTTTATGATCCCACCAGTTTTTGCTTACAGGCAAATGATATTTTTAGCAGATCTTCCAATGCACCATTGTTGCTACTTTGTCATGCCGCTGCTTGTAATCAGTCTGTGCAATCTTCTTGCAACAGCTTACCAAGTGGTCCACTGTTTCTTCAGCTTCTTTGCATAGGCGGCACTTACTGTCTGTTGCTGTCTTCTTAATTTTGACTTTGTATGCATTTGTCCTTAAGGCTTGGTCTTGTGCAGCCAGAATTAGTCCTTCGGTCTCTTTCTTCAATTTTCCTGCTCTTAGCCATTGCCAGGTTTTATTATTATCTGCTTTCCCAGCTATTTTTTTCATGTATTGGCCATGTAGTGCTTTGTCTTCCCATGCCTCTATTCTGTTCTTCATTTGGTCGTTCTTGAAGGCCAGTTTGGTCTCTCCAGTAGTTAGTAAGCCTTCCTGATATACTAATTTCAGTGCATCTTCATCATTGTTCTTCAGATATTCTTCCAAAGCCATTTTTTCTTCTTCAACCATCTGATGTACTTGTAGCATTCCATGCCCACCTATTTGCCTTGGTAGATAAAGTCTATCATGTCACTGCCTGGATGAAAGGCATGATTCATTGTCATTATTTTTCTGGTCTGCCTATCCATTGCTTTTAGTTCTGCTTGAGTCCAGTCCACTATTCCAGCTGTGTACCTAATGACTGGGATTGCCCAGGTGTTGATTGCCTTTATGGTATTTCCTCCATTCCATAAAGGCAATCAACACCTGGGCAATCCCAGTCATTAGGTACATTATTATTATTATTATTATTATTATTATTATTATTATTATTATTATTATTATTATTATTGCTAGCACTGATGCTGTTACCTAGTTTGGGTAATTAAACATCTGTAAGAAAACAATCAAGCTTAGAGAGCACTAAGGACCCCTCATATCAAGCCTGAGCTGCAAATAGTCTCCTTTATTAATAATGCTCACTCCTGCTCCTATTTTCACCACAACAGCAGCCCCTATATATTTGAAAGGACATAAACCTACAAGCTTTTCCTTTTTTCTTTTTTTTTTTTGCATTTTTGTGCAAATAGTTTTTATTGTTCATTATCGGCTGACGATCGCTTGTACCCCTTGTACGTGCCTTGCAATTTTCCCCAAAATTTGTTTTTTTTTCAAAATGTACCTGAAATTCAACCGCCGTGGGGTGAGAGTTTGATTTCAACGAAGAACAAAGAAGAGATCTGAGGCATGTGTGTCTGCAGCTGAATTAATATCTCAGAGGCTACCCCAATGGAGCAAATCAAGGGGCATCTGGGGAGCAATTGGTCCCATGTCCAGATGGCCGGGCAGTCATCCGAATGGACAAGGATTCGTGGAGAGGAGGATGGAGGCAGCAGGTTCTGGGTACTATGGCAACAGAGTGCACTGGCCCCTAAATATTGCTACGGAAGCAATGCAAGCTAGCTGCCCATCTTATCCAACAAAATGCCGCCATTTGGCACGACAAGATGCAACCTTGCACCTGCGGTAAGCAGACAGTAGCTTATCGGCTGAGCGTTGACGGTTTTCCCCCGTGGAAAGGAAGACAGCCATTTCCAGGAGGCAACTGGGTGCAAAGACAGGCTGTCTGCAAAATATCCTGCCCGATATCCAGAGAACAGCTGGGAGGAAACAGGATTTCTTTCACGGATGCACTTCCTATGTTTGGATCTTGCTCCAAAAATCTTCGGGATGGTTTAGAGACCTATTCCATCTAAATGACTCTTCAACTTAATGTTCACTCATTTGTCTTTTCCCTTTTAAAAATCTGAAGCATTTGAAATATTCTGTCAGGCTTGTCAGAGGCTATATTTTGTCTATCCTGCTCTATGGAGTAGAGAGTTGGTCTCTGTAAATGTGGATTTACAGGCGGCTGTTACGTAGAAGCTGGGTTGACAAGATCAGAAATGAGGAGGTGATCAGCCGCCTGGGAAAGCCAAGGGAAATCACCAAAACAATTAAAAAACGAAAGTTAGAATATTTCGGACATGTGGTGTGACACCCAGAATAATCGGCATACTCCAGGGAAAGATTGAAGGCAAATGAGGTCCAGGCAGAAGAAGAACATTGTGGCTTCAAAATCTAAGGGACTGGTTTGGACAAAACTCAGCAGCATTTTTTCGTGCGGCTGCTGATAAAAACAGGATCAACCAGGACCGCCAACGTCCGATAATGGATATGGCACAAGAAGAAGAAGTTGGTTCTTCAAGCCATTCTGGAGGAGTGTGTGGGGATGGGTTAGGAAAGCATTGGTCTATTCATAAAACACATTTCACTGGTTCCTGATTTAACCTAGTTTTAAGTCCAAACTGAACAGTACGCTGGATCCTAAAGTAGTCCAATGGACTGAAGGTGCACAATATGCTGTGCTGCCAAAAACTATAACCAAGATTAACCCTAAACCTGCTAGGGCTTTCACTGGCTTGCTTCAATGTGTTGTGTGAATTTGACCAGAAATGCCACTACAGATTTCTTTTCTAGAAGAATGTGACTGTTAAAACATTATGGACATTGACTAACAACTTTTCATCTAGTGGCTGCTCAAAGTCACAATGGCACTGCAAAAAAGTGACTTACAGTAGTGGCCAAAATTGTGGAAACCTTTTGGGAAAAGTGTATTTTTGAGGTTTGATGGCTAATAACACCACTTTTTGGGGGGGGAGCAGTACCATAAAATTATATATCAATGGAAAGATAATTTAATCAAGAATGTAATGCAACAAAGTTTGTTCAATTATCTTTGTTGTATTCTATGAAAAGTTATAGCCAATTAACCAGAAAAAGGAAGCACAACTTGCTTAGGTAGCTTTCCTTCATCTGACTGTAGCCAATGAGCGTGAGTGTTTAGAGAGCCAATCAGGTATCATCTTGTTTTGGCCATGAGCCAATCAGATCACAGTAGGATTCGGTTATTGATGTCCTGTATTGAAGCTGAGAGGAGGACATGTGTCATTGTGTTATGTGATCGCTATTAAGTTAGTTGGCTTTTTTTGTGTTCTTTCCTTTAGTGAGCTTGTAAAACATAATAAAATTAAAGTAATGGTGCAAAGAGTTGACTGGTCGCCCAGAAATGTAAAATGTAAGATGTAAAATAGTATTATTAAGTGAACAAGGCTACAGTTATAAAGAAATTAGAAGAAAAATGGGTGGCAACTTAACCAAAGGTGGCATTTCTACTGTACACTTTTCCCAAAAGGTTTCCACAATTTTGGCTACTACTGTAGTATGTTTAAATGTGTGTTATGTGTAAGGATCTCTTTGCATCTTAAGAAGACAGAACTCTTGGAATAATTCTTCCAACAGGCATCCTTTATTAAGAGAAAATGGTTGCAGGCGTTCTAGACAGGACTTGGGGTCCAAGCTCTCCCATTCAAGGTTTTAAGGGGTTCCCCAGTAGCCCCACCCAATCACCCCCTTCTTCCAGCGACAGTCTCAGGCATTATACTCCCACCCCCTTTTCCTTACTGCCAGCTGGATGGAGACTTCAGAGAGGAGTACATGAAAGGTAATAGCCCCATTGTTATGATTAGTCCTTTTGGTGATATCCACATTCAGCCCCTTTGAAGTGTACTGAAGGAAGTGAGGGCCATAAAGCCCCTTTGTTCACCCCCCCTTCCCCTTCACCGTATGACAGAATCCAGAGAAGGCAGAAATGGGGTTTTCTATAGTTGATAACTAGAGATGAAATATAATTGGATTCTGACATTAAGTATGTGTACACTTTGAGAGCAAGCAACTAAATCTCATTCTTAATGCGTGCCATTCTGCCCACAGTAAAAAATGACAATAAAGCTTATCTATCTATCTATCTGATCATATAGTTTGGCAAAAATATTTCTCTACTTTATAACTATATTGGTTTTCAACAACAAAATGAATTATTTGTCAATTTGTTAGGCCAGGTAGCAAACAAGAAAGAACACTGCTAACACACACTAGCAATGGATTTTAAAAACCTGCTTCTCAAAATCAATATGTACATTCTCTTCATATCGAGCATGCACTGTTAATTTTATTTTACATTTTATTCTGGTCTACTGGATAAGGCAGCAGGCTCAAGAAGCCAGGAGACTGAGAGTTCTAGTCCT
Organism: Crotalus tigris; assembly: GCF_016545835.1. NCBI lineage: Eukaryota > Metazoa > Chordata > Lepidosauria > Squamata > Viperidae > Crotalus > Crotalus tigris. The sequence continues at coordinate 826,543 of NW_024100516.1, read as the reverse complement.
GCCTTAGGCACAAAAGCCAGCTGGGTAACTTTGAACCAATCACGAGGAGAGGGTGAGTTCTACTCCCATCTTAGGCACAAAAGCCAGCTGGGTGACTTTGGGCCAATCACCAGGAGACTGAGAGTTCTAGTCCCGCCTTAGGCACAAAAGCCTAAGGTGACTTTGGGCCAGCAATCGCTCACAGGGTTGTTGTGCAGAAAATAGGAAAAGCAGGAGGAGAAAAGAGTATCGTATGTATTTGTCACCTTGATTTATTTCTGAAAAAAATAATAAAGGCAGGATGCAAATAAATAAATAAAAATAAAACCATATTCTGGTTTTGTGTCTTTATTGTTTTCATAGCTCTGTTATGAATTTTATATTGTTATGGATTTTATGATTTTTGCTAACATCATCCTAGGCCAGTGGTTCTCAACCTTTTTAATGCCGCGACCCCCAACCGGTCGTAAGTCGAGGACTACTCAACCGGTTGTAAGTCGAGTACTACTCAACTAGTGCAGCACTGTTTGCAGAATGGGACTTTTGGCGGGCTCAGCAGGGCAGAGACAGCCTGGACAATTCCTATTGGCTTGTGAAAGCCCATAGAATTAGACTCTATTCAAGAGAGTCTATTCTATTGGCTTTCAAAAGCCAGTAGAATAAAAGGGAGTAGCACAGCTAAGGAAAAGGGGGAAAAAATGGCGGACTGCATTGTTTGGCGACTCCCGTGAAATGGTCATTCGACCCCAAATGGGGTCCCGACCCACAGGTTGAGAACCACTGTCCTAGGCAATGTTGGCAAAAAATCACCGCCCAATGAATAAAAAGAAGGCTGCAAAAACTCCGGGCCAAACATCCCTAGGCCGGGGTAGGCAACCTCGGTTCTTTTATGACTCATGGACTTCAACTCCCAGAATTCCTGAGTCAGCATTCCGGGAGTTGAAGCCCATGAGTCATAAAAGAGCCGAGGTTGCCTACCCCTGCCCTAGGCTCACCCATTTTCTCTTTCATGCAGCCCTCCGTCCCATTTCTGTCTGTCGTCTGCCTCTGGAAACGTCGCTAGAGATCCCAACTTACCAAGGTGTGCCGCTTCATGTGCTCTCGCCGGGTGAATTTCTTCCCGCAAATTTCACACGGGTAGGGCCGTTCCCCTGTGTGGGACCGCATGTGCCTTTTCAGGATGCACTGGTGCATGGCTGAGAAGCTGCAGTAAGGACACTTGAACTTCTTCCTGATGACCGTGAATTCATTTACTGAAAAGAAGAATAAAGCAATGCAGATTACAGTTCCCTACTGAGGTTTTGGGTACGATTTGTAAAAATAATAAAAGCGGGATACAAACAAACAAACCAACCAACCGTAAAGTACCATAAAGACAATCAACCAGTGGAACACCTTGCCACCAGAAATTGTGGGCGCTCCATCACTGGAGATTTTTAAGAAGAGACTAGACATTCCCCTGTCTGAGATGGTGTAGGTTCTCCTGACTGAGCAGGGGGCTGAACTAGAAGATCTTCAAGGTCCCTTCCAGCACCTATTCTATTCTATTCTATTCTATTCTATTCTATTCTATTCTATTCTATTCTAGTCTAGTCTAGTCTAGTCTAGTCTAGTCTAGTCTAGTCTAGTCTAGTCTAGTCTAGAATCTGTTTATTCTATTCTATTCTATTTTACAATCAGTTTATTCTCTTCTGTTCTGTTCTGTTCTATTCTAATTCTATTCTATTCTACAATCTGTTTATTCTATTCTATTCTATTCTATTCTATTCTATTCTATTCTATTCTATTCTATTCTATTCTAGTCTAGTCTAGTCTAGTCTAGTCTAGTCTAGTCTGTCCTGTCCTGTCCTATCCTATCCTATCCTAGTCTAGTCTCATCTCAATGTTTCTCTGGTATCGTCTCAACCTATAGTCCTTGGCACAGGCATAACTCCTGTGCTTGAATAGGGGGCTGGACTAGAAGACCTCCAAGGTCCCTTCCAGCTCTATTCTATTCTATTCTATTCTATTCTGTTCTGTTCTGTTCTGTTCTACTCTATTCTGTTCCACTCTATTTCTATTTCTATTCCTATTCTATTCTATTATTCTACTCCACTCCACTCCATTCCATTCCAAGTAGCCTCTGCCACTGATTATTTCTGCATTTTCCCACAAATGCTCTGGATATGGCTTCAGAAAAAAAAATTGCAGAGAGTTATCTTGTAAGCTTTCAACGTTTTTATTTGTGGCGGTGATCATACTATATTTTACAAGGAAGGAATTGGAACAGTCTCTTAATTCCTTCCCCTGCTTAATTTCATTGTGAGTTAAACAGTGACAATATCCACTCTATTTTATTCTACAGGGAAAAGGGAAGGAAAGAAAAAAAAGTTTAAAAGACTCTATGAGGCTCAGATTTGGGGCAACAGCCCCTAAGTACTTCAGAATCTCCTCTACAAGTATCTGATTTAACATTGTTTGATAAAATGTTATCGCAATTTTACACGTCTGATCGAGCATTCTGGGCTAGATGACCGATTATATAATGAGGCATGAAATAAGAAGCTTTAATGAAAGGCCATTTTAACAACTACAATAATTTCTATAGATTTAAAATTACAAGGTAATTTAACAAAAAAAATATTGCAGTACATGTATTGGATATCTATTCCAGCTGGTGGGCATACATCAGTGATGGCGAACCTTTTAGGGACTGAGTGCTCAAACTGCAACCCAAAACCCACTTATGCATCGTCGGGTGCCGGGTGGGTGTGGCCAATTGTCTGGGCGTGGCCTATTGTCTGGCCGTGGCCCATTGGCTGGGCGTGGCTGCGGTGGTAACGGAAGACTGGGTGGGACTAAAAAGTTCAATCAATCAATTCCAACTTTGCAAGATCTTTTTTTTCCATGAGAAGTTGAAATTGACTGATTGATTGAACCTTCTTTTTTTTTTGCACACGGCGGCGGAGGCCTAAAGCAAAAAGGTTTTATAAAACCCAGCTGAAGGCCTAGGACTGGGGTGATGGCGCACGTGCCCACAGAGAGGGCTCTGAGTGCCGCCTCTGCCACCCGTGCCATAGGTTCGCCACCACTGGCACAGATGTTCAATGGGCAGGTTTGGTTAATTGTGGGAGATGGGTCATTGAAATCAACATTTATTCATTTAATGGAGTCACAACTGACTGTCTTTCAAACGCAGGTTATTTACTTATTTCAATAAGAGACAATATCGCTAGCTGTGGGGTTCTTGATGCTGAACTTGGTTGTTTGCCTGTAGACATTTTATTATCCAGCTAGGTTTTATTATCAGTGGCAGTGAGTATGAGGTTAGCTGCAAGTAGCTTATATTGTACTGCCAATTTGCTAAGGGTGTAATTTCCTCTTCGGTGATTCCTGGATTAGATTTATTTATGGTTGTTTTTGTTTTGAAGATTCATTGTTTTTGCCCCCCAAATGTTTACATTATTTCTAAATATTTTCTGAGTGCTTATATTATTTTCTGGGAATGAACAGGAAGATAATGGAAATCGTGCGTGCTTTGATGTTGAAAAGAAATGTATTTATTCTGTCTGTTTTAAAATCTGGAATGACTCTCAGAGGTTTACATCTTAAAATAAATTTGGAACGGCCCTTCAAGGAACAGTGCTAAGCAATAAAAGTGATTTTAAAAAAACCAACATGACAAAGTGATCAATTTGGCAATGTAACATGAAACTTCGAAGTTGCCTCAAGAAAAATTTCTGTCTTAAGGAATGATTTATGAATTAGAGCAGGGGTAGGCAACCTTGGCTCTTTTATGACTCGTGGACTTCAACTCCCAGAATTCCTGAGCCACCTTGGCTCAGCTTGGAAACTTCTCCCTTTCCCCTCAGCGTGGCTGGCTCAGGAATTCTGGGAGCTGAAGTCCATGAATCATAAAAGAGCCAAGGTTGCCTATCCCTGCACTAGATAAAATAGGGCTCTTCAAACTTCGTTCTTTTATGACTCGTGGACTTCAACAGCCAGAATTCCTGAGCCAGCATGAGGGAACTATGGCCCCCTCATGACTTGTGGACTTCAACTCCCAGAATTCCTGAGCCAGCATGGCTCAGCTTGGAAACCTCTCCCTTCTTCCTCAGCGTGGCTGGCTCAGGAATTCTGGGAGTTGAAGTCCACGAGTCATGAAAGAGCCAAGGTGGCCTACCCTTGGGTTAGAGGCACCTGGATTGTCAGAGAAGACCATTGGGTTAAACACTAGCTACCCCTGGAAAACTACGTCTCCACATTCTCACTTGTACATGTAATCCTCGACATATGACCACGACTGACTCCAAATTTCTGTTTCTAAGCAAGACAAGTATTAAGTGAGTTTTGCCCCATTTTACAACATTGTTTGCCACAGTTGCTAAGTGATTCACTGCAGTTGTTAAGTTAGTAATGCGGTTGGAAAATGAATCCGGCTTCTCCATTGACTTGTAGAGTGTTAATACTACTTTACAATGTCTTGGTAAGGCTACACTTGGAATGCTGCATCCAGTTTTGGTCATCATGATGTAAAAAAGATGCTGAGACTCTAGAAAGAGTACAGAGAAGAGCGACAAAGATGATCAGGGGACTGGAGGCTAAAACATACAAAGAACGGTTGCTGGACTTGAGTCTATCTAGTTTAACGAAGAGAATGACGAGGGGAGACAGGATAGCAGTGTTCCAATATCTCAGGGGCTGCCCCAAAGAAAAGGGAGTCAAGCTATTCTCCAAAGCCCCTGAAGGCAGGACAAGAACCAATGGATGGAAACTAATCAAGGAGAGAAGCAACCTAAAACTAAGGAGAAACTTCCTGACAGTGAGAACAATTAACCAGTGGAACAACTTGCCTCCAGAAGTGGGGAATGCTCCAACACTGGAAGTTTTTAATATGTATATGTATATGTAATTGAAATACGGTCATATGTCACATTTTTCAGTGTCACTATAATTTTGAACAGTCTCTAAATGAACTGTATTGTATGTATAAATATGAATATATATATTTAGGATTATTTCTTTAGTACATAATCAGCTCCTGTGTTTATGCAAATTTCTTCTTTGGTTTTTGAGATCTACTATTACTGCTTTTCTATAGGTTACTGCTGAGATTCTGCCAAAGTTTCTAAATTTTTCACTAGCTCAAGATGTTCTCATGGGAAAAATATGAGGAAGGAGGTGTATTGATTATATTTGCTGCCTTCGGTTATTTGTAAAAAAAAAAATAAATAGAGGCAGGATATAAATAAATAAAAAATAAGTACAGTGAGAGCCAGATTTCTTAGGAGGGTAAACCAGTGCAACCAGATACACTGATTTAAGCTGCACCAGTTTCCTAATGCTTGTACTGTTTAGAGATGTATATAATCTCACTTTGTTGATGTAGGCAGAAACATAACAATAACAATAACAACAACAATAATAATCAGAATTCAAACAGACAAGCACCTGCAACATAACACCCCGGAGTTAACAATTGTCGATAAGAAAGGCAAAAAAGTCTGGATAGTGGATGTGGCAGTGCCTGGAGACAGCAGAATAGACGAGAAAGAACTGGAGAAGATAACAAAATACAAAGACCTACAAATAGAAATAGAAAGATTGTGGCAAAAGCAAGCAAGGGTGGTACCAATAGTAATAGGCTCCTTGGGTGCAATCCCAAAACAACTGGAGCACCACTTGAACACCATTGGCATTGACAAATTCGCCATTACTCAATTGCAAGAGCCGGCCTTACTAGGAACTGCTTCCATCCTGTGACAATATCTGTAATACCATCAAACATCCACATCTGCCTATCCCAGATCCTTGGGAAGGACTCGATAGGTAGACAAAAATGCCAAATCCAGTCTGAACATCTGGCTGACTGTGTAATAATAATAATAATAATAATAATAATAATAATAGTAGTAGTAGTAGTAGTAGTAGTAGTAGTAGTAGTAGTAGTAGTAATAAAATGGAGTTGGAAGGGACCTTGGTGGTCATCTAGTCCAACCCCCTGCTCAGGCAGGAAACCCTATACCATTTCAGACAAATGGCTGTCCGGTCTCTTAAAAATTTCCAGTGTTGGAGCATCCACAACCTCTGGGGGCAGGTTCTGGAGTCACATGGGTGACTTAATCACAAGTTTGAGTATTTTGCTGCAGGTACAAGGTGGCAATATGTCTGAGTCCTGATGAGGCACTAAGTAATAATTAGTAACTGTCTTCTATATGGATTTTTGATGTCCAGGCTGAGCCTGTCCCTAGCAACAATGCCCTGGTGCATGGAATGAGGCCAGAAATAAATCTGGAAATGATGTCTACTTAGCTCTAATAATGTCATTCAGAACAGAAACACATATTTCAGAAATAAGGAGAGAGGCACTCATTTAATAGCAGGCAGCTTTAAACCATCATCCCTGCTAAAATGAAGTAGAGCATCTCAGTAATCAGATATAAGGTCTGGAATCAAGCCAGCTTCTACTACATAGGTTGTTGTTTACAATGCCAACTAACGCTCCTAACTCCTAGGTCAGGGGCAGGCAACCTTGGCTCTTTTATGACTCGTGGACTTCAACTCCCAGAATTCCTGAGCCAGCCACGCTGAGGGGAAAGGGAGAGGTTTCCAAGCTGAGCCATGCCGGCTCAGGAATTCTGGGAGTTGAAGTCCACGAGTCATAAAAGAGCCAAGGTTACCTACCCCTTTCCTAGGTTGACAAGGCTTGCATGTTATATGTCAATAGGAGACCTGCATGAACATTGAAGATGTGGCTCGTGCCCCTTGCCGTGCTTTTTATGCACAAAGAGGTCCTAGAACAGTGGTTCTCAACCTTTTTAATGCCGTGACCCCCAACCGGTCGTAAGTCGAGGACTACTCAACTGGTGCAGCAACGTTTGCAGAATGGGACTTTTGGCAGGCTCAGCAGGGCAGAGACACCCGGGACAATTCCTATCGGCTTTTGAAAGCCAATAGAATTAGACTCTATTCAAGAGAGTCTATTCTATTGGCTTTCAAAAGCCAATAGAATAAAAGGGAGTAGCACAGCTAAGGAAAAGGGGGAAAAAATGGTGGACTGTGTTGTTTGGCGACTCTCGTGAAATGGTCGTTCGACCCCAAATGGGGTCCCGACCCACAGGTGGAGAACCACTGTCCTAGAAAGATGTATTCTCAGACAGCTGCAATAACAAGAACCCATGGGTCTAATTTACTAGCCGAATTCACAGCGGACTCAGGAAATGTTGCCCCCTCCAAAGGGAACAGGAATACTCTCTAAGTAAACAGAGGAGGTGAAGCAGGCAGCTTCCATCTTCCTTGCTGAAAAGATTATTTTATGTATTTACTGGGGCTTACGTGCTGCAACTTCCTGTGGGTTCCAAGTGGCCATCCAAACACAGGGTTAAAAATGTTGCATCTTAGGAGGCCGCCTATGCCCGGAGGTAGTCTCAATTTCCACATTGCCTTCAAGCAGGGGTCTTCAAACTTGGCCCTTTGATGACTGGTGGACCAACTCCCAGAATTCCTCAGCCAGGCACGGGTGCCTGGCTGAGGAATTCTGGGAGTTGAAGTCCACCAGTCATCAAAGGGCCAAGTTTGAAGACCCCTGCCTTAAAGCCTTCCAAAATGATCGATCCTTTTAGCCCTCTGGAAGCCCAATAAACTGAGGCAGGCTTGTTCCCCAGGAAGAGGGGCATCACGCGGAAGGGTTACCCCTCTGTTCTATGGTCGCTGACATTTCCACCACCTACAGAGTATCTTCAACAGGTGCTCTCTTCCTAATCTCACTGGGCAGGCAGTGCTTTCATAGGTATCCAGGTCCAGAACCATGAAAGGCTTTAAAGACGATAATCAGAACCTTGAATTATACCTGGAAGGTAACTGGCAGCCAGTGCAGCTCCCAAAATAACACCATGATGGGGGCAAATTTCAGTCTCTCCACAATTACACAGATAGCTGCAGGGATGGTGAATAAATTGCAGCAGCCCCGCTGAGACCCCATGAGAGCATGAATGCTGACCGTGCCTTAGGTGTTTCCGATACAGGAATGACCGCAATTGGCAGAGGAAATGCAATTACGGCAATGGTTCTCAACCTGTGGGTCGGGACCCCATTTGGGGTCGAACGACCATTTCACGGGGGTCGCCAAACAACGCAGTCCGCCATTTTTTCCCCCTTTTCCTTAGCTGTGCTACTCCCTTTTATTCTATTGGCTTTTGAAAGCCAATAGAATAGACTCTCTTGAATAGAGTCTAATTCTATTGGCTTTCAAAAGCCAATAGGAATTGTCCAGGCTGTCTCTGCCCTGCTGAGCCCGCCAAAAGCTCCAGTCTGCAAACGGTGCTGCACCAGTTGAGTAGTCCTCGACTTACGACCAGTTGAGTAGTCCTCGACTTACGACCGGTTGGGGGTCGCGGCATTAAAAAGGTTGAGAACCACTGAATTAAGGGAAGGTTCTCCTGAGCTTGGCTTCCGCCACAAATTCCAAAGAACCCTCCAATTGTGATTCAGCTAGAATACCAGATGAACAATCTAGAATTAAGGACTGATCTCAGGGGTGGGATTCAGCCAGTTTGCACCAGTTCGGCAAACTGATAGCTTAAATTTTGCTGAGTTCAGAGAAGCAACTGAATGGACACTGCTTCCGGAAGTCCAGTCTAGGCCTCGGAGACCTGGAGGAGGCCTCTCAGGCCTAGAATGGCTGAGCGGAAGTGCGTGGATGCCACTTCCGGAAGTCTGTTCTAGGCTTCGGAGTTCCAGGCCTGCATCCAATAAGAGAACTGGTTGTTCAGGTATTTGAATCCCACCACTGACTGATCTCCTATAGCAGTGATGGCGAACCTTTTAGAGACCAAGTGCCCAAAAAATGGCCCCACCCCTGCCCTACCCCTGCCCCTTCTATGACTATATCACATATTTAATCTTAGTATCTGCTAAACCAATTTTGTTATATTTGTTAGTGTCAGCATTCAATTGTCTGAGAAAGAAAATCCAGCAGGCGAAACTCTGATTAGTATATTGTCACTATAGGTAATGGAAAAGAAAACAGGACTGAAGAAAACAAGAGCAATTTTATAGCCAATAATGCAGAAAATACGGATTTTGTCCCAATTCCTCATTTCAAAAACCCAATGAAATTTGGAAAAGTTGAACCATAGGAAAGGCTGAGCGCCAAAGAATTGAGGCCTTTGAACTACGGTGCTGGAGAAGACTCCTGCGAGTCCCCTGGACTGCAAGGCGATCCAACTGGTCAGTCCTAGAGGAGATCCACCCTGACTGATCTTTAGAAGGCCAGATCCTGAAGTGGAAACTCAAGGACTTTGGCCACCTAATGAGAAGGAAGGACTCACTGGAGAAGAGCCTGATGCTGGGAATGATGGAGGGCAAGAGGAGAAGGGGACGTGTAAGGACCCACCCCACTTTGCATCTTAAGAAGACAGAACTCTTGGAATAGTTCTTCCAACAGGCATCCTTTATTAAGAGAAAATGGTTGCAGGCGTTCTAGACAGAACTTGGGGTCCAAACTCTCCCATTCACGGTTTTAAGGGGTTTCCTAGTAGCCCCACCCAATCACCCCCTTCTTCCAGCGACAGTCTCAGGCATTACACTCCCACCCCCTTTTCCTTACTGCCGGCTGGATGGAGACTTCAGAGAAAACTACATGAAAGGTAATAGCCCCATTGTTATGGTTAGTCCTTTTGGTGATACACACATCCAGTTCCTTTCTTCAGAGAAAACTACATGAAAGGTAATAGCCCCATTGTTATGATTAGTCCTTTTGGTGATATCCACATTCAGCCCCTTTGAAGTGTACTGAAGGAAGTGAGGGCCATAAAGCCCCTTTGTTCACCCCCTTCCCTTCATCGTATGACAGAATCCATAGAAGGCAGAAGTGGGATTTTCTATAATTGATAACTAGAGATGAAATATAATTGGATTCTGACAGAGAAGGAGGTGGCTGGATGGAGTCACTGAAGCAGCAGGCGTGAGCTTAAATGGACTCCAGAAGATGGTAGAGGACAGGAAGGCCTGGAGGATCGTTGTCCATGGGGTCGTGATGGGTCAGACACGACATCGCACCAACAACAAATCAAAGAATTATCAAAATAACATTATGTATTCGAGACTAGAAGCAAAGAAATACATGGGAGTATTAAATCCACTTTCACACAATAAAGCAATTATTCATTCCTCTATTGCCCGATCATTTCTGTAGAAAACCAACCTATATTCACTCATCTGTACGGAATTCCGGGTGTCAAACTGATATATGCCAGCTTCAAACATATCAGATTGTTAAGGATGAAGTTCCTTGGTAAGGACAAAGATTCAAGAAGAATAGACTAAAATATCTGAGACGGAATAAACAGGTAAGAGAAAATAGAAGCTACGGCAGTGCATCCCGGGGCGATTTCACTCTTTCCAACTGATAATCTAATTTAATCCTAATCTAATCATTTTTATAGGAGCTTAGGGCAGCTTACTTCTGGGATCCCCCTTCCTTTTATTCTCACCGCAATTACCCTATATCAGTGATGGCGAACCTTTTGGAGACCGAGTGCCCAAACTGCAACCCACTTATGCATTGTCGGGTGCCGGGTGGGTGTGGCCCATTGGGTGGGCGTGGCCCATTGGGTGGGCGTGGCCCATTGGGTGGGCGTGGCTGCGGTGGTAACGGCAGACTGGGTGGGACTAAAAAGTTCAATCAATCAATTCCAACTTTGCAAGATCTTTTTTTTCCCGCAAGAAGTTGAAATTGACTGATTGATTGAATCTTTTTTTTGTACAAGGCGGCGGAGGCCTAAAGCGAAAAGATTTTATAAAACCCAGCTGAAGGCTTAAGACTGGGGTGATGGCACGTGTGCCCTCAGAGAGGGCTCTGTGCGCCGCCTCTGGCACCCGTGCCATAGGTTCGCCACCACTGCCCTATATGATATACATTAGGTTGAATGTTTGTTTGTTTCATTTGCATCCTGCCTTTATTATTTTTACAGCTAACTCAAGGCGGCAAACATATGTCCCCCACATCCTCCTATTTTCCCCACAACAACAGCCCTGTGAAGTGGGTTGGACTGAGAGAGAGCCTGCTTTCATGGCTAAGGCAGAGGTTGAATTCTGCCTTACCCTTGAAAGCTGGCTGAATGACTTCAGGCCACTCTCCTGCTTTCTAGCCTGATGCCTTAACTACTAGACCAGGGGCCTTCAAACTTGGCCCCTTTGCAACCTGTGGACTTCAACTCCCAGAATTCCTGAACTAGCCACTGGGAGGAAGTGGGCAACTCTGGCCCCTTTACAACCTGTGGACTTCAACTCCCAGAATTCCTGAGCCACCACGGAACTCTCAGGAATTCTGCGAGTTGAAGTCCACAGGTCTTAAAGGGGTCCAAAGCTGTCCACTTCTGCCCAATTGACTTTGCTTGTCAGAATTCAGTTGGGAAGGTCACAAATGACTCCGGGATGCTACAATAGCGTGGCTGGCTGAGGAATTCTGGGAGTTGAAGTCCACAGGTCATAAAAGGGCCAAGTTTGAAGACTCCTGGACTAGACCAAACTGGATCTCAATACTGGCACAGAATCCTTCAGTGAATTTCCATAGCTGAAAATTCTATGCCAGTGATGGAGAACCTTTTAGAGACCGAGTGCCCAAACTGCAACCCAAAACCCACTTATGCATCGTCAGGTGCCAGGTGGGTGTGGCCAATTGGGTGGGCGTGGCTGCAGTGGTAACAGCAGACTGAGTGGGACTAAAAAGTTCAATCAATCAATTCCAACTTTGCAAGATCTTTTTTTGTCCCTGCAACAAGTTGAAATTGACTGATTGATTGAACCTTTTTTTTTTTGTACACGGCAGCAGAGGCCTAGAGTGAAAAGGTTTTATAAAACCCAGCTGAAGGCCTAGGACTGAAGTGATGGTGCACGTGCCCACAGAGAGGGCTCTGAGTGCCACCTCTGGCACCCGTGCCATAGGTTCGCCACCACTGTTCTATGCTAATCCAACAGTTCAATTACATGCTGTGAAGGATGTGCAAAAACACTTTTTTTGTTGTTTAAAATAGCCCCGTGAAAAAATATACCGTTATACCTATTAGTAGCCATGAATTTGCAACACACACACACACGGTTGTTCTGATTCCTAAAATTTACTGTCCCAGCTTGCTTTGCTTGCAAACATTTCATGACCTGACTAGGTAACATCATTAGTGTTAAGCGAGCGTGGGTCTTTTTCTCTGTTCATGTACAGCAGCTTGCCCTGCCAGTGTTGGTGGGCGTGTGGTTTTCTCCTTGGTGTTTCTTGAGGAGGGTATTGTTTTCTGTTTGATTGTTTGCCTGGTGTTAATCCCTGCTTATCTGGGTGTTGGTTGCTGGAAAGATGGTGTAAAACTAATCGGGAGCAAACCCCACGTTCACTAGCTCTGATGATGCTAACTAATTGGGTAAAGAAATGTCTGCAAGCAACCCAACCTCAGAAAACAGCAAGAACCAAGGTGGCGCAGCAGTTAGAGTGCAGTACTGCAGGCCACTTTAGCTGACTGTGTTCAGCAGGTCAGCGGTTCAAATCTCACCGGCTCAAGGTTGACTCAGCCTTCCATCCTTCCGGGGTAGGTAAAATGAGGACCCAGATTGTTGGGGGCAATATATACATTGCTTACTGGTGTACACCGCTTAGAGAGTGCTTGCACTTAAAGCGGTATATAAGTCTCATACATAAATAAATAAACAAACAAACTTTACAGTTCAACCCTGACTGGATACATTCTCTTTTATTCCATGCTCACCGTGGGTGGAGCACATTCCTCTCACGCACCTCGGTACCAACCACAGCAGCCAGCCACTCACGCAGGTCCATTAGGCTGCCGCCCAGAGCTGCAGGCCGGCCCAGCATGAAGGAGGTGAAGCGATCAGCTGGGAAGCCCCATGTAGACATGGTAGACCACGGCCAGGGCCAGTAGGGAAAAGGCTACCCTGAGCAGGGAAAGTGGATCCCCATCGGCATCATGGCCACCCAGGCCCAGCAGAGATGGGGGGAGGCACACAATGCTAGCTGGGACTGGGCGTCCACAGCGCCAATGGGGATCCGACTTTCCCCGCTCGGGGTGGCCTTTGGCTTGCTAGCTGGCCGCTTTGCCTCCTTTGTGCTGGGTGGGCCAGGTGCTCCGGGCCTGCATGAGCTGCTGGTGGCGGCAGCGCGTGTCCACAGAGAGGGCCTCTGGCACGCGTGCCATAGGTTCGCCACCACTGGTATAGGGTTTCCTGCCTGACCATGGGGTTGGATTAGAACAGTGGTCCCCAACTTTTATGGCTTGGCAGCCTGACTGGGGGAGAGGGGCGAGGGAGGAACTGGGCCACTTGACTTGCACGAGTGGTGGGCCGGCACACACACGATGGCCCGCCGGCCCACCATTTTTGCAAGTTGAGCTGTGTGCATGTGCACTCCAGCCAGCCACTCACGGGACCCATTTCTGAATAGCCTGGTCATGAGCCCACGGCCCAGAGGTTGGGGACCCCTGGATTAAAAGATCTCCAAGGTCCCTTCCAATTTTGTTCCTCTGTTGTTCTCTGTGCAGGTGACCTCTGGAAGTGCTTGGAATTGGCTCACGGCCTTGTAACAATTACCTTGTAAATGAACAAAGTTGCAATGCTTCACACTCCTTGAAGTCAGCCTTGCTGGCACAATCAGCTTCCACTGAACTGGAAACCAAGTGAAAACAACCTGCTGGGAACATTTTGCTTAAGCCCAACCTTGAGGGATTTCACTTTAGTGATGGGACACGCATGGGAGCGTGTCACAGGCAGCCATTAGCTTCTGGCCTCAGCAAGTGATCTGCCGGTCTCCTTCTTAGCTTAAAGAAAAAAAAAAAGCATATTGTTTCCCCCCAGAGTATCAAATCTAATCTGCTGATCTCTGCCGGTCCATGCTGTGCTTTCTTCTTTCCCCACCCACTGTTTGTCAAAGAGCACAATAAATTATTTAGCAGTCGCCAGACTGTAAAATTGCAGGCTGGCTGTGTTAATTGGAAGGAGAGAGAGGGGGAAAAAAAAATTTGTTTGCACACTCCCGGCAAGCATTTTGCTAGTCCATAAAAGAGGGCAACCGATTTAAAGATTTGCTATTTGGAAGGCAAAGGTTGAGAATAATTTCTACCCGTTTTCACATAAGATACCACAGGGGGAAAATTCTGCTTGGGTTTCCCCCCCCCCCCAGTTCAACTCGGTATACTTTGTATAAATAATTAAAAAAAATAGTTTATCTGCAAGTCTCTACTTAAAGCAGTGGTTCTCAACCTTTTTAATGCCACGACCCCCAACTGGTCGTAAGTCGAGGACTACTCAACCGGTCGTAAATCGAGGACTACTCAACCAGTCGTAAGTCGAGGACTACTCAACTGCTGCAGCCCCGTTTGCAGAATGGGACTTTTGGCGGGCTCAGCAGGGCAGAGGCAGCCTGGACAATTCCTGTTGGCTTTTGAAAGCCAATAGAATTAGACTCTATTCAAGAGAATCTATTCTATTAGCTTTCAAAAGCCAACAGAATAAAAGGGAGTAGCACAGCTAAGGAAAAGGGGGAAAAATGGCGGACTGCGTTGTTTGGCAACCCCCGTGAAATGGTTGTTCGACCCCAAATGGGGTCCCGACCCAACAGGTTGAGAACCGCTGACTTAAAGTAATGATTGGCTTTCAAAGATCATTTGAAATCTGTCGTATCAACTGTTATGTGAAGAATTCCCAGAGGGAGTATTTATGAAAATACAACAGGACAGAATTTCAGGATACTGTCGCCAATAGATCTGAAAACTATCTTAATCAAGAAATATAAATGATGTGTTCTAAATTATTCTACTAACAGTCTTTAATTGTTTCTAAGATTGGTGTCTCCTATGCCTACAAAGCCAGGTTAAACATGTTTCAAGACAGCTTATTTAGAGATGCTGTTACAGGAGAGTACAGGCAGTCCTCAACTTATGAGCCCAAAATTTCTGTTGCTAAGCGAGACACTTGTTAAGAGTATTTTGCCCCATTTTGCGACTTTTCTTGCCACAATTGTTAAGTGAATCACTGCAGTTTGTTAAGTTAGTAACACGGTTGTTAAGTGAATCTGGCTTCCCCCATTGAGTCTCTGCCTGTCAGGTTGCAAAAAGGGATCACGTGACTCCAGCACAACAAAACTGTCATAAGTACGAGTCAGTTGCCAAGCGTCTGAATTTTCATCACATGACCACGGGGACGCTGCAACGGTTGTGAAGTGGAAAACGGCCGTAAGTCACTTTTTTCAATGCTGTGGTAACTTTGAACGATCACTAAACGAGCTGTCTTAATCGAGGCCTGCCTGCATATTTGGAAAAACGAAACCGACCAATTTTTTTTTATAGGCCTTATGAAACTGCTAAGATTAGGCTTCCCGGGAAGTAAGGTTGAAGTGAAGATGCCTTGGTAAGGCCACACCTGGAATACTGCATCCAGTTTTGGTCACCAAAAGTCTGGAAAAAAATCCAGAGAAGAGCCACTAAGATGATCAAAGGCCTGGAGACTCAAACGTACGAACAACCGCTGTGGGACTTGGATTTGGCCAATCTAAAGAAAAGGGGAGACATGATAGCAGTGTTTCAGTATCTGAGGGGCTGCCACAAAGAAGAGGAGGTCAAACTATTTTCCAAAGTGCCAGAGGGCAGGAGAAGAAACAATGGTTGGAAACTGACCAAAGAGAGAAGCAATCTGGAATTAAGGATAAACTTCCTGACAGTGAGGACAATCAAGCAGTGGAACAGCCTGCCACCAGAAATCGTGGGCACTCCATCACTGGAGATTTTTAAGAAGAGACCAGCGGT
Source organism: Crotalus tigris (assembly GCF_016545835.1). NCBI lineage: Eukaryota > Metazoa > Chordata > Lepidosauria > Squamata > Viperidae > Crotalus > Crotalus tigris. The sequence goes on along the minus strand of NW_024100516.1, from coordinate 810,782 downwards.
TCTCAACCTATGGGTCACGACCCCTTTTGGGGTTGAACGACCATTTCACGGGGGTTGCCAAACAAGGCTGTCCGCCATTTTTTTCCCCTTTTCTTTAGCTGTGCTACTCCCTCTTATTCTATTGGCTTTTGAAAGCCAATAGAATAGATTTTCTTGAATAGAGTCTAATTCTATTGGCTTTCAAAAGCCAATAGGAATTGTCCAGGCTGTCTCTGCCTTGCTGAGCCCGCCAAAAGCCCCAGTCTGCAAACGGTGCTGCAAGACGAACTTTCTGGAAAGCTTCCCTCCCTGCTGAGCAACTACTAAAAGTAAGTAAAAGAAGGCCAGGGGTGGGAGGTGGGAGGCCGGTGGGCGCAGGGAGGATTGCTGGCGCACGTGGAGCCCGGCGGGTGCCTTACTTCCCTTGGGCTGGGCCAGCTGGTGGTCCAGCCAGTGGTCGGCCTGCGCTATCTCTGCCGCTTGCCAGCTATGCCTCGGCCGGCGCAGGGGGCAGCACCATGCATGCGCGGCGCTCCCAGGCCGAGGCGGTCACTGGGCGACGGCCCGCATGAAGCTGCAGGAGAGGAGGCGGAGCATGCGCGCCTCCTCCTGTCCCGCCCTCAGGGAAATACAGGTAGTCCTCGACTTACGACCACATGGCTGGGGTTGTGGCATTGGGAAGGTTGGAACCACTGGACTAGACAATCACGTGTCTGAAATAGATCCTCCTGCTTGAGCAGGGGGCTGGACTAGAAAACCTCCAAGGTCCCTTTGAGCTCTGTTCTATTCTATTCTATTCTATTCTATTCTATTCTATTCTATTCTATTCTATTCTATTCTATTCTATTCTATTCTATTCTTGCACAAAAGTCCTTTCCCAAACAAATTTAAGGGAAAAAAGAAAAGCCCACCAACAGTTTGAATGACATAGGCAACACAATTTCCTCACTAGTACATTTACTACCAGAGAAATCGCCCAGGGTACCATGATAATCCACTATCCAAATGTCCACCGTGTGAATGAATTCATTTTTTTAAAAAGCTGTCTAGAATTATCCAAGCAACCTCTTTAAGCGACCCTTGACCAGTACAATGCCTCCTTCACAATGCGTTTTCCATTCTTTTTTTTTTTTTTTTCAGTTGGGAGCTTAACTCTTCGACTTAAGCAAAAAAAAATTGATCTTGCCTTGAAGAGGATGAAGTTCAATTTGACTTAGAAGCCAGGCCTTTAATTTTGCAAATCACACTTAACAGGTGACTGTTTTGCAGATGGCCTTGCAAGCGTGTTGAGTTGGCAGTTTTGAAGGGAGTTGTATTTCATAATATAGGTGAGGACCTGAGGTACCAAATTATTTTTCAGAAATCAGCATTTTGCTTTTCTCACAATAGCATCCAGCTACCTTATATGTATCCCCTTGCTATACGTACACAACAAGTTCTTCCCTTTTTTTGCGAAAAGAATAAAGGGCAGCACAATTCAGGGTTTGCCTTTGTGTTCTTGTACTGGCTTGAATTATGTCAAACTTAGTCCATGAGACTGAGAGTTTGTAATAGAACCAATGTGTAGAAATGATAAATATGAAGAAAAAAAATAGGTGGATGGACTGCTTCCTTTCTAAACTTCTCTTAAAAGGCCAGCAGAATTTTGTAGGCCTACATCAACAGACACAGAATGTAAACACATATCCGTGAGGCCTGGAGGAGAAAAATATATTTACAATAAATGTACCGATATATAATGTTCCAATGAAGATAAAATATGGTCCATGTGTTTTTACCCTGTTGAAGAATCAATGCCGACGTATTTCTAACTAATATACTGCTATTAAGGTAGAATTACACGACAATTGTAAAGTGCTGATATCATATAGCGTTGAAAATGCATTACAGATCATTTAAACCAGTGGTTCTCAACCTGTGGGTCGGGACCCCATTTGGGGTCAAACGACCATTTCATGGGGGTCACCAAACAACGCAGTCCGCCAGTTCCCCCCCCCCCTTTTTTCCTTAGCTGTGCTACTCCCTTTTATTCTATTGGCTTTTGAAAGCCAGTAGAATAGACTCTCTTGAATAGAGTCTAATTCTATTGGCTTTCAAAAGCCAATAGGAATTGTCCAGGCTGTGTCTGCCCTGCTGAGCCCGCCAAAAGTCCCATTCTGCAAACGGTGCTGCACCAGTTGAGTAGTCCTCGACTTACAACCGGTTGAGTAGTCCTCGACTTACGACCGGTTGGGGGTTGCGGCATTAAAAAGGTTGAGAACCACTGATTTAAACCAACGGTTAAAAATACAAAAGTATTTTAAATGTTTTGTCTAAAAATTAGGCACATCAAATTTTAAAATATTAAAACTTTCAAACGGAATTATTTATGCATCTTAGTCATGGAATTTAGAAACGGTAAAAGTAAACAGTCCCTTTCCGTACCTGATATTAATCAGGATTTACTTTAGATTAAAAACACTTATATCACAGTACCAGCCAAACTGAATAGAGGTAGCCCTCAACCTACGACCAAATTGGAACCAGAATTTTCTTTGTTAAGCAAGGCAATTTAACTGAGGCACACAAAAGGTTATGGCCTTTTTTGTCACAGTTGTTAAGCGGGGAATCATGCAGTTGTTAAGTGAATTTGGCTTCCCCCACTAACTTTGCTAGTCAGAAGCTGGTTGGGAAGGCCACAAATGGGGATCATATCACCCCGGAATGTTGCAGCTACTGTAAATATATGTTAAGTTGCCAAGCGCCCAAATTTTGATAATTTGACAGTGGGGTTGCTGCCACAGTTGTGAGTGTGAGGACCAGTTGCAAGTCACTTTTTTCACTGTAATGGTCGTAAATGAAGGGTTGTTAAATGGAGAACTAGCTGTACACTATCCAGTTGAAGCGTTAGGTATTCAAGATCTGAACAGCTGGATTCCATGCCACCCCTAGTTTTTTTTACTTAGTATCATATTCCTGATTTTGATCATATTCTGTAGATGTTCTTCAGGTGGCTGTGTGGAAATTAGATAACAACTTTTCTTATGAGCAGTCAGGGCCTTCCAAGTGCCAAAGCCCCTCCCACAAAAAAAGACATTAGCTGGAGCGTACAGACATAAGAAACCAATTTAAGTCTGTTTTGTCTTGAAATAGTTTGAGGCGGTGAGGGCATTGCACCTTCTTCCAATTGAAATGGATTGTTGTTTTTTTTCATGCCGATCCAAGTTTGACCTTAGTGTGAAGCTTGCAACACTGGAAGCAGGCAAGGTGACCAGGAGGCCTGTGCTCAGAAAAACCAGCCAGTTTTAGCCTTGAATAGCCAGTCCTATCAAGAGGGATAATAACAGAGAAAGAATGTTCTTGGAAATGTTCCTTTAGTGTTGTCAAACATTTTAAATTTTTCCTGCAGGAAATATAGCACAGTGTCCCGGCTCCTGAAAAACTCAAAAACAAATCTCTTCATGGTCCAAGTCCATGTCTTCAGATTGTGCAGTATTCGTATCTAAAACAGGAATAAATACAACGTTAAATTTTAATCTTTATACTTAGAATCGTAAATGAGTAAACTTTGCTCTTTGCATTTACCTGTGGGAAAGCCAGCTAAAAGGCCACAATCCTAGAAATCTGTCATAAGTGATCTGAAATGGAAAAGCACAATTTACATTCACGAGCAGTCAGAAATTACTTGTATTTGGTTTGATTCTTTCACATCCTGTAGCACCAAAGATACAAATAGTATCTATTTCACAAATAATTTGGTGCTGAATCTACAGTAGCTGTAACTTCATAAATATTTAATAAATCTTCTCCCCAATATTATTTTTAATCCCAAAAAGCCAAGCATCCTTTTCCTGGACTTCCAAATTCCAAGAACAAGTCACTGAACCACCATATTTTTGATCGGTTTTATTCTTCTTAAAATCCTCTTTGTTCCAAGTGAATAGTTCAGAAACCAGACCATTAGATATTATATTTAATATTTAGACAGAGAGCTGACTGTAGATTCATACCAATGCGCTTTTTGAGGCTATGATTAAACCAACCTTAAAATTTCCCTCTTTAAAAAGTAGTATAGCAACAGTTGTCTTCATTACTTCATTATAAATTTTGGTTAACTGAAACATGTATTGATTTATATACCTTTACATCCTGTCATTTGTCAAAGGGGTTCAAAATGCTACCTTAGTTCTCCGGCCATTAAGTGTTTTCACATTTTAATTCCATGAACTAGCTTAGTTTAGGAGATAAAGGGTGATATTTAAAACAAAGCCCATAGATTCTTGGTCAAACGACATAATTTTCTCTTCCCTACTATAATCTCACCATGTCCTCAAAAATCTGCTCTGGAGAAATAGAGTTGGCCACTTACAGACCATCTTCTGAGGGCGACTGATTGACTGCAATACAGTAGTGGCCAAAATTGTGGAAATCCTTTGGGAAAAGTGTACAGTAGAAATGCCACCTTTGGTAAAGTTTCCACCCATTTTTCTTCTAATTTCTTTATAACTGTAGCCTTGTTCACTTAACAATACTATTTTACATCGCTTTCTGGGCGACCAGTCAACTCTTTGCACCATTCCCTTAATTTTATTATGTTTTGCAAGCTCACTCAGTGAAAGAACACAAAAAACCCCAACCAACTTGATAGCGATCACATAACACACTGACCAATGTCCTCCTCTCAGCTTCAATACAGGACATCGATAACTGGATCCTACTGTGATCTGATTGGCTCATGGCCAAAACAAAACAACACCCGATTGGCTCTCTAAACACTCATGCTCATTGGCTACAATCGGATGAAGGAAAGCTATCTGATATCAACCTAAGCAAGTTGGGCTTCCTTTTTTTGGTTATTTGGTTATAGCTTTTCATAGAATACAGTACAGATAATTGAACAAACGTTGTTGCATTACATTCTTGATTAAATTATCTTTCCATTGATATACAATTTTATGGTACTGCTCCAAAAAAAAAAGTGGTGTTATTAGCCATCAAACCTCAAAAATACACTTTTCCCAAAAGGTTTTCACAATTTTGGCCACTACTGTAGAAGGAACAATCTTATACATCCCAGGTCCGCATGGACACAGATATGTTCAGCTTCAAAAAGCAACAGGACTCCATGCAATTAAATGCTCAAGAGCACCTAATGTATTGATTCTATTTGTAGAAGACTCACATGGTGAGAGGGGAAAGTGAAACTTTCTCATGCCTTCTCCCTTACTGCTTTTAGAGCAGTGGTTCTCAACCTTTTTAATGCCGCGACCCCCAACCGTTCGTAAGTCGAGGACTACTCAACTGGCGCAGCACCGTTTGCAGAATGGGACTTTTGGCGGGCTCAGCAGGGCAGAGACAGCCTGGACAATTCCTATTGGCTTTTGAAAGCCAATAGAATTAGACTCTATTCAAGAGAGTCTCTTCTATTGGCTTTCAAAAGCCAATAGAATAAAAGGGAGTAGCACAGCTAAGGAAAAGAGGGAAAAAATGGCGGACAGCCTTGTTTGGCGACCCCCGTGAAATGGTCGTTCAACCCCAAATGGGGTCCCGACCCACAGGTTGAAAACCACTGTTTTAGAGAATGTCAGTGAATTTCTTATAAAACTGCTTTATTCAACCTAATACCAAAATATTACTATATGTACTGTTCCTGGACAGAAAAAAAAATTCCCCAAATTTGAATAATTAATTTTGAAATTTCCAAACAAAAGCTCCACCTATTTTATTACTTTTTTGGGGAGGATCTAACTAACAATAATCTCATTGAAAAGAATAGTTTACATTTACAAATTATTTGCGCTATGTATCTGATGTGAAAGACTGTTCTTCTCTATAGGAATAGCAGATTATTAAAGTCAGGACAGTGAATACTGAGAACATTATGAAACTTTTAGCTAAAAATTAAATGCGAGTCTTTTAACCTACGTTATACAGAATTTTAAATTACATTTTACAGTATCAAAAAGTACTACTTATGTCTTTGTGTTTTGAATAATAGCAAGCCTAAAATAGTTCCATATATTTTGATCATCTATTTATCTAAACAATGGTTAGTGGTGCTTTATGATATCTCTGGTATAAGGCTGGCTTCCAAATGTATCTGAATCTGAGCAATAAAAATCTAAAGTATATTTCTAAGCAATAAACAACATGTGTTTTCATGCTTATAGTATCCTAAGTCCAGAATCCATTGATTTCAATTAGGGTTATTTCCAGAAAAGTAAATACAGAACTGCTGTCTAACTGGTCTACATATTTAATGCAGATCCACTATTGTTTCAAGTGGAAAGCATAAATCACCATGTGTCTGTGCATTACAAAGATGATGATAATAATAATAATAATAATAATAATAATAATAATAATAATAATAATAATAATAAAGTTGGAAGGGACCTTGGAGGTCATCTAGTCCAACCCCCTGCAAGGCAGGAAACCTTATACCAGTGGTGGCGAACCTATGGCACGGGTGCCAGAGGCGGCACTCCGACCCCTCTCTGTGGGCACGCACTCCGTCGCCCCAGTCCTAGGCCTTCAGCTGGGTTTTATAAAACCTTTTCGCTTTAGGCCTCTGCCGCCATGTGCAAAAAAAAAAAAAAAGGTTCAAGCAATCAGTCAATTTCAACTTCTCGCAGGGAAAAAAAAGACCTTGCAAAGTTGGAATTGATTGATTGAACTTTTTAGTCCCACCCAGTCTGCCGTTACCACTGCAGCCACGCCCACCCAATGGGCCACACCTACCCGGCACACGACGATGCATAAGTGGGCTTTAGGTTGCAGTTTGGGCACTCGGTCTCTAAAAGGTTCGCCATCACTATCCTATACCATTTCAGACAAATGGCTGTCCAGTTTCCAGATATCTGTCAGCCTTTACAAGAAGATGCAAAAGAGGTATATAGTACTGGCAATATCAGATAGCGTATTTTAATAATTCTGAAATATTACTCCATCTAACAAAGTACAGTCTGCTATATCAGGCCATAGGTTCAGGATTAATTCTCATATCCCCCAAATATTTGACAATACCTGGGCCTATAAAGCATAACCCCAGTCAATTATTATCTTACCTGAGTTGAAAATATCACTCTCTTAAAGAGTTTCTGGAGATACGTTATCAGACGTTGTAATGATGAGAGTGGGGATCTGAGTAGCAAGTTGTAATGAAACCAGCAGTGGAGGTGGTGCTTCTATTTTGCCATTACATCCGTCCCAGGTGGAATTGTTCAACTGGGTGCCAGCCCCTGAGGCACACAGGAAACCAATCCCACCCACATGAATAACCATCAGCTGATGGTTTTACAAAAGGCAGGAAATGAACTGCTGCAGCTTAATCTTCTGTCGGTAGAGGCAGTGAGGAAACAAAACAGTCCAGGACCACGGGTCATTTTAAATAATCTCCCCACCCAAAAGTGAAGAGGGAACCGGGAGACAAGGCGACGAGAGCAAATTCCAGATCTCCTTTGATAGTGGCGTGTTATTCAATCATCAATTTTTCTTCAGCATTCGGTAGCGTTCAAAATATTTTCAAGTCTGTATCGGTTTTCCAAAAGGTTTCTCAAAACATTTTGAAATGAAAATGGAGCCAGAACAACAATGATTTTCAAGTCCCTCTCAATCAAATACTGACTTCCAGATGTTTCCAGAGAGCGATTTTTTTCCTATAAAAATCAAACTGCTTCAATCATTAATTTTACAAAGAGATTCATATGTCATTGTCTTCAAGGTATAATAACACAATTGTCCTTTTCTATTCTTTGATCCTACCTTTGTTCTTACCACAAAAACCAGTAATTGTGAGGAAAAAGTACAACAGATGCAGTGTGCTTTTTGAAAGGTTTGTAACTATTCTCTCTAGTTGAGCTTGACACCTGATGTCTTACAAGATTGGTTTTTTGGCAACAATACAGAAGCCATCTGTAGGAGGTTTTTTTTTTTTTTTTAACTTCTCAACCTAAACTGAAACTCTGGGGATTTCCTGGTGGTCTCTCCTCCAGGTAACTGAACTGACCCTGCTTAGCTGTTCCAGTATCATCTAAAGTTGGATATGTGCTGGTATCTGATGCAATAGAACTTCACAGGAAAATATATATGAATCTCAACAAATATGAAGGAAGATTTGTTTAAAATACCAGAGGAAAAATATCCATTTCATCAAAAAAAGAGAAGGATGAAATGTTACACGAATTTAAATTTTATGGTACCTATGCCCCATAAGTTATATGGGCTGAGGGGTATAAAATATTCCTACTGCTGAAGAAAATAACATGCACCAAGATAAAGCTGAGTATAGCTATTTTTTTAATGTAGATAAACCAAGCATAAGTACTCATTAGAATCATGGTACTCTTTACATTTTAATAGTAAACTAGAATCACAGTACTCTTTACATTTTAACAGTAAACAACCTATTCTATAGAATGACATTAAAATGAGCCGAGGTGGCGCAGCAGTTAGAGTGCAGTACTGCAGGCCACTTTAGCTGACTGTGTTCAGCAGGTCAGCGGTTCAAATCTCACCGGCTCAAGGTTGACTCAGCCTTCCATCCTTCCGGGGTAGGTAAAATGAGGACCCAGATTGTTGGGGGCAATGTAAATATATATATACATTACTTACTGGTGTACACCGCTTAGAGAGTGCTTGCACTTAAAGCGGTATATAAGTCTCATAAATAAATAAGTCTCATAAATAAATGACATGCAGGCAAAAGGCATTCAAGATAATATAGCATCAAAGGAAAATCATTTCTCAATCTCCTCTGTTAAGATATAATCTAATGATATATCATGCTGAAATTTAATATGGTTTGCTAGCTTAAGTGCCAATGTTGAAAGAAATGAACCATAAAGCCCCCTATTGTAAAATACTGTTAAAACAATATAGTACAGAGGTCCCCAACCTTTGGGGCACCAAGGACCGGTTATGTGGAGAGAGATTTTTCCGCGGACTGGAGGATGCGTGGTTTTGTATGCTGCCTGCATCCCGCGGATGGGGCTTTGCTTGTTTGTGCAAACCGGTTGCTGGCATGCCGCGGCCCGGTACTAGTCCACGGACCGGGGGTTGGGGACCCTTGATATAGCAGATTCGTATAAGAAAAAACAGCACAGCATGATATGGCTGACGAAAACGTTAAGACTTGATTCCAAGATATGAACACAGAAATGAAGTGTACCAAATATGCAAAGTCACAGTTCAAGTATTTAGAGATGCCAAGAAGAACCCAGTTCTACACTTGGAATTTCCAAAGCAAAAAAATGAAGAGCAGCGTGCAAACTTTCATCTTATTATCCTGGATCTTATCAGTTTAAGTTATGTAATATAGAGAATAAATGGAGAATATAGAGGCATCTCAAATTTGTGGGGAACCACACCTAACAATTTCAATCTCTTCCGCTAAAATGGTCACGCTGTTGAATGTGTACAGTTATATTAAAAATGTTCCAAGACAGTAACGTCACCGTAACTCTATGCTTATCCCTATCAAAATTGTACTTGGACATCAGAACATAACTCATATGTAGAGCAGTTTTTAAAAAGAAAGCCAATAGGAGGAACTGAAAGAAGATTATAAGGTTATCTAAGTTAATTAGGCAGAGAGCTTCTTGTAAAAAAAAAATCACCAGAGATATGATTAATAGGTTTTAAAGCTATATTGTATATCTCCTTCACCCCCCTCATTTCAGAAGTTTCAAATATCAAAAGAGACAGGCAAGTACAGAAATATTTAGTATTTAATTGTGGAAAAATTTTTACATGAAAATAATTGGCTAATGAAACAAATAATGCAAATGTAAAGCTGTGAATGGCTTAACTCTGGATAAGCAGAAATAGAAATAGTTGAAACACTGATCACAAATAATAAGACTTATTCATCATACTTCATATCAAAGCATATCATATAATTAAAGGCAAGGGAAACCACATTATTGTTTCAGCATCCCCATGGTCATATGCTTAAAACTTTAAGGAAGGTCTTTTTGTAAGAGGAGAAATATATTTCCAGGGTATTACCTTATTTTTCACCCAAGGAGAAAAACACTCATTTCCAAATAGGAGTTTTTTTTTTCCCCCACACACTGACAGTTACAAAAGTATTATTACCTGTCCTTTCTGAAAAATAACTAATTCTTCTGGAATGGTTATCTATGTAAAGCTTAAAGAAAGAAAAAACTGCATTCCAGGAATCAATAGGTCTTTTCTGACTCTAGCTGCCCTCGTACCTGAAGACTTGGAGTGCGCTTAAATATCCTGTTCACTTTGTCAAAACCTCCTTAAGGATGATAAAATAATTAAGATATTCCACAGTAAGACCCCACAGGAGCAGGAATGCACAAGATTGCAGATGTACCTTGTGTTTACAAGAGTACGAAAAACTAAAGATGACTAGTTGTCTTATTGGCAAGGGACCACACACAGGCGTGCACACACATATACACACCCTCCCCACACACCCAGGATGAGAGAAAATGAAAGTCTTTTCTCATTCTCTGCATTTCTAAACAAAATTAACAAACCAAATTGAACCGCTTAGGTAACACCCCCACTCTTGCTAGCTAATTAACCAGTCATTCATAAAATTACCTAGAAGTTGCATATGGTCCAAGAACTGCAAGTTGGTGGCCCCTGTTCTAGGTGTTCTTCAACAGTTGTCCAACATAAAGTGCTTCACTGTGGTCTCAACATGATGCAGTCGACTCAGGCTTAACCGTTGCCAAGTATAGGTTTGTATGCTAAGTTTAGCTAGTAGACTAATTTCAGCTGTGCCAAGTTCTCCTTGCTGCCTATGACATGTGAAATTCAAGGCCGAACATAATCAGAGAGCTCTTCAAGCTATGAAATTGATTTTTTTTTTCAGTGGGAGCACAATCCTTCCAGAACAGCTGAATCCCAAATTCTAAGACAGATTTTTTTTATTGATCAACACCATCATCTATTATGAATATAACCCAGTCCATTATTAATATTACAGTACATGGGAAAATATAACAGAGATTGAAGACATGAGAACATTGATGGCACTTCAATACTAACCTCTAAATTAGCTGTCTCAAATGTCCCATTTAGGTATAAAGTAGAAACCCTACACAAAACTTGAACTCAGATTCCATCATGTTAAACAGAAACACGTTTTAGATTGATCGGAACAGAAAGGCCTAAAGTCACTATGGGAAAATATTGTAAGGCTCAATTCTGTCAGGTATTTCCGAAAGAGATTATTGTCAATGGTATTAAAACTTACTGAGAATTGCAAAAGAAGTAATAGGAATGAACCCTAACTCTACTCCATCCCTTACTGAAGTTCCTAGTACAGATCATCTCTCAGATAAAACACCATCTCCATTCAATACATTGGACAAAAGAATGACTGAGATGGGATCCAGGTTAGAGGCATCAACCGTGACTGGATTCTGATGCCACTCAAATGGAGCCTTTTCTCTGATAGGCTGAGTAAAAAAGCACGATTTTATTTCTCAAACAGTAATTATTGCCGTGGTCATCAAAAATGGGCATTTCCCTTTCTATTTCAAGAAAATAAACCTTAGTTTATCCATTTGTTAATTTGCTTGAATACGCTGCTTATTATTTGTTTTTGTGAGAATTAGTTTTGATCAAGGAATAAACATGGAAAAGAGTGAAGACAATGCTTTTTGCTGTGTAATCAAAAGTAATTAAGTAATTAAAATGCTTAAATCATCATCAACTTAGGCAGATTACAATAAAATAAAATCCAAATCACCACATCAGCAAGTCAAAGAAAACAAATTATAACAAATAAGCCACAAGATTATTATTTATTACCCCCAGAAATCGTGGGCGCTCCATCACTGGAAATTTTCAAGAAGAGACTGGACAATCACCTGTCTGAGATGGTGTAGGTTCTCCTGCTTGAGCAGGAGGCTGGACTAGAAGACCTCCAAGGTCCCTTCCAGCTCTATTCTATTCTATTCTATTCTATTCTATTCTATTCTATTCCATTCTATTCCATTCCATTCCATTCCACTCCACTCCTCTATTCCATTATAATACGACACATTCATACCACAAGACAAGATTAATAAATAAGAAACAAGCCAAAATTTGGTTCCAATAACAATCTTCAAAAGCTTCCAGAAGAATATTGTCTCACTACATTCTGGAAGGTCACCACTGAAAGGGACATCCAGCTTCTGAAGTAAAGTTATTCAAGTGTATGGGAGCCATGATGAAACAACAGCTTTTTCTGGTTCCAGGCCAACCTCACCTCATGAAAATGGGGGACAACACGCAACTTATCCCAGAAGGGTCTCACTAGATGTATCTGTTTTAAATAGACAGTCCTGAAGATACCCACTTTCCAAGCTTTATTTACTGATAATACTTGAATACCCGCTTCAAGAGGGAACAGCAATAATTGACCAGACTGATGCCAAGCAACAAACTTTGTCCATCATTGCAGCAAAATTCCACTATTGCTTAGAATGTGGATAAAACTTGGATGCGGAGCTTTTAAAAAATAAACCTGCAAAATCATGGTTATTAAATCAAGGTTTATTTTGAAAGCTACAAGGTTCTAGCTATTTTAGAAAGGGAAAAGTTGGGAAAACAATAAGGCCACTCAGGGATGTATTCTGTGGTTAACAAAATGAGGAGCAAACCACCAATGGCAAACCACGAGCTATATTATTTAATGGATTTACTTTATGAATCCTTAGAATAGTCTAGTGCAGGGATGTCAAACTGCTGGCCCATGGGCCGGATGCATAATCTGGAAGCCATGCCCACCCCATTGCCGGCAATGGCAAAACCGTCCCGATATGTTGCGTGACATCATGTGACGTAGCGAGTTTGACATGTCTGGTCTAGTGGTTCCGCAAGAGAAAAAAAGTAATCAAACTCTGACATATATAATGTTAGGCATTTTACCGACCCCAGTAAGTACAACAGACACATTATTAATCAAATAAGCCAATAGGCCAGGGTGTGCCATATAGAAAGCCAAGTTTGTCCGTCTGTGTGTATTAGCCTTAAGCTGCAACATTAGAAATACTATTTGACCAACAAATGAAATAGTATAGATGCTACGTATCACAGATTTGTATCACTGAATGTTCTCAAACAATCGAATGGGAAAAATAATCTTAAATCTAAAAATATACCATCACAAGAGGAAGGCAAGTGTTAAACATAGAGGTATTTTTTATGGGTTATAAACGGTACAATCAAAACAAAAATATATTGGCCTAGCCCGGGGTCTTGAAACTTGGCCCTTTGATGACTTGTGGACTTCAACTCCCAGAATTCCTCAGCCAGGTGTGCCTGGCTAAGGAATTCTGGGAGTTGAAGTCCACAAGTCATCAAAGAGCCAAGTTTGAAGACCCCTGCCCTAGCCACTACTTGTGAGACCTGGGACCCAAAATGTTTCAGACACAGAACACCTATTCTCAAGGTGGCTGAGAACAATTCAAGTGGTGTCCACACAGGGACCCAAATTTAGAGTGACCTGAATTCGGTTTAATAGCTCTTTTACGAGCGCTAATTAACCTTGTAGTAGTATACACAGAAACAGCAACTTACAAGACAAGGAATGTGTGCCTTTGGGTAAATATTCAAAGAGCAGAGAACTCTCTTCTCCAAGCAGGTCAGCTTTCAAGGACAATAAGCTATTCTTGCTCATAAGAGCTGCCCGCAAGTTAGCAACTGCTACAGCCTGAAGTGCATCCTCTTTCTCTGGAGTAAGTGGCTGAGAGAGATAACTCACTTCACCTCCTAGGAGTGCTTCATCAACCTTTGCATAAAGATCCACTCTCTCTATTCTGTTGTCAGAATGGTTGGGCTCTGCCCCTGTCAGATCCACACCTGCATGAAAAAGAAAGAAAGAAAGAAACATAAGTTTACATTTAAGCATGGAGACCTAGAAGAAGTGAATTTGTAAAACTCTTCCTTCACATTTGAGCTCACAGCGTCAGCTTCAAAGCTAAAAGGCTCAAAATATATGCTTCCCCCCCCCCCCGGTTACATTTCACATATCAATGTTATTATCCCTTTGCTGATATTACATCCAAAGAGTGTACGCTTTGCAAGATACACTATATACTGTCACTTTGTAGTATCTTTGCTGCTATAGTACGAAAGACTAATTACCCAGTTATGTAAAATTACTTCAGATTAGCTTTTTGTTCCTTTTGTTAACTCTGCTACAGTTTAATCAAAGAGTATACTACTGTTAAATAACATTTTATACCCGTGGTGGCAAACCTATGTCATGGGTGCCACAGGTGGCACGCAGAGCCCTCTCTGTGGGCACGTGCACTGTTGCCCCAGTCCTAGGCCTACTTAATTTTTCAAGATCAGGCATGGTTGGCCAGGTGCTTCCAACTATTTTGACAATATAATTAGATAGACTTATATACGGGAATATACTTTGACAATATGATTACATATGTAATTGCATAATGCTGATGTAACCATCTAGCTTAGTGGAGGCGAACCTATGGCACGGGTGCCAGAGGCGGCACTCGGAGCCCTTTCTGTGGGCACGCGCGCCGTCACCCTAGTCCTAGGCCTTCAGCTGGGTTTTATAACACCTTTTCGCTTTAGGCCTCTACTGCCCTGTGCAAAAAAAAAAAAGGTTCAATCAATCAATTTCAACTTCTCGCAGGGAAAAAAAAAGATTTCGCAGAGTTGGAATTGCTTGATTGAACTTTTTAATCCCACCCCATCTGCCGTTATCACTGAAGCCACGCCCACCCAATGGGCCACACCCACCCGGCACCCGACGATGCATAAGTGGGTTTTGGGTTGCAGTTTGGGCACTCGGTCTCTAAAAGGTTCGCCATCACTGTTTTATACTATTCCCTAACTTAAAAGGTATGTTAAAAAGCAGGTCTCTCGTGAAATTTATTACTCCCATAGCAATGTACCTTGATTTTTTTACAATAATTTTCAAAGATCAAGTAGCAGAATGTGAAGATTATGATAGATCTGACAGGAAGTTATTATAGGATGCGAATTGCCAAGTTTTTAAATTAACCAGCTCAGCAAAATAGATACTAAAAATTCTCCAAAAGTCATTTTAAAAGAAGTTAAGGATATGACCTTGTTAGTATTTATCAGCATCTACTATGTATGGTCCATTGAAATCAGAGGTTTTGTTAAGTTAAAAAAAAAAATGCTTCCCTTCCTAATTTCACCTAGTATTTTTCACTAATAAGAAATTGTTATGACAGAAAATACTTATGATAAATGCTAAAGAATCATAACTGTACCATACATGAAAAATATTGTTCTGTCTGAATACCTGATTGCCAAGGACCCATCCCGATTGTCAAATCATAATGGCACTAAGTAGCCAATCTAGGCCTTTAGTTTGACAGAGTTGCTACCTCTAAAACCATCTGTTCAGAATACATCTAATCAATTCTCATAGTACAAGAGTTCCTTGTACAAGAGCTATTTATTCTTCAGAGAATAGCTTCAAACAAATCTAAAGCAAACAGAATTATTTTTGATCTAGAGCAGCGGTTCTCAACCTATGGGTCGCGACCCCATTTGGGGTCGATCGACCATTTCACGGGGGTCACCAAGCAAGGCTGCCTGCCATTTTTTCCCCTTTTCCGGCGGGTGCCTTACCTCCCTCGGGCTGGGCCAGCTGGTGGCCCAGCCGGTGGTCGGCCTGCTCCGTCTCTACCACTTGCCAGCTACACCTCGGCCAGTGCAGGGGGCGGCACCACGCATGTGCGGCGCTCCCGGGCAGGGAAAGTCCTCGACTTATGACGGGTTTAGTCCTCGACTTACAACCGGTTGGGGGTCGCGGCATTAAAAAGGTTGAGAACCACTGATCTAGAGAGTCTCATTTTATTGCCTGGATACCTAGTTCTTAATCCTAGTAGTATCTCAGCTCTCTTCTGGTGTGTTCTCATTGCCAGAAAATTTCTTCTTACTTCTATGTTGGATCTCTCTTAACAAGCTTCCACCTATTACTTCTTGTCTTGCCTTCTGGAGCTTTGGAGAATAAGTCAAATCTCCGGTTCTCTGCGACAGCTGCTCAAGTACTAGAAGACAGTTATCATGTCCCTCCTAATCCTTCTCTTTGATAGGCTAGAATCAGACATAGCTAGCTCCCTCAACCGTTCATCATATGATTTAGCCTCCAGATCCTTTTTCGTCTTTGTTGCTCTTCTCTGTGAAGCGGTATATAAGTCTAAGGCAGTGATTCTCAACCTGTGGGTCGGGACCCCATTTGGGGTCGAACGACCATTTCACCGGGGTCGCCAAACAACACAGTCCGTCATTTTTTTTTTTCCTTTTCCTTAGCTGTGCTACTCCCTTTTATTCTGTTGGCTGTTGAAAGCCAATAGAATAGACTCTCTTGAATAAAGTCTAATTCTATTGGCTTTCAAAAGCCAATAGGAATTGTCCAGGCTGTCTCTGCCCTGCTGAGCCTGCTAAAAGTCCCATTCTGCAAACGGTGCTGCACCAGTTGAATAGTCCTCGACTTACTACCGGTTGAGTAGTCCTCGACTTACGACCCAGTTGGGGGGGGGTTACGGCATTAAAAAGGTTGAGAACCACTGGTCTAAGGACTATTGCTATTGATCTCTTTGCATGATTTCCCCCCCCCCTCCCATGATTTAATGTAGTTATTAAATAGTCTGAATTACAGATTTGTCACTGGCAAGCCAAGGTCACAAGGACATCTAGCAAGTTGATAGAACCATTTCCTGAATATGTTCTTTTAGAAATCAGGACCAGAAAAGTGTTATTATGGTATCAATAACAATAAAAGTCACTGAGGTCTGTCAAAGCCATTCTTGCCTTGTCTAGTTACCAGATATTGCCGTTTGAGATCACACCACTGCAGTCAATTAAGCAACTTGGAAACAAGATTTTTTTTAAAAAAATCAGGGTAATCAGTATCTATAAATAAGCATTGAACTACCTTGCTGTCCTTCTTCTTTGGGAGCAGAAGAACAAACCATTTTCAAGTTCTTAGTACATAAGAACCAATTACACTGGAAGGCCAGCAAAATCATTTCCAGATTTTGTTATCCTATTTCAGCATTCTATTTTCACACCCACATCAGGAAACTGATGAACCAAGAGCTGTGCTGTCCAAGATTAAATTTACTGCTGTTATATGAAGAAGGGCAAGACCATGAACTATGATACAATGGTGATAGAAGTTGACACAGATAAATGAAAAACTTAATTAAATTGTGGGAGCTGTATCAGACATTGCAGGAATACAAATTGAAAAACCTCCTCCATCTGTTACAGAAAGGAGTTGGAGCAGTTAATAAATAGAAACTCAGATTTAAAATTTTAAATAAAGCCTCCAGTTTATTAATGGGTCATTTATAAAAAAAATCTGATTTCTGCTAACCATTATCAATCTGAAAAACAAACTGAATAAAGTAATAGAACTAGATTTCTGATATATGTACAGAAAAAATTGAGATTTTAAACAGTGGTCTTGACGTTGATGTATCTTAATGATAGAGAACTCAATTTATAGGATTAATAAACTCTTTAAAAAGAGGAGTAGACGAAACTGTTTTAGCTATATTCAGTCTTCTAAATCTTGCTAAAGCCACACTCCCAGAATTGGACACAGTCAAAACAATTTTAAATTATAGCTATTTTTCAATGTCCCTTCCTTTCCAATGGAAATTATTAACTTAAAAATATTATGAAACCAGTGTCATAAACAATTATGGTACATGCCATGTCCCATTTGGTATTTTGCCACATATTTATAATACTTGAAATTAGTTCCAGTTAGTTCACAGGGGCTGGAGTTATACACCACATGAAGTATAATGTAATTTCTTCGATATTAATTTAGGGAATTGTGTAAAATCATCAATTACTGTATGACCTGTAAACCATGCTTTATTTAGCAGAATTTTGAACTACTGCAGTTGTGATTTAGTCAATATATGAAGGGGGCATTATCATAGTAGCCGTGGTTAGAATGTCGTATTGCAAGCTAACTCTGTCCACAGCCAGGAGTTAGATCCTGGACAGTTCAACATTGACTTCAGAGGTTGGTAAAATGAGGACCCAGATTGTTGGGGGCAATATGCTGACATGTGTTAATTGCTCAGAAAGTACTGTAAAGCACTATGGAGCAGTATATAAGTCTAAGTGCTACTGCTATAGTAACCGAGGGTGTGCTAGTAGGGTAAGAGAAATATATATTTACAACCAATCCCTCTTCCAGCTTTCCTTCTATTTCCCACCTAACTGATTGCTCTACTGCTATTCTCTCTGTCCACTTGGAATTATTGTTCAGTACTAGTTCAGTTCATAAGGCGGCCAAATTAACCCTTGATTTGATGAGGAAATTCAATCTGGGATACATTAATAAGGTCTGGAGGGGTAAAATGAGTGGAATTATTTTAATCTGGTTTTGCACATAAAGATTCATGGTACATAACCATCCTAGGCTTGGCATTGGGGTAGTGCAGGGGTCTTTAAACTTGGTCCTTTTATGACTTGTGGACTTCAACTCCCAGAATTCCTCAGCCAGGCATGCCTGGCTGAGGAATTCTGAGAGTTGAAGTCCACAAGTCATAAAAGGACCAAGTTTGAAGATCCCTGAGAGAGACAGATTGCAGTTGGCCTGCCTTCCACTGTATTACCCAATGGCTTTTCTACATGAACTGGCTGAAGTAATTTTGAGAATGAAGTTGTATGCCTCAGGGTAATTTTCTAAGGGGACATTCATGCTATCTTGGATAATCCATTTGGGGATTTTATGGATTCCGTGGCAACCACCAGGCTTTTGAGTGCATCAGTGACCACACACAGGGTAAGACATTCTGTTGATTTCATCTCATACGCTCTTGATCTGGCATTCACCCCATTGTGTGAGACAGATGACCTGATGATAGGAGGGGTTGAAATCACATGATTATATAAGATCATTTGCTGGTAAAGTTTGATTTCACAACATTAGTGTTCTGCTACAGAGATTAAGGGAATCAACCTCAGAACCTCTTGCAGCCCATCTTAGAACCTCTTGACCAGTGGTTCTCAACCTTTTTAGTGCCACGACCCCCAACCGGTCATAAGTCGAGGACTACTCAACGGGTGCAGCACCATTTGCAGAATGGGACTTTTGGCAGGCTCAGCAGGGCAGAGACAGCCTGGACAATTCCTGTTGGCTTTTGAAAGCCAACAGAATTAGACTCTATTCAAGAGAGTCTATTCTATTGGCTTTCAAAAGCCAATAGAATAAAAGGGAGTAGCACAGCTAAGGAAAAGGGGAAAAAAATGGCGGACTGCATTGTTTGGCGACCCCCGTGAAATGGTCGTTCGACCCCAAATGGGGTCCCGACCTACAGGTTGAGAACCACTGCTCTTGACTATTGCACATCATAGCTTATTAAAAATGAGCCACAGGCATGGACCAAATGGGCCCCTGGAATGGATAATGCAGGGGTCCCCAATCCCCGGTCCGTGGTACCAGGCCGCGGCATACCAGCAACCGGTCCACACAAACAAGCAAAGCCCCATCCGCGGGATGCAGGCAGCACACAAAACCACACCCATCCAGGCGCCTGAACTCTTCAGCGGAGCTGCAGCCTCAAGCTCCACTCCCGAACGCGCTTACCGCTGGCTGGACTAACAGTCGCTAGTCCAAGCCGTTTGTTAGTTCAGGGCCCTTCTTGAGGTGATGGGAGGGGGTGTGGGGAGGGGGGAGAGGGATGGGGCCCTGTCCTCAACAAGGCCTGATACCTTCCCAGTGAAGGAATTTAGATATCCCTAGTATTTTTGGAATGGAAATTTTAGAATTTGGTAGTGATCTAATTCAAAGGAAATAATCCAATTAACTAAGCTACTGGAAATGAAATCCACCAATGGAGACTGTACTTGCCTAAGAGCCAAACTTGCACGTCTGTCCAGTGGGCGAGATCAGTCAAGACTGGGATCTCATGGTCCAGGACGGGCGTGGCAACTTTGGCTGACTGATCTGATTGGGCAGGAATACAGTTTCAACCCATTGGTGGATTCTCCATCTCCAGTGCTGGAGAAGAGTACATTCCTGGATCCACAAGTTCTTAAAACTGTTGCCTGAATCCCTTGGTAAAATCCCTTTCTGGATAAGATTGAAACACCAATGATGGTATAATTGCAGGATCTCTTGGAAAAGGAAGATGACTACAATATGGTTTCAGATCAATTTCTTTGTCTTTCTGATTAAGAGCACTGTGGAGATCAGTAAAGCACTATTTTGTGCACCAGAGCTATTTAATATCTGCATGAGGCCTACAGGTGTGGTTATTAAGTAGTTTAAAGTAATGAGAACAATATGCCATTGTAAGTATGAAAATACTCAAGAGAATAGAGAAGAACGTGAAATTTCAAAATCTGACATAAAAGTCAATAATTAGGACAAGCTATAGTCAAGGAAAGCAGCTGGGTTGCCACAATTACAAAGGATAGTAGCAATTTATTTTAAAGGGCAGCATAAATAGATTAGTGAATAGTAGTCTCTAATTAAGCAAATCTTTAAAGCAAACAAGAAAAGCATTCAAAAATAGAAAGGAAGTAAACTCCAATATAGAGAGTTAAATGCATTATTGCAGGAAAGGCAGCTCTTATGGGGAGGAGTAGATGCAATAGAAGATTTTGAGTTTGAGGAAAATGGAATACAGGGTGGGGAAGGGAAATAGACACATAGATAAAAGTGGGGTTGGGGTGGAGCCCTTTTAAAACTAGGGTGTAGTCAAACAAAAGTCTGAGTTTTAAGCAATCTCTTAGCTTCTTTTTAAAAATAACTTGACCTAACCCTGTCATAAAGAAGCCTTAAAATAGAGCTGTTCCCACAGCCTCACTGCTTTACTTATCCTGTAATTGTTCCATGAAACCCGAATATTATAGTCCACCAATTATTGCTGTACAATTACTCAGGGCTACCTCTATTCATTTTGCTGAAGTTAGTGGCTGCTCTGTGCAACATTTTTTTGTACACGCTGCCTATTCTCAGCTTTTCCTCTTCTAATCCCCTCCAGTTGCACCTGGTAACACAATTCCACAACCTCCATCCAATTATCCATCGCACAACTCACATGCCCTCTCCAACCCTGCTCTCAGTTGAAAATCAGTGTACCTTACTCAATCCACCCTGCCAGTCCCTTTTGTCAGAAGTAAAGTCTTCATCCTGGTTCATCCAAGCCGTGAATAAATAAGCAAACATGGCGACTGCTTTGGGAAGGTTACAGTTTATTGCAGAAAGATGGTTCTTCAGGAAGAGTAGAGGAGAGAAGGGCTGAGCACATGGGGTAGTAGGTTTTTATGCCCCCCTCTAGCCTTTTGTTTGGAATAGTTTCCTGTTCCTGTGGCATGAACCTTGAAGCTGTTTCTGAGTGTTTGTCTAGGCCTTGATATCTGTGGTTTAATCCTATTATCATATCCTGCTTCCTAGGTGATGGGGCTAATGACTCCTAGAGTTTGGGTGGGGTATGCAGATCTTCTCTTTTGTCTTCTTGATTGCTCCGGCTTCAATTCTCTGATGGTTTTACATCTGCATTTGTATGGGGCTAAAGTCTTGCTTGGGGCAGAGAGAGAGATTTGGGGCCAGGTTTGGTTTTAAAAAGTATATATTTTTCTGCCCTTTTTAATATTTCCTTCTCTGGGCTAACTTCCCTCACTTTCAAATCCCATAGCCACCTAGATCAGGTAGGAGATAATCCTTTCCTCCCTCCTAAAGCAAATCTCTCTCTTTCTCACTGCTAAACAATGGAATAGTTTATTCACAATAAACTTATTTTTCTCAACAGTTTTCTTGGAGGTGAAGATATTTTATTAGTTTGTTAACTTTTTTTCTCTTTTTATTCTTGCTTTTTTATTCACTAAAGTCATAAAAATAGTCTACAAAAGTTAGAATCAATCAATCAGTCCATCACCTGGTCAATCTATTAAGGAAGCTGATTATTTTATTAATTCAAGAACATTTCAGTATGTCTACACATGCACACATGCACCTACATGAAGAGAGCGTATTAATTTAATTGGGTTTTATACTATAGCAATCGTAAGACTCTTTGCAGGTACACATAAACAGGACATAAACATCCATGCTAAAAAAAATAACATGTTTATAATACAAAAAGTCTAAAACACTCAAATCATTAGTCTAAAACAGTGTTTCTCAACCTTGACAATTTTAAGGCATGTGGACTTCAACTCCCAGAATTCCACAGCCAGCAATGCTGGCTGTGGAATTCTGGGAGTTGAAGTCCACATGCCTTAAAATTGTCAAGGGTGAGAAACACTGGTCTAAAACATGGGTCTCCAAACCCGGGCTGTGGAGTACTACCAGGCCACAGCCTGTTGGGAAGTAGGCTATCTAAGTGGCAGCCGAATGTATGAAGCTTCATTTGCACATGCACAGGATTTAGGACTAAGACCCTCACCCCCCTGCCACCAAAAACACTGATGGCACTGCCAGCGATCCATGGAATCAAAAAGGTTGGGGAACCCTGGTCTAAAAGCTAGAACTATTTTTTCAGTTCCCATTCTCCAATGCAATATTGGTAAATAGTAAATAGGGAAAATAACAATTATTATAATTATTGCTTAAACTCAGCAGCTGCATGATATTTTAAGGACTGCCTAGTAAGAAACATTTTAAACATTCAAATAAGCAATAAATGCTAAGTATTATTAAGATTTATTTCCAGTGCTAAGCAATAGGCTTGTATGTAATGACTGACACTTCGCAAACTGGAATGCTAAATATTTGATTCAGAGAGATTTGGGTCTCTTTCGGATTTCCTAGATTTCAATAAAATACTCCTTAAAGTCTAGATTCTGCTCCAGTTCCAGGTCAAATAAAGCTTCATACAAAGTGATCAGACTGTTGATATATCTACTTCAACTATCTGTGTAAACTATCAGCAGCTATCTATAAGGTTTCAGAAGATTTTTCCCAGATCTAACATGACATTCCAAAAAAAGGAATCTAGGACCTCTTGAACGCTAAGCATATTTTCTACATTAGCAAATAGCAGTGACCATTTTCCTACATTTGAGGAGGTAAAACATACAATCTTTCTCACAGCTTTACCCTTCTTTCCGGATGCCAATGCAGTGTTAAATAACTTTCATCATACACATTCCAGAGAGGACTAACTAGTAGCAGAATGTATTGTACTGATCTTTAAAAGCTTCTGTCCTTTTTCAAGGACCGTGCATGAGATGTATTTTCCCTTTAGTACTTTTTGTCATTCCTCATCCTCCAGTTTTTCTGATGACTCTGTAGGTGTTCAAAAGCCGTTTGTTTGTTTGTTTGACTGAAGCACTGCATCTTATTTTATACTTTTTTTCTTTTTAATTCATTTGGAAGCAATCCTTTATGTCTCTCTTCAACAGAATATGTTCCCATTTTAAAATCTATAATTAAAAAAGAAACCTCATCTCTTCATCTTCTAAATAAAATTTGGTTTTGTTTATCTCTGGTAGGATTAGCCAATCTCTTAAGGCAGTGTTTTTCAAACTGTTTGTAATGATCTGACACTGTTTGACCCAATACTGTAATCTCTTTTTCCAGTCTCATAGAGTCACCCTCCAAAGCCCCAGAATCTGTTGTTTTACACAAGCATCTCAGCAGCAGTAGGGCCAAATTGAATCCTTGACTCACAAACAAGCAATTACAAATTGTTCTATTACCCCAAAGATGTGCCCAAATTACCCTTTGGGGATAGTTATCCCTGGTTTTTAAAAAAACCAGTCTTAAGGATTCTTGTATCAAAAGCCCTGATAGGAACACACAATTAACACTCAAGATTTGTGTATGGTCTCTATTAATCAGGTTTAATGCCAGTTTCAAAAAGGGGTCAAGTTACAGGTTCATGGAATCAGGATATACCCCGTACCCTCATTTGTGATTACGTTAAGATAGAATCTCTGCGAGTTGCTTGAACTTCGTCACAGAATCCCTATGTAAGATGGGACCCTTGCTTAAAAGGTAAATATGACATGTTTCCTCATTTGCCACATTTTGAAATCCTCCCTCTTCTTTTTCAATCAAAGAATCGAACTGCTTGTAGCAGGAATAACCAAGGCGCTGACCTCAAAAGCAGAAAGGCAGGCCCTGGGTGTGAAATTCCAGGGTTTTTGGGTGGGTGTGAGCCCTCCTATCTTTTACATTAAAGTTCAGCTAGTAGTTCCACTATTATGCACTACTTTATTCAAAATGGTTCTGTACTTCCTGTGAAAACATTTAGAGAGGACCAGTTTAAGATCCTACCCCAACAAAAGGTGAGGAGGATGTGAGATAGAAGGCTGACTTTCTCTGTGGTTTCCCTGATTTTATATGTGTTTGTTCCCTTTGTTCTTGGTATGAAGAAACTTCTTCTTGAGCGGACAATTCCACTTTAAGTACAAGGGTGACTCCCTGGCCTTTTCTGATTATGTTGCAATGTTTTTATGGTGGAGAAGTGGGATGCTTTTTGGAAAGACACTGATTTTTAAGGAAAGGAAGTTTTATTTCTTCATGTTTTTAGATATACATAACCTAGTAAAAGGGTAGTATAGAATTTTAATAAATAAAGTAAAATCATCTTCCCCAGGTTTTGATTCCTTGATTTCTTTTTCTACTCATCGCATTCCTTTTTTTGCTGATGTACTGCAGTTAGTTTAAAATGGTTTTAAGTACATTTAATTTATCATCTTAAAATCTAGTGTTAATGTCCAATTAGAAACTAGAGACACAATTTTAAAGAAAATTTGTAACTGGACACTAACCACAAAGTAAAAAGCAACAGATAAGCATTCACTGAAAACTGCTTTCTCTTTTTTCCCATTCTGGGTCAGTTGGTTAATTAGAATGTTAGGAGGGACTGGCGAAATTACGGCAGCAGGTATCTGTACAAGACTGTTCAGTTAGTAAGTAAGTAAGTAGTAGTAGTAGTAGTAGTAGTAATAATAATAATAATAATAAAGTTGGAAGGGACCTTGAAGGCCATCTAGTCCAACCCCCTGCTTAGGCAGGAAACCCTATACCAATTCAGACAAATAGCTGTCCAATCTCGTCTTAAAAACTTCCAGTGTTGGAGCATTCACCGCTTCTGGAGGCAGGTTGTTCCACTGGTTAATTGTTCTCACTGTCAGGAAGTTTCTCCTTAGTTCTACGTTGCTTCTCTGATTAGTTTCCATCCGTTGCTTCTTGTCCTGCCTTCAGGTGCTTTGAAAAACAGCTTGACTCCCTCTTCTTTGGGGCAGGCCCTGAGATATTGGAAGACTGCTATCATGTCCCCCCTCGTCCTTCTCTTCATTATATGCTTTAGCCTCCAGTCCCCTAATCATCTTTGTTGCTCTTCTCTGTACTCTTTCTAGAGTCTCAATATCTTTTTTACATCGCGGTGACCAAAACTGGATGCAGGATTCCAAGTGTAACGCATACTTCCTGTACTCTGTCAGGTTCGTTTCTCTCTCTCTCTCTCTCTCTCTCTCTCTCTCTCTCTCTCTCTCTTATTCTATTGTTTTCCTTAATGTGTTTCTCTGAGGTATCTGAAAACTTATCCATCATTCTGTGAACAATTGATTGTTCCCCAAAAGAGAACCTGAAATGGTTTTTGAATGTATCTATATTTATGACAAGACTTAAACAGGCTCAAAATTACATAAAATGTTTGACATTTTGATTGATGTGATTATTTTATGTTTTTGTATTTTGTGTTACCACCTGAACTGAATTAAACTAGCCAGCTGGAAACACAACTGTAAATAAACTGGGCAGCTGATTCAATCACTTTGAAGAAGCAGTTCTTGTACAATTTATAATTGATGGTCCAAGTCGTCTCTCATTCACTTTGCGATTCTCAGAACTGTCATCCCCAGAATTCTGCTTCGATGGAGGTGCAGGTAGACTGCCCTTGGTGTAGGCAGAGCTTTGTGAAATTTCATTTTTGTCATGATAAAGAGCTGACTTAAACCTGACTGCACGGTCTGCTAAAAGCTAACTCCCTGTTGTTTACATGTCCTTAAGACACACTACTGCTGTTTTTCATCAGTGATCAGCAATGAAGGAAGTTAACTAAGAATCAGAATCTGAACTTACAGTAGTTACTATTCCAAGTTCATTGAAAAGATAGTCAATAATTATTCTATTCAGAATATTTTTGTCTAATGTGCATTATTTCTACTGTTGTAACCTGACATATTTAATTCAAGAAAGTTCATCTACCTGTCATAAAACTATCTCCAGTGATTGATTATATATTTCCATGACCATTGCTTTTATTGTATTGAACCCACTGAACGTTTGGTTCTTAAACTTAATACAACAGGATGCAACTGTAACAGAATATACAGCAGAGAAAAACAGTGCATGCACAAAATTTCACAATAATATGGCCCAGAAGCTGATGAAGAACTGACATTGTGCTACATAAACCCAAAAAACCAGGAAAGAAAACGTTGCAAATATTTTTAGCAGTTTTCTATTCACAGAAGATACACAATGTGATTTAATAAAATACTATTGCACTAGCAAATGATAAAATATAAATGAAATTTGGCCAGAAAGAATCAGCTTTTTTTTTCTCCCAAATGTCCTCTAATGTAGGCACAGATTTCTTGCTCTCCAAATTTTCTTCACAGGAGATAGAGACCAAAAAGGTCATTCTCAGGCAGAAGTTTCCCCATCAAGATCCTGCTTGAATTAAGGGCCTCCAAAGATGATCCTGAGAATACCTTGATTTCAACTGAACAGGACTGCGCAATCCAAACAACATTTGGGACTAGATCAGATTTTATTCTGCAGCAGTTCATTCACAGAACCTGGCAAAAGAGCACGGTGGAGCAGAATTAAAGTGCCTTTGACTGGTCATACTGCTGCTTCCTAGTACCTCTTCCATTTTTTTTTTCTGATCACAGAAAATATATTAAATGTATTAAAGAGATGAAAATAAAATAAATATGCAAAAAGTTTTCACTGATAGTACAAAGAAATAATCCTCTAGAACAATGGTGGCGAAGGTGCCAGAGGCGGCACTCAGAGCCCTCTCTGTGGGCATGCGCGCCGTGGCCCCAGTCCTAGGCCTTCAGCTGGGTTTTATAAAATCTTTTCACTTTAGGCCTCCGTCGCCGTGTGCAAAAAAAAAAAAAGGTTCAATCAATCAATTTCAACTTCTCGCAGGAAAAAAAAAGATCTTGCAAAGTTGGAATTGATTGATTGAACTTTTTAGTCCCACCCAGTCTGCCGTTACCACCGCGGCCATGCCCACCCAACCCACCCAATGGGCCACACCCACCCGGCACCCGACGATGCATAAGTGGGTTTTGGGTTGCAGTTTGGGCACTCAGTCTCTAAAAGGTTTGACATCACTGCTCTAGAAGCACCCCAACAAGTGCTTCTGCCATCAGTGATAAGCACTAATAATATTGCCTATTTGGGTAAAGAAAGCAAGCAAACAACCAAGCTCAGAGAGCGCCAAGAACTCTGCAGGGAGCTATAAAGATAACATAAAAACTGAATTATATGCTCATGGGTATGTATTCTGGATAATATTCCAGGGCAGTATTAATTACATTTCCAAATACTTTTTTTAACATTGGCCATACATAGTGCACATTTGTATACCCAAAAACCAGAGTGTTGCAGATCTGGCTTTCTCTTTCTTTCTTTCTTTCTTTCTTTCTTTCTTTCTTTCTTTCTTTCTTTCTTTCTTTTCTCTCTCTCTCTCTTTCTCTCTCTCTCTCTCCCTTCCTTCCTTCCTTTCTTTTCTTCTTGAGGGACAGGGTAGCATACGAAATGATAAACCAACACTAAAATACTATTGTATCTGAGCCTTCAAATAATCAGATTTAAAAAAAAAACTGACCTCTTTTTAATGAAAAGTGAAATTGTGTGGGAAAAGGCAGACATAACATTTCTCTTTATTATGATGGCAGGAAAACAATTTTAAAACAATACCATATTGATAAGATTCTTCCTTCCGTTGGCCAGCTATACAACTAGAACTCCTCTCCTGACAGTATGCATAGATCCTATCCAAAACAATCTGAAGAAGCCTCCTCTAGGAAATGGTCTGTAATGAAAGACTGACATTTCCATCATAATTAGATAATAAATTTGGAACAAATGGGGCTATTAAAATGAAATCATATACTTAAAGCTTTACTACAAGATGCTGAATGCCCAGGATATTGTTTTCATTATGTCAGAAGTGCTGGCTCATTCATCATTTAAAACCCAAGTTGTTCATTACTGCCAACATGCACCTTTGGACGGCTACCAAAAAGACTGCATTCATCTGTTCAGACGTCAAGTTGAAAGAATGACTTACAGTTAAATGGTCTGAAAGGCCAAAAATAATCCTGATATTGGTAACACATGCATTTCAAGCCCGTTCTTGATGTTATATGAATATAACATTTAACCTACACATTTCTCAAATACATCAAAGTGGTAGAAACTGATATGAATACTGTATATTAAAAATGTGAAAAAGTAGTCTTCGGAAAACAGTGCAATATTTTCAGAGGTGCTCCTCAGTTTATATACGTGGTTTCCTATGTTCAAAGTAGGTTAATATTACTGCTGTTTTGGAGTATGAATTGAAAAACTTTGACTGGCAGGTTGAATGTGAAACAGAGGATTTTCCATTTAACGTGTTCAGACTGTGTCCAAGCCACACCCCTTCCCTCTGCCTTAGTGAGAAGAAAAGAAACAGGGTCACTTCCAAATATCTGGAATGTCTGTAAACTGCCTTGAGGACTGAGGCAGTAGTATATAAATTGCACACATAAATAAAATAAACAACTGATTGTCTATCAGTATTTTTTCTTTCCCAATACTGAAACTTAACAACATGGGCCAAGGTATGTCCATATCCATCCCCATGGGATCCAGATCATAGGAAGGGATCTTGGATCTGGAAAGGGTCTTCTTCATATTTCAGAAATGAATTATGCTCTTTTCAAGGATTTTTTGAATTTGAGCTCTATTTTTCTTAAAATTTAATAATTGCAGTCATTCGCCTGGTTGTGGTTTTCATGGCTAAATAGCTTTAATGAAGAGAAGGATGAGGGGGGACATGATAGCAGTGTTCCAATATCTCAGGGACTGCCCCAAAGAAGAAGGAGTCAAGCTCTTCTCCAAAGCGCCTGAAGGGAGGACAAGAAGCAATGGATGGAAACTGATCAAGGAGAGAAGCAACCTAGAACTAAGGAGAAACTTCCTAACAGTGAGAACAATTAACCAATGGAACAACCTGCCTTCTGAAACGGTGAATGCTCCAACACTGGAAGTTTTTATGAAGAGACTGGACAGCCATTTGCCCTAAATGGTGTAGGGTTTCCTGCCGTTGGACTCGATGACCTCCAAGGTCCCTTCCAACTGTATTATTATTATTATATACTACATATACATGAACCAAAACATCTTATCCATCCAGACACTCCTACCTACTTGCATCTTGCAATCAGGGGGCCTGAAGTATGATAATATATGTAAGCTCCTTAAGTAAATTACTGTATTTTCATTGGCTGGAAGAAAGCCTTGCTTTTGTACCTATAATCTTCCTTCACTTGCATGTTGCCTCAGACCTACAAAGCATGCAAGGCTTCCATGGCTGACAATGTACAATTTGATGTTGGGTCCCAGCAAGAGAAATGCAAAATTGAAATTATTCTTTGTTTCAATTCTAAAAGTTCCTCCTAAACGCAAATGGAAGTGACAAGGACAGATGTGGCTAAACACATACAACAACAGGATACTGAAGATGCTATCATACTGGGTGCTACAGATAATGATTTTTCAAAATTCTTGGTTTAATTATGGATTATAAATGCTTAACATGAAAAATGGAGGAAAAAAATCATTATTTGAAAAAGTGAAAATAAGATTTGCTTTTGCTATTAAGAAAGGTGTATTAGAGATAGATCTTTTTCAAGAATAGATACAATTTGGATCACAAAGACTTTGCCTACTAATGTTCAGAAAATGGAAATATTATTAAAGACTATCAGACCACAACCCAGTGCCTTAAAGTTTTAGAAGAAAAAATGGTTCTTTCAGATGTGTTGGATATTCTGGAGAAATTGGAGCAGCAGAACAAAAAGCAAGCTGTGTTGATCTTTTTGGATGCAGACAATTTGAACTGGATGTTCTTGTTTAGAATTCTGGAAGATATGAACTCTGGAGATAATTTTATTGAACGGTCAAAATTGATTTATACTTCAGAGAACCACAATCATTTTTAATGGAGAATAACAAAACCTTGTAAGATTGAAAAGGGGACAAGACAAGATTACTGCTGTTTCTACTCCTGTTCACATGCTGAACAGGACAAGATGAGAAAATTGTAGGAGTAAAGATTAAAAAAGAAACTTGTAAATTAAAGGCATTTGCTGATGACTTAGTAGAGGGAGTAAAAACATCAATGGAAAAATTAAAGGACTTTGGTATGCTAGCAAATTTTAAGATTAATAATGAGATATGTAGTGATAGTAATTTTACTAGTAGATATATTAATGTAATAAATATAAACTGTATGATATTTATTACATTTAGAAACCACCCAGTTCCCTTACAGAATGCTTCTGGGCCGTGTACAAGTAAAATATTAATACAGAAGCAAAGATAGTTAAAATACAACATTAAAAATTAATGAAAAGGTGGGTGGGCCTTCAGAGTACTAAGCAGCCCCATGGCCCCTGTGAGCGCCAAGCCAGAGGGCAGAGCCAGGTCTTCAGCCATTTCTGGGGGCCCATCTCACATCTTGGAAGAGAATATTTCAAACGGCAAGAGCCACGGCACAGAAAGCAAGGGCATAATTATGTTAAGACATGAAATGAAATGAAGAAGGACTTGTTAAGATGGGAGAAATTAAAATGGACACTATTGAAGAGAATTTCTGTGATTAAAAATGAATGTTTTACCTATAACAGTGGTTCTCAACCTGTGGGTCGGGACCCCATTTGGGGTTGAACGACCATTTCACGGGGGTTGCCAAACAACGCAGTCCGCCATTTTTTCCCCTTTTCCTTAGCTGTGCTACTCCTTTTATTCTATTGGCTTTTGAAAGCCAATAGAATAGACGCTCTTGAATAGAGTCTAATTCTATTGGCTTTCAAAAGCCAATAGGAATTGTCC
Source organism: Crotalus tigris (assembly GCF_016545835.1). Classification (NCBI taxonomy): domain Eukaryota; kingdom Metazoa; phylum Chordata; class Lepidosauria; order Squamata; family Viperidae; genus Crotalus; species Crotalus tigris. The sequence continues at coordinate 779,737 of NW_024100516.1, read as the reverse complement.
AGGCTGTCTCTGCCCTGCTGAACCCGCCAAAAGTCCCATTCTGCAAACGGTGCTGCACCAGCTGAGTAGTCCTCGACTTACGACCGGTTGGGGGTTGCGGCATTAAAAAGGTTGAGAACCACTGACATATAATGATGTTTTTGTTTCAGACAGCATCTCTTTTGACAATTGATGTATTTTCAAGCAACGGCAAAAAGATATATCTAAATTTATATGGCAAGGGAAAAAAACAAGTTAAATATGAAGTATTATAAGAGCCAGTTTGGTCTAGTGCAGGGGTCCCCAATCTTGGTGACTTTAAGACTCGTGGACTTCAACTCCCAGAATTCTTCAGCCAGCTTTGCTGGCTGAGGAATTCTGGGAGTTGAAGTCCACGAGTCTTAAGATCGCCAAGGTTGGGGACCCCTGGTCTAATGGTTAAGGCACCAGGCTAAAAAGCACAAGAAAGCACGACTTCTGAGCAGGTCCTGCCTTTGTCATGAGAGCCAGCTGTGTGACACTGAGCCAAGCACTTTCTGTTTAACCCAAGGGGAAAGTAGGAGGAGGAAAGTATGTTGAGTATGTTTGCCACCTTCAATTATTTGTAAAAATAATAAAAGCGGGATACAAATAAACAAGTAAAATAAAGGAAAGAGTAGAATTGGTCTACCAAATTTGAAATCTTATATTGCCGCCTGTTGTTTGGTTTGGATGAAGGAATGAGTGTTGCTGAGAAACAAAAGACTTTTAGAGTTAGATTTACAATGTTTCTCAACCTTGACAATTTTAAGGCATGTGGATTTCAACTCCCAGAATTCCACAGCCAGCAACGCTGGCTGTGGAATTCTGGGAGTTGAAGTCCACATGCCTTAAAATTGTCAAGGTTGAAAAACAATGAGTTAGAAGATTAAGAACTGAGCTTTTAACGGCATGGAGATTTATGGCACAATAAAGTTAAATGTGGGTTTTAAAAACCACTTTTTTAGATATGCCATACTGAGAATATGGAATAAATATTAACATTCAAATGAAGCCAGAACATTTCCTTTCAGGACTGACGGATACGCAGTTAAAAAAGAATCATGGAAGAGTATTTCAATACAGGATTACCACGGTGAGATTATTTTATGCACAAAGATGGAAAGTTCCAGGACTACCCATCATGGAGGAAATGGGCTGGTGAAACTGATAGAATTTGATGACAAAATTGACAAAACTTGACTGGAGAAAGGTCATTATTGATATTCATCAAAGATTAGAAACCCCTTATGGACTTTTTGTGTATAAAAAAAAGGAAAATGATTTTATGATTTATTAGAAAGATTATAGAAAAGGGGAATAATGGTATAATCTTAGAGATGATATATGTGAGAGGAAGATCAGATGCCACTTTTTTGTATTTCTTTCTATGTTTTCTGTTCTCTTATTTTCTTTTATCTATCTTTTTCTCTTTCACGTTTATCTTTTTCTTTGAATGTACTTGTAAAACACATAAAATATTTTAATAAAAACCACACTATTTAAAAACTTTTAAAAAGTTTTTTTAAATTAATATATTCCAAACAGTTCTTCTTGAGTATTATATAATTGCACAGAAATGAAATTAAACATTCTTACTTGCTTCTTGATGACTGTATGGCCATCCAGGGGCAGTTAGAAAGGGAGGCACTGGTGAAGTTGTCCTGCTGTCACCTCCAAATTGTTGTGTAATGTGACGCACAGTATCCTTGTTTTTTCTATTCTTCCTACGCCCTGTAGGCTGCCACCCATCTGTAATTCCTTGTTCTGAGAAAGCATTTTGCATTGCACTATCTTTGGCAGACTGCAATTCATTCCCTCCATAATGAGGTGGAGAGATCTGTTCTTCTTTGACACGCAAAGTCCCATAGCCCAAATCAGTAGACCAAAGTGACTGGGATGAAATGTCATCGTGACTATCTGATTTTGGCTCTTGATCCTCTTTTCCACAAGTACTTCCTCCTTCGTGACAGCTAGCAATAGCCGAATCTCCAGAAGAGTTTGCTGGACTTGTCCTTCGAGCCAGCCAGGGAGATATGCTCCTACCAGCGACAACAGCAGAAATCAGAGCATCCGTACTACTGCTAGAGGAAGCCCCAAATTCATAATCAATAAGGTCGTCGGATGCATCAGACTTTATGCTTATGTCAAGAGCAGCCTTGATGAAATTGTGACAAGCTTGCACAATATCGGTCATTTGAAGATAGCTGGCCGCTGACATCACCTCAATAACATTCCTGCTGGTCAATGCAAGGTGTGCTGAGTACATGAAGTCAATGATTGCTTTAAAGCCCTGTGCCGTTACAATATCCAAATGAGTGACTGTGGCTTGGTCGGAGGTCTTCTGCACCTGACAATACAATGTCTTGAAGTAACGACTACTCCCAAGTAAAATATTTTTATGAGCCTTGAAAATCTTTCCCTCCACTATGATGCAAACATCGCATAGGATACCATGCTGCCTTTGTTCATTGAGTTCCTGAAGCAGATGATGATAATGGGAGGCAATCTCCATGTCTTCCTTCTGATTATTCATTTAGAAGTATTTGCACTCCCACGTCTGCACACTCTGCTGGGAAGAAAGAGAGACATTGACACTACTGACACCAATGGACATTTTTCTCTCAATGCAGACAGGAGCATCAATGCCAAACATCACAGGGGGTCATTGGTGGGAGGAAAAGGCTAAAACTAGCATATCTGCTAAAATTCCTGTAATGATCAGCATTCTACATTAGCAAAATCATTTCAAAGGAGCATCTACCCTGGGTTTGATTCAACTCTGAGAGGTAATTCATCAACTTCATGTTGTTTAAAAGCTGAGTTATAAGGTATTCAAATAATTACTCAAGCATTCTGTACCTATGAATCTTTCAGATACAATTAAGAGTGATTAGTTTTAAATTCTAAAAAGAAGAACTTAAATTTATAGTGGGCAAAGATCACAATCAAGCTATGGCTGAAATTGTGTACACATACCAATTCCGTTTTTCCAGAGGGATAGCAGTAATTCTCAAGGAAGCAGTTATCCTTAGACTCTGTACTAAGAGAGCTATACAAAAATTCATTTCAACCTCAGTTTACTTACATCTTCAAGATGAGAATCACCAAGTGAACAATCCTTGATAATAACCACCAATTTTAAAGTAAGCCTTATCCTATGTCTTCTTCCCTTTTATTGTTGCAAATCTTAATACGTTTATTGCCTCAATATAGTATTTGTGCAACATTGATTAGATAAAGTTAATATAATACACAATACAAAGTTAGCATTCTAATGTTTAGTTGACTTGGAATATGGGAAATAAAAAGGTCCCTATGTTGGTGATGCTCAAGCAACGAGCATGTGTGCTATTGCTTGTGCTACTCAAACATGCAGTCTAACATACACAAAAATATTAAAAAGGGGAGAGAAAATCTAAGATAGAAAGGCAAAGCCATGGGAGAAAAAAGTCTCTGAGAGCCTTACAGTGCTTGCAGTTATACATTAAAATAATACATATAAAGGTAGTCCTCAACTTAAGACCACAATTGAGCCCCAATTTTCTGTTACTGAGACATTCGTTAAGTGAGTTTTGCCCCATTCTACAATCTTTCTTGCCACAGTTGTTAAGTGAATCACTGCAGGTTAAGTTAGTAACACAATTGTTAATGGAATCTGGCGTCTCCATTGACTATGCTTATCAGAAGGTCCCAAAAGGTGATCATATGATTCCCCAGGACACTGCAGCCATCATAAATATGAGCCAGTTGTCAAACATCTGAATTTTGATCATGTGGCCCTGGGGATGCTACAACAGTCGTAAGTGTGAAAAACAGCCGTAAGTCACTTTTTCACTTTGTAAACTTTGAACGGTTACTAAGCAATCTGTTGTAAGTTGAGGACTACCTGTAACAAGAAGCATTTAAGATACTCTGTTCCAACAAAAAAGAAAAGGCATAGTTCAGAATTCTAGTCATATGCCAAATGACCTCCAGAAAAGCCAGATCTTCAAGGGTCGTCAAAAGCTTAAAAGGGGAGGGAAAAATCTCTAGTTCCAATGGAAACGTTTTCCAAAGTAATAAGAAAGCGGAAGTCAGGGCCTTGAAGTGGGCTTTATCTCAGCAAAGGGTCTCTTAACATTCTTTCTTTCCCTGGTCTTGCCAAATGCTGTAGACAGATTCCACTCACAAAAGGCTGTCTCAGAGATACCAAGCGCCCTTAGGCCATATATGGCTTTAAGGCCATAACCAACATCTTCCACTGCATGTGAAAGTTAACCAGCAATCAATGCAGGGCCTCCAGAAGAGTTATTGGATAAACCTTAGTGTGTCCATAACTAACTAGGCTGACCCATGCTGAACCAGCTGTACAGATAATCCTCGACTTACAACAGTTCATTAAGTGACGGTTCAAAATTACAACGGCATTGCAAAGTGTCTTATGACCGTTTTTCACACTTGCGACCATTGCAGCATCCTTGTAGTCACATGATCAAAATTTAGATGGTTGGCAACTGACTCATAGGACAGTTGCAATTTCCCAGGTCACGTGATCAGCTTTTGTGACCTTCTGACGAGCAAAGTCAATGGGGAAGCCAGATTCACTTAACAACCTCGTTACTATCTTTACAACTGCAGTGATTCACTTAACCACTGTGGCAAGAAAGGTCATAAAATGGGGCAATACTTAACAAATGTTTCACTTAGCAACAGAAATTTTGGGCTCACTTTAAGTAAGTCGGCGACTACTAGTACTTTCTGAATGTTCTTTTTAAAAGGCAGCCTCACATACAGCAGGATACAATAATCCTAATACTTTGGACAAGAAAAGGATAGCTATGCAGGAATCCTGGACAGAAAAGCACATAGCATTAATGCTAATTTCAAATTTAGATCAAATATACAAGAATAACCAGGCTAGTTTCCACTAGCTAAACATAATAAAGTGTTAACTACTGTTACTAATCCAGCAAACCTAATCTCTTCAAACTCTGAGGTTCAATTGGCCTGGTTTTTTCCATTCTGACTTGTACATCAAGATACTTATCTTGACATAGTAATATGGCCTTCAAGTCAACGCTGACAGTCAAATAGAACAGAGATGGAAAAGAGACAGGCTGCTTTGAGTAACCCCTTGGGAATAGACCATTGGATTGCATCTGCAGCCTTGACCAGTGCTATTTGTGATGGGCTGGAGACCTCAACCTGAGAACTTTCAAGTGTTGAAACAATATCTGTAACAGACTGATTTAGAACTTTAAACTCATCCCTTCTTATGACTACCCAGATAACCTAATCCTTTTACCTATATTGGAAATGCTTTGGGTCAGTTTTTTTCTAAATCTAAGACTGTATGACTTTGAACTTTTATGTGAAAGCTAAGGGAAGAGACACAAACTCAGGTTTAAAAATTATTGCTTCTTGGAATTCTATGAAATGCAAGTCTGGTTAGCTTTCAGAATCATCTCACACATTTCTACTAGAGCAAACATGCAGTGGTTTTGGTATACAAGAGACCGCTTTGACAACATATATGCAGATCTCTCAGGAAGGCATAATAAGTAAAAATAGAGAGATTCTAGTTGATATGACTTGCCCTTGCTTAAATATTTTGTACATGTTCATACAAAAAGAACCATGAATGCATCTCCTCCACAAATCAAGGTTAATATAATAATCCTGATGAGTACTTCGCTACTCTTAATTTTGTGATAGCTTCCTTTTAGACATATGGTTCAATTTAGATGAACATTATTTTGTTAATGTAGTATTAAAGGCAACTGTGCTGGATCAGACTAAAAAGCTGCCTAATGTAGCATCCTGTGCCTATAGTTCCTGTGGGAATACATACTGTAAACAGGCCATGAAAGCAACAGTGTTATTGTTCCCCAATGACTGGCAGTCAGAGGCACGCTAGCTCAGATCTGAAAGAAGCATACAAGCATCATTAATTGTATTATCCTCCATTAATTTGTTTAATCCCTTTTTAAAGCTGTCCAGCTTGGTAGCCATTGCTACATCTCAGGGAAAGGAATTCCATATGCTAACTGTATGCTGTGCAAAGGATGTTCTTTTGTCTATCTTGAATCTTCTTTCATTCAATTTTTCCACATGAGTGAAGATTTAACATCAGATCTTGTTTATTCTTCCGAAAGTGGTTGGGTCCAAGTCTGTCTTTCTTGCATTTAATATATTCATCTTGTCTGAAAGTATCTGTCAAGTTTTCTTCATCTGGGTTACATTTTTGGGACTAGATAGTTGATTCATAAACACATATACATATAAACCTGTCAGCTATTTCCCTTTGGAATAGGGAAAATTATACAAAGCAGAGACAAGTAGTAAAAAATATGCCAAAGAAATTAAAGACATGAGATAATAAAAGGAAATAAAGCTAATAGGGTACATTTACTGCTATCTTTCCCAATTCCTTTCCACACCTTTTTACATTTGTAAATTATTCTTCTTTCTACTATATCTATATATCATTTCATATCCTGGCCTGAAGAAAAGGCAAGGTTAAACTCTAGTAAATGAAAATTTCACTATCAGTAAGTTAATGAAAACTTAATGAGAGTAGAATATGCAGTGCAGTACTGTATTCCAATCCAAATTGAGAGTTATGCTTTGTTTCTGGCATGAGTATCTTGTGCCAGGAAAAGATATATCCTCTTTAAAGAGCAGTCAAAGGAATTGAAAGGAAGAGATGCATACACCAGATCCAAAGACGGTCAAGCTCATATAGTACGATATAGTATGAATTTAGTATGTTATAGAAAGATCACCCAATACTCGTCTTATAAGGCAGCCCAAATATATTACTCTTCAAAAACATGCTACTAACAGGGATGATATGTTGCTACTGAAAATTCAAACATAATTTGATGTCTTTTGATCTGAAGATTAGCTATGTGAAGCACAATAAAAATGACCTCAAGCAGACTTCCGGTCCTGTGCGGTAGCGACTGGTTGCAGGCTTGCGGAACGCCGCACCCCCACGGTTAACTTTCGTCCTGCCTCGAGACCCTAATGGGTCCAAGCCACGCAGAGAGGCAGCAAAGAAAGAAGGGTGCCCCGGCGACTCTGGAATGACGGCAATCATTCTGTTCGTCTTGGGGAAAGACTTCTAACCCGACAGGAGAAAGGCTGTATCTCATCGATCAGCCTAAGCTACTTGCAACCGGAGTCCAAAAGAACTAACCAGCACTACAGTAAACATAGTAATAATAATAATAATAATAGTAGTAGTAAAGTTGGAAGGGACCTTGGAGGTCATCTAGTCCAACCCCCTGCTCGGGCAGGAAACCCTACACCATTTCGGACAAATGGCTGTCCAGTCTCTTCTTAAAAACTTCCAGTGTTGGAGCATTTACTGCTTCTGGAGGCAGGCTGTTCCACTGATTAATTGTTCTCACTGTCAGGAAGTTTCTCCTTAGTTCTAGGTTGCTTCTCTCCCTGATTAGTTTCCACCCGTTGCTTCTTGTCCCGCCTTCATGCGCTTTGGAGAATAGCTTAACTCCCTCTTCTTTGGGGCAGTCCCTGAGATATTGGAATACTGCTATCATGTCCCCCCTTGTCCTTCTCTTCGTTAAACTAGACATACCCAATTCCAGCAGCTGTTCCTTATATGTTTTAGCCTCCAGTCCCCTAATCATCTTTGTTGCTCTTCCCTGTACTCTTTCTAGAGTCTCAACATCTTTTTTACATCGTGGTGACCAAAACTGGATGCAGGATTCCAAGTGTGGCCTTACCAAGGCATTGAAGAGTGGTATTAATACTTCACGTGATCTTAGTGCTTGAAACTGGGTGAGGAATCTGATTTTCCCTTTTCTATCCTCACTTAATTTCCTGGAAAAGATCCCCAAGAAGCAAAATACCTCCGAAAGTGAAGGAGGGGGACTTCCGCCCCATCCTTATACTAACGGAAGCGGCGAATTAAAATTTCTATGGAGGATCAAAATATATGGTAATAAAATAAATTTATAAACTTGAAAGCCAAAATTTAAATTTGGACAAGTGTAAGATTGTTGAATGGTTATGACTCTCATTTTAAAGACCATTGTTCATATTGAAAACTAAATAGATACTGACACCTAGTGGTGGATGAAGATTATGACAGCTATGATTTCCACAGAGAAGTTGCCAAAATCTGGGAAAAGCTAATCTGTCTTTGTGACCTTCAAAGCTTTAACAATAAAGAACAGCTGTGACTAAAAAAAGACAACAATCTGGGCTGCAGACAAAGAGAGAATTACAAACTTTAGAAAAAAAATATTTTTTGAACACTTTGTAGATTACAAATATCTATTTAACCGGGATTCTAAAGTTATTTGCAGATAAGAAGGAAAACTTCAACTTTTGGCCATCATGAGCCGAGGTGGCGCAACAGTTAGAGTGCAGTACTGCAGGCCACTTTAGCTGACTGTGTTCAGCAGGTCAGCGGTTGAAATCTCACCGGCTCAAGGTTGACTCAGCCTTCCATCCTTCCAGGGTAGGTAAAATGAGGACCCAGATTGTTGGGGGCAATGTAAATATATATATATATATATATATATATATATATATATATATATATATATATATATATATATATATATATACACACACACATTGCTTACTGGTATACACCGCTTAGAGAGTGCTTGCACTTAAAGCGGTATATAAGTCTCATAAATAAATAAATAAATCAGAGACACGTAGACAGAACACACCAAGAAAAATACCTCTCAGGAAGAGATATATAGTATACTGCAATTAATTCAAATAACACTGAGTTCAAACCACAAAGAAATCCAAAATAACTTTGAAAATACAAATCAATCTATTTCTATTACAACAAAAAAACTTTCAGGAAACAACAGAGAAGGAGCAGACAAAACAAATAAGTGGACATAAAATTGAAAATAGAGACTTAAAGACGGAATTTAACAAAGCAAGAAAACATGATTTAATCCTAGTGGGGAAAAAACAACTCATCCCTTAAGACTACAAAATAAATCTGAGGACAAAAAAAAAACAGATTGGATAAAATGGAATGTAGAGATGTTGAAAATATCAGAGAGAAAGGAAGTGAAAAGAGAAGCAAAGAAGGAGAAAGACAAAAAAAATTCAAAAAACATGGAAAAGCAAAAGCCTCACATAAAGAAAGACACTTTATTCGATATACTTCTTATACCTACAGCAACAGTCATGAATATACGGAAAAACTTTGATTCAGCAATACACATTGATCAAGAAAGATACTGGTCAAAGGAAAAAGATTAACGAGAAAATTAAGAAAATAGATGATGGGATCTACCAGAGAGAATATTTAAAAAATAAACATTTGTTTGACTGTGGTTAAAGAAATAGAAAAGATTCTGAATACATATATCATTCTAAGAGAGATGAATTCCTTAAATGATACATTTTTATATATTATAATTTCCCTAAATTCAGACACATTTAATTATCTAAAACATTTCCTTCATCTAAGCCAGTGATGGCAAACCTTTTAGAGACCAAGTGCCCAAACTGCAACCCAAAACCCACTTATGTATTGTCAGGTGCCGGATGGCTGTGGCCCATTGGGTGGGCATGGCCTATTGGGTGGGCATGGCTGTGGTGGTAATGGCAGATTGGGTGGGACTAAAAAGTTCAATCAATCAATTCCAACTTTGCGAGATCTTTTTTTTCCAGCGAGAAGTTGAAATTGATTGATTGAACCTTTTTTTTTTCATACGGCGGTGGAGGCCTAAAGCGAAAAAGTTTTATAAAACCCAGTTGACGGCCTAGGACTGGGGCAATGGCACACATGCCCACAGAGAGGGCTCTGCGTGCCACCTGTGGCATGCATGCCATAGGTTCGCCACCACGGATCTAGGCCATTTCAGCAGTATTATATTACTTATATTAAGAAATAAAATAAAAAGGGGGGAGAAGCATAAGAAGAATAAAAAAGAATAAGAAATTTTGGGAATGAATATATAGTAGCTTAGGAGGAATATATATTTTAAGTAGTATTTTATTTTTTATGTTTCTTTACTCTTGCTCTTTTTTCTTTTTCTTTATTGTTTTTACCTATTCTTTAAGAAATGTAAAAGTGTTGAGATGGTTTATATGGGAAAAATGGATTTAAATCTTTAAATCTAATTATCTGTTAAGAAAATCTTAACCAGCAAGAATACTTTGAACTTTATGGGAGAAACAAATCTAAATAAGGACTAACAGGATATAAGATGAGGCAACCAGAATGAGTAGATAGAAAAGAAATATGGTATTGATGAGATCATTATTTCTAGGAATATTGGGAAAAAATCATATATGTAACTTATTTATCAAAATAATAAGAACGTATTATTTCAAGGTTTGTAAAGAAGACATTTTGGAGAAATCAACTAAATGTACTATGTGGATTATGGATTATAGAAACCAATTGTTAATGATTTTTCTTGACAAATGTAAACCCAGCAAACACACTATTTACCAACTATTAAGTGATTTATGTTTTAAAAAAATCAATAAAATATATGGAAGAAAAAAAAATAAAAATGACCTCAAGCTTCCACCAGTTTTAAGTCAATGTAAACACAATTTTACTGATGGGCAGGTACCACAATTACTACAGCAATATTGACATGTGGCTTCAAAGAAAAACTATCATGTTTTTGATGTAATATACTAGCCAAAACATTTCTTCTGGACAGTTCTTTGTATGCATGGAAGTGAGCACAGCTGTGAATCAATGCTAGTCTAATACTATGAATGCTATGCTTGCTACTGAGATTAGAATCTCAGCCAAAATAATGTAGGAACAATTAGACATTAATGAAAACAGTTTCTCTCAAAATCCAATCAAAAAATATTCCTAGATTTAATATAATACACAGGATTATAGTGCACCTTAGTCAAAATGTTAAATACATATACATTTAAATATATTACTTTTTAAAATTATATCTCACAAGTTAAACATTATTAAAAAAAGATGTGAGGTTCTTTTCTTAATCTATTCATGAGGCTTATGGCACAATTTACTAGGCCAGCACAGTCTTGAGCAGATGATTATAAATTATACTAGCTACAATACTTATTATTCTTAAAAACATGCAAATCATGTGTATGATTCCTTTGTTTTCCTACTAAAGATGCAAGAGAAGAGAGCAAGGACAATGGTAACAGTAACCTTTTAAGTTCAGTTTGACTATATTATTCAAGTGGAATCTGAAATAATGGCTGCAATTAACACTTCACAATAAACAAGAAATCTTTACATTTCTGATGTAGGAAGAAACAAACCATAGCATCCTGGATCACCTATAATGCTAAATCACAACGAATAGATTTTCAAAATAACAAAGGCTTAATATAATGTAGACTTTTACCAGTGCTGTATCACAGAATAAATAAGATTCTTCCAAGACTCTTCCATCTTTCAAGGGTTTCCCAGGTTAAAATCCTATTTCAATTTTTTGTATTTCAGTATTTCTGAAAATAGGGGCTAATACATCCCTCATGTACAGTACATGGCTGCTGCCAGCTTGGTTCTACCGATAGTCCTCAACTTACGATCATGCGTTTAGTGACTGTTTGGACTTACAACAGCACTGAAAAAAGTGACTTATGACCATTTTTCACACTTACGACCCATTGCAGCATCCACATGGTTACGTGATCAAAACTTGGACGCTTGACAACTGACTCATATTTAGGATGATTTCAGCGTCTTTGGGGTCACGTGATCCCCTTTGGCAACCTTCTGACAAGCAAAGTCAGTGGGGAAGCCAGGTTCACTTAACAACCATGTTAAGATAAGATAACCTCTATTATCATTTTTTACTGCAGGCACAACGACACACATCAAAAATGAAATGTAGTTGACCGCTCTCAAAGTGAACACATGCATGGCACACACCTAAACATACTATATACAACATATGTATAGACCTACACCCCTACATATACATACATAATTAACTTAACGGTTGTGATTCGCTTAGCAACCGTGGCAAGATCATAAAATGGGGTAAAACTCACTTAACAACTGTTTTGCTTAGCAACAGAAATTTTGGGCTCAGTTGGGATCATACTACATACTACCTGTACAAAAATATATATACCTGAAGAATTATTATATGTGCATATATAACGAGTAACTATATCCTATTACAAAATCCCAAATGATCAGCCTCTTATCTCCCATTCTCCATTCTGCCTTCTTCTCTGACAGTTATACAAGCTTTAACCAAGTTTTAACTAATCGGGAACCCTGCAAATGTTGTGAGCAAAGGACCAGCCTTCATAGCCCTTAAAATTCTGGGATTCTGTGTGTGGGCACCTCCTAGAATTTTATCCAATGTTTATCCAATGTTTCCATTTCTGGAAATGGAAATCCACATATCTGGAGGATACCTATATTAAGGAAGCCTAATGGTACCCAGTTCTTTAACATAACATTAAAGTATATCTTTCTTTGTATACTTCTATTTTTTTGACTGCCTTCCTCTAGTCTAAATCACTTTTCTACCTTCTTGTTAAAAGGTAATATGCCTAGATCTTGATCCAGTATTTCAGATAAGAAATGTGAAGTGCAGAATAAAGTAGAATGATTATTTATTTCTACATTGTATGTGGAAATAAAACCACATTGTACTCTGGTTGCTTTATTGTGCCATATATCACATCAGAGTTTTTCTTTTTTGTAGTGGCTTATTGTCTATTCATATTTAGTTTTCATTTGTGATAAAGACTCTCATTTTTTTATATGGCTTTCAAGATATGTATCTATGTCCCATATCTATTTTTAACTATTGTAATGCTAAATTTTCCATTATTTCTAATTTATTTTATGTTTTCTGTTATTTTATGATACTGGTTTCCATTCTAAGAAAATTATTTATATTTCATTTTCTTTAACTCTCTGCAAAATTGAATACAATTCACTTGATCACTTATCAGTAACAAATGTAATAAAAATCACAAAACTCTGAATCTGAATCACACTTCTATAAGGACTTGCTGGCTGGATTCATGCATTGTCCTGATTTTATTATAGTGCATATATTTTTATGCACCGTCTATAGTTTAACTATACAATATATGATCCCATTTTTTTTATAATGTAAGACATGGAACATGGTTAGCAGATACAAAGACTAAGTTCACATAAAACAGATTATGGGGACTAGATCTCTGAATACAGTACTGTTTTCCAAAATATGCGTACAATTACTTGTGTTGCAAGCAAAAATATTTTAATCCTTTTATTAAAATAAAAATTAATTATCTGTACAGAGTTCTTACAAATCTGCTTTTAAAACAAATGTGGAATAATTAATCTGGCATCTTAAAAATGTTGGCTTTTAGTACTACTGCAACATAAGTTTGAAAGTTTAGCTTTAAATTTTTAATTTGCACTGTTACTATTTGAAAAAAAATCTTAAACAGTAGAACTAAGAGATTTTATGAAAATAACTCTACTGAACCTTTAACTAACTGGTACATTACTACAGGAATTTGAGAATATATCAAATAGACTATTAATTCTATTATAGTTTTTCTATATATAAATTAGTAATTCAGGGAATTATGAATAGAAAAGAGAGCTAATAGGAGATAAAGGGATAGATAGACGAAAGTTTTCAAAGATTTTAACTCAGCTTTTTTTCATCTTATTAACCAATTAAATTAAAAAAATATAGCCAAAATAGCCAAAAATACTTTGACATAATATAGCTAAAATTACTTTTACATAAACTAGAATGAGATAAATATGTAAATCTATACAATTTTTTATTAATAAGAACATTACAAGAAAGTGAGGTATTATTGAAAAAGTTCACATAAGGTAGAAAATGAAATTAGCTGTCACATAACGCTAGCTTCTTTTTAGTTAGTAAGGTACTATCCTAGCTTCCCCACAAAAAGTGTGCCAAGGTTTTATTATAAAATTACTCAAGCATCTCTTTTAGATACATCACCTGGAAAAAAACTAATTACGATACTACTATAAAACTTCCCTAAAAATACAAGCCATAGGGATAATATGGCCCATTTCCCTTTTTTCCTTATATTTTAAGATCTGACCTATATATTCCCCATCAGTCATTAAAATGTTTGTCTAATTAGTAAATACTACCCTTTGGAAAAAAAACAGATAAATTAATTGGATCAGTTTTTAGAATATATTACAACCTGAAGTAAACCCATTCTATTAGAACAAAATTTCAATCAGTGAACTAATTTACCAACAGCAAAAGTAGTATTTCATCAGAGGAAATGACAGCCAGAATTAGTGGTGAGGCTGATACTGTAAATGTAGCACAAGTTCTAAATCAAGACACAAGTATTTTACAGAATGCAATCTGTTATATGATATAGTTAAACAATAATTGTCCATTACATAAATTAAAACTGTAAATGAGGAGTCCTTGGTGTTCCACTGTTCAACCCTGAGCTACATATATTTTCTTCTACTGTATTGAAACTGTACATATGTATCACATAAAAAGATTTCAAGAATGAACTTGACTAATAGTAGCTTATTCAACTGCTATAAAATCATTTCAAATCAGCTAGTCAATAAAACAGAATTGTCTAATATTATGCACTTCATGCCTGGAAAAAAACTTTTCCAGAGAGTTGAAGATTTTAAACCAAAAGTTCTCTTTGGACAAAGCCTCTTATAATAGAAGCAACAGACAGACAGATGATAGATAGATAGATAGATAGATAGATAGATAGATAGATAGATAGATAGATAGATAGATAGATAGATAGATAGACAGATCTGCTTTATGATACATAACAATCATTTCAGCTCAATAAAGGTACTTGCTATATCCTTTTTATACTATCATGAAACAAAGCTGATAATCCTCTCAGTACTCCATGTTAAACAAATTCAAGAAACTGAAAATAGGGAGAAAACTCAATTAAGAATGAAACTATTCTTGCATACACATTTTTTGTCCTAAATTAAAAATATATATCACTTTAAGTATTCAGTTACTCAATCTGTTCCAGTTAATCCACCTTCCGCTGTTTTATACCACAAGAAATATTTATTATGCTTTATTTGTCATCAGGGATTTCCCTATAAAAGGCTACTTAGATTACATCTAAGAACAAACCTATCTATTTACACGTACAAAAAGAAAATGCTAGCTTTGAAAACTCTACACCACTACTGCCTTTTTCTTTTAAGAAGCCTATGACTTCTTTCCTCTACTAATTTTCTAAGGACAGCCCTTCTGTTAAAAGGTCCTTACCTGCATATATTTTCAAACTGGTCCCTTAAGTTGTTGAAAACAATTTGAATAACTCCCATAGCTATAGGGAAACTACATTCTGAGGCTGGGTTTCAAGGTACGGGGGTGACTTTTAACGTTTCCCCCTGTCTGCAATTAAAATGGAGGCAAAGACCAGGCACTCGGTGCCAGGCTTTAGGTAAAGAGACAATCACCCCAAACAGAACCGGCATGGCTTTAAAGAGTTCAGAAAGAGAAAGCAAAAAAAGTGGGAAAATATACACGTTTCATCAACGTTATTACCTCATTCCTTTTTTTCTCTCTCTCTCCCAAGCAGTTTGGTGTCACTCTATCTCTCCCTCTCTTAAGGAACTCTTGGTCCAACTTGCACAGATGCTTAATTTTTTTTAGAAAAGTTTTTTTTTTTCTTATATTAAATATTTCTTTATCAGCCCAGCCCGGGGTGGTTGGTCTTCTTTGGCGAAGTGGCTCTGCTGTGAAAAATGCCCCCTTGTCTCCCTCCTCTCCACTCCCTCCAGCTGGGTGTTGACGCAGCAGAAATTACCAGCTGGAAAATTCCCCTTTTGGAGGTGGGGGGGAGGGGGAGGGGAGCAGCAGGAGGGGGTTAACCCCCTGCCAGTCAGCCTCCGCCGGCCCTCAGCCCTCCCCCCCCAGCCCCAAATAAGGCAGGGCGTCCCGGGGCGAAAGGAGAGCAGAGGCGCCCCCTGCCCCATTTGCGGGGAGGGGGGGGGTGTTTAACCTGGTGTCTCTGTCTCATCTCCCCCCCCAACCAAGCAACATTCAGGATATTCCCATAACAGCCCTCAAGGTGGCTTCTTTCCCCCCCCCCCAAAGGGGCGCTTGGAGGGGGGCTTCTGCTCTCTCTCTCTCTCTCTCTCTCTCTCTCTCACACACACACACACACACACACACACACACAGTCTCCCTTCAGAACAGCAAGCAAGGTGGAAGACCCCCCCCCCAGTTTCAGGGGGCGTTGGAGGGGTCTTCTCTCTCTCTTTCATCTCCCATCTCCCCTCAGAACAGCCCTCAAGGTGGCCTCTTCACCCGCCCACCCACCCCCAATCGCAGGGGACGTGTTTTTGGGGGGGCATTTCCTCTGTATCTCTCACTCTCCCCCCCCCCGGTTTCCCCTCAGAATAGCCCTCAAGGTGGCCTCTCCCCCCCCTCCCACAGCTTCAGGGACGCTTGGGGGGGGCATCTCGTCTCTCGCTCTCTCTCATCTCCCCCTCCCCACCTCCCTTCAGGAGACTGGGAGAAGAGCCCGCAAGGTGGCTGGACCCCCACTTTACCTCAGCCTCAGGAGGCGCTAGGGGGGGGGCATGAGAGGGGATTCACCTCGAACCACGCCGGGGGGGGGGAAGCGAGAGGAGAGGAAGGGGCCCCCCTCCCCCTTTCGCGGGCGCTGAGGGGGCCACTTCTCCGGGCAGGGACCCCCCCTCCCCTCCCACACAGGGCGCCCCCTTCCCCTCACGCGCAGATAGCCCCCTCCCTCCCTCCCTCGCGCGAGGAAAGTTGCCAAGTTGCGAGCGGCTTTCGGCCTCAGCTTACCTGAGGGGGGGGGGCCGCGGCCACTCGCTCTCGCCGCGCTCCCCTCACGGGGCTGGGGAAAACGGAGCCGCGCTGAGTGGGGGTGAGAACCGCCGGAGCGCGTCCCCGCCTCCTCCTCTCTCTCTCTCTCTTTTTCTTTTTCTTTTGCCTCTCTTCTGCCCCCCCACCCAACCCCCCCCAGGACAGGGGGGAGGGGCGCGCGCGCTCTCCTGCCGCCGCCTCCTCCTCCTCCTCCTCACCCAACTTGGCCGGAGAGGGGGAGGGGCCATGCTCGAGCCCGGTAGAGCCGGCAAAGGAAAGGAAAAGGAGGGGGCGGGGCCCGGCCGAGGCTTTTTTAAAAAAAAGAAAGAAAGAAAAAAAAATAGAGCAGGCGATGTGGTCCCTGATTGGGTAGAGGGGGACCCCTGTCTCCTTGAGCCACGCCCCTTGGGAGCCTCGCGCGTCTCTTCCTCCTCCCCCCCCCCCAGAGAGAGAGAGGGAGGGAGAGCGAGGGCGCGAGGTGGGAGCGCAACTGTCAAGCGGCCGGACCTGTAGGGCGCTGGGCATGATGGGATAGAGAGAGAGAGAGAGAGAGAGAGAGAGAGCAGCCCTTGACAGGATTGTTGCCAAGGGCAAGCGGAGGTTTCCGTTGTCCTGGCAACGGTCAGGGCCTTTCCTGCCCTCGAAGGAGGGGGCAGCGGCGGGAGGGAGCCGCGCTCCGCGGGCGGGGAAGGTTCACACGCTGCCGGTGCGCTGCCCTCGCCCCGAGGTGCTGCTTTCGGGAAATAAAACCCAGAAGTCCGTGCATTCCAGAGGCAGGAAGGTTCCCACGGGTGTTCCTGGCGCTCAGGACCCCCAAAGAGGCAGACCCGTACAGCAGCTGGGTTCACACGACAGGCTGCTGCTGATAGGAAGCTGGGCAAAGGATGGTTCAGGGTGTGTTTGCAAACAGACAGGTAGTCCTCGACTGACCACAGTTCGTTTCAAAGTTACAACAGGGACTTGCGACCGTTTTTCACGCTTATGACCTTTGCAAGCCATCCCCACGATCATGTGATCAAAAATTCACAGGCTTGGCAACAGGTTCATACTTAACGACCGTTGCTGTGTCCCAAGGTCACGTGATCCCCTTTTGCGACCTTCTGACAAGCGAAGTCAGTGAGGGAGCCAGACTCAGTGAACAACTGGGTTACTAATTTATCAACTGCAGTGATTCATTTAACAACCGAGGCAAGAAAGGTCGCAAAATGGGGCAAAACTCACTTAACAAATGTCTCACTTAACCAGAGAAATTGTGGACTCAATTGTGATTGTAAGTCGAGGATGAGGACAATTGGGGAAACAGCTTGCCTTCAGAAATCGTGGGTGCTCCATCACTGGAGGTTTTTAAGAAGAGACTGGACAGTCACTTGTCTGAGATGGTATAGATTCTCCTGCTTGAGCAGGAGGCTGGACTAGAAGACCTCCAAGGTCCCTTCTATTCTATTCTATTCTATTCTATTCTATTCTACTCTACTCTATTATTATTTTCTATTTTCTATTCTATTCTATTATTATTTTCTATTCTATATTCTATTCTATTCCATTATTCTTGGGCGCTCCATAACTGGAGGTTTTTAAGAAGAGACTGGATAGTCACTTGTCTGAAATGATATAGGTTCTGCTTGAGCAGCGGGTTGGACTAGGTCCCTTCCAACTATTGTATTATATTGTATTGTATTGTATTGTATTGTATTCTATTCTATTCTATTCTATTATTCTTGCAGATTTTTAAGAAGAGACTGGACAGTCACTTGTCTGAGATGGTATAGGTTCTCCTGCTTGAGCGGGGGGGGGCTGGACTAGAAGACCTCCAAGGTCCCTTCCAACTCTATTCTAAGCCACGGCTCACTGAATTATCCCTTTGCCAGAGTTCCTACAATGCTCTGTTTCGTTTACAGTCCAGGCACCCTGAGCCACAAACTCACTAGCCACTTTTTTTAACTTGCATCGCTTTGTTTGCAGATGTTCTCTTTGTACACGTACATACATGCATATACCATTCTGCGCCTTGTGTTGCAGCGTGTGTTGCTCCGGTGTATGTTTGAGCTACTTAACTGGATTAATTTGGTCAAGTCTGGTTAATGTGCTAGTGCCTGGCACAAGCAGAGATCCGCTAAGATGACATGCAGTCATGCGTCGCTTGCAATATTTCATTACGGGGAAGCAGTAAGCAACTCAGCGAAAAACGATTAAAAAACAGTCCTCCTCGTGCATTGCGTTTCTCAAATTGTGGGAGAGCCACACTGCACACAACTGGGGTTGCCAGGTTCAGGTGGCAAAAATCCAGAGGACTGCAAATGATGGCTAAATGAGAAAATTGGTGCTTTTGAGTTCCAGATGTGGTAGTTTTAACATTTACAGCCATTCACAGTGTCCCATGGTCATGATTTACAACTTTTGTTACTGTAACCCCGTAGTGGCTTCTGGTTCTCTAACAGAAACACCTGTTATGAACAACCGGTTCACATAATGACTGCAGTGTTTGTTTAACAGCCAGGGCATTTGCTTTGTGTGACTGCCATGTGAGCTTGACGACTCCCACAAAAAATATCACAAAATCAGGTTGGTCAGCATAATCTATGAGAATAATTCTGGGCTCCGTTAAAGTTCGAAGTGAAGGTCTAGCTGTCCTGTATACAGGTGGTCCTCGGCTTACAACAGTTCATTTAGTGACCGTTCAAAGTTACAACGGCACTGAAAAAAGGAACTTAGGACTGTTTTTCACAGTGACAACCTTTGCAGCATCCCCAGGGTCATGTGATCAAAGTCCAAATGTTTGGCAACCGACTCGTATTTATGGCCGTGGCAGTGTCCCAGAATCACATTGCGAGCTTCCGGCAAGCAAAGTCCATGGCTAACTTCACAACTGCAGTGACTCACTTAACAACCATGCCAAGAAAGGTCATAAAATGGGGCGTAACTCACTTAACAGTTATCTCACTTAGCAGCATACTTTTTTTAGCTCAGTTGTGGTTGTAAGCTGAGGACTATCTGTATGTAATTTCGAACATAAAATGATGCCTAATGGGCCTGCCTGCGGTTGATGTGTTGCAAGCGCCAGTGAAAAACCATTTTCGGTCTCTTATAGTTGCTTATTTGGTCTCCTTTGGCAGAGCAACTAATTGGAAGATGGTCTTGGATAATAACAGAATGACAGAGTTGGAAGGGATCTTGGAGGTCTTCTAGTCCAGCCCCATGCTCAGGTAGGAGACCCTATATCATTTCAGACAAATGGAATGGAATGGAATAGAATAATGATAAAATAAAAGAATGGAAGGGAAGGGAAGGGAAGGGAAGAGAAGAGAAGAGTTGAGTTGAGTTGGAAGGGACCTTGGAGGTCTTCTAGTCCAACCCCCTGCTCAGGCAGGAAGCCCTACACCATTTCAGATAAGTAGCTGTCCAATCTCTTCTTAAAAACGTCCAGTGTTGGGAGCATTCACAACTACTAGAGGCAAGTCATTCTAACTAAGTCTCCTTAGTTCTAGGTTGCTTCTCTTCTTGATTAGTTTCCATCCATTGCTTCTTGTCCTGCCTTCGGGTGCTTTGGAGAATAGCTTGACTCCCTCTTCTTTGGGGCAGCCCTCAAATAGTGGAAGAGAGCCACCATGTCACCTCTAGGCCTTCTTTTCATTAAACTGGACATACCCAATTCCTGCAACCGTTCTTCATTTGTTTTAGCCCCCAGTCCTCTAATTCCGCCTGGCTGAGGAATTCTGGGATTTGAAGTCCACAAATCATAAAAGGGCCAAGTTTGAAGACCCCTGTTCTAGAGTCACAACATCATAATCAAAAGGTAGGGAAGACTTTTTTTCAGTTTCAAGTTTTTTTTATTAATTTTACAATATTACATTTACATATTTGAAAAGTAGCGTGGCGGCTGAGCACAGTAATTCCGTTACATTTGAATATCATCAGTACAAATCTCAAATTATTACAACAAACTAATTCCCTCTCTTTCCCCCATGATATCTACTGCCATGTTCAAACCAATACAGTTCTTATTCTATTATTCAAACAAAACATACCTTTCTAATATGCATCAATAATCTTCAGTCTATACATATCTTAATTAATTTGATATTCCACCTTTTATTTAGACAATAACCTAGTAAGTTTTTCTTAACTTTAATTTGCCATTGATATTTAAGTTTAACGTTTAATCTTTGTCATTTCCAGGTTTTAAATCAGTGGTTCTCAACCTGTGGGTCGGGACCCCATTTGGGGTCGAACGACCATTTCACGGGGGTCGCCAAACAATGCAGTCCGCCATTTTTTCCCTTTTTCCTTAGCTGTGCTACTCCCTTTTATTCTATTGGCTTTTGAAAGCCAATAGAATAGACTCTCTTGAATAGAGTCTAACTCTATTGGCTTTCAAAAGCCAATGGGAATTGTCCAGGATGTCTCTGCCTGCTGAGCCCGCCAAAAGTCCCATTTTGCAAACAGTGCTGCAAGTTGTCTGCAGCGAAGGCGAGCTGTCTGGAAGTTTCCACCCCTCCCTGCTGAGCAACTACTAAAAATGTAAGTAAAAGAGGGCCAGGGGGGGGGGCACAGGGAGGGTTGCTGGCGCGCTTGGGGCCCGGCGGGTGCCTTACCTTCCTTGGGCTGGGCCAGCTGGTGGCCCAGCCGGTGGTCGGCCTGCGCTGTCTCTGCCGCTTGCCAGCTACGCCTCGGCCGGCGCAGGGGGCGGCACCACGCATGCGCAGCGCTCCCTGGCAGGGAAAGTCCTCGACTTACGACCAGTTGGGTAGTCCTCGACTTACGACCAGTTGGGGGGTCGTGGCATTAAAAAGCTTGAGAACCACTGTTTTAAATGATCCCAATTTCTAAGTCTCCTACCTCACATTTGGAGCTAATCATTTTTTTTTCTTTTCTTCCTTTCACTTCCTGGTATAAATGTTGGTGGTTTATTTTCAATTTTTTCTCTTTCTGGAAAGGAAGACTTTTTTTCTCCTCCAGAGAAAAACAGCCTCAAGCGGTGGACATTACAGAGGCGATGTTGCAAACACAAATTACCAACCTTTGCAAGTATCTTCCTACAGCATGCTAAATCTGGTTAGTTTGTAACCTGGATTGCTTTTGTAGGTGAGGAGATGCGCCAACACAATGGTTTGTTTGGTTTAGGGCAGGGGTGGGCAACCTCGGCTTTTTTATGACTCATGGACTTCAACTCCCAGAATTCCTGAGCCAGCCTGGCTCAGCTTGGAAACCTCTCCCTTTCCCCTCAGCGTGGCTGGTTCAGGAATTCTGGGAGTTGAAGTCCACCAGTCATAAAAGAGCCAAGGTTGCCTACCCCTGGTTTAGGGTCAAAGTTATTATGAAAAGCCAGCTGGCTGGGGGAATTCTGGGCGCTGAAGTCCACACATTTTAAATTAGCCAAGATGCATGGCTGGTTGGGGGAATCCTGGGAGTTGAAGTCTGTACATCTTAAACGTTGCTGAGGCTGGGAAACACTGCATAAAGGTGTCCTCGTTCCAGCTGCTTATGACTCCAAATTGTCTTTGACAGGAAGGCCTGGAGGAACGTTGTCCATGGGTTCATGATGGGTCTGACACGACTTTGCAACTAACAATAACAATAACGCCGAGGTGGCGCAGCAGTTAGAGTGCAGTACTGCAGGCCACTTTAGCTGACTGTGTTCAGCAGGTCAGCGGTTCAAATCTCACCGGCTCAAGGTTGACTCAGCCTTCCATCCTTCCGAGGTAGGTAAAATGAGGACCCAGATTGTTGGGGGCAATGTAAATATATATATACATTGCTTACTGGTGTACACCGCTTAGAGAGTGCTTGCACTTAAAGCGGTATATAAGTCTCATAAATAAATAAATAAATTGATTTCAGGCATGCATGCTGTACTTCCCACCCTCCAAAATTAGTTCCTCCTCCTCCTCTTCCTCTCTCAGCTGGAAGAAAAATTTATATTTATTTAGCTGGCCTTCAAGCAGGATTCGATCCTTTGCCAGGTACAGCAGCTGCAACCCTGCTTCTGGCTTGCAGTTCCCCCAAGTGAGCAGGGCAGACCCAGGCAGAAATGTAAGAATCCCCCCCCCCTCAAAACCCGGGAGTTCACCTCTGCCGCCTCTGAACACTTTCTGAGGTCTCTGTTTTTCACTTTGGCAGATTGTTTTGCACACACAAACAGCCGGGCAGGAAAAGGGAATGCTGCATCTGCATTTTGCATCCGCGTTTGGTCCCAGATTTAAAAGGGCTTCTCAAATAACATAACCTCTCAGCAGAATGGGAGAGATTGCTATTTTCAGGCCGCTGTGGTTAATGTAAGCTAGGGCAGGCGTCTTTTGGCCCTGTTCACACATACAGTCATCCAGGTCCCAGGAATGCAGAATGTGTGAACTCTCTAACCCAGCTGTTGTCCACGCTGCTAACATTGGATGTTTTTGCATCGACAACAGATGGAAATGTAGCCATCTTTTTCCCTTTTGCTTTTAGAGTTAGATGATGCTGGGAGGGGGGGGGATGTGAATGAGAGTCCAGCTAGACCAGGGGTAGGCAACCTTGACTCTTTTATGACTCGTGGACTTCAACTCCCAGAATTCCTGAGCCAGGCTGGCTCAGGAATTCTGGGAGTTGAAGTCCACGAGTCATAAAAGAGCCAAGGTTGCCGACCCTTGAGCTAGACATAACAACACTAAACCTAGCATGAGAATCAAGGTTATTGTAATCAGAGTTGATAAAGAATGGGTGGGGCTGAAGAACTGGAGAGGAAGCCCATGGTTCAAGCTAATTGGGGAATGTGATTTATGACTGTTAATGGGAGGAGGGAATTGTGCTTTGATACTATATGCTCAGGGGAGGGGAATTCAGTTTTTGGCTTCGATTATGCAGTGCCGATATTGTGTTACTTGAATAAAATATTCTTTAAGGTAAACAATGCCTCAAAGTCCTTTTGAAGGGTTTCATCTGTCAGAACCATGACACCTTGTCTTAACAACAGTTCATTTAAGGACAGAAGTCACAACGGCATTGAAAAATGACTTGCGGCCATTTTCCACCCTTAACGACCGTTACAGCATCCCTGTGGTCACCTGATCGAAATTCAGATGCCTGGCAATCAACTGACTCATCTTTAGGATGGTTGCAAGTGTCCTGGGATCACGTGATCACCTTTGACAACCATCCGACAAGCAAAGTCAATGGGGAAGCCAGATGTTACTTAAAACAACCGTGTTACTGATTTAACAACTGCAGTGATTTACTTGACCACGGTGGCGAGAAAGGTCGTTAAATGGGGCAAAATTCACCTAACCACTGTCTCGCTTAGCCACAGAAAGTTTGGGCTCCACTGTGTTCGTTAGTCGAGGACTACTTATAAATTTTATCAAATAAATAAATGAATGAGTAAATAAATAAATGAATAAATAAATAAATGTGTTTTCCTAAATAAATAAATATATCTCGACTTTTTGTTCATGTCCTGTGAGAAACCCTGCTGGCTTTTGTTTGGGGCTAGATTCATGCCGTGCTGTGCAAACTTACTGGGGCTCCACTGATTCTCGTGGAGTCCTAGTGGACGATCACTTGACCATGAGCCAGCCGTGTGCAGCAGCAGCCAAAAAAGCTAATACAATCCTGGGTTGTATAAACAGAGGCATAGAATCAAGATCACGCGAGGTATTAGTACCACTTTATAAAACCCTAGCGGGACCACACTGGAATACTGCAACCAATTTTGGTCACCACATCACAAAAAAGATGTTGAGAGTTTGGAAAAAGTTCAGAGAAGAGCAACTAAGATGATCCAAGGCCTGGAGGCCAAAACATACAAAGAACAGCTGCAGAACGTGGATTTGGCCAGTCTAAAGAAAAGAAGAAATAGGGGAGACATGATAGCAGTATTCTGGTATCTGAGGGGCTGCCACAAGGCAGAGGGGGTCAGGTTGTTCACCAAAGCACCAGAGGGAAGGACGAGAAACAATGGTTGGAAACTGACCAAAGAGAGAAGCAACCTGGAATTAAGGAGAAAATTCCTGACAGTGAGGACAATCAACCAGTGGAGCAGCTTGCCACCAGAAATCGTGGGCGCTCCATCACTGCAGGTTTTTAAGAAGAGACTGGACAGTCACCTGTCTGAGATGGTGTAGATTCTGCTGCTTAAATGGGGGGTTGGACTAGAAGACCTCCAAGACCCCTTCCAACTCTGTTATTCTATTCTATTCTAAATTCTATTTATTCTATTCTAAATTCTATTCTATTCTGTTCTATTCTATTCTACTCTACTTTACTCTACTCTACTCTACTCTACTCTAAATTCTATTCTATTCTATTCTATTCTATTCTATTCTATTCTATTCTATTCTATTCTATTCTATTCTATTCTATTCCAGAAGCCCCTTCCCTGAAAACAGGGCCTCTCTAGGAACGCCCCTCTCTGATCCCTTGCTTATTCCTCCCAACCCCAGCCTGGCAGAGAGTCAGGGTTACTGAGGACTCCCGCAGCAAGGAACCAAGTGGGAGCCCCTTCTCCTCCTTGCAACGGCTGAGAAGACAGAAGTAATGGCCGCCCCGTGTTTGCACAACTGTGCAAACAAAGGCTCCCACTGGCTTTGCTCCTGTCTCCTGTCTGCTGAGTGTTCCCGAAAGAAGTTGCTGGCAAAGGAAGAATGACTCAATTCCAGGCTGTGTTAAGTCAACACGTTTGGGTCTGCACCCTGGGATGATCCAGCCAAAACTAACCCCAGTTAACAATGACCAAGTTGAGCGTTGGCTGGGTGCGATGGGCTGGTTCTATGCAAAGGTAAGTGCACCAAAATTCCACAGGGCTACCCGGATAGAATTCCTTTGCAAGGGATACAGCAACCATTCAGAGCACATAGAACAGGGGTGGGCAACTACAGCCCCTTTACAACCTGTGAACTTCAAGTCCCAGAATTCCTGAGCCAGGAATTCTGGGAGTTGAAGTTCACAGATCAGAGAGGGGTCCTATTTGCCCATCCCTTGACAAAAAACATGGAATACCAGGATTGGAAGGGACTTTAAAGGTCTTCTAGTCCAACCTCCCGCTCAAGCAGGAGACCTTATACCGTTCCAGACCAATGGTTGTCCAATCTCTTCTTGAGAACCTCCAGTGATGGAGCACCCACAACTTCTGGAGGCAAGTAGTTCCACTGATCAATTGTTCTCATAGTCAAAACGTTTCTCCTTAGTTCTAAGTTGGTTCTCTCTTCTGGAAGCATCTCCTGATTGGATCTTCTCTTCTTCTAGGTTAGGTTCACTTCTTCTTTTGGGGATGTGCTTGACTTCCCATCTCACACAAAACTTTGGGGTTTGCACATCTAGTCTCTCATCCAAGTATGAACTGGATCCAATCCTGCTCACTTTGAGTTAAGCCAAAAGAAGAGAGAGCTACTTGACATACCTGGTGAATCCCACTTGCCATGAGGTCAGTCAGTCAGTCAGTGGAACTACTTGGTTCCAGAAGTTGTGGGTACCTCTTTTAATAATAATAATAATAATAATAATAATAATAATAATAATAATAATAATAATAATAATAAACGATACCTGTAATACCATCAAACATCCACATCTGCCTATCCCAGGTCCTGGGTAAGGACTCGATAGGTAGACAAAATGCCAAATCCAGTCTGAACATCCGGCTGGCTGTGCGATGATCCATAAAGTTGGAAGGGACCTTGGAGGTTATCTAATCCAACCCCCTGCTCAGGCAGAAAACATTATACCATTTCAGACAAATGGCTGTCCAGCCTCTTCTTAAAGACTTCCAGTGTTGGAGCATTCACAGCTTCTGGAGGCAGGTGGTTCCCCTGGTTAATTGTTCTCACTGTCAGGAAGTTTCTCCTTAGTTCCAGGTTGCTTCTCTCCTTGATTAGTTTCCATCTTTTGCTTCTTGTCCTGCCTTCAGGCGCTTTGGAGAATAGCTTGACTCCCTCTTCTTTGGGGCAGCCCCTGAGATATTGGATTTTGTCCCCATGAGCTTTCATATATGGATGAAGCTACAGGGAAAGGCGGATTTGGAAGCTGGGGGGGGGGTCACCACAACATCCCCACCAGCATTGACAGGGCAAATTCCTTGCCTATAAACAAGAGAGCAAACCCCACCCCCTTCTAGCACCGATGATGTTACCGAGTTTGGTAATGAAACGTCTGCAAGAAAACAACCCGCAGAGAGCAGCAAGCTTCCATCTCAGAGATAACGCTGAGAAGGTCAGGTTGACCTCCATCTTTGCTTAGCTGTAGGGAGAGCCCACAAAAGTGACATCTGATGGATTCAACTGTTACTTCTTGATTTTTTTTTCTATAGCTGATTCTACTCTTTCATGCAGGGGTTTGTCAAAATTTTCCAGCTCTTGAATAAAGTAATTACCCTCACACCAACACGCACAACCCCAAAACAAAACACATAATCTGTTGTTTCAACACAAGCAACACTGGGTCCTCAACTGGCAAACAAGCAATTGCAAATTGCTCCATTACTCCTAGGAGATGCCCAAATTAACCCCAGTGGAAGACCCGGTGATTTAATGTGGTTGTTTTCAAGATTCATCGCTCTCTCTCTCTCTCTCTCTCTCTCTCTCTCTCTCTCTCTCTCTCTCTCTCTCTCTCTCTCTCTCTCTCTGTGTGTGTGTGTGTGTGTGTGTGTGTGTATGTTTGGGTTATTTGGTTATTCAACCTGCATTTTGCCTTGGGAGCTGTTGAGACAAAAAGATGATTCATGCATTTTTAAATAAACAGTACGTTTAGGGATATAATTATTATCACTTGGAATCCAATTCTTGGCTGGAGGAGGGGGTCTCTCAGGATGTCCTCTGAGCACCCCGCCCGATCTCTGAATGGAAGAGAGGAAGCCTGTTCCCCTGTGTCAAAAATCATTGGGGGGGGAGGGCAGGGGAGGGGTTGGGGCAACCTGTTTGAGCAGCAGCTTAAAACAGTCCAGTCTGTTTCCAATCCCTCCCTCAAAAAAGCCACTTGACCTGCAAAGAAACAGGGATTCTTGGTGTTCTATCCCCTAAACCAGCGTCTTTCAACCTTGACTCAACTTTAAGATGTGTGGACTTCAACTCCCAGAATTCTCCACGGACTTAGCTGGGGAATTCTGGGAGTTCAAGCTGACATGGGGATTCTGGAAGTTCAGGTCCAGACATCTTAATGTGGCTATGTTTGAGAAACAAGGCTTTAGACCAGGGGTCTTCAAACTTAGCAGTCTTCCAATATCTCAGGGGCTGCCCCAAAGAAGAGGGAGTCAAGCTATTCTCCAAAGCGCCTGAAGGCAGGACAAGAAGCAACGGAGGAGCCGAGGTGGCGCAGCAGTTAGAGTGCAGTACTGCAGGCCACTTTAGCTGACTGTGTTCAGCAGGTCAGCGGTTCAAATCTCACCGGCTCAAGGTTGACTCAGCCTTCCATCCTTCCGGGGTAGGTAAAATGAGGACCCAGATTGTTGGGGGCAATGTATAATATATATATATATACATTGCTTACTGGTGTACACCGCTTAGAGAGTGCTTGCACTTAAAGCGGTATATAAGTCTCATAAATAAATAAATAAATAAACGGATGGAAACTCATCAAGGAGTGAAGCAACCTAGAACTAAGGAGAAACTTCCTGACAGTGAGAACCATTAACCTGTGGAACAATCTGCCTCCAGAAGCGGTGAATGCTCCAAAATTGGAAGTTTTTAAGAAGAGACTGGACAGCCATTTGTCCGAAATGGTATAGGGTTTCCTGCCTGAGCAGGGGGTTGGACTAGATGACCTCCAAGATCCCTTCCAAATCTGTTATTCTGTTGGAGACTTCATGGATAATACATCCACCTGCTCTTCTTGACACAAGGTAGACATTATCTTCATCTAAGACAAGGGTCTTCAAACTTGGCCCTTTTATGACTTGTGGACTTCAACTCCCAGAATTCCTCAGCCAGCCACACATGGAATTCTGGGAGTTGAAGTCCACAAGTCATCAAAGGGCCAAGTTTGAAGACTCCAGGCTAGGGCAATACATTTTTGATTTATTGTACCTTTCATAATCCATAAAAAATACCTCTACGTATAACACGAGTCATAAAAGAGCCAAGGTTGCCTACCCCTGGTATAGGGTTTCCTGCCAGAGCAGGGGGCTGGACTAGAAGACCTCCAAGTTCCCTTCCAAGTTATTCTTTTCTGTCCTGATGACTGAAATGGAAGGGACGTTGGTCACAAGAGTATATGAACTTACAACAGTTCATTTAGTTCAAAGTTACAACGGCACTGAAAAAAGTGACTTGTGACCGTTTTTCACACTTATGTGCAGCATCCCCCACCCCACCCCCATGCTCACAGAATCAGCATTTGACCACTTGGCAATTGGTTCGTATTTATAATGGTCGCAGTCTTCCGGAGTCCTGTGATCTCGTTTTGCGACCTCTTGACGAGCAAAGTCAATGGGAAAATCAAATTTATTTGGTAAGGCCACACGTGGAATCCTGCATCCAGTTTTGGTCACCACGATGTAAAAAAGATGCTGAGACTCTAGAAAGAGTGCAGAGAAGAGCAACAAAGATGATCAGGGGACTGGTGGCTAAAACATACAAGGAACAGTTGCTGGAATTGGGTATGTCTAGTTTAATGAAGAGAAGGACGAGGGGGGACAGGATAGCAGTATTCCAATATCTCAAGGGCTGCTCCAAAGAAGAGGGAGTCAAGCTATTCTCCAAAGCGCCTGAAGGCAGGGCGAGAAGCAACAGATGAAAACTAATCAAGGAGAGAAGCAACCTGGAACTAAGGAGAAACTTCCTGACAGTTAGAACAATTAACCAGTGGAACAACCTGCCTCCAGAAGCGGTGAATGCGCCAACACTGGAAGTTTTCAAGAAGAGACTGGACAGCCGTTTGTCTGAAATGGTATTGGGATTCCTGCCTGAGCAGAGGGTTGGACTAGATGACCTTCAAGATCCCTTCCAACTCTATTATTTTGGATCATCGCACAGTCAGCCATAATGTTCAGACTGGATTTGGCATTTTATCTACCTATCGAGTCCTTACCCAGGACCTGGGATAGGCAGATGTGGATGTTTGATGGTATTACAGATATCGTCGCAGGATGGAAGCAGTTCCTAGTAAGGCCGCCTTTTGCAATTGACTAATAGCGAATTTGTCAAAGACAATGGTGTTCAAGTGGTGCTCCATTTGTTTTGGGATTGCACCCAAGGAGCCTATGACTATTGGTACTACCCTTGCTTGCTTTTGCCACAGTCTTTCTATTTCTATTTGTAGGTCTTTGTATTTTGTTATCTTCTCCAGTTCTTTTTCTTCTATTCTGCTGTCTCCAAGCAGTGCCACGTCCACTATCCAGACTTTTTTGTCTTTCTTATCGACAATATTATTATTATTATTATTACTTCACAACTGTGTTACTCATTTAACAGCCACAGTAAGAAGGGTTGTCGAACGGGGCAAAAACTCACTTAACCCAATGTCTCGCTTAGCCACGGAAAGTTGTTGCTCAGTTGTAGTCATCATGCGAGGACTGCCTCTAGTCTTTTTAAAGCAAGCTCTCCCCAGCAACCTCCGGGATCTCATTCCCAGCGTGGGGTGGGTGAAGCAGGATGCTTCCCTTAGTGGGAGTTGACCAGCTGACTTCAGGTTGTTGTTTTTTTCCCCATGATGTGAAAGGAGGCATTTGCTGAGCGGTGGGAAAAAAAAAACAAACACTCTGGGGAATTCCCTCTAAATTAGCCCTGATAAATCAAAAGGTAGGAGGAGGAGAGATGGGTGGGTGGGAGGGCAGGGCAGGATGTGCACAGCCTCCCTAATGCTCCAGATACGCTCCTCTCCTTGCTGAAGCCCAAAACAGGAACGTTGAGAAATAAGTTTGTGTTTTTAATAAGATGCAGATGCAAAAAGGATAACAAAGATGGGGATATCTTTTTTTATAAGGTTTTATTGAATTTTATAAGGTTGGGGAAAGGATGGGGTCAGTATAGGGCAGGGGTAGGCAACCTTGGTTCTTTTATGACTCGTGGACTTCAACTCCCAGAATTCCTGAACCAGCCTGGCTCAGCTTGGAAACCTCTCCCTTTTCCCTCAGTGTGGCTGGCTCAGAAATTCTGGAAGTTGAAGTCCACAAGTCATAAAAGAGCCAAAGTTGCCTACCCCTGTCCTAGGATGCCACTGAAGGACCCAATGTTGGGTTTAGATTAGGGGTAGGCAACCTTGGCTCTTTTATGACTCGTGGACTTCAACTCCCAGAATTCCTGAGCCAGCATGGCTCAGCTTGGAAACCTCTCCCTTTTCCCTCAGTGTGGCTGGCTCAGAAATTCTGGGAGTTGAAGTCCACAAGTCATAAAAGAGCCAAAGTTGCCTAACCTGGTATAGGGATTAAGGTTCGGGATGGGAATCAGGATTGGGATTGGGACAGGGATGGGAACAACAATGGGGTTGCCCCCCATTAACATTTTCAAGCTTTAGCAAACAGACTATTGTCCGGATACATATGTTCAATAATACTAAGTAATATAATAGTAAATGGCTATAATGAATATGATAAACGATAATCATAAACGGTCAATCCGTATCATTCATCTTACTAGTATATATTCACGATAACACATTACCTTCATTTCTCACTAGTTCGTTTTCCTAACCATTGGTAAAAATTATCCCATATTTTGAAAGAAACTGAATCTTCTTTCTCTTTAATCTCTAAAGTTAATCTATCCATTTCTGCACATTCTAAAATTTTCTTAATTAGAATCTCTTCAGTTGGTAAATTTTCATTTTTCCAATATTGGGCAAATGTTATTCTCTCTGCTGTCAATATATGCAATATTAAATACTCATTCTCCTTCTCAGTATTCCTAGCAGAAACAATTCTGGCTTAAATTCGATCTGTATTTTAGTAAATCTTTTCCAACCACGTATGAATCTTAAGCCAGAATTTTTTCGCTCTAGTCTAGGGCAGTGGTTCTCAACCTGTGGGTCGGGACCCCATATGGGGTCGAACGACCATTTCACGGGGGTCGCCAAACAATGCAGTCCGCCATTTTCTCCCCCCCCCTTTTCCTTAGCTGTGCTACTCCCTTTTATTCTATTGGCTTTTGAAAGCCAATAGAATAGACTCTCTTGAATAGAGTCTAATTCTATTGCTTTCAAAAGCCAATAGGAATTGTCCAGGCTGTCTCTGCCCTGCTGAGCCCGCCAAAGGTCCCATTCTGAAAACGGTGCTGCACCAGTTGAGTAGTCCTCGACTTACAACCGGTTGAGTAGTCCTCGACTTACGACCAGTTGGGGGTCACGGCATTAAAAAGGTTGAGAACCACTGGTCTAGGGCATACCCACCAGATATGATAATAAGTACCTGGCTTTTGTTTACATTTCCACACAATTATTCAAAGAGTTTTTAAACATTTTCGCTAGTCTTACTGGTGTCATATGAAAGATGGGGATATCTTAGTGAAAAAGGCAGTGGTCAAGTACCTTGCATGCAGTTCAGCACAGGAAATCCTCGCAAATTAGGACCGTTTATTTAGTGACCGCTCAAAATGACGCCACTGGAAAAAAGGGACTTATGACCACTTTTATACTTACGACCGTTGCAGCGTCCCACACGGTCACGGGATCAAAATTCAGACAACTTGATTCGCATTTATGACGGTCGCAGTGTCCCGGAGTTATGCGATTCCGCCTTTCGCCACCTTCTGACAAGCAAAGTCAACGGGGAAGCCGGATTCGCTTAATGACCGGATGACTCACTTAACAACTGCAGGGATTCACTGAACAAGGTAGTAAAATCGGGCAAAATTCACTTAACAAATGTCTCACTTGGTGGCAGAAATTTGGGCCTCCGCAATGTTCGTAAGCCGAGGACTACCTCTATTTCTCCAATGCTGAGATCTGTGCATTTTTCAAAAGCATCTCTCTTTTTTTTTGCCTTTTTTTGGCACAAAAACAGCCAAGACTTCAAACTGCTCTCGCAAACTGATCTCAGGCAGGAAAAAGACCCGTCCAAGACCCTCCTTTGTCAAACAGTCCAGCAAAGGAAGTTTGATTGCCTTGATCTGGATAACTCACATTTAAAAAGTCTAGACTTTCCTGCAATCAGACAACCCACCAGGCTGCTTCTGCGCGCTTGGGCGGCCCATATTTAGGCAGGACCCTGGGCAGCTGCAAATGCACCGAAGGGTAGATCCTAGCCGTGGTTTGCCCACATCTGGCCCCTGGCTATCTATGACAGGGGTAGGCAACCTCGGCTCTTTTATGACTCGTGGACTTCAACTCCCAGAATTCCTGAGCCAGCCACGCTGAGGGGAAAGGGAGAGGTTTCCAAGCTGAGCCATGCTGGCTCAGGAATTCTGGGAGTTGAAGTCCACGAGTCATAAAAGAGCCAAGGTTGACTACCCCTGATCTATGATGGACAATCCTGAATAGAATTCATGCCTCCTATGGCTTCTGCTGGGACTCACTGTATTAATGAGGCAGGGTATCCTCCCCTCAGTGTGACTGAGGGGGGGGGGTGTCCCATGTCAAACTGTAGATCACATCCTGACAGGAGGGTTATACGGTTTCAGGATCTGATTTTTTTGCACCTAAATGATACTGCGCCTCACTAGTTAGATGGCCTAGATTAGGGGTAGACAATCTTATTTATTTATTTTATTTATTTATTTATGAGACTTATATACCGCTTTAAGTGAGAGCACTTTCTAAGCGGTGTACACCAGTAAGCAATGTGTATATATATATATATTTACATTGCCCCCAACAATCTGGGTCCTCATTTTACCTACCTGGGAAGGATGGAAGGCTGAGTCAACCTTGAGCCGGTGAGATTTGAACCGCTGACCTGCTGAACACAGTCAGCTAAAGTGGCCTGCAGTACTGCACTCTAACTGCTGCGCCACCTCAATCTTGGCTCTTTTATGACTTGTGGACTTCAACTCCCAGAATTCCTGAGTCAGCCTGGCTCAGCTTGGAAACCTCTCCCTTTCCCCTCAGCATGACTGGCTCAGGAATTCTGGGAGTTGAAGTCCACGAGTCATAAAAGAGCCAGGGTTGCCTATCCCTGGCCTAGACCAGAGGTCCCCAACCTTGGCTCTTTTATGACTTGTGGACTTCAACTCCCAGAATTCCTGAGTCAGCATGGCTCAGCTTGGAAACCTCTCCCTTTCCCCTCAGCGTGGCTGGCTCAGGAATTCTGGGAGTTGAAGTCCACAAGCCTTAAGTTACCAAGGTCTGGCCTAGACATTGGTTTAGAGATAGAAAGACAGAGAAACAGACACACCGACAGACACACAGACAGACAGGCCTCTCCAAGCAGTTCACAGTGTCAGAATCTTGCCCTCCCCACAACAATCCAGGTCCTCATTTTACCGACCTCGGAAGGATGGAAGGCTGAGTCCACCTTGAGCCGGTCAGGATCAAACTCCAGGCTTTGGGTAGAGTCGGCCTGCAATGCTGCCTTCTAACTGCTGCTCCACCACGGCTCAAGGTATCTGAATATAGATCTATTTTATTGTGCTTTTTTAAAAAAAAAATCTAGGTGAAATGTTGATATATATATCACAAGTCCATGTATAAGGAAGGAAGGAAGGAAGTAAATAAGTAAGTAAGTAAGTAAGTAAATAAGTGGGTCATATGAAAGATGAACATTTGTAAGGATCCTGGTCACTTAAGAAGTCTGTCTACACAAAATCCTCTTTTCTTTTTTCAGGAGCCTAGATAAGCTGAAAAAGAGGAGGTGGTGGAGGTAGAGAAGGAGAAGAACTGTGGAGTTCTTGTACTCTCTGAAGTTGCTGTTTTCTTGCAGACATTTCATTACCCAACTAGGTAACGTCATGCTAAAAGAGAGTGGGGTTTGCAGGGAAGAAGAGAAGGAGGAGGAGGAGGAGGAGGAGAAGGAGGAGGAGGAGGAGAAGCACTGTGGAGTTCTTGTACTCTCTGAACTTGCTTGTTTTCTTGCAGACATTTCATTACCCAACTAGGTAACGTCATGCTAAAAGAGAGTGGGGTTTGCAGGGAGGAGGAGGAGGAGGGGGAGGAGAAGGAAAAGGAGAAGGAGAAGAAGGAGAAGAAGGAGGAGGAGGAGAAAGAGGAGGAGAAGGAGAAGGAGGAGGAGAAGCACTGTGGAGTTCTTGTACTCTCTGAACTTGCTTGTTTTCTTGCAGACATTTCATTACCCAACTAGGTAACGTCATGCTAAAAGAGAGTGGGGTTTGCAGGGAGGAGGAGGAGAAGGAAAAGGAGAAGGAGAAGAAGGAGAAGAAGAAGGAGAAGGAGGAGGAGGAAGAGGAGGAGAAGGAGGAGGAGGAGAAGCACTGTGGAGTTCTTGTACTCTCTGAACTTGCTTGTTTTCTTGCAGACATTTCATTACCCAACTAGGTAACGTCATGCTAAAAGAGAGTGGGGTTTGCAGTGAGGAGGAGAAGGAGCCACAGCAGTCAGGTAGCCTTCAACGCCACGTTTCCCAATCTCAACCCCTTGCTGGCTGGCTAGGGAATTCTGGGAGTTGAAGTCCACAGCTCTCCAAGTTGCCCAGCTTGAGAGTCAGGGCCCTGGTGCTCATTCAGAAGACCTTTCCTTCGCCTCCTCTCCCCAGCTCTCAACCCCAGAGCATTGGCTTCAGTCTTCCCAAGTGGAAGCAGAGCTTTTTGGGCTCTCCCCGAAAAAATCCCCGGCTCTTAGTGTGGGCCGTGAAAGCCATCTCGCCTCTGACTCACTTCCTCTGCAGCTGGAGGTAACTACTACCCCAGCCCTTTTCCTGACCTGTCCTTTTGGGCTGGGGGGGGGGCACAGGCCCTTTTGCACCGGAAACCTAGACTCCCCCATTTGGGATTCCTGTAAGGAGTGGGAGAAGGGAAAAGGGGAGGGAAAGGAAGGGCACGGCAAGGGGAGAGCTGACATCCAGATGGAAAAAACCTGGCGGATGCTGGCTAGCCTTTGGGACTGGGGCATCTGTTTCCCTTGTGGACATCCCCATCCCGGGGTCTGTGAATGGAATTCAAGCTTGTGCACGCACCACCACCACAGCACCCTCCCCGGAGCCGAGGAGATTTACCCCGAAAACACATCCGTCAAAGAGACAGCAGGAAAATCCCCATTGTAGTCCTCACAACGACGACGACGCACTTCCTTCGGCTCTGGAAAGAGGGGTGCTCGCCTTGCAGGTGGATCTTTTTTTTTTTTTTAAATATATATTTTTTTATTTTTCCAAATTCTCCCCCATACATATACCATGATATTTATCAGATGTTAACATACATTCTTTTAACAT
The DNA here is from genome assembly GCF_016545835.1 of Crotalus tigris. Taxonomy (NCBI): domain Eukaryota; kingdom Metazoa; phylum Chordata; class Lepidosauria; order Squamata; family Viperidae; genus Crotalus; species Crotalus tigris. The sequence continues at coordinate 743,722 of NW_024100516.1, read as the reverse complement.
TCATATATAACAGTGGTTCTCAACCTTTTTAATGCTGCGACCCCAACCGGTCGTAAGTCGAGGACTACCCAACTGGTCGTAAGACGAGGACTATTCAACCGGTCGTAAGTCGAGGACTACTCAACGGGTGCAGCACCGTTTGCAGACTGGGACTTTTGGCGGGCTCAGCAGGGCAGAGACAGCCTGGACAATTCCTACTGGCTTTTGAAAGCCAATAGAACTAGACTCTATTCAAGAGAGTCTCTTCTATTGGCTTTCAAAAGGCAATAGAATAAAAGGGAGTAGCACAGCTAAGGAAAAGGGGGAAAAATGGCGGACTGCATTGTTTGGCGACCCCCGTGAAATGGTCGTTTGACCCCAAATGGGGTCCCGACCCACAGGTTGAGAACCGCTGGTATATAAGATACTTTTAATAAAATGAAATAAATACATACCCATGACTTTGGGTGTTGCTCGCCTGTTTCCCCTTCCACTGTATCCACGCTCCTTCTCTACCTTCTTTCTCCCTTTCTTCTCTTCCTTACTTCCCTCTTCTTCCTCTCCTCTTTCCTTCACCGCTCTCCTCCCCTTTCTTCCCGCTTCTCCTCTTCTCCTCCAACCTTCCTACTTCATCCTCCCCTCCTTTACTCTTTTCTCTCTCCTCTCCTTTCTTCCCTCTCATCCCTCTTCCTTGCAGGTGGATCTGAGGACAGGCGCAGCCGGTGAAAATAAAACGGAACTGCCCGCAGGGAGCGGGAGGTGCATTGGCCAAGGGGCCTTTTGGGGGCCAGTTAAGACTTGAACGGGGGGGGTAATGAGAGGAAAATTATGGGGAGGGGCTTGGGAACTCCTGCACACATAGCCCCTCTCAGCGGCCTTGAAAATGGCTTCCGTGTGACGATACTGTGAAAAGAGGCAGTTGCTTTCAAGCGCTGTTTCTCAACTTGAAGATGGGTGGGCTTCAAGACCCAGAATTCCCCAAAGAGCAAATGGCTGAGATTGAGAAAACTGCTTTGAAGGTTGCCTGGCTTGGTCCCCAAAACATCCTCCCCCCCTCCTCCTCCTCCCCCTCCTCCTCCTCCTCATCATCATTCTCCTCCTCATCATCATCCTCATCATCATCGTTTTTTCCAGTTCATCCAGGATCCTGAAAAAGAGAAGGGGGTCTAAGGGTTAGCACCAGTTTATAATGCTTTAATAAGACCGAAGAGAATAGAATAGAATAGAATAGAATAGAATAGAATAGAATAGAATAGAATAGAATAGAATAGAATAGAATAGAATAGAAAGACTATAGAATAAACAGATTGTAGAATGGAATGGAATGGAATAGAATAGAATAGAATAGAATAGAATAGAATAGAATAGAATAGAATAGAATAGAATAGAAATAGAAAGACTATAGAATAAACAGATTGTAGAATGGAATGGAATAGAATAGAATAGAATAGAATAGAATAGAATAGAATAGAATAGAATAGAATAGAATAGAATAGAATAGAATAGAAAGACTATAGAATAAACAGATTGTAGAATAGAATGGAATGGAATGGAATGGAATAGAATAGAATAGAAAGACTGTAGAATAAACAGATTGTAGAATAGAATAGAATGGAATGGAATAGAATAATAGAATAGAATAGAAAGACTATAGAATAAAAAGATTGTAGAATGGAATAGAATAAAATAGAATAGAATAGAATAGAATAGAATAGAATAGACAGATTGTAGAATAGAATAGAATAGAATAGAATAGAATAGGGAATAAATAGAATAGAATAGAATAGAATAGAATAGGGAATAAATAGACTAGACTAGACTAGACTAGAATAGAATAGAATAGAGTAGAATAGAATAGAATAGAATAGAATAAACAGATTGTAGAATAGAATAGAATGGAATGGAATAGAATAAGAGAATAGAATAGCTTGTCAGGAGTTCGCAAAAGGAGATCATGTGACCCTGGGATGCTGCGACCATCGTAAATATGAGTCGGTTGCCAAGCGTCTGAATTTTGATCACGTGACCACGGGGATGATGAAACGGTCGTAAGCGTGGAAAAAAACCATCATAAATCACTGTTTTCAGTGCTGTTGTAACTTTGAACAGTCACTAAACGAACTGTTGTAAGTGGAGGACGGCCTGAATTTGTACTCTTCTGGTCCAATCTGTAAACTGTAAAAATGGAACAAGCCACAATGATTCCTTCTTAATTGCGAGAGCAGCTGCAATGATAGTGAAGGACTTCTTATATTAAGCTTCAATAACGTTATGGGGTGGACCGTAGGGGGTCTGTAGGGGGAGAGAGAGAGAGAGAGAAACAGAAAGGGAGAAAGAGTGTGAGAGACAGAGAAAGAAAGAGAAAGAATGTGAAAGAGAAAAAGAGAGAGAAAGAGAAAGTGGGAGACAGAAAGAGAGAGAGGGACATAAAGGAAGATAGAGAGAAAGAGAGAGAGAAAGAGAGAGAGACAGAAAGAGAAAGAGTGGGAGAGAGAGAGACAGAAAGGGAGAGAGTGTGTGAGAGAGAGAGAGAGAGATGTGAAAGAAAGAAAGAAAAAGAGAGACAGAAAGAGAGAGGGACATGAAGAGAGAGAGAAAGAAAGAAAAAGAGAGACAGAGCGAGAGAGACAGAGAAAGAGAGAGAGACAGAAAGGAAGAAAGAGTGGGAGAGAGAGACAGAAAGGGAGAAAGTGCAAGAGACAAAGAAAGAGAGAGAGAGACATGTGAAAGAGAGAAAAACAGAGAAAGAAAGCGAGACAGAAAGAGAGGGACATAAAGGAAGGTAGAGAGAGAAAGAAAGAGAAAGAGGGGGATATGAAGAGAGAGAGACAGAAAGGGAGAAAGAGATTGGGAGAGAAAGACAGAAAGGGAGAGAGTGCGAGAGACAGAGAAAGAAAGAAAGAGAATATGAAAGAGAGAAAGAGAAAGCGGGAGAGAGACAGACAGAAAGAGAGAGAGACATAAAGGGAGAAAAAAGAGAGAGAGAGAGAGAGAAAGAGAGAGAGAATTTCTCCCGTCTCTGATTTTCCATTCCTGAAGAAAATCATTGTTCTCTCAGCTGCTATAAGCATTCAGTAAGAAAGCCCCCCAGGCACCTGTGAGGTGAAGAAAGTCAATTATGGAAGAGGACCTTTGTTTCCAGTCATAAAAGGGAGAAAAAAGGATCCGTCTCCCCTCTACGCCCACTGCAGTCCCAACCCTCATCTTGAATTCCAGGCTGAATCATTTTCAAACTGTTTGCCAACTTGGGCATAAGGATCCTTTTCATGTCCGTATACATCCGGGGTGAGCAACCATGGCCCCTTCACGGCCTGCTGACTTCAGCTCCCATGCAACAGAATAACAGAATCGGAAGGGACCTTGGAGGTCTTCTAGTCCAGCCCCCTGCTCAGGCAGGAAACCCTACACCAGGGGTAGGCAACCTTGGTTCTTTTATGACTTGTTGGACTTCAACTCCCAGCATTCCTGAGCCAGCATGGCTCAGCCTGGAAACCTCTCCCTTTCCCCTCAACGTGGCTGGCTCAGGAATTCTGGGAGTTGGACTCCACACATCTTAAAGTTGCTGAGATGGAGAAACAATGAACTAGGCCAGGGGTAGGCAACCTTGGTTCTTTTATGACTCGTGGACTTCAACTCCCAGAATTCCTGAGCAAGCCTGGCTCAGCTTGGAAACCTCTTCCTTTTCCCTCAGCATGGCTGACTCAGGAATTCTGGGAGTTGAAGTCCACGAGTCATAAAAGAGCCAAGGTTGCCTACCCCTGCCCTACACCATTTCAGACAAATCACTGTCCAATCTCTTCTTAAAAATCTCCAGCGATGGAGCACCCACAAGTTCTGGAGGCAGGTAGTTCCACTGATCAGTTGTTCTCATTGTCAGGAATTGTCTCCTTAGTTCCAGGTTGCTTCTCTCCTTGGTTAGTTTCCACCCGTTGCTTCTTGTCCTGCCTTCTGGTGCCTTGGAGAATAGCTTGACTCCCTCTTCTTTGGGGCAACCCCTTTGACAAAATAGATCAGCGGTTCTCCACCTGTGGGTCGGGACCCCATTTGGGGTCGAACGACCATTTCACGGGGGTCGCCAAACAACGCAGTCCGCCATTTTCCCCCCTTTTCCTTAGCTGTGCTACTCCCTTTTATTCTATTGGCTTTTGAAAGCCAATAGAATAGACTCTCTTGAATAGAGCCTAATTCTATTGGCTTTCAAAAGCCAATAGGAATTGTCCAGGCTGTTTCTGCCCTGCTGAGCCTGCCAAAAGTCCCCTTCTGCAAACGGTGCTGCACCAGTTGAGTAGTCCTCGACTTACGACCGGTTGAGTAGTCCTCGACTTACGACTAGTTGGGGGTCACGGCATTAAAAAGGTTGAGAACCACTGAGATAGAGTGTCTTCCATTTGAGCGGGGGGGGGGGTTTGACTAGAAGATCTCCAGGCTCCCTTCCAACTCTTTTATTATGTTATCTTTTCCTCCTGATGGAGTCCCTGAAAGAGTTAAACGTCCACAAGTAGGATTAGCCACAACGTGGAGGGGTGCTCCTTCCATTGTTCCCAGCAGGGAAAAAGTCGCCAACGCTAAATTTGCCCGAAGCTTGAAATTAACAGGAATGAAGGAGTCTCCCACAGAGTTATAAAAACAAGCTTTTGGTTCCATCCCTTTCTTGGGCCAGCAGACTCGCAGACCCCAATTTTTCCTAAGGCATTCCCTGACCTTGAGAGCAGTGGGGAGGGTCCCAGGGTCCCGGGGTCAAGAGCCGAGCAGAAGGGGAAGGCAGAGTAAACTGCATTCCATCTCATTTCCTCCTTGCTATTTAAATCCTTTTAAGAAGCGAAATGAAATGGGGACCTCAAGCTTGCACAACCGGATGAAAAATGAGCAGTTTCTCTCTCTCTCTCTCTCTCTCTCTCTCTCTCTCTCTCTCTCTCTCTCTCTCTCTTTTCCCAAGAGGAGGGGGCAGAGAAAGCAGGAGAGAGAGAGACAGAAAGACAGAAAGAAAGAAAGAGAGAGGGATATAAAGGAAGAGAGAGAGTGAGAGAGAAAGAGAGAGACATAAAGGGAGAGAGAAAGAGAGAGGGACATATAGGAAGGAAGAGCGAGCGAGAGAGAGAGAGACGGACGGCAGACAGACAGAGAAAGAGACATAAAGGAAGGAAGAGAGAGAGTGAGAGAGAAAGAGAGACATAAAGGGAGAGAGAAAGAGAGAGGTACATATAGGAAGAGTGAGAGAGAAAGAGAGAGAGAGAGACGGACAGACAGAGAGAAAAAGGAAGAAAGAGAGTGAGAGAGAGAGAAAGAGAGACATAAAGGGAGAGAGAAAGAGAGAGGTACATATAGGAAGGAAGAGCGGGAGAAAAAGAGAGAGAAAGAGAGAGACAGACAGACAGAGAGAAAGACATAAAGGAAGGAAGAGAGAGAGTGAGAGAGAAAGAGAGAGACATAAAGGGAGAGAGAAAGAGAGAGGTACATATAGGAAGAGTGAGAGAGAAAGAGAGAGAGACGGACAGACAGAGAAAAAGGAAGAAAGAGAGAGTGAGAGAGAGAGAAAGAGAGAGACATAAAGGGAGAGAGAAAGAGGGAGGTACATATAGGAAGGAAGAGCGAGAGAGAAAGAGAGAGAGAGAGAGACGGACAGACAGAGAGAAAAAGGAAGAAAGAGTGAGAGAGAGAGAAAGAGAGAGACATAAAGGGAGAGAGAAAGAGAGAGGTACATATAGGAAGGAAGAGCGAGAGAAAAAGAGAGAGAAAGAGAGAGACAGACAGACAGAGAGAAAGACATGAAGGAAGAGAGAGAGTGAGAGAGAAAGAGAGAGACATAAAGGGAGAGAAAGAGAGAGGTACATATAGGAAGAGTGAGAGAGAAAGAGAGAGAGACGGACAGACAGAGAAAAAGGAAGAAAGAGAGAGTGAGAGAGAGAGAAAGAGAGAGACATAAAGGGAGAGAGAAAGAGGGAGGTACATATAGGAAGGAAGAGCGAGAGAGAAAGAGAGAGAGAGAGAGACGGGCAGACAGACAGAGAGAAAGAGACATAAAGGAAGGAAGAGAGAGTGAGAGAGAAAGAGAGAGACATAAAGGGAGAGAGAAAGAGAGAGGTACATATAGGAAGGAAGAGAGAGAGAGAGAGAGAGAGAGAGAGAGACGGCAGACAGACAGAGAGAAAGAGACATAAAGGGAGGAAAACAGAGGGGGGGGGGTCAGGGACCACACCTGGAATGCTGCATCCAGTTTTGGTCACCACGTTACAAAAAAGATGTGGAGACTTTGGAAAAAATTCAGAGAAGAGCAAATAAGATAATCAAAGGCCTGGAGACTAAAACATACGAAGAATGGCTGCAGGGCGTGGGTTTGGCTAGTCTAAAGAAAAGGGGTGACATGATAGCAGTATTCCATTATCTGGTGGACTTCAACTCCCAGAATTCCTGAGCCAGCCACGCTGAGGGGAAAGGGAGAGGTTTCCAAGCTGTGTGCTGTCTGCATCTCCCAGGTTGGACTTTGTTTGTTTGTGGCCGTGGGGCTAGCACAAGTGTGGGGGGGTGCAGGTGGGCACAGTGGGCAGCCTATCCCGCAGTCCGGGGGCCAGAAGGCCGCGGCCCGCTACCGGGCCATGGCCCACAGGTTGGGGACCCCTGACCTAGGCAACAGCAAACACATCAGAATAACAGAACAGAATAAGAGAGTAACAGAGCTGGAAGGGACCTTGGAGGTCTTCTAGTCTAGCCCCCTGTTCAGGCAAGAGACCCTATAGCAGTGGTTCTCAACCTGTGGGTCGGGACCCCATTTGGGGTCGAACGACCATTTCACAGGGGTCACCAAACAAGGCTGTCTGCCATTTTTCCCCCTTTTCTTTGGCCACGCCCCTGGCACCCGGTGATATATAAGTGGTTGGGGTTCACCACAACATGGGGAACTGTATTATGGGGTCATGGCATTAGAAAGGTTGAGAACCACTGCCCTATAGCATTTCAGACAAATGGTGATTCAATCTCTTCTTAAAAGCCTCCAACTTCTGGAGGCAAGCCGTTCCACTAATGGATTGTTCTCACGGTCAGGAAACTTTGCCTTAATTCTACGGCGGTTCTCTCCTCATCCATTAGATGAGCTGTTTTGAAGGCCTTCTAAGGCAGGGGGTCCTCAATTCCCAATCCCCGGTCTGTGGACCGGTACCGGTCCGCAGCATGCCAGCAACTGGACCACACAAACAAACAAAGCCCAACCTGGGAGATGCAGGCAGCACACAAAACTACACGCTCTCCGGTCCGCGGAAAAATCTCTCTCCACGTAATCGGTCCCTGGTGCCCAAAAGGTTGGGGACCTCTGTTCTAAGGAATACTGATGTGAATGCAAGCAGACGTTATATCCATGCTGGATAAATAGAAGGGCAGGTATACCTGGCTGGACACCTGGATCTTCAAGGCTCTCCGCCTTGCTGGGCAAGGATGAAGTTTGGGGGCAACCAGAAAATCAGAAGCTTCAGGCAGAACTCTCCATGGTGCTGAATAACTCACCTGCCTTCTGTTCCTAGGACAGGGGTGGGCAACCTTGGCTCTTTTATGACTGATGGACTTCAACTCCCAGAATTCCTGAGCCAGCAAGGCTCAGCTTGGAAACCTCTCCCTTTCCCCTCAGAATGGCTGGCTCAGGAATTCTGGAGTTGAAGTCCACCAGTCATAAGAGAGCCAAGGTTGCCTAGCCCTGCCCAAATGCCTGAATTTTGATCACGTGACCGTGAGGAAAAAATATTTAAACCAGGGGTCTTCAAACTTGGCCCTTTTATGACTCATGGACTTCAACTCCCAGAATTCCTGAGCCAGCTACGCTGAGGGAAAAGGGAGAGATTTCCAAGCTGAGCCATGCTGGCTCAGGAATTCTGGGAGTTGAAGTCCATGAGTCATGAGAGGGCCAAGTTTGAATTGCCCTATACTATCTAGTGCAGGGGTAGGTAACCTTGGCTCTTTTTTGACTCTTGGACTTCAATTCCCAGAATTCCTGAACCAGCCATGCTGAGGGGAAAGGGAGAGGTTTACATGCTGCGCCATGAATTCTGGGAGTTGAAGTCCAGGAGTCATAAAAGAGCCAAGGTTGCCTACCCCTGTCCTAGGATGTCATTGAAGGAGAACGGGACATGACACCTGTGTACAGGTAGTCCTTGATTTACAACCATTAGCTGCAACCAAAGTTACAATGGCACTGGAAAAAACTGGTTTTTGCATGACCGTTGCAGCATCTCCACGGTCAGGGGCTTGGCCAGTGGCATGTATTTATGAAGGTTGCAGCATCCCCCAGAGCCATGTGACCCCCTTTGGTGACTTTCTGATAAGCCCAGTCAATGGATAAGCCAGATTCATTTAACAACTGTGTTGCTAACTTAACGTGGTCACTAAACGAATGGCTGTAAGTCAAGGACTAGCTACAGTGAGATGGGCAGCATGCAAATTGGATAAATAAAAAAAATATAATTAGCTTTGCATAGGAAGGGCCTCGATGTACGACCGCAATGGAGCCCAACATTCTGTCGCTAACTGAGACCTTTGTTAAGTGAATCTTGCAACTTTTCTTGTCACAGTTGTTAAGGGAATCACTGTAGTTGTTAAATTAGCAAGAGGGCTGTTAAGTGAATCTGGCTCCCCCATTGCTTGTCAGAAAGTTGCAAAAGGTGCTCACATGGAGCATCTATACAACATATTCCAGCACTCCTTACTAGCAATGATGATGTTACCTAGCTTGCGTAATGAACTGTCTGCAAGAAAACAAGCAAACTCAGAAAGCACCAAGGACCCCTTATCTATCTGTCTGTCGGTCGGTCGGTCGGTCGGTCGGTCGGTCGGCCGGTCGGCCGGCCGGCCGGCCTGCCTGCCTGCCTGCCTGCCTGCCTACCTACCTACCTACCTACCTACCTATCTATCTATCTATCTATCTATCTATCTATCTATCTATCTACCTATCTATCTATCATCTGCCTGCCTGCTTATCTATCTATCTATCCATCCATCCATCCATCCATCCATCATCTATCTGTCTGTCTGTCTATCTATCTATCTATCTATCTATCTATCTATCTATCTATCTATCTATCTATCTATCCAGGGCTTTTTTTTGTCATAGAATGCCCAGAATGGAGTTCCGGAACCTTTTTGGGATGGAACCTTGTAGGGTAGACAAGGCAGGTTATATGAGGTGTGTGAGTTCCTGCACTTTTTTTTTTTACAACAAAAGCACTGCATCTATCTATCTATCTATCTATCTATCTATCTATCTATCTATCTATCTATCTATCTATCTATCTATCTATTATCTATCTATCTATCTATCTATCTATCTATCTATCTATCTATCTATCTATCTATCTATCTATCTATCTATCTATCTATCTGTCAGAATCCAATTATATTTCATCTCTAGTTATCGACTATGGAAAACCCCTCTCTGGATTCTGTCATACGATGAAGGGGAAGGGGGGTGAACAAAGAGGTTTTATGGCTCTCACTTCCTTCGGTACAACTTCAAAGGGATTGAATGTGGATACCATCAAAAGGACTAAATCATAACAATGGATCCATCAGCTTTCATCTACTCCTCTCTGAAGTCTCCCTTCCACCGGCAGTGAGGAAAAAGGGGGTGGAAATGTAACGCCTGGGATTGTCGCTGGAAAGGTGGTGGGGTGGGGTGGGGCTGCTGGGGACCCCTTAAAACCTTGAACCGTAGGGCTTGGGCCCCAGGTCCTGTCTAGAACGCCTGCAACTGTTTTCTCTTAATAAAGGATGCCTGTTGGAAGAAATATTCCAAGAGTTCTGTCTTCTTAAGATGCAAAGTGGGGTGGGTCCTTACACTGTGTATCTATCTATCTGTCTGTCTGTCTGTGTCTGTGTCTGTCTGTCTATCTATCTATCTATCATCTATCTATCTATCTATCTATCTATCTATCTATCTATCTATCTATCTATCTCCATTTCTTTCTATCTATCAACCAAATCACCAATCCTAAAAAAATACAGCAGATAAGAACATTAACAGATAAAATTGGTGTAATAAATTTAGCCAATAACAAATATAATAAGGATGAATTTGTTCACGAATAAAGCCATCAATAAAGAAAACATTAACTGTCCTGAATAAAACAGAACAGATTGAAGAGACGGTCTCTTGTGAAGAGATAAACATTTGAGAGGCCAGGATTTCTCTCTCTCTCTCTCTCTCTCCTTTCAGCGTTCTTTCTTTTCTTCCCCACCCCCTTGCTTAATCTTTGCAATGATGAGACACGTCCTGGGTGACCTTGCTTTTCTTTCATCCTTGGGAGCTGCAGGACTGACCTCCAGCCCTCCTCCACCCCCTTCAGCAAGAAAGGGGCCCTTGACCACCCCTTCCCTCCCCACTGCGTCCTCCCACCATGCGACCTTTTAGTCCAAGAGAGAGAAACCTCCAGATCAGAGTTAAAACAAACTCCGTCTTCGCAGGAGGAGCCTTCTGGTGGGGGAGCAGGCTGGGGCAAGGATTTCACCCCACATCTTCCCCTGGGGCAGCGAAGTGAGTGATGGAATGTGACCGTCTTGCCCCTTTTCATTAGCAGATGGAAGCGCTCTGAAATTGCATTTCCCCCCCCCCAGAGGGGAGGAATTGCAGCAACAGCTTTGTGCTGGTGATGGATGCCAGCAGGTGTGGGATGTGGCAGGCCCATTACAGGTTTCAGCAAAGCCTCACCTGCAGAGAGGTTCACCTTCAACCGAGACCTCCAGACTTGCCGCCCCGAACAATGGCCCAAACCATGGTCAATAAACAAGCCACGGATGTAATCTTAGGAATTGAATCTCCCAACGGGCTTCGCTGCCAAAGGAGCTTCAAACCAACACAACTGGACAGAAGGACAGGGAGATGGCAGCCAGGACATTAAAAGACGCTCGCTCCTTTGGGAGGGGAGTTATGGCGAACGCAGACAGCATATTAAAGAAACAGAGACATCACCTTGCTTACAAGTCCATATACAGGAGTCAAAGCTATGATTTTTCTAATACAGATAGTCCTTGACTGTATTATGAACCTTGGTGGTGCCAGTGTTTAGAAGGCAGCATTGCAGGCTAATAATAACAATATAACAACAACAACAACAACAATAATAATAATAAAAACTGTTCTGGGACTTCAGAATTCAAACAGACAAGCACCTGCAACATAACACCCCAGACTTAACAATTGTCGATAAGAAAGACAAAAAAGTCTGGATAGTGGACGTGGCAGTGCCTGGAGACAGCAGAATAGACGAGAAAGAACTGGAGAAGATAACAAAATACAAAGACCTACAAATAGAAATAGAAAGACTGTGGCAAAAGCAAACAAGGGTAGTATCAATAGTCATAGGCTCCTTGGGTGCAGTCCCAAAACAACTGGAGCACCACTTGAACACCATTGGCATTGACAAATTCGCTATTAGTCAATTGCAAATGGCGGCCTTACTAGGAAATGCTTCCATCCTGTGATGATATCTGTAATACCATCAAACATCCACATCTGCCTATCCCAGGTCCTGGGTAAGGACTCGATAGGTAGACAAAATGCCAAATCCAGTCTGAACATCTGGCTGACTGTGCGATGATCCATAATAATAATAATAATAAAGTTTGAAGGGACCTTAGAGATCATCTAGTCCAACCCCCTGCTCGGGCAGGAAACCCTATACCATTTCAGACAAATGGCTGTCCAGTCTCTTCTTAAAAACCTCCAGTGTTGAAGCATTCACTGCTTCTGGAGGCAGGTAGTTCCACTGGTTAATCGTTCTCACTGTCAGGAAGTTTCTCCTTAGTTCTAGGTTGCTTCTCTCCTTGATTAGTTTCCATCCGTTGAGTCTTCTTAATTCTGCCAACTGCCAGGGGTTCAGTCCTGACCGGCACAAGGTTGACGTAGCTTCTTCAACTCCCCACAGCTGGTTGGGGAATTCTGGGAGTTGAAGTCCACACGTCTTAAACTTGCCAAGGTTGAGAAACACATATATCCTAAAAAAAAAAAAAAAAGACCTTGAATTTTGGGAGAGGCAGATTTTTCTGGCGACTATAGATAAACCCCTTTAATCCTCCCTTGGGAAAGAGATAAATCTTAAAAGGATGAAGCATAACCTGGAATTAGAAATAGCACGGGCTTGCTAGGTGAGCAATTCGATGGGATTGCGCTGTAGGGGCTGATGTGAACAAATGGGGGAAGGACGTTGTTGGGTAAACAGATGGTTACCTGAAAGGAAGAATATGCCACAGTTGGAAAACCCAAAAGTGCTTTTTCCACAAGGCAACTGGACTTTCTTGTGTTTCTTTTGAAGACGTTTCATTTCTCATCCCAGAAGCTTCTTCAGCTCTGACTGGATGGCAGGAAACGGAAGGATTTATACTCCTTGCAGACCACTGGTCATTTGCCTCCTTTTAGAGAGTCGTTGAGGCCATTTGGAGGTCTACTTGTGTCCTCAGAGCCAAAAAAGCTCCACACTCATTTGCACCACTCAGGTGACCCTGAGGACACGGATAAACCTCCAGGTGGCCTCAACGACTCTCTAAAACAGTGGTTCTCAACCTTTTTAATGCCACGACCCCCCCAACCGGTCTTGTCGAGGACTACTCAACCGGTCATAAGTCAAGGACTACCCAACTGGTCGTAAGTCGAGGACTTTCCCTGCCCGGGAGCGCCGCGCATGCATGGTGCTGCCCCCTGCGTCGGCCGAGGCGTAGCTGGCAAGGGGTAGAGACGGAGCAGGCTGACCACCGGCTGGGCCACCAGCTGGCCCAATCCAAGGGAGGTAAGGCACCTGCCAGGCCCCACGCGTGCCAGCAACCCTCCTTGCGCCCGCCGGCCTCCCACCTCCTACCCCTGGCCCTCTTTTACTTACATTTTTAGTAGTTGCTCAGCAGGGAGGGGTGGAAACTTCCAGACAGCTTGCCTTCGCTGCAGACAACTTGCAGCACTGTTTGCAGAATGGGACTTTTGGCGGGCTCAGCAGGGCAGAGACAGCCTGGGCAATTCCTATTGGCTTTTGAAAGCCAATAGAATTAGACTCTGTTCAAGAGAGTCTATTCTATTGGCTTTCAAAAGCCAATAGAATAAAAGGGAGTAACACAGCTAAGGAAAAGGGGAAAAAATGGCGGACTGCGTTGTTTGGCGACCCCTGTGAAATGGTTGTTCGACCCCAAATGGGGTCCCAACCCAAAGGTTGAGAACCACTGCTCTAAAAGAAGGCAAATGACCAGCTGTCTACAAGGAGTATAAATCCTTCCATTCCCCACCAGCCAGTCAGAGCTGAGGAAGCTTCTGGGATGGAGAAGCGAAATGTCTTCAAAGGGAAGCGAAGAAAGTCCAGTTGCCTCCTGAAAAAAGCACCTTTGGGACAACCATGGCCTGGATGACTGAGGATCTCTATAGACAGAGTTCGAAAAGTCACTTGTAGTGAGGTCTGTGCCTGTCTTTGCAATGCGGTCAGTGTCAACTTTACAATGAGCCTGGCTGTAGCCATTTTTTCCTTCTTGTTCTTAGTCGCCACATAGGACGGAGGGAGGAGGGGTTTGCCAAGTGTTGCGCTAGACCAGGAGTAGGCAACCTTGGCTCTTTTATGAGTTGTGGACTTCAACTCCCAGAATTCCTGAGGCAGCCACGCTGAGGGGAAAGGGAGAGGTTTCCAAGCTGAGCCATGCTGGCTCAGGAATTCTGGGAGTTGAAGTCCACGAGTCATGAGGGGGCCAAAGTTTCCCTCACGCTGGCTCAGGAATTCTGGGAGTTGAAGTCCATGAGTCATAAAAGAGCCAAGGTTGCCTAACCTTGTTCTAGACAAAACAGACCTTCTCTATTCAACTTTCTCCCATGGGAATCAAGGTCATCGGCTGCTCCCAAGACCGCAGGCTGGGCATTTCATGAAAAGCCCGCGAACAGGCTCAGTGGGGATACATAGTTGCTTGCACAGTTTGAGGGATAGGATTCCTTAACTTGGTAGAGTAGTGGCCAAAGTTGTGGAAATCCTTCGGGAAAAGTGTACAGTAGAAATGCCACCTTTGGTTAAGTTTCCACCCATTTTTCTTCTAATTTCTTTATCATTGTAGCCTTGTTCACTTATTAATATTATTTTAAATCGCTTTCTGGGCGACCAGTCAACTCTTTGCACCATGACTTTAATTTTATTATGTTTTACAAGCTCACTCAATGAAAGAACACAAAAAATACCCCAACCAACTTGATAGCCATCACATAACACACTGACCAATGTCCTCCTCTCAAGTTTCAATACAGGACATCAATAACTGAATCCTGCAGTGATCTGATTGGCTCATGGCCAAAACAAGATGACACCTGATTGGCTCTCTAAACACTCATGCTCATTGGCTACAATCAGATGAAGGAAAGCTCCCTGATATCCACCTAAGCAAGTTGTGTTTCCTTTTTCTGGTTATTTGGCTATAACCTTTCCTAGAATACAGTACAGATAATTGAACCAACTTTGTTGCATTACATGCTTGATTAAATGATCTTTCCATCGATATATACTTTTATGGTACTACTCCCCAAAAAAGTGGTGTTATTAGCCATCAAACCTCAAATGTACACTTTTCCCAAAAGGTTTCCACAATTTTGGCCACTACTGTATTGGGGAATTGTTACGTGTCTCTTCAGACTTGGTTTCACTTTTGACATGCCGATACTTGGTATCAATAAACATGTTCTTTGAGGAATTTGCAAGCCTCGGAGTTCTGCTTTATTTGCCTCTGTCTGTCGGAACCGTGACAGTCAGTGCAGCAGCCCCTGACCCTCTCAAATACTGAAATTGTGGAGAAGATACAGGTAGTCCTCAACTTACAATATTCATTTAGTGGCCGTTCAAAGTTACAACGGCACTGGAAAAAAAGCGACTTAGGACCGTTTTCCACACTTACGGCCTGTTGCAGCATTCCCAGGATCCTGTGATTGAAATTCAGACCCTTGGCAACTGACTCATACTTATGACGGTCGCAACGCCCCGGGGTGAGGAGTCAGATGATCTGCTTTTGCAACTTTGTGACAAGCTAAGTCAATGGGGAAGCCCGGTTTGCTTAACGACGGCATTACCAGCTTCACAACTGCAGCGATTCCCCTTCGCCACTGCGACAGGAAAAGTCGTAAAGCGGGGCAGAATTCACTTAACAACTGTCTGACTCAGCAACAGAAACCTGAGGCTCAGTTGTGGTCGTAAGTCAAGGACTCCTTGAATCAAACAAGTTTTCCTTCGATCCTGCAGGAATTGGCCTTTTCCAAGCAAAAATGCTTTGTATATTGATTCGTTGCAGTGTCTAACTTCCTTTCCTTCGTCTTTTGCTTCGGGTGGCTTTTAAAAAACCAAATCCGGTAAATTCGTGTGTGTGTGTGTGTGTGTGTGTGTGTGTGTGTGTCCCCTTCTGTAGCTATGCAAGAGGGAAAGTTTAAAAATACATTTCTGTGGTTTTTTACCACGGTGGAACAGGGCAAACGAGGCATGCAATCTAGGCTGAAAATCTTAGATTTCCCCTTAAGCAAGCTGGGTGAGGGGGATGTCTGTTGTTAAACAGGTTCCTCCACTTTGAAGACAATCTGGTTAAAAAAAAAAAATAGAAAGCTGGGCTGGTTTGGTTTGAGTCAGTAGCTGGAGGAAACCACAATTGCTGAAATAACCGTCATAAAAGAAGTTTGGAGAAAGGCAGGGTTGCAGGAGAAAAGGACTCTCTAACATCAGAGCACTGCAGAAAATATAATAATAATAATAACAACAACAACAACAACAATAATAGTTGGAAGGAACATCGGAGGTCATCTAGTCCAACCCAAATTTTGATGATGATGATAACAACAACAACAACAACAACAACAACAACAACAACAACAATAATAATAATAATAATAAAGTCTGGATAGTGGAGGTGGCAGTGCCTGGAGACAGCAGAATAGGCGAGAAAGAACTGGAGCAGATAACAAAATACAAAGACCTACAAATAGAAATAGAAAGACTGTGGCAAAAGCAAGCAAGAGTAGTACCAATAGTAATAAGCACCTTGGGTGCAATCCCAAAACAACTGGAGCATCACTTGAACACCGTCATTGGCATTGACAAATTTGCCATTTGTCAATTGCAAAAGGCGGCCTTACTAGGAACTGCTTCCATCCTGCGACGATACCGGTAATATCATCAAACATCCACCTCTGCCTATCCCAGGTCCTTGGGAAGGACTTGATAGGTAGACAAAATGCCAAATCCAGTCTGAACATCTGGCTGACTGTGCGATGATCCACAATAACAATAATAACAACAACAATAATAAAGTTTGAAGAGACCTTGGAGGTCATCTAGTCCAACCCCCTGCTCAGGCAGGAAACCCTATACCCAGTGGTTCTCAACCTGTGGGTCGGGACCCCATTTGGGGTCGAACGACCATTTCACGGGGGTCGCCAAACAACGCAGTCTGCCATTTTTTCCCCCTTTTCCTTAGCTGTGCTACTCCCTTTCATTCTATTGGCTTTTGAAAGCCAATAGAATAGACTCTCTTGAATAGAGTCTAATTCTATTGGCTTTTGAAAGCCAATAGGAATTGTCCAGGCTTTCCCTGCCCTGCGGAGCCCGCCAAAAGTCCCATTCTGCAAACGGTGCTGCACTAGTTGAGTAGTCCTCGACTTACGACCGGTTGGGAGTCGCGGCATTAAAAAGGTTGAGAACCACTGCCCTATACCATTTCGGACAAATGGCTGTCCAGTCTCTTCTTAAAAACTTCCAGTGTTGGAGCATTCACAGCTTCTGGAGGCAGGCTGTTCCACTGATTAATTGTTCTCACTGTCAGGAAATTTCTCCTTACTTCCAGGTTGCTTCTCTCCTTGATTAGTTTCCATCCATTGCTTCTTGTCCTGCCTTCAGGCACTTTGGAGAACAGCTTGACTCCCTCTTCTTTGGGGCGGCCCCTGAGATATTGGAAGACTGCTATCATGTCCCCCCTCATCCTTCTCTTCATTAAACTAAACATACCAAATTCCAGCAGCCTTTCCTTATATGCTTTAGCCTACAGTCCCATAATCATCTTTGTCGCTCTTCTCTGCACTCTTTCTAGAGTCTCAAATGTACAGGTAGTCTTCAACTTATGACCACTGTCGAGCCGAAAATTTCTGTTGTTAAGCCAGGCAGGGGTGGCTTAAGTGAGTTTTCCCCCATTTGACGACTTTTCTCGCCACCGTTATTAAGCGAATCACGACAGCTGTCAAGCTAGGAACACGGTTGTTAAATGAATCCAGCTTCCCCCATTGGCTTTGCTTGTCAGGAGGTCACAAAAGGGGATCACGTGACTCTCCCAGGGAACACTGCGACCGTCGTAAATATGAGACAGTTTGCCAAGGATCTGAATTTTGATCACGTGACCGTGGGGGGGGAATGCTGCAACGGTGAAAAATGATCATGAGTCCCTTTTTTTTAGTGCCGTTGCAACTTTGAATGGTCATTAAATGAACTTTTGTAAATAGAGGACTACCTGCATGTTGCTGAAATCTTGCTGTCTCTCCAGATATTGGACGGTGGGTGTCCCTAAACAGAAAGATGGGGAAAGATATTTCTCCAACAGAAAAGACAGTTTGAGAAAGTATGGATGTCCATTCTCAAAATTGCACTGCAGCACAGCTGGTTAACATCTGTTTGGGATCTACAATGGCGGATGTTCAACCAGGTTGCTGTGGGAGCTCTTGCAAAGTATTAAAAGCCAGCCAGTTCCTGGAATGGCTGTAGGTTGATGGGGAGGGAGCTGAGACAGGGAGAGGTCCAGCAATTTTACCTAGACCAGGGGTAGGCAACCTTGGTTCTTTTATGAGTCGTGGACTTCAATTCCCAGAATTCTTGAGGCAGCATGGCTCAGCTTGAAAACCTCTCCCTTTCCCCTCAGCATGGCTGGCTGAGGAATTCTGGGAGTTGAAGTCCATGAGTCATAAAAGAGCTAAGGTTCCCCATCCCTGGCCTAGACCTAAGGTCCCCAACCTTGGCAACTTTAAGACTTGTGGACTTCAACTCCCAGAATTCCTCAGCCAGCCAAGCTGGCTGAGGAATTCTGGGAGTTGAACTCCACAAGTCTTAAAGTTACCAAGGTTGAAGACCCCTGGCCTAGACATTGGTTTAGATCAGGGATAGGTCACCTTGGCTCTTTTATGACTCCAAAGAGCTGAATTGGCACATCAGGTAAATTCTTTTAAAAATATCTAAGTTTAATGCTAATCCAGCTCAGGAAGTCCCAGGAATGCAGCTGGTGAAGCAGTCCAACCTGTTTAAAGCATCCTGTGAGATCCAGCAGTTGCTGTGTTGGCGTTCTTAATGTGCCTGTAAAGTTGCCATATTCAGATGATGCTTCTCTTGAAGTAAATATGGTATTTATTCCTTCTCATCTGTGCCAAAACTATAGTCAGCATACACCAGGCAGGAAACGAGACTAGATACGCTAAATGTCTAGACCAGGGGTAGGCAACCTTGGCTCTTTTATGACTCGTGGACTTCAACTCCCAGAATTCCTGAGCCAGCATGGCTCAGCATGGAAACCTCTCCCTTTCCCCTCAGCGTGGCTGGCTCAGGAATTGTGGGAGTTGAAGTCCACCAGTCATAAAAGAGCCAAGTTTGAAGATCCCTGGTTTAGATAGACAGACAGACAAACAAACGGACAGGCAGACAGATACACCGACAGACTCTCAAAGAAGTCCCTGACCTAGATGGAAGGGAGATAAATTAAGGCAAGGGAGAAAAAGGCAGCCATCATATCAGAGAAATTAAGGTAGGGGGTGTCAGCACAGGGATGCGTGTTTTGGGGAGACTGCAACGGAAATCAGACCTGATTAGGCTATAAGAATGAAAACACCCCCTCCAGGAAAATAAGAAATTGAAGGGTGGGAAAACAGGAACTGTGACGTGCAGGAGGTACTGCAATACAATTCTTAAGTTACATCCTTGATGTCAACGCTGCTAACATCAGATGTTCTTGCTTTGACAACAAATGGAAATGTAGCCATTTTTTCTCCATCGCTTTTAGAGTTCGTTGATGCTGGGAGGGGGAATGTGCATGAGAATCCAGCTAGTCATAGCAATAATAACTCAGCCGTGGGAACCCAAGGACATTGGGCCCAGAGTTGATAGTGTTTTGGGGGGCTGGAGAGCTGGGGTGCTTCAAGCTAATTGGGGAATGTGATTTATTACTGTTAATTGGAGGAGGGAATTGTGCTTTGTTACTTTGTATCCAGGGGAGGGGAATTCAGTTTTTGGTTTCAACTGTGTAGTGCCGATACTTTGTTTCTCGAATAAAAGATTCTTTAAGGTAAACAATGCCTCAAAGTTCTTTTGAAGAGTTTCATCTGTCGGAAGCTTGACACTCGATTTACAACGGTTAGTTTAGTGACAGTTCAAAGTTACAACGGCACTGAAAAAAGTGACTTATGACCGTTTTTCAGACCATTGTAGCTTCCCCATGGTCACATGATCAAAATTGAGACACTTGGCAACTGACTCGTATTTATGACGGTTGTTGCCTTGTCCCAGGATCATGTGATCCCCTTTTGTGACTTTCTAATACCCAAAGTCAATGGGGCAGCCCCATTTACTTAGCAGCTGTGTTACTAAATTAACAACAGCAGTGACTCTCTGAATAACTGTGGCAAGGAAGGATGTAAAATAGGGCAAAACTCACTTAACAACTGTCGGGCTTAGCAATGGAAATTTTGGGCTCAATTGTGGCCGTACGTCGAGAACTACCTATAAACTCACAAGCCACTGTGAAATCGCACAATGCGTTAATGAAGGGACACCCCAGGATGGTTGGATATGAGATGGGTGGTAGATAGATAGATAGATAGATAGATAGATAGATAGATAGATAGATAGATAGATAGATGTGTGTGAGAGAATGAGAGATAGGGATGGATGGATGGATGGATGGATAGATAGATATGGATGGACGGATGGAGAGATAGAGAGATACATAGAGAGATAGAGATAGATATAGAGAGATAGAGATAGAGAGATAGACACAGAGAGAGAGAGAGATCATAGATTATAGAGAGAGAGTGAGAGCATGAATCATAGATAGATAGATAGATAGATAGATAGATAGATAGATAGATAGATAGGTGTGTGTGAGAGAATGAGAGATAGGGATGGATGGATGGATGGATAGATAGATATGGATGGACGGATGGAGAGATAGAGAGATACATAGAGAGATAGAGAGATAGATATAGAGAGATAGAGATAGAGAGATAGATAGACACAGAGAGAGAGAGATCATAGATTATAGATCATAGAGAGAGAGAGAGCATGAATCATAGATAGATAGATAGATAGATAGATAGATAGATAATATGGACGGATGGATGGATGGATGGACAGACATAGAGAGATAGAGATAGAGAGATAGACACTGAGAGAGATCATAGATTATAGATCATAGAGAGTGAGAAAGCATGATAGATAGATAGATAGATAGATAGATAGATAGATAGATAGATAGATAGATAGATAGAAAGATAGATAGAGATGGATGGATGGATGGATGGATGGAGAGATAGAGAGATACATAGAGAGATAGAGAGATAGATATAGAGACAGAGAGATAGATAGACACAGAGAGAGATCATAGATTATAGATCATAGAGAGAGAGAGCATGAATCATAGATAGATAGATAGATAGATAGATAGATAGATAGATAGATAGATAGATTCATAGATCATACATAGATCAGATCATAAATAGATAATAGATATAGATAGATAATAGTAAGATAGATAATAGATAATAGATAGTAAGATAGATAGATCAAATCATATAGATAGATAGAGAGATAGAGCTATAGATCAAATCATAGATAGATAGATAGATAAATAGATAGATCATAGATAGATAGATAGATAGATAGATAGATAGATAGATAGATAGATAGATAGATCATAGAAGAGAGATGACTGATATAGATGAGAGAGACAGACAGACAGACAGAGTCAGCCAAGGCCACTTTTAGACACCCCAGGAGTTCCCCTTCAACCACGGGAAGTTTGCACTGGAACTCTTCCCCTCTGTGGGGCTGTTGCAGTAAGCGGGGTGGATAATTTCCTGTCCTTTTCATTCATCTTCCCCTTCTCCCTAGCCAGTCCCCCCCCCCCTTTGGCTTTCAAAGGCCTGTCTGCTTCCTCTCTTACGCCCCGGGGGCTTTCCATGCTGGCAGAGAATAAATCTTGGGCTATTTTTAAAGTGGGGAGGGGCCAGGGCCAGGGAGTGAGGCAATCAAGCAGGGCCAGACAGATCCAGATCCTGTATGCAGGCGGGGGGGGGGGGCAAGGCAACGCCAGGGATTTGATAAGGGTGCATAGGGGACATGTGATGGGAAAAGTCGCTTCAGGAAAGGAGGAGGAGGAGGAGGAGGAGGAGGAGGAGGAGGAATGGATGGAAATTAACCAAAGAGAGAAGCAACCTAGAACTAAGGAGAAACTTCCTGACACTGAGGACAATTAACCAGTGGAACAACCTGCCTCCAGAAGTTGTGAATGCTCCAACACTGGAAGTTTTTAAAAAGAGATTGGACAACCATTTGTCTGAAATGATATGAGACTTCCTGCCTGAGCAGGGGGTTGGACTAGATGATGTTGAGACTCTAGAAAGAGTGCAGAGAAGAGCAGCAAAAATGATTAGGGGACTGGAGGCTAAAACATATAAGGGACGGTTGCTAGAATTGGGTATGTCTAGTTTAACGAAGAGAAGGACGAGGGGGGACATGATAGCAGTATTCCAATATCTCAGGGGCTGCCCCAAAGAAGAGGGAATCAAGCTCTTCTCCAAAGCGCCTGAAGGCAGGACAAGAAGCAACGGATGGAAACTGATCAAGGAGAGAAGCAACCTGGAACTAAGGAGAAACTTCCTGACGGTGAGAACAATTAACCAGTGGAACAACCTGCCTCCAGAAGCGGTGAATGCTCCAACACTGGAAGTTTTTAAGAAGAGACTGGACAGCCACTTGTCCGAAATGGTGTAGGGTTTCCTGCCTGAGCAAGGGGCTGGACTAGATGACCTCCAAGGTCCCTTCCAACTTTACTACTACTACCTCCAAGATCCCTTCCAACTCTGTTATTCTATTCTATTCTATTCTATTCTATTCTGTTCTGTTCTGTTCTGTTTCATTCTATTCTGCACCAGGAGCCATGGTGGCGCAGTGGTTAGAATGCAGTACTGCAAGTTAATTCTGCTGACTGCCGACTGCCAGCAGTTCAACAGTTTGAGTCTCACCTGCTCAAGGTCGACTTGGCCTTCCATCCTTCCAAAGTCAGTAAAACGAGAAGTCAGATTGTTGGGGGCAAGAGGCTGACTCTGTAAAACTGCTTAGAGAGGGCTGCAAAGTACCGTGAAGCGGCATATAAGTCTAAGTGCTAAGTGCTATTCTAATAACAATAAATAAGTGCTGAGTGCAGAGACCCCCTTGTCAGGAGACCCCTGGGAACAGGCCTTCAAAGGGGTCTCTTGAGGAGAGGGGATATTTTAATCTGCCAGCGTGACTTGGAGGCTGAAGGAAGTCAGCTCCTTAACAGGGACTGGCTGGAATGAAATGAATTTGCCGGAAGGGGAAAAAAGGTGAGTCTGGGCAGGTCCAGCTGGCTTGGCAAAGGTCCGAATCCCCCAAAGGTATTACTAAGGTGACCAACCGTCCTCCTTTTGGGAGGACAGTCCTCCTTTTTTGAGTTCTGTCCTCTCTCAAAAAGTGTCCTCCTAAATGTCCTCTTTTTCTATATTTGAAGGCTTATCTGCAGGGCTTTTTTTCCCTCATAGAGCGCTCAGAAGGCGTTCCGGGACCATTTTTTGATGGTTTTTTTCAACTTTTGCCTGAGCTGTGCTACTCCCCCTATTGGCTTTTGAAAGCCAATAGGAATTGCTGCTGAGTGTGCCAAAATGCCCAGGTGACAAACTTTGCACGTGCAAGTTGCAGAAACTTTGCACCCCTCACTGCTACCCAACTACACCATCTCCTACTTAGTTCCGCAGATAGCTGGAGGAGACTGGAGTGGTAAGTTTCTCTTGATCTTCCCTGTTCGGTTCTACACGGGGATGAACAGGGTAGGCGGTGGTGCTGGGGGGTGGCTGCAGGGCCGGAGCCAGCACGGCTGGTGCTTTGCGAGCCGCGGGGCCGGCTCTACGGGGATGCACAGGGTGGGCAGTGGTGCTGGGGGGCGGTTGCAGGGCCGGAGCTGGCTCGGCTGGTGCTTTGCGAGCCGCGGGGCCGGCTCTCCACGGCAGGGCAGCGGTGCTGGCGGGGCGGCTGTGGGTGGGGGCACGGCAGGCAGTTGACCTTCCATGGGCCACGCCAGCTGGTGGTCTACGCAGTGCTGACCTGCGCTGCCACCGCCTCACCTACGTGGCCATCCTGGAGCACCTGGCTCACAACACCTGCCTCCGCCGCCCACCCCCGCGCAGTCCAGCCGTGTAGATTTTTGGACA
The DNA here is from genome assembly GCF_016545835.1 of Crotalus tigris. NCBI lineage: Eukaryota > Metazoa > Chordata > Lepidosauria > Squamata > Viperidae > Crotalus > Crotalus tigris. Next base: position 720,306 of record NW_024100516.1, on the reverse strand, counting down.
AGTGAGAAATCGAGATTGAATGTTGATACTCTAGCTGCAGCACTTGCCGTAAAATTCAATATGAAGGATATTTCTTGTTCAGATATTTCCAATATATTGTTAGAAGATGATACATTGACAAAAAATATTCATTCAATGGAAAAATACTCATTTAAATAATTAATAGGCATGTAAGCATAATTACAATATAAAATGTTATTGTTACAAATGTTTTTTATTATGCATTTATCATATTATAGTGTGTTCTGTATTATTGTTGCAATAAACACAATGTTTCTTTTATTTACGATATTTTTTTTCTTCAATTTATTTGTGTCCTCCTTTTTGTTGTAAAAAAGTTGGTCACCTTAGTATTACTGGGGTGGAAGGAGGAAAGGGAAAGAAAGACGATTGGAGGAAGGGCAGAAAACAGGGCCTCAGCTGTGCTCCCTAATTGCTGCCTGCGTGTGATAATAATAATAAAGTTGGAAGGGACCTTGGAGGTCATCTAGTCCAACCCCCTGCTCAGGCAGGAGACCCTATACCAGTGATGGCGAACCTTTTAGAGACCGAGTGCCCAAACTGCAACCCAAAACCCACTTATGCATCGTTGGGTGCCGGGTGGGTGTGGCCCATTGGGTGGGCGTGGCCCATTGGGTGGGCATGGCCCATTGAGTGGGCATGGCCGCGGTGGTCACGGCAGACTGGGTGGGACTAAAAAGTTCAATCAATCAATTCCAACTTTCCAAGATCCTTTTTTCCCGTGAGAAGTTGAAATTGACTGATTGACTGAACCTTTTTTTTTTTTTTTTTTGGCACATGGCGGCGGAGGCCTAAAGCGAAAAGGTTTTATAAAACCCAGCTGAAGGCCCAGGACTGGGGCGACGGCGCGCGTGCCCACAGAGAGGGCTCTGAGTGCCGCCTCTGGCACCTGTGCCATAGGTTCGCCACCACTGACCTATACCGTTTCAGACAAATGGCTGTCCAGTCTCTTCTTAAAAACTTCCAGTGTTGGAGCATTCACCGCTTCTGGAGGCAGGTTGTTCCACCGGTTAATTGTTCTGTCAGGAAGCACTGATCTAAGATTTCCCCCTCAATCCCAGTCTAGTCTACACACTGATCATTTCCCACCCAAACTTTAAACTGAGCTGATCCTGGTTAGCTTTCTAAAGATCAGCCAAGGTCAGCTAGATGATCCTCAGGGGTCTCACTCGATCTCTTGGCTGCTTTCCATGTTCATTTTTATTGTTGGTCATTGATTAACTCTTGTGGAAGTGAGTGCATTTGCTTGGTTATTTGTAATTAGCTATTTTTTTTTAATTTTAAACTTTTTTTTTCTTTCTTTCGCTAAATGTAGAAGTATAACTTCTCAAAGGGGAAAATGGCTCTAGCCATTGGGTGTCAGGATTTTGCTGGCTTTGCAGACACGTTTCCTCTCAGTGACCCTCACAGCAGCTTGGACTTCACTCTTGCAAAATCTTTGCCCCACCCCATCCCACCCCACCCCCTTCCAGCCAAAGATAACAGAAAATCCAAATGTTAACCCCTTTGGTTAGTGCAGTGGTGGCGAACCTATGGCACGCGTGCCAGAGGCGGCACTCAGAACCCTCTCTGTGGGCACATAGGCCATGCCCTGGAGATGGCAACTGTCCCTCTTAAAACCAGCTGCCTGCTAACTTGCTGAAGTCCCACACGGCCGGATGTACCCCAGTACCCATGCGCTCACTGGCCTCTGTGTGCAGGGGTTGATGGTGTCAGGCAGTCACTGCCCCAGCCCCTGCCTCACCTTGCCCTGTGACAATGGCACCCCCGCCTTGCCTCGCCTTGCCTCAGCCCACAGGACGAGCCTCCTGCCCATTGCCCCACCTGCCAGAGACCCCCTGGATCTCCCCCCACCCTGCCCGGCCCCCATAGGCGTCCCTCCCATGAGCCACATTGAGGTGATCACGCCCACCTTGGCCACACCCACCCACCCGGTCTGCCATGACCACCACAGCCACGCCCACCCAGCGGGCCACACCCACCTGGCACCCGGCGATAAATAAGTGGGTTTTGGGTTGCGGTTTGGGCACTCGGTCTCTGAAAGGTTCGCCATCACTGGGTTAGTGGATAGTTCAATGTGTTGAGGCTGTTGAGGAAGTGGGTTAATTTAGTAATCAGATTAAGGACGTTGGGTGAATTTCATGACATGATATATTGAAGGTCTTCAGATTATGTGTTTCTCCTTCTCCCTTCTTTCTCCTCCTTCTTATTCTCCTCTTTCTCCTTCCTTCTCCTTCTCCTCCTCCGTCTCCATGTCCCTCCATCTTTCTCTCTCTCTCTCTCTCCTCTCTCTATCATCTATCATCGATCTATTATTTCTCTATCTCTATCTAATCTAAACTATCTATCTATATTTTTATCTATCTATTTCTCTTTCTATCTTTCTATCTTTTTATCTATCTCTATTTCTATCTATCTATCTATCTATCATCTATCTAATCTCTCTAATCTCTTTAACTATCTATTATCTATCTTCTATCTATTAGATAGATAGATAGCTAGATAGATATAGATAGATAGATGATATATATATATATCATCTATCTATCTATCTATCTATCTATCTGTCTGTCTGTCTGTCTGTCTAATCTATCTAATCTCTCTCTAACTATCTATTATCTATTATCTTCTATCTATGATCTATGATTCTCTATCTCTCTATCTAATCTATCTCTATCTACCTATCATCTATCTTCTATCTATGATCTGTCTATCTATCTATCTATCTATCTATCTATCTATCTATCTATCTATCTATCTATCTATCTATCTATCTATCTATCTATCTATCTATCTATCTATCTATCTATCTATCTATCTATCTCTCCCCTCATAAGAGTGGGAAACGATTTGATGACATATAATAAACCCATTCTCTGGCGCCATCTAGTGGTCACCTACTTTGCTGCACCACCATCCAGCAGCTCTAGCTTTGCCCTGCATGGTTTGGCCCCAACTCTCTAGAGAAAACCCAGAATCACCCCAGGAATGAGCTCAGAAGAAAGGAAGGGATGAGAGTGAAGGCAGCAGCAAGCATTTGGGGAGCAGGAAAAGATGTCAAACAGAGCAAATCTTAAGGATCGCAAAAGGAAGAGCAAGAAAAGTATCTGGGTAAATTCCTCAGTTTGTTAAATGTCTGTGGAGATTCTCCGCCATCCAAGTCCTGGTTGTCCCAAAGGGGCTTTTCCACGAGGCAACCAGACTTTGTTTTTCCTTTGAAGACATTTCGCTTCTCATCCCAGAAGCTTCTTCAGGTTCTGACTGAATAGTGGGGAAGGGAAGGATTTATACTCCTTGCAGACAGCTGGCCATTTGCATTTGTATCCATTCCCTACATCCAGTCAGAACCTGAAGAAGCCAAGGATGTGACCAACCATCTGTGGTGAACCAAAGTTCTTGAGAAGTTCAGTACTTCTTTTTTTTAAAAAAAAACAAGTTTTATTGGTTTTTTAACTTTTACATCAAAATGCTTGAGAAACACCGTGGTGATGGGGTAATCAATCATCCAAAGACAAAGTAATATATACCGTACTTTCTGGCGTATAAGACGACTTTCGCAAGCGGTAAAATTGGCGCCAAAGTTGGGGGTTGTCTTATACGCCGAGTTGTCTTATACGCCGGAAATTACGGTCGTTTCCGGCATAGAAGACGACTTTCTAGGCATGCGACTCGGCGCCGAAGACGGGGGTTGTCTTATACTCCGGGTCGCCTTATATGCCGGAATATACGGTATATATAACTCAAAGTAATATATATATATATATGTTTTTGAGGTTTTCGCGGGTGTTTGTATGTAGGTCTTTGGTTGTTCAGGTTTTCTCCCGCATAAAATTGGAAGTGTCTTGGCAACGTTTCGACGAAGTCCCAAGCGTCATCTTCAGGCTGGTGTTTTCAGCTTCGTGCTCCTTATATAAAATTAATTCATTAAATGTTCCCTCTCTGTTTCCCTCAAATAGTATAACATATTTAGATGAATCCATTTCTACATTACATCTATAGAGATCCAAATCCTGTTTTTAAGCTTTACTGATTTAGAATTACCATAATCCAATTTAATCTTGAAGAAACATATTATTAGCACTTCGGGTACCTCTTCTAAAATACACATAACATTCCAACAATAACATTCTAACATTTCCAGATATATTCTGTTTCTTAGTCTAGTAAGTCATTGATTAGTACCAATTTTTCTCTTATTACAAAGTTCAGTACTTCTTGATTGTAAGAACAAATACTGTTTGGTGGGGGCCACAAAGACGTCTTTAGCAAAACTGGCAGGAGATCTTCTTCCCATCTAGGGTCACAAGAGAGAGACATTGCATCTGGGGTAGCTTTTAGGTGGACCTCATGGCTCCCTCAGCCAAGTCCTCAGAGGAGAAATTGCTCACAAAGGGAGGTTGCCCTGGCTAATTATTACCTCTCCCTGACCAGGAGGACTCTCAAAGGAAATGTCCTCTGCCCTTTGCATGGTACCATCCTCCTTTTGTAGAGCACCAACTGGGTGACCTCAAGATGTTCTAACACAGCTCAGGAGTCACCTCTCCTTTGGAGCCAAATCCGGAGGAAATTGCTCACTTCCAGTCTTGTGTCCAGACCAGACTTGGTGGCCATTCCTCCTTCTCTCCTGCCAACTTCCTTTCATTTATCTCCTACATTTCAGGTGACCTCACTCAAGAGTTCAGCCATGTGTTTCAAAATGGGGACGTGCCTGAAGATCAAGGACAGCTATTGCTTCAAGAAATGGCCGGTTGAATATTCCTGGGATGAGGACAGAAAAAGTACCAGCAGTGAGGAGAAAAACAGCAGTCACAGGAGCTCTCTGCCAGGTGTGGCCACAGCTGTCCAGGATGGAGAGGCGAAGAAGGTCAAAATTAGCATCCTCCACAAAATGAAGCGGGCGTCCGGCGCCTGCATCAGGTACACCTTGGCTCACACTGTCGGCCGCTGGCTGCTTTATCCTGGTTCTGTCGATCTCTTGAACAAAGTCCCGCTGAAGCTGCTGCTGAATGGGAGGACCCGCCTGATGGAGGACTTTCATGGGAAGCGGGCCAAGCTGGTGGCTTGCGATGGGAACAAGATTGACACCATGTTTGTGGACCGGCGAGGAAATAACTCTGGGAAGCTGGGAATGCAGCTGGTGATAAGCTGCGAAGGGAACGGCAGCTTTTACGAAGTGGGGTGCTTCATCACCCCGTTGAAGGCTGGGTATTCCGTCCTGGGATGGAACCATCCTGGCTTTGCCAGGAGCTCAGGAAAGCCGTATCCCCAGAACGACATCAACGCCATGGACGTGGTCATCCGGTACGCCGTGCACCGTCTGAATTTCAATCTGGGGGATATTGCTATCTATGGTTACTCCTTGGGAAGCTACACCGCTACCTGGGCTGCCATGGCTTACCCAGAGTTGGGAGCCCTGGTTCTCGATGCCTCCTTTGATAGCTTGCTCCCTTTGGCCGCCAAGATGGTAGCTAAGCAGGTGAGGAAGCTGGTGATCCGGACGATCAACGAGCACTTTAACCTCAACGTGGCGGATATGCTGCACCGCTATCAAGGGCCGGTGCTCCTCATCAGGAGGACTTTTGATGAAATCACCAGCACCCAGTTCCACCTGGAGAACCACCTTCCCATGATCCAGACCAATCGTGCCAATGAGCTACTCCTGCAGATCTTAAGATGCCGTTATCCTAACATCATCTCTGGGGTGGAGGACGTGGTCCACCAATTGCTCACTGCCGACTGCCCTCGCGTGGAACACTTCATCTACTACCACTTCTACCGGGTTGATGACAACTGGTGTCTCGATCAACTGAAGACCTATCAGTCCATCCTTGGAAGTAAGGCTGAATTCCCGTGGAAAGTCGGGAGTGACTTAACGTCGGCCAGGAAGAAGCACCTGGCTTTGTTCCTGGCCAAGAAACATCTGAAGAATGTGGAGATCACCCACGGGAAAACTTTACCCCCGGAAGAATTTGAGCTGCCCTGGAAGCTCTAGCTAGGCTGGCAGATGGTGGTTTGATAGAAGAGTAAGAGAGAGAAATAAAAGCTAGGATACATCATTGTCTATTGTTGCTCTGAGATGTTTGTCTAAGGATGAAGAGCGTATGACTCAAAGGTGGACAGGAAATCAACGTTCTGCTTCTCAAAGAGCTGAGGAATGGACTGGCTGGGTCCACCCAGGAGATTTAACCATGACAGGTAAAGATCTACTGATGTCATGTGCACCAAACCTGGTTAACGATAAGCTTGGCTGGTTGGGGCGACGGTGGTTTTTGCTTTATGATTCATTATTTTGTCTAAACTCAGCCAATGGAGTCACTTCATAATCAGGTGAAGCACATTGAGAAAATGCAGCTTTAGCACAGCTAATCCTTGACTTACGACTACAGCTGAGCCCAACATTTCCCTTGATAAATGAGACAGTTGTTAAGAGAGCTCTGCTCCGTATTGCAACATTTCTTGCCCCGGTTGTTAAGTGAATCACTGCACTTTTTCACACATACAACCGTTGCAGCATCTCCATGGTCAGCTGATCAAAATTCAAACACTTGGCAACTGGCATGTACTTAAGATGGTTGCAGTGTCCCCCGGGGTCACGTGATCCCCTTCAGACAAGCAAAGTCAATGGGGAAGCTGGATTCTCTTCACAATTGTGTTGCTAACTTAATAACTGAAGGGATAACAACTATGCAAGGAGAAGTGGGGCAAAACTCACAACGACTGTCTCACTTACCAACTGAAATTTGGGGCTCCGTTGTGGAGCAAAAACGCCCCTGTTGGAATTTAGGAATCGTGTGAAAATACAGGAGCTCTTACGACGCGGTGATCCTTTCCATGCTTTGAAACAGACAGAGCCCATTCGCTTTCTTGAACGTTCTTCATCTTCCTCAGAACTTTGTGGGACAAAAAACAAAAAAAAACATCGGTAGCCCCCCAAATTCCAGCCGCTCTGAGCCTTGAATTGGTTGCGTTTCCTCCCTCTTCATTCTTTTTGGGCAATCTTCCTTTGCCTTGGTGTAAAACTAATTGGGGAACTTTCCTGCACAACTTAGTGTTGCTCGTCAATAAAGGAGACTATTCGTAGCCTGGGATTGAAATGAGCGGCCCTTGGTCGCTCTCTGAGCTTGGTGGCTTCCCTGCAGACGTTTCACGAGTCAAACTAGGTAACATCATCGTTGCTAGCGCTAGTTAGTGCTGATGCTGTTACCTAGTTTGGTAATGAAACGTCTGCAAGTAAGCCACCAAGCTCAGAGAGCAACCAAAGACTCCACACTCCTCTTCCTCCCTCCCTCCCTCCCTCCTCCTCCTCCTCCTCCTCTTCTTCTTCTTCTTCTTCTTCTTCTTCTTCTTCCTCCTCCTCCTCCTCCTCTCCCCTCCTTCCTCCTCCTCCCTCCCTCCTCCTCCTTCTTCCTCCTCCTCCTCCTTCCTCCTCCTCCTCCTCCTCCTCCTCCTCCTCCTCTTCTTCTTCTTCTTCTTCTTCTTCTTCTTCTTCTTCTTCTTCTTCTTCTTCTTCTTCTTCTTCTTCTTCTTCTTCTTCTTCTTCCTCCTCCTCCTCATCCTCCTTTCCACAAACTCCACTCTCTCCACTGATGATGTTACCTAGTTGGGTAAGTAAACGTCTACAAGAAAACCACCAAACTAAGAGAGCACCAAGGATCCCACAGTCCTCCTCCTCCTCCTCCTCCTCCTCCTCCTCCTCCTCCTCCTCCTCCTCCTCTTCTCTTCTTCTCTTCTTCTTCTTCTTCTTCTTCTTCTTCTCCTGTTCTTCTTTCTCCTCCTCCTCCTTTCCACAAACTCCACTCTCTTGTAGCCTGATGATGTTACCTAGTTGGGTAAGTAAACGTCTACAAGAAAACCACCAAACTAAGAGAGCACCAAGGATCCCACAGTCCTCCTCCTCCTCCTCCTCCTCCTCCTCCTCCTCCTCCTCCTCCTCCTCCTCCTCTTCTTTTCTTCTTCTTCTTCTTCTTCTTCTTCTTCTTCTTCTTCTTCTTCTTCTTCTTCTTCCTGTTCTTCTTTCTCCTCCTCCTCCTTTCCACAAACTCCACTCTCTTGTAGCACTGATGATGTTACCTAGTTGGGTAAGTAAACGTCTACAAGAAAACCACCAAACTAAGAGAGCACCAGATCCCACAGTCCTCCTCTCCTCCTCCTCCTCCTCCTCCTCCTCCTCCTCCTCCTCCTCCTCCTTCTCTTCTTCTTCTTCTTCTTCTTCTTCTTCGTCTTCTTCTTCTTCCTGTTCTTCTTTCTCCTCCTCCTCCTTTCCACAAACTCCACTCTCTTGTAGCACTGATGATGTTACCTAGTTGGGTAAGTAAACGTCTACAAGAAAACCACCAAACTAAGAGAGCACCAAGGATCCCACAGTCCTCCTCCTCCTCCTCCTCCTCTCCACACCCCATACTCCCCTTCTAACACTGATGATGTTATCTAGTTTGGGTAATGAAACATCTGCAAGAAAACAACCAAGCTCAGGACTCCTTAGCATTGTTTTCTTAGGGGTGCTTAAAGCAAACACACACATACACACACACTTGTAAACTAAGGTGGTGAGTGACAGGGTGACCATTGGGACTTGGGAAGCGAGTCATAAGTAACCCCATGGAATCCCTCGGAACTTCAAAGGTCTATTAAGTGTCATCATAAGTCACAGGTCAGCAACCTGCGGCTCCGGAGCCACATGTGGCTCTTTGAGCCTTCCCCTGCGGCTCCCAGCCTCCTCTGCCTTTGCAGAGAGAGACAGAGACAGAGAGAGGAATTGCGCTTCCCTGCCTCTCTCTCTCTCTCTCTCTCTCTCTCTCTGTGTATGTGTAGGCTGACTCAGGAATTCTGGGAGTTGGTCCATGAATCATAAAAGAGATGAGGTTGCCTACCCCTGAGCTTGTTGGTCAACAGCTTGAAGCTTGCCAGGTGAGCAACAGATAGGTGGGGGGGGAGAGAAAGAGAGAGAGAAAGAGAGGGAGGGAGGGAGAGAGAGAGAGAGAGGAAAGAGAGAGAGAGAAAGAGAGTGGGGGAAGAGGAGTGGCAGACCAAGGGCAGATAGAGAGGGAGGGAGAGAGAGAGATACAGAGAGAGAGAGACCCTTTTGACATCTAAAATGAAGATAACACTGCACATATCCTTTTTTTACCTGTGTATGTATGACTCATGGACCAACTCCCAGAATTCCTGAGCCAGCCACGCTGAGGGGAATGTTTCCAAGCTGAGCCATGCTGGCTCAGGAATTCTGGGAGTTGAAGTCCACCAGTCATAAAAGAGCCAAGGTTGCCTATCCCTGACCTAGATATTTCCAAAAAGCAACCTCTCCCCCCCCAGATCTCCTTCCATTCCACTTAATCCTTTTTTAGTTCTCCAAACATACAAGACCTCTGAACTGGTTTTATTGTCAAGGAATTGGGATCGGTGTAAAGGCTGCAGGTCGATCCCCTTTGATCTCTGAGTAGGAAACTGCGACCGTCCCACCAGCCGTCCAAGCCTCGTTTCTTCAATCCTAGAGATCAATGAGAAAGATACGCCGGGTTGGCGTTTTGCCCAGTGCCAACCTTCCAGGCAAAATAACAGAATAGCAAATAACAGGACTGGAAGTGAACTTGGAGGTCTTCTAGTCCAACCCCCTGCTCAGACAAATGGTTATCCAATCTCTTCTTAAAAACCTCCAGTGTTGGAGAACCCACAACTTCTGAAAGAAATTTGTTCCGCCGATTATATGTTCTCCCTGTCAGGAAATTTCTCCTTAGTTCTAGGTTGGTTCTCTCCTTGAAAAGTTTCCATCCATTGCTTCTTGTCCTGCCTTCTGGTGCTTTGGAGAATACCGTTGTGGCAGCCCTGAGATATTGGAAGATGCTTATCATGTCACCTTCTTTTCATTAAACTAGACATACCCAATTCCAGCAACTGTTCTTCATATGTTTTAGCCTCCAGTCCTCTGATCATATTTGTTGCTCTTCTCTGTACTCTTTCTAGAGTCTCAACATCTTTTTTATATCATGGTGACCAAAACTGGATGCAGTATTCCAAGTGTGGCCTTACCAAGGCATTGTAAAGCGGTATTAACACTTCACATGATCTGTATTCTATCCCTCTGTTAATGCAGCCTAGCACTGTGTTGGTTTTTTGGGCAGCTGCAGCACATGGCTGGCTCCTATTTAAGTGATTGTCCACTAGGACTCCGAGATTCCTCTTGCAGTTATTACAACTGAGACAGGTTGAATCTATTCTATGCCTGGAGGACATTCTCCTCCACCACCATCCATCATGGTCCTCTGGACCTTCTGTAAACAAAGCTCCTTCAGCCCTGCTCAAGCAGTGGCCCTTGCTTGATTTGGGAGCTGTTTGAGCTCACAAAGGGGGCTATGTCACCCATTATTACCTTGTTCTTGTGGGAGGGGATGCTGAAGCACCCTTGGACCAGCCTGGGCATGGGTTCAACAAGGCCACAGAGATGTCCTTCTAAAGCCAGCACCATGCAGCTATGAAGGAAGTGGTCCAGCCAAGAAGGTCTTACTTCTGAGACATCAGAAATATCCAGGTGGGGGTCCTTGCCTTGCCCCCCTCCATTTTTTTTTTAAAAATTACTTTATGCAGCTCCTAGAGAATAAGCATCGTCTCCCTATGTGTGTCTTCTGTTTTCCCAAAGCTCTAGCCCGAGTTTTTAAGGTCTATTTTACGGCTAGTTATCACTTTGATTTTGCTAACTGGCCAGTGGAATTTCGATGGGACGACGCAGGAGGCAGCGGCTTCTCAGCAGGTCACAGCGACAATGGCAAATCCCGTAGGCACCCTATCCTCAAGGCTGTGCCAGGAGCTTGTCCCCCAGAACTGGCATTTGAGGTGGGGCCTTATGGACATCGGAGTAGCCAATGGAACCTGATCAGCAGTCTAAAACAGTTGCCCAGTCGAGTTGCCAGCTACATCATGGCTCACTCCTTAGGCCGGTGGTTGCTGTATCCAGGATCGGTCTTCCTTTTGAACCAAGCCCTGCTCCCGATCCTGGCCAAGGGTCAGACTCGTCTCTTGCAAGAGTATAATGGGAGACGGGCGAAGCTGGTAGCCCGGGATGGGAATAAGATCGACACCATGTTTGTGGACAGGAGAACCAAGTTGAACGTCCCCGGAACAGAACGGGGGAACCGCCTCGTGATCTGCTGCGAGGGGAACGTCAGTTTTTATCAGTGGGGCTGCCTGTTCACTCCCTTGAGGACAGGCTACTCGGTGTTGGGATGGAACCACCCTGGCTTTGCCGGAAGCACCGGCCAACCGTACCCGAAGAACGATGCCAACGCGGTGGACGTGGTGATGAGGTACGCCATGCTCCGTCTGGGCTTCCAGGTGGTGGACATTGTGATGTACGGGTGGTCCTTGGGGGGATATTCTGCCACCTGCGCTGCCATGTCCTACCCAACGCTGGGCGCATTGGTTCTAGATGCCACCTTTGACGATCTGCTCCCCTTGGCTTTGAACGTCATGCCCAAGAGTTGGAATAAGCTGGTGGTCCGGACGGTGAAGGAACACTTCAACCTCAACGTAGGGGAACAGCTGTGCAAGTACTGTGGCCCCGTCTTGCTCATTCGCAGGACCAAGGATGAGGTCATCAGCACCTGCCCGGTGGGTCTGGAGGACCAGATAGCCAACCTCCGATGCAACAGGGCCAACGAGCTCCTGATCCAGTTGCTGGAGCATCGTTACCCGTGTGTCATGTCCCAGGAAGGACAGGAAGCGGTCCACGACTGGCTGAGAGCCTTCAACGCCAAGCAGGAAGCAGCCCTTTACCGTCGCTACCAAGTGAATGACGATTGGTGCACGAAGGAGCTTCAGAGTTACAAGTCCAGCCTGGGGATGAAGGACTACTTCCCGTGGCAGGTTGGGAAGTACAGCCAGTGCAGGGAGAAACAACAGTTGGCCGTGTTCTTGGCCAAGAAGCATCTGAAGAACGTGGAGGCCACCCACTGGTCTCTTCTGAAGCCCGACGACTTCCAAATGCCTTGGCGATTATAGCAGGAAGAGAAGAAGGTGGACACTGAATGGAGAAAAGAGGAAGAGACAGACAGACAAAGAGAAGGTCTTGGAGAATCTAATCATGTGTCTCCGTTCTCTTTGGGTGATGGGCCCTTTTTCCCAAGTAGGGGGTCCTTCAGAGCTGCTGGATCGTCCCCATCATCTATGGCAGGACGAAAGCTACGGGCCAGCATAACGTATGGGGCAGCAGGTCCCCCTCAGAGAACTAGCATGGTGGCCCAATAATCTGGATTAAACAAGGGCAGGGTGGGTGTGGGGAGTCACAACAGGCACTCCCAAGCAGGAGTCTGAAGATGCCTGAGGCACATAGAGGTAGTCCTCAACTTACCACTGGTCATAAAACGGGGCAAAGCTCACTTAACCACTGTCACTTTTAGCCATGGAAATCTGGGGTTCAATTGTGGTCATAAGTAACGGACTTCCTGTATCTATTTAAATTTTATTGAAAACATTTACGTAGCCTATAGATACATGAAAAGGAAGTCGCGGTGGCTCAGGGATTAAAGAGGCTGAAAAGGTGACTGCAGGGGTTTGAGACCCCAGTGCCATGCGACGGGGTGAGCTCCCAGCTCCTGCGAACCCAGCCATTCGAAAGCCTGCAGATGCGAGTAGATGAATGGGTACCACTTCGGTGGGAAGGTAACGGCGTTCTGTGATGTCGTGCTGGCCACATGAACGTGGGACTGTCTTTGGACAGCCCTGGCTCAATGGCTTTAAAAAGGAGGTGAGCAGCGCCCCCTAGAGTTGACAACAATGAGCGAACCTGGTTTCTGTTTGGGGCAGAGAGACTTGGGAGGGTGGGGTTGGTTTCTGCCTTTAAGATCTTTTGGGGAAATATATTCTGCCTTTTTAATATTTCCCAAAATATTTCTTTCTCTGGATCAGGGGTAGGCAACCTTGGCTCTTTTATGACTCGTGGACTTCAACTCCCAGAATTCCTGAGCCAGCCCCGCTGAGGGGAAAGGGAGAGGTTTCCAAGCTGAGCCACGCTGGCTCAGGAATTCTGGGAGTTGAAGTCCACCAGTCATGAGGGGGCCATAGTTCCCCCATGCTGGCTCAGGAATTCTGGGAGTTGAAGTCCACGAGTCATAAAAGGGCCAAGTTTGAAGAGCCCTATACTATCTAGTGCAGGGATAGGCAACCTTGGCTCTTTTATGACTTTTGGACTTCAACTCCCAGAATTCCTGAGCCAGCCATGCTGAGGGGAAAGGGAGAGGTTTCTAAGCTGAGCCATGCTGGCTCAGGAATTCTGGGAGTTGAAGTCCACGAGTCATAAAAGAGCCAAGGTTGCCTACCTCTGCTCTGGATTCTTCCCACATCTCAATCTCCATATTGAAGCTAATATGATGTGTGTGTTTAAAGAAGAGTCTGCAGGGGGTGTCAATAAACTCAAGATGACTATCACAACTGTGCAATTAGGGCCCTGCATGGCTGGCTGGGGAATTCTGGGAGTTGAAGTCCACAAGTCTTCAAGTTGCCAAGTTTGGACAACCCTAGTGTAAAAAAAAAAAAACTACTCTAGTTATTTGCCTTTTTGGACCTTATGAAGGGCAGTAAACAACCCCTTTCTCAGCCAAACACAAGCCTTTGCACACCATTGCACGCTTAGGGAACTAGTGCACGCTTAGGGAACTAGCAAATTCTCAGAGGAGGCAATTCACAGGGTCAAACGTAACCCTCCATCAGGATAATTGTATTTAATTCCTAGAGGACAAGCAAAGCTGATCCTAAATTCCATTCTGGAGATCCACCCCTTTATGTGTGAGAAGTTTTATATCCAAATAAATTTTACTCTCTCTACTGTTTCCACCTTCCCTTAAAATATTAACAGAATCCACAATGGTCTGAGAATCAGTATCTCCACTAGGTAATTGACAGTCAAGCTGAAACTAAGTTAATCAACTAAAATTAGCAAACTTGCTCAAGACCTAATTCACATATCAAAGGATAAGGTCTGCAAACACAGTTAATTAAATTAGGTCTCCCAGAGACCAAGAATAAACATACACACAGACAAGAATACACACACACCCCCAAGTGTCAACCTAGAATTAGCACGTAAACACTTTGCCCCGGACAAGCTTCCTCTATATTAGGGGTCTTCAAGCTTGGCCCTTTTGTGACTTTGTGGACTTCAACTCCCAGAATTCCTCAGCCAGGTGTGGCTGGCTGAGGAATTCTGGGAGTTGAAGTCCACAAATCATAAAAGGGCCAAGCTTGAAGACCCCTGAATTAGAGGGTGCTGACTCATGCATGAGGCAATCTGCACTCTGATTGGTTGCTGTGGGTATGAAGGGGGTTTTCCCTTTTTTCCCGCCTTTTTTCCTCTGTGTGTTCTGTATACTGTTTGATTTACCTCAGGATATTCCTATGTGCTTGACTATTTTGTGTTTTTCCTTTCTGGATGATGATAAAAATGTAAATTTAAATGTGCCTGACTGAGGAATTCTGGGAGTTGAAGTTCACAAGTCATAAAAGGGCCAAGTTTGAAGACCCCTGCCCTATATAAATCTGCTGCTGTATCTTATTTCTCTGCAGCCTGCTTTTAGGAATAAATTCTACTCTGCTTTTAGGAATAAATATTTCTTCTTTCCTCTGGATCTCATTTTTATTTATTCTTGGGCATCCCTGGCTTGAGTTGGAAACCCCCAAATTATTCTTCTGACATATGCTCACAAGCTTCCTAGAGATACTGGGTTGTATCAAATGACACACTAATCCATGGTTTATTGCAGCGGTTCTCAATGTTTGTGTGACGGCGACCCCTGTCACACAAACGTTATGCGCATGCGCGGTGCAGCGCGCATGTGGTGCCCCCCACGCGCGGCGCGCATGCGCAGGGCCGCCCCATGCACGACGCGCACGCGCAGGACCGCCCACGCGTGGTGCGCATGCGCGGTGCCCCCCCTGCGTGGCGTGCATGCGCGGCGCGCCCCCGGAGGCACGGTGCTGCCCCCATGCGCAGCGTGCATGCGCGGTGCCGCCCCCGGAGGGGAGAAAATGGCAGATCGCCACCTTTGGCGACCCCCGAAAAATGGTCGATCGACCCCAAAGGGTCGCGACCCATAGGTTGAGAACCACTGGTTTATTGGATCATGGTTTACTTGGAAGGAGTCTTCCAAATAACTTTTTTTTTTAAAGGCAGGCCCTTTCATGACTGCAGTTCCCTTGATCAGATGCCGAGCATTGCTAAACTGAGATAGGATTTAAACTGAAATGAGGTGAGGATGGCAACCCAGTTTAAACTGAGGGAAAAGTCTTCATCGTGGTTCAGTCCAAGCCGGGAATAAACAACATGGCGACTGCTTTAGAAAGAAGGTTGCCGTTTATTGAAGAGGAGAGCCAGACAGAAAGATGGCTCTGGAAGAAAAGAGAGCACATGTAGGGAGTGGGTTTTTATACCCTCTGGGGCTTTTGTTGGGAGTTGTTTCCTGTTCCTTTTTGAGGCTTTGTATTTCCTATGTCGTGTATTCTGACCTGAGTCTGGGTGTGCCCTTTGGCATCTGTGGGTTAATCCTATTATGTCCTGTTTTAGAGTTTGGGTGGGGTATGTAGATTTTAAGTGTCTTTGTCTTCCTAAGCTTCTAGCTTCAATCTTCCTGAATGGTTTACATCTGCATTTCTACAGAGTGGTTTCTGCTTGGAGGAGGGAGACTTGGGGCTATTAAGAAAACAGGGCGTGCTTTTCTGCCTCTTTAAGATTTCCTTCTCTGGGAGGGGGGCTGACTTCCCACAAAACCCTACATCAACATAGCCCAGTGTTTCTCAACATCAGCAGTTTTAAGATGTGTAGACTTCAACTCCCAGAATTCCCTAACCAGCAGTGCTTTTTCGGTGGTAGCTCCTTCCCTACAGAATATTATTAATAAAATAAAATACATTTATTCCCCACTTCGTTGCTTTTCCAACAAGCCCTGAAGATGGAGACGGAGTCGATCAAGTGGCTGCTTTGATTGTGATGCTACTTGGTTGCAGTGGCATTTTTTATGTTGTGTTTTTTTAAATGTTGGAAACAGACCAATCTTTGGGTGTGAGCTGAGCAGCTATATAATTTTCTTTTTAATGAATAAATAACTCCTCCCCCCCTCACAGATGTCACTTGAATGCAATCACAGCCTACATCTCAATATCTGACTGAATGCTGGTTTATTCAGTTAAAACATTAACTTCCCAGGGCACTGTGAATTGTTTGCACTCTGGAAGCTTTAATGTTGCATTTACAAAACAGATGTTCCTTTTTATACTCCCAGGGATGATGGAGGAAATTTCTGGGATAAGGATCGAGGCTGCTATTTTTGTGAAAGTCAAATAACTTTGAGATAGACATTTGCATAAATAAATTACCAGAATCAAAATAGAGCTAGAAGGGGCCTTGGAGGTCTTCTAGTCCAGCCCCCTGCTCAAGCAGGAGACTCTAGACCAGTGGTTCTCAACCTTTTTAATGCCACGACCCCCAACCGGTCGTAAGTCGAGGACTACTCAACTGGTGCAGCACCGTTTGCAGAATGGGACTTTTGGCGGGCTCAGCAGGGCAGAGACAGCCTGGACAATTCCTATTGGCTTTTGAAAGCCAATAGAATTAGACTCTATTCAAGAGAGTCTATTCTATTGGCTTTCAAAAGCCAATAGAATAAAAGGGAGTAGCACAGCTAAGGAAAAGGGGGAAAAAATGGCGGACTGCGTTGTTTGGCGACCCCCGTGAAATGGTCGTTCGACCCCAAATGGGGTCCCGACCCACAGGTTGAGAACCACTGCTCTAGACTTGTCCAGTCTCTTCTCTCAAGCTTCCTCCTTCCGTTATATATTCAAGATGGACAGTATTTAATATTTATTTTCTGTGTATATGTAGGGGTGTGGGTCTATACATATGTTGTACATAGTATGTTTAGGTGCATGTCATGTATGTGTTTCACTTTTGAGAGTGGGCAACTAAATTTCATTTTTGATGCGTGCCGTTATGCCCACAGTAAAAAAAATGACAATAAAGGTTATCTTATCCTATCCTATCTTTAAAAATCCAGTGATGAAGCACCCACAACGTCTGAATGCAAGCTGTTCCACGGGTTAATTATCCTCACTGTTAGGAAGTTTCTCCTTAATTCCAGGTTGCTTCTCTCCTTGATTAGTTTCCATCCATTGTTTCTTGTCCTGCCCTCTGGTGCTTTGGAGAATGGGTTGACCCCCTCTTCTTTGTGGCAGCCCTTCAAATACTGGAATAATGCTATCATGTCATCCCCTAGCCCAGATATGTCAAACACAAGGCCCGGGGGCCGGATGCGGCCCGCGAAGTGGTTTCATGTGGCCCGCGAAGCCATCCTGGAAACAGTGAAGGAACGGCCCCTGCTGCCTTGGCCCTGGCCCAGGCCGGCCGGGAGCCAATGTACAATTTTGTGGTGACCATCTATGCTGAAATGCATTCAATCTTAGCTCCATAAGCCCCCCCCCCTGCATGGCCTGAGAGGAACAGTGAGGCTCCTCCAGTGGACCATGCCTTGGCACTTGCCCCGGTCCCACCCCCTTCTGCCAGAGACCCTCAGATCTGTCCCACTCCTGCCCAGGCCCCCATAGGCACCCTTGATGCGAATGATGTAGAGCTGGCCACACCCACCCAGTAGGCCGCACCCACCTGGCCCCCTGAGGGCAACTGCAATGCTGATGCGGCCCTCAATGAAATTGAGTTTGACACCCTTTCTTTTCTCTCTAGACTAGCCAAACCCAATTCCTGCAACCGTTCTTCATGTGTTTTAATCTCCAGGCCTTTAATCATCATAGTTGCTCTTCTTTGCACTTTCCCCCAAGTCTCAACATCTTTTTTGTAATGTGGTGACCAAAACTGGATGCAGTATTCCAGGTGTGGCCTTACTAAGGCTTTATAAAGCGCTACTAATGCTTCACCTGATTTTAATTCTATGCCTCTGTTTATACCAGTGTTTCTCAACCTTGACAATTTTAAGGCATGTGGACTTCAACTCCCAGAATACAACCAAGGATTGTATTTGCTTTTTTGGCTGCTGGCACACGCTGCTGGCTCACGATTAAGTGATCGTCCACTTGCATACCAGCAGCACACGTTTGGTTACATTTCTAATTATCCACCACCAGAGCTTGGTCTGTTAATTAGAAACTCCGGGATTTATTTATTTATTCCCATGAATAAGGTCTGCAGCCTGAAAAAAAAAATCTCAAACCCTGAAAACGGAGAGCCATGGATCGTGATTCTTGGTGCTGTGTGTTCTATCGCCACTAGAAGGTGCTAGAGCAAAGGTACTTTTCAAAAGACAACCGGACTTTGTTTTT
The DNA here is from genome assembly GCF_016545835.1 of Crotalus tigris. NCBI lineage: Eukaryota > Metazoa > Chordata > Lepidosauria > Squamata > Viperidae > Crotalus > Crotalus tigris. The sequence goes on along the minus strand of NW_024100516.1, from coordinate 701,976 downwards.
TCTTTGAAAAAAGACGGGGGAGGGGGGTGAAATTCACATTGGATCAAAGAGGAGCAAACTAACCCACGTCTCACAAAACTTCCGATTCCCAAACCCAACAGTAATATTGATGGATGTCTAGGGAGATTCTCAATCATTCAGATCAGGATTAGCTCAAAGATTCTTTCAAAAGGCAATTTGGACTTTTGAAAGAAGTACCTTTGGGATCGATTGATTGGATTTATATGGTTGCTCACTCACTCTCGGGTTTTAGGGTGGCTTACAAATAAAGGTGCTTGCTCCTGGGGAGGAAAGCTATGGCAAATTTAGACAGCATACTAAAAAGCAGAGACATCACCCTGCCAACAAAGGTGCGTATAGTCAAGGCCATGGTTTTCCCAGTTGCAATGAATGGTTGTGAAAGTTGGACCATAAGAAAGGCTGAGCACCAAAGAATGGAGGCCTTTGAACTCTGGTGCTGGGGAAGACTCCTGCGAGTCCCTGGACTGCAAGGCGATCAAAGTCCTAGAGGAGATTAAAGTGGTACCTGGAAAAATATTAATGGTCTGACAAAGAATATGGGTAAAAAGCAGATGGCCCACCAAAGATTGTGTGTGTAAGGGAGGTTTGTTTTGCTTACAAGACAACTCTTAAATTTAGGATGGCCAGACATCCTGTTCCCAGCTCTGCACATGATATATTACTAACTGCCTGTCACATGGTATATCTAAATTGCTTAACACTTGATATATTGCTGATTGCTAAAAACATTCCAATGTAAACGAGGAGCTATCGATTATAGATCTGTCTAGTAGTTTTTCTATGTTAGAATAAGGACCTATAGAATGTAATGACCTGAAAATAACCCCCGCCAGAAAGGGTTATAAAAGTGGTCATCAAGGTACAATCTGGGTTCAGATTCCTTCAGCCAGGATGGCTCTCTGAACCTGCGCAATAAACTTCCCTTTCCTGAAAGAGCTGATTCAAGTTTTTTTTAATTCTATAACAAGATCAACCCCGATTGCTCTTTAGAAGGCCAGATCCTGAAGTGGAAACTCAAGTACTTTGGCCACCTAATGAGAAGGAAGGACTCACTGGAGGAGAGCCTGATGCTGGGAAAGATGGAGGGCTATAGAAGAAGGGGACGACAGAGAAGGAGGTGGTTGGATGGAGTCACTGAAGCAGTAGGCAGGAGCTTCAATGGACTCCAGAAGATGGTAGAGGACAGGAAGGCCTGAAGGAACGTTGTCCATGGGGGCGCGATGGGTCGGACACGACTTCGCAACTAACAACAACAAATAATAATAATAAACTTCCTGGGGGTGGGGGAGATCTGCATGGGGGGACACAGCCCAGGATGAAATGCTTGTGATAAATGCCTTGCTTTTTCTTGCCCTCTTCTCAAAAGGGCAGGAATGAAACGGTGACACTCTGTTAACCACTGAAGGAGACGACCATTTTAAAATAAAATCTAATACAAGCAACCCTCGACTTATAACAGTTCACTTAGGTACCGTTCAAAGTTACATCAGCACCGAAAAAAGCGACTTATGACCGTTTTTTTTTCACACTTAGAACCATTGCAGCATCCCCAGGGTTCACCTGATCAAAATTGAGATGCTCGGCAAGTGGTTCCTATTTATGACGGTCGCAGTGTCCTGGAGTCACATGATCCCCTTTGGCAACCTTCGGACAAACAAAGTCAATGGGGGAAGCCGGATTCAATTAACGATCACGTTACTAACTTAACAACCGCAGTGATTCAACTTGTGGACTTCAATACCCAGAATTCCTGAGCCAGCCATGCTGAGGAGAAAGGGAGAGGTTTCCAAGCTGAGCCATGCTGGCTGAGGAATTCTGGGAGTTGAAGTCCACAAGTCATAAAAGAGCCAAGGTTGCCCACCCCTGGTATAGGGTCTCCTGCTTGAGCAGGGGGCTGGACAAGAAGACCTCCAAGGTCCCTTCCAACTCTGTTATTCTGTTGGAGACGTAACCACTGTGGCAAGAAAGCTCGTAAAATGGGGGCATTTAACAAACGTTTCACTCTTAGCTGCACCAATGTTGGGCTCCATTGCGGTCGTAACTCGAGGACCGCCTTCCGGCCGCTCCTTTCCACTTTCTCAAAAGAGTCCATCGGGAACCCGAAGTTTGAAACGGCGCCTTGTCTTTCTCCTCCCCCCCCCACCCCTCCCCACTCGCGCTCCTTTACCTCTTGGCGGGGCGTGGGCCGACGCTTCTTGATGACGTCCGGCAGGCCGGAAAGGAAGCGTCGGTGGCGTGTGACGTCGCACCGTCAAGCTAGAGAAGCTGCCGCGGTGGTTGTTTTCCACTCCGCCGCCGTAGCCACGCAACGGTCCCCGGGCCTGGGCGAGATGGAGAGCGCCAGCCAGGGTAGGGGCTGCCGGGGAGGGCCGTGGCGGGGCTCTGGGCCTCGTTCGGGGACTGCGGGGCTTCAGCCTTCCGAAGGGGGCCGGCGTCTCTCGCCTGGCTGGCCGTCCCTGCAAGTAGAAATCTAGCAGGCTGGGCTGGATTTCTAGGTGCAGGGGGCGGCCTCCATTTTTGTTTTGGGGGGGCTAGGGGGTCCAACGTCTCAGAGGGCAGGTCAGCCCCCTCCCCAAAGGGAAGAATGGTGGGAAATGGGGCTGGGGGGGTTCCTGGAGGGGAGTGTGGACCCTGAGCGAAAGCATAGGGCGGAAGGGGGTCTTTGTTTTATTCTATTTTTTATTATTTTATTATTTGCTTTTATTGTATTTTATTATTTTATTTTGACGTTACTATTTCATTGTATTGTATTTTTTTTGGCATTTCATTTTATTATATTTTTTATTTTGGCATTTCGTTTTTATCCCATTTTATTGTCTTGTTTTTTCATTTTCATTTTTTTTAATTTTACTTCATTATATTTTTTACTTTTTGTTTTTTATTATTTGTTTTATTATACTTTATTATTTTATTTTGATTTTACTATTTCATTTTATTGTATTTTTTGGGCATTTCATTTTATTGTATTTTTTTATTTTGGCATTTCGTTTTTATCCCATTTTGTTGTCTTGTTTTTTTCATTTTCATTTTTTTAAAATTTTACTTCATTATATTTTTTACTTTTTGTTTTTTTATTAATTATTTTGATTTTACTATTTCATTGTATTGTATTTTTGGGGGCATTTCATTTTATTGTATTTTTTATTTTGGCATTTCGTTTTTATCCCATTTTGTTGTTTTTTTCATTTTCATTTTTTTTAAATTTTACTTCATTATATTTTTTAGTTTGTTTTGTTTTTTTATTATTTGCTTTATTATATTTTGTTATTTTATTTTGACGTTACTATTTCATTGTATTGTACTTTTGGGGGGCATTTCATTTTATATTTTTTTATTTTGGCATTTCGTTTCTATCCCATTTTGTTGTCTTGTTTTTTCATTTTCATTTTTTTAAAATTTTACTTCATTATATTTTTTACTTTTTGTTTTTTATTATTTGCTTTATTATACTTTATTATTTTATTTTGATTTTTACTATTTCATTTTATTGTATTTTTTGGGCATTTCATTTTATTATATTTTTTTATTTTGGCATTTTGTTTTTATCCTATTTTGTTGTCTTGTTTTTTCATTTTGATTTTTTTAAAAAAAATTATATTTTTTACTTTTTGTTGTTTATTATTTGCTTTATTATACTTTATTATTTTATTTTGATTTTACTGTTTCATTTTGTATTTTTTGGGCATTTAATTTTATTATATTTTTTTATTTTGGCATTTCGTTTTTATCCTATTTGTTGTCTTGTTTTTTCACTTTCATTTTTTTTAAAAAAATACTTCGTTACATTTTTTATTTCGTTTTGTTTTTTATTGTTTGCTTTATTTTATTATTTTATGTTGACATTGCCATTTCATTTTATTGCATTTTTTGGCATTGCATTTTTTTAGTTCAGCATTTCATTTTTATGACATTTTATTGTTTTGTTTTTTCATTTTATTTTATTAATTTTGTTTCATTATATTTTTTTGTTTTATTTTTATGGGGTGTTTTTTTTTTTCTATATTATTTCTGCTTTCTGTCGCCTTTGGGACGGCCCTTCCCGCAATCCCTTCCTCTCCCCCCCCTTGGAGGGATTGTGGGAAGTGGATCCCAGAACTGGACCCCCCACCTATTGCAAAGAGAAGTGGGGTAGTAGGAGGCCCAGGGCCCGGTTGCCCTCCCCTCCAAAGGCCAGGCGCTGGGATGCTGGAGGAGCTTTAAGATGGAAGCCTAGACCTCGAACAGGCCTTTGGATTAGGTTAGAGCAGCTGGCTGGGCGGGTTTGGCCTGGCCAGGATGGCCTGGGGGAGGGAAGGAGAGGAAGAAGAGTCTGGGAAGGGAGGGGGGAATCTGGAACTCAGAGTTTACTAAGGGGGTAGGAAGGCCTCCCTGGAAGAAGGGGAATGGGTCTGGTTTGGGGTCTTAGGGGAGGGGTCAGCTTTAGCAGCTTTAATCTCTCTCTGATTTTTCCCAATTGTTTGCCACATAGCTTTGATGGTATAAAGCAGGGGTCTTCAAACTTGGCCACGTGAAGCCTTGTGAACTTCAACTCCCAGAATTCCTCAGCCAGCCAGGGCTGGCTGAGGAATTCTGGGAGTTGAAGTTCACAAGGCTTCACGTGGCCAAGTTTGAAGACCCTTGTTCTACAGCTGGTGTTTTTTTTTTCAAACTTGTTAACTTGAAGATGGGTGGACTTCAGCTTCCAGAATTCCCCAATCCAGCAAGGCTGGCTGGAGAATTCTGGGAGCTGAAGTCCACCCATCTTCACATTGAGAAAGGCTGTTTTCATTTGTTCGGGCCACCCAGTGAAAAGTTAACTTCTTCACATCCAGTGTAAAAACAGAATAAACCAGCCCAAATTGGATAAAAGTCTTTATTTGTGTTGGGTAACACCACCTTGACTCCATTGCCCAATCACAACAGGGATATTTACATTGCTGTAGTGCAGTGTTTCCCAAACTTGACAATTTTAAGGCATGTGGACTTTAACTCCCAGAATTCCACAGCCAGCAATGCTGGCTGTGGAATTCTGGGAGTTGAAGTCCACATGCCTTAAAATTGTCAAGTTTGGGAAACACTGCTGTAGTGCAATGCTTCTTAACTTTTTTTTTTTTTTTTTGAAAAAGGACAGGGCACAACCCAACTGATGCTAGATCCTCTTTTGATTGGTCAATGGTGTCTGCAGGTGATTGACACCTGGTTCATGCCTCAGTCCTTTTGACAAATCCTCCCAAATTTTGAAGGAACAGTGGGCTACATCTTGCAACCCAGTTCAACTACTATATGCGGTCAATATCTCTTTTCCCCCTATACAGCAAGGGGGAAACGTCTCCCAGTATTTGCTGAATTCCTCTCTTACTTTGCTCCTTTAAAAGTTATTTTTTAATGAACAGTAACAGGGAAGGCAACATGTTAAAAAAACCCCCCAAAGCTCCTTTTCTTGCTTAAAAAAAAAAAGAAAGGAAAAATAATGGGTAAATCCTAGAGCTGTTTTTTTTCAACCTTAGCCCCTTTTAAAATGGATGGACTTCAAATCCCAGAATCCCCTAGTCAGCAGGCTTCAGACCAGCAAAATCAATTGGGGGAAACAGATTTGCTTACCGACCGCAAGATTCCCTTTTAAGAACTGCAGTGCTTCGTTTAACAACACTCAACAAAAGGTTGTAAAATGAGGTGCTCGCCTGAGAATTGCTTTGCTTAGCGGCAGAAATTTTAGACTCCTTTTTTGGTCATATAGCGAGGATTGTTTGTACATGCTTTTCCTCGAAGTATCCTAAAGGCCTCTAGTTGAGAACCATTGCCTTTAAAGCCCAGAACGTAAAATTGCACTACAACAGGCCTCTGTTTCACATAAGCCTTGAGTTGCTTTCTGAAGGCCTTCTAAGATTGGCTCTTGTTACAGTTGCAGCTGTGTGTTTTAGAGGGTGTGGGTGCCTGTGTGGCCTTGTGTATCTTGAGTGTGCAGCTGTTCTCTGCCCACTCTGTACGTAGAATCTGCGTACCTAAGTATTAGTGAGATAATAAGCATCTTGAGGTTCCAAAAGACAAGAAAAATCTTTGAATTTGCTCTGATATGGCTTGGGCCAGTTTTTTCTCAACCTCGGCAAGTTTAAGGTGGGTGGAACTTCAACTCCCAGAATCCCCCAGCCGGCTATAACTGGGCTTCTACTTGAGCGTGCGTAGGGAAGGAAATAAGAGATATAGAAGCTGTTGAAATGCATGTAGTCCTCGAGGTACGGCCCCGAGTTTATGTTGCTAAGCGAAATATTTTTGGTAAGTGAGCTTTGCCCCATTCATAAATGAAACACTGCAGTGGTTAAATGAGTAACACAGTTGTTAAGTGAATCTGGCTTCCCCATTGACTTTGTTTGTCAGAAGGTCACAAAAGTGGGTCACGTGACCCCGGGCCACTGCAACCGGCATAAATACGAATTGGTTGCCAAGTGTTTGAATTTTCACCCTGTGACCCTGGGGATGCAGCAACGGTCGTAAGTGTGGAAAATGGTCATAAGTTGCTTTTTTTCAGTGCCGTTGTAACTTCGAATGGTCACTAAATGGACTGTTGTAAGTCGACTATATACCCTGTTGTACCTTCTTTCATGTCTACATGTAAGCGTAAATTATGATGCAGGGAGAGACAAACATCTATTAGGCAGGTATAGCTAGGTACCACTTAACTATGTCTCCCAATAGAAAAAAAATATGGGTGGTGAATAAATTTTAAAAATACATAAATATTTGCAACTGGGGGGTTGAAGTGTCAGGTCTGTGGTGCTCCCCGAGTTGGTTGTTTTCTTGCAAAGAGGTTTTATTGCCCAGTTAAATCTCAACTGGTGCAGCAAACCATACAACAATTAAGGAACCGCTCTATTAACTCAGATAAGCAATCAAAGAATAAACAGCCTAATCAAGGAACGACTAAGAACACCCCTGACAGAACAATTAACCAGTGGAACAACCTGCCTCCAGAAGCGGTGAATGCTCCAACACTGGAAGTTTTTAAGAAGAGACTGGACAGCCATTTGTCTGATAATGGTGTAGGGCTTCCTGCCTGAGCAGGGGGTTGGACTAGATGACCTCCAAGGTCCCTCCCAACTTTATTATTATTATTCCCACCAACACTGGAAAGGGAAGCCACTTTTATAGAAACGAGAGCAGAACCCCACACCCTTCTAACACGGATGATGTTACCTAGTTTGGTAATGAAACGTCTGCAAGAAAACAAGCTGAGGGAGTACCAAAGGACCCCACAGTCCTCCTTCACTCTGCCAACCCCACTTCCTTCTAGCACTGATGATGTTACCTAGTTGGGTCATGAAACGTCTGCAGGGAAGCGAGCAAGCTCAGAGAGCCCCGAAGACCCCATCTACTATGTTTCTTTGGCCGGGATACAATCTGGCCACATCTGCTTGTTTTGAATTGCTTTCAACAATGCCTGTGGGTCCTGGCTGTGCTGTAGCCCACAGTATAAGTCACTCCCACAGTCTCAGCCAAAGGACTTGAATAACAGGGTGGGAAGGGACCTTGGAGGTCATCTAGTCCAACCCCCTGCTTAAACAGAAGACCCTCTATCACTTCAGACAAATGACTGCCCAATCTTTTCTTAAAAACCTCCAGTGTTGGAGCACCCACAGCTTCTGGAGGCAGGCTGTTCCACGGATTAATTGTTCCAACTATTGGGCAATTTCTCCTTAGTTCTAGGTGTCATGGTTCCCAAAGACGAAACTCTTCAAAGAACTTTGAGGCATTGTTTACCTTAAAGGATCTTTAGTCGAACAGCAGAGCTTCGGTATGTACATAGCTGAAGCCAAAATCTGACTTCCCCTCCCTTCAGCACATAGACCAGTGTTTCTCAACCTTGGCAACTTTACGATGTGTGGACTTCAACTCCCAGAATTCTCCAGCTAACACTGACATAGATCAAAGCACAATTCCCTCCTACAACAGTCATCAATCACATTCTCCAATTAGTTTGAAATGCTGGCTTCCCGCCCAGTTTTCTCTCCCGTCATTCTTTACCAGCTCTTGTTACACTAGGTTGCTTCTCTCCTTGATTAGTTTCCACCCGTTGCTTCTTGTCCTGCCTTCAGGTGCTTTGGAGAACGGCTTGACTCCCTCTTCTTTGGGGCAGCCCCTGAGAGATTGGAAGACTGCTATCATGTCCCCCCTTGTCCTTCTACTCACTAGACTAGATCTACCCGGTTCCCGCATCTGTTCTTTATACGTTTTAGCCTCCACTCCCCTGATCATCTTGGTTGCTCTTCTCTGCACTCTTTCCAGAGACTCGACCTCTTTTTTTAATATCGTGGTGGCCAAAACTGGATGCAGCATTCCGAGAGTGGCCTTGAAAGCAACATCGGTACTGTTGAACTGGGTTTATAGTGTGGCTTGTGGGTTGCAAGTCTCGAAACACAGGTGCCCTCGCGCTAACCCCCTCTTCTGTCCCTCTTTACCGGCGGCTTCTGCTTGATTAACCCGCCTGCCTTCTCTCTGCTTATCCTTTCCCTCCCTTTGCTTCTTGTCCATGACAGATATCAACCTTAACTCTCCTAACAAAGGTCTCCTGTCGGATACCATGACCGATGTGCCCGTGGACAACCTCAGTGCCGCTGCCATGGCTGCCCCGTCCAGGACCTTACCCTACAACGGTCTCACCGAAGCCGAGGAAGAAGAACTAAGGTCTGAGCTGATCAAGGTAAAAGTTGCCTTCTGCCCGTTGTTTGAAGCTTGCTCAGTCTCAGCAACCTTGTTTGGTCTAGGCCAGGGGTAGGCAACCTCGGCTCTTTTATGACTCGTGGACTTCAACTCCCAGAATTCCTGAGCCAGCCACGCTGAGGGGAAAGAGAGAAGTTTTCCAAGCTGAGCCATGCTGGCTCAGGAATTCTGGGAGTTGAGTCCACCAGTCATAAAAGAGCCAAGGTTGCCTACCCCTGGTCTAGGGGGTTAAGGTTCGGGATGGGAATCAGGATTGGGCCAATCACCAGGAGACAGTGAGTTCTAGTCCCGCTTTAGGCATGAAAGCCTGCTGGCTGACTTTGGGCCAATCACTAGGAGACTGGGAGTTCTAGTCCCGCCTTAAGCGTGAAAGCCTGCTGGGTGACTTTGGGCCAATCACCAGGAGACTGGGAGTTCTAGTCCCGCCTTAGACATGAAAACTAGCCGGGTGACTTTGGGCCAATCACTAGGAGACTGGGAGTTCTAGTCCCGCCTTAGGCGTGAAAACTAACTGGGTGACTTTGGGCCAATCACCAGGAGACTGGGAGTTCTAGTCCCACCTTAGACATGAAAACTAGCTGGGTGACTTTGGGCCAATCACCAGGAGACTGGGAGTTCTAGTCCCACCTTAGACATGAAAACTAGCCGGGTGACTTTGGGCCAATCACTAGGAGACTGGGAGTTCTAGTCCTGCCTTAGGCGTGAAAACTAACTGGGTGACTTTGGGCCAATCACCAGGAGACTGGGAGTTCTAGTCCCACCTTAGACATGAAAACTAGCTGGGTGACTTTGGGCCAATCACCAGGAGACTGGGAGTTCTAGTCCCACCTTAGACATGAAAACTAGCCGGGTGACTTTGGGCCAGTCACCAGGAGACTGGGAGTTCTAGTCCCGCCTTAGGCGTGAAAGCCAAATTTTGGGCCGTCCCTCTCTTTCTCTCAGCCCAGAGGGGAAAATGGTATTATGTATGTTTACCACCTTTAATTATTTGTAAAATAATAAAGGTGGGATAAAAATCTAATCAATAAATTAAAAACTTTAGGCTTATATTTTCTACTCCCCATCCACAAATGATTTATATTTCATTTAAGCACTTACGTGAGCCCCTTTATAATTTTTAGATCACTTTTTGGCTCTGTTGATCATGTTCCTTAGGCCATTATTAGGTAAGATAGACCATATTTCTCAACCGTGACAGCTTTTGGATGGGTGGACTCCAACTCCCAGAACTCTCCAGGAAGAAGGTAAAACACAGAGACCTTGAGGGGCCTGGAGCTCTAATCCTGTAAGGCCTAGCTGTCAATCATCCTCTGCCTCGTCTTTTGACACCGCGATGACAAAACTGCCCTGTTGCAAAACACCAACGTGCAGCATCCCTTTTATTTGCAAGATTTTCTTAGGTTCTTTAAAGATTCCCCAAAGTACAAAATACGGAGGAGAAATTTACCTTCCATTCCCCACCATCCAGTCAGAACTGAAGAAGCTCCCTGGATGAGAAGCGAAACATCTTCAAAGAAAAACAAAGTTGGGTTGCCTCGTGGAAAAGCATCTTTGGGACAAGGACGACCTGGATGGCTGAGAATCTCCCTAGACCAGGGGTAGGCAACCTCGGCTCTTTTATGACTCGTGGACTTCAACTCCCAGAATTCCTCAGCCAGCATGGCTCAGCATGGAAACCTCTCCCTTTTCCCTCAGCGTGGCTGGCTCAGGAATTCTGGGAGTTGAAGTCCATGGGTCATAAAAGAGCCAAGGTTGCCTGCCCCTGGCCTAGACATTTAGCACAACTAGTCTCGTTTCCTGCCTGGTTTATGCTGACTATAGTTTTGACACAAATGACAAGGATGACAAGGAATAAATACCACGTTTTCTTCACGAGAAGTATCATCTGAATATGGCAACTTTACAGGCACATTAAGAATGCCAACACATCAACTGCTGGATCTCACAGGATGTTTAAACAGGTTGGACTGCTTCACCAACTGCATTCCTGGGACTTCCTGAGCTGGATTAGCATTAGATATTTTTAAAAGAATTTACCTGATGTGCCAATTCAGCTCTTTGGATTAATTGGTAACCTGAGGCACAGTGCACACCTCCACAGGAGGTTGGGCATGTTAATAACAATAACAACAACAATATAATAATAATTCTGCAAGAAATATCATTTGCTTGTAAGCAAGAACTGGTGGGATCATAAAATAAAGTCATAGAAAATGATAAAATTAAATGGGTCTGGGACTTCAGAATTCAAACAGACATAACACCCCGGACCTAACAATTGTCGATAAGAAAGACAAAAAAGTCTGGATAGTGGACGTGGCAGTGCCTGGAGACAGCAGAACAGATGAGAAAGAACTGGAGAAGATCACAAAATACAAAGACCTACAAATAGAAATAGAAAGATTGTGGCAAAGGCAAGCAAGGGTAGCACCAATAGTAATAGGCGCCTTGGGTGCAATCCCAAAACAACTGGAGCACCACTTGAACACCATCATCGGCACTGACAAATTTGCCATTGGTCAATTGCAAAAGTCGGCCTTACTAGGAACAGCTTCCATCCTGTGACGAGATCTGTGATACCATCAAACATCCACATCTACCTATCCCAGGTCCTGGGTAAGGACTCGATAGGTAGAGAAAAATGCCAAATCCAGTCTGAATATCTGGCTGATTGTGCAATGATCAATCATCATCATCAAACATTCACATCTGCCTATCCCAGGTCCTTGGTAAGGACTCGATAGGTAGACAAAAATGCCAAATCCAATCTGAACATCTGGCTGACACTGCGATGATCAATAATAATAATAATAATAATAATAATAATAATAATAATAATAATAATAATAATAATAATAACGTTGGAAGGGACCTTGGAGGTCATCTAGTCCAACCCCCTGCTCAGGCAGGAAACCCTATACCATTTCGGACAAACGGCTGTCCAGTCTCTTCTTGAAAACTTCATTGCATGAATGTAACTAGAGTGCTAGACCAGTGTTTCACAACCGTGGCCCAATTGAGCCCAAAATTTCTGTTGTTGTTAAGTGAGTTTTGCCGCATTTTACAGCCATTTTGCCATAATTCTTAAGCGAATCATTAAGTCAGTAACATGGGTTGTTAAGTGAATCCGGCTTCCCCCATTGGTTTTGCTTGTCAGAAGGTCTCCAAAGGGGATCACGTGACCCCACCCAGGACACTGCGACCGTCATAAATACGAGGCAAGCGTCTGAATTTTGATCACGTGCCCGTGGGGATGCTGAAATGGTCCTAAGTGTGAAAAACAGTCATAAGTCCCTGTTAATCAGTGCCGTTGTAACTTCAAACGGTCACTAAGCGAACGGTCGTTAAGTCGAAGACTACCTGTGCGGGCTCCTGCTTTGGGGAATGATCAGATAAGAGGCAGGAGCCCACCCAGGTAGTCCTCAACTTAGCAACCATTCGTTTAGCGACCGTCCCAAGTTACAGCGGCACTGCAAAGAGCAACGTGGGGCTACCCTTGAAGAGCGTTCGGAGGCTGCAGTTGGTTCAGAATGCAGCCGCGAGAGCGATTGTGGGTGCTCCAAGGTACGCCCACGTGTCACCTGTCCTCCGCGAGCTGCACTGGCTTCCTGTGGGTCTCCGGACGCAATTCAAGGTGTTGGTTATCACCTTTAAAGCCCTTCATGGCATAGGGCCAGGTTACTTACAGGACCTCATACTGCCGCACAGTTCCCAGAGACCGGTGAGGTCCCATAGATTGGGCCTCCTTCAGGTCCCGTCGGCCAGACAATGTCGGCTGGCGGGCCCTCGGGGAAGGGCCTTTTCTGTGGTGGCTCCGACCTGGTGGAATCAACTTCCCCCCCCCCCGAGATTCGAACTACTCCCACCCTGCCGGCCTTTAAGAAAGCCATTAAAACTCTCCTGTTCCGGCAGGCCTGGGGCTGATGTCCCCGGGGGGGGGGCGGGATACGATCGGACACGCTGTATGATTGTATTATTTTATTGTTTTATTGTCAGGTTATTGTTTTAATTTTGTACGCCGCCCTGAGTCCCTTGGGATAGGGCGGCATATACATTCTAGAAATAAATAAATAAATAAATAAACAAGCATGGCTTTCTCTCTCGCCCTTTGTCCCTTGAGGTCATCTACACTGTCCCCTTACCCTGATTTTCTGCTGGGCCTGGCCTAATTCGGGCATTCTCGCCCCAATCTGTTTCTGCAGGTGGAAGAGGAGATTGGCACGCTGCGCCAGGTGTTGGCGGCCAAGGAGAGACACTGCGGGGAGCTGAAGAGGAAGCTGGGCCTGACCCCCTTGGATGACCTGAAGCAAAACCTCTCCAAAAGTTGGCACGACGTCCAGGTTTCTAACGCGTAGGTGGTCCCTTCTTTGCCATCTTGTATGTATGTTGTTGTTGTTGTTGCACACAGTGCAAGCTCTGGAGACTTACGGCAGAAGAGGAGAAGGTACAGGAAGTGCTCGACTTAAGACCGTCCAAAATTAGCACGGACCTGCCTTGGGGCTACTTAACGTCCAGATTCAAAATTACAGCAGTTGGACCCCCCCCTTCCTCTCCCCCCCCACCCCCCAAGCATTCTCATGACCAAGCTCTGGCCACTTGGCAGCCAAGCCACATTTGTGCCCCTTTGCAGCATCCCGTTTTGACCTGACCACATCATCATCAAGTTGGAAGGGACCTTGGAGGTCATCTAGTCCAACCCCCTGCTCAGGCAGGAAACCCTACACCATTTCGGACAAATGGCCGTCCAGTCTCTTCTTAAAAACTTCCAGAGTTGGAGCATTCACTGCTTCTGGAGGCAGGTTGTTCCCCTGGTTAATTGTTCTCGCTGTCAGGAAGTTTCTCCTTAGTTCTAGGTTGCTTCTCTCCTTGGTTAGTTTTCATCTGCTGCTTCTTGTCCTGCCTTCAGGCACTTTGGAGAACAGAAAAGAGTTGGAAGGGACCTTGGAGGTCATCTAGTCCAACCCCCTGCTCAGGCAGGAAACCCTATACCATTTCAGACAAATGGCCGTCCAGTCTCTTCTTAAAAACCTCCAGTGCTGGAGCATTCACCGCTTCTGGAGGCAGGTAGTTCCCCTGGTTAATTGTTCTCGCTATCAGGAAGTTTCTCCGTAGTTCTAGATTGACAGTTTCACCGAAACCTGGCATGTCCTTTTAACTTTGGCAAAACTCACAGCCAATCCTTGCTTCTCTTAATTAACTTGGGCATTCGCTTAACCGCCACCCTAAAAACGACTCTTCTTATTGTATTGGTCATGTGACTGACCCATTTTTATGACCATGATGGGCAGGCTCTATTACGGTCGTAAGTTCAAGACTGCCTGTACTTTCCTTCCATTTCCTTCCTCATGTTGAATCTGTGAAGCCCTCTGTGGTCTTTCGGCCATTGACTTACATTCTGGGTAAGGTTTCTAGTGCTCATTGGGGCATACAGGGTCTTGCCCAAGGTGGCTCCCTCCAGGGGCCTTAGAAACACTTGGCATCCTGGGAGTTGTAGTCTGAGGGTGTCCAGAGGGCTCCCAACTATGCGTATCCGGGAGAGGATTGTTTTTCTCTGAATCACAGGCCTTGATCCCCCTGAGATTTTGAGGATTTATTTTATTTAACTTCATTTATTAAGTTTCGTTTACGTCTTTATTAAATTTCATTTATTGAATGAATTCCATTTAACAAATTTTATTTATTAATTTTCACATTGAATTTTATTCAATTTCATTTTATTCATTTCACTTGAGTTTTATTCAGTTTTATTTATTCAGTTTCATCCATTGAATTTTATTTTTTCAATTTTGTTTCTTCAATTTCATCTATTGGATTTCATTTATTCAGTTTCATTTATCCAATTTCATTTATTGGTTTATTAAATTAAATTTTACTTATTGAATTTTATTCAGTTTCATTTTATTCAATCTCACTGAATTTTATTCAATTTCATCTGTTGAATTTTATTTTTTTCAATTTTGTTTATTCAGTTTCATCTATCGGATTTCATTTATTCAATTTCATTTAATAGTTTCATTTATTGACTTATTAAATTAACTTTCACTTATTGAATTTTATTCAGTTTCATTTTATTCAATCTCACTGAATTTTATTCAGTTTCATTTATTCAATTTCCTCTGTTGAATTTTATTTTTTTCAATTTCGTTGATTCAGTTTCATCTATCGGATTTCATTTATTTATTCGATTTCATTTATTTCATAATTTCATTTATGGACTTATTCAATTTCGTTTATTTATTTATTAAATAACAGAATAAAACCCTGGCAGGATTAAAACACCAGACGTTAAAAGTGAATACGTTAAAATAGAGATGGGAAACAGATCAGAAGAATCCAGACGTAGACGGGGTATAGAGGTGAGGTCTTCTATAAATGTACCAGCTGCCTTCCAAATGTTAGGGCTTTCCAGGAAACAGATTAAACTGGCCCATTTTGGGTATGTTTCATTCGATGGATAATAAATTACGGCTTGTCTCTGCACAGATGTCAACTTGACGTGTGCTTTGGGGAATTGCGCTAGCCTCAAGGACATTGTACCTTGCAGTGCTGTGTAGTGTTTTTTCTCAGGAACATAATCCAGTTCCATCTTCCCTTCCACCTATTTTTCTTGTTTTTCCTGACAGAAAAATTAATCGGGAACAGCACCCAGAAGTTGTTGTTTTTTTTGTCCTTGAAGACGTTTCACTTTTCACCCGAGAAGCTTCTTCAGTTTCGACTGAACTGAAGAAGCTTCTCGGATAAGAAGTGAAACGTCTTCCAGGAGGAAAAAAAAAAGTCTCCACAGACATCCCTCACTGGAGGCTTTTCGGAAGACATTGGACGGCCACTTGTCTGAAATGGGATAAGGTCTCCTGCCTGAGCAGGGGGTTGGACTAGAAGACCTCCAAGGTCCCTTCCAATTCTGTTATTCTGTTGGAGACTCCCTGGACAATTATAGCCATCGGGGCTTCTTGACCACAAGATCATAGACATCTAAGACAGCATTTCTCAACCGTGGCAATTCTAAGATGTGTGGACTTCAACTCCCAGAATTCCCTGGCCAGTCACCTCTCTGTGGTTCATTAAAGGCCCCCCGTCTTCTTTTTCCAGGATCTTGGATGAGTTGAGAAAAATGATATTTTCCGGGGGACCCTGCCAGGCAACCTCAAAGCAGCCTTTCTCAATCTCAGCAACTTGCTGGTTGGCTGGGGAATTCTGGGAGTTGAAGTCCACCCATCTTAGAATCGCCCCGGTGGAGCAACACCGATCTAGGATTCCTTCCGCCTCTGTTATTCTTCCTCTTGTGGTTATTTTTTTTCCCCTCTCCCCAAGCTCCTAGTCCTCATTAAAAAACAAGCAAACCTGTGATTGACCCCTGGGTTTTCCCCCCCCAGCTATGTGAAAACCTCTGAGAAACTCGGAGAGTGGAATGAGAAAGTCTTCCAGTCTGACTTGTGAGTTCCTTCTACCTTGCACGCCCGGATTTTTTCTTCTTCTTCCTGGCTCTGTCGCCCTCTCGGCCTTGCGCCCCCTTATTTTGGGGGGGACAAAGGCTGCTTGTGCGCTTGGAATATGGCAGACTCCTGTCGAGGCCTTTTGCTTCTTAAATTTTCTGATTTATTCTTCGCTGGGAAATGCGTTTCTAGGCCGTGCTGGACGCTGAATGTCTTTCCCTGGGGTTTCCTGATCCAAAAAAAAAGAGAAGTTCCACTCGGTTAGGAAAAGAAAGCCATTATGTTTCAGCGTTATTCCCACTTCCTGTTTTGCTGCCGGCCAAAACGGGGTACGGGCGATCCTCGACTTAACGACCACAATTGAACCCCACCTTTCCGTAACTCAGCGAGACAATTGTTTAAAGCAGGTTTTGCCCCACTTTACGCCATTTCTTGCCATAGTTGTTAAGTTAACGGGATGGTTGTAAAGTGAATCTTAATCCCCCCCCCGTTGACTTTGCCTGTTGGAAGGTCGCGAAAGGGGATCACGCGGCCCCCGGGGAGGCTGCCCCCGTCATAAATACGAGTCAGTTGCCCAAGTGTCCGAATTTTGATCACGTGACCCCGGGGGAGGCTGCAAGGGTGAAAAACAGCCGCAAAAAAAAAAAGTCACTCGTTTCGCTGCCGTTGTAACTTTGAACGGTCACTAAATGTTGTAAGTCAAAGACTATCGTTGTAACTTCAGAGGGTCACTAAATGAATGTAAGTTGAGGACTCCCTGTATTTGTTTTTTTTTTTTTTAATTTGATACCTTAGCACAGGGGTCTTCAAACATGGCCCTTTTATGACTTGTGGACTTGCATGACCCCCCCTGGACACTGAAACCATCGTAAATATGAACCAGTGGCCAAGCGTCCAAATTTTGCTTGCGTCAGCGTGGGGATGCTGCAACGGTCGTAAGCGTGAAAAACGGTCATAAGTCTTTTTTCGATGCCGTTGTAACTTCGCATCCGTGGTTGGTAAACCGAGGACTACCTATAACGGAAAAAAAAATTAGGAGTGACTGACTTTGGGTGTGATCTTTGCAACTTCCTACTGTGTCAATATCATTTCCATCCTTAGCCTGGTGTCCTTAGTAGCTGAGGTTACGTTGTTTTTTTATTATTATTATTACCAAAATTTTATTTATAATACAATTAAACATTGGATATAACGTTGACATTCCAGTACAGTGGGGCAAAAAAGTATTTAGTCAGCCACCAATTGTGCAAGTTCTCCCACTTAAAAAGATGAGAGAGGCCTGTAATTGTCATCATAGGTAGACCTCAACTATGGGAGACAAAATGAGAAAACAAACCCAGACAATCACATTGTCTGATTTGGAAAGAATTTATTTGCAAATTATGGTGGAAAATAAGTATGTGGTCACCTACAAACAAGCAAGATTTCTGGCTCTCACAGACCTGTAACTTCTTCTTTAAGAGGCTCCTCTGTCCTCCACTCATTACTTTATATACCTTCTTATCAAATTATTCCACATTTTACAATCGGTTCTTCATCTCTGAATATATATCTAAATTTTATATACCATATTTATTCTAAAATTACATATATTTCTATCTTGACGCTAGCCTATAATCCCAACTGTCCTTCTCGAATCATTCCAGCGGTAAAATTTATCCCAGGTTTCGAAATAAACTGATCTACATTTGTCTTTCAATACCATTGTGAGCCTGTCCGTCTCCGCACATGGTAATATTTTATGTAGTGTCTCTTCCTCTGTGGGAATTTCTTTGCTCTTCCATTTTTGCGCAACTCTAACCTAGCTGCAGTCAAGACACGTAACAGCAAATAGATCAGTGGTTCTCAACCTGTGGGTCAGGACCCCATTTGGGGTCGAACGACCATTTCACGGCGGTCGCCAAAAAACACAGTCCGCCGTTTTTTCCCCCCTTTTCCTTAGCTGTGCTACTCCCTTTTATTCTATTGGCTTTTGAAAGCCAATGGAATAGACTCTCTTGAATAGAGTCTAATTCTATTGGCTTTCCAAAGCCAATAGGAATTGTCCAGGCTGTCTCTGCCCTGCTGAGCCCGCCAAAAGTCCCATTCTGCAAACGGTGCTGCACCAGTTGAGTAGTCCTCGACTTACGACCGGTTGGGGGTCGCAGCATTAAAAAGGTTGAGAACCACTGAAATAGATTGTTCTCTTCTTGTATTTCTCCGTGGTTATTCCCAACAGGAAAAGTTCAGGTTTTAACTCTAAGTCCAACATTAATATATCTTTCAGCCATCTTCGTATCCTATTCCAATACTCACAAGCCTTTGGGCATTCCCACCACATATGGTAATATGATCCTATTGCTGTTTTACATTTCCAGCATAAAGGTGAGATATTTTTATAGTTGTGGTATTGCGGTCCGTGGCTCGCAGGCGGAGATTCAACAGGACTATTGGTGTCACATCCTGCTTGGAGCATCAAAGGGGAGGCTTTAAGCATGACGCCTTTTTCAAACTGCTCAAAGCCGCCTGTTTGCAGAGGGGTAGCTGAACCCACAAAGCAGGATGCTTGAAATGAAATGCCGCCCCTCTCAATGAAGAATTTGCACACACACACACACACACACACACACACACACACACACCGGTAAAAGTTCTTGGAACTGGTTCTTGAAAACTTCACCTTTAAACCCAGCACCATCCTGATGCAGCTGAGCAAGAAGTTAGTCACGTGCTTCCTGCTTAGGATCATGACATGTGAGAAAAAAGTTCTTCCGTCTCCAACATGGAGTGTAAAATGGTATACTATAAGGGTCTCCTGCTTTGAGGAGGGTGGGGGGGGAGTTGGACTAGAACAGGGCTTTTCAACCTTTTCACCCATTGTACCACTTTTAGGATATGGCAACATCCGAGTACCACCAGTTGCCTAGCAAGGTGTCAAAAACTTGATGACCAAAAAAATGAAAAAAGTGATAAAGTACAGGTACTCCTCGACTTACAACAGTTCGCTTAGTGACTGTTCGAAGTTACAATGGCACTGAAAAAAGTGCCCCCCAAGCCACAGCTGAGCAAGACACTTGCCTGCCCGTCCGGCGGCGCTCTTCCTCCTATCCGAGGTTTTCATTGTTGTGAGCATTTCTGTTGAGGATTGGCAGCGGGGGTGGGGTGGGGGGGTGTTTTGGTTTTTATTCCCCCCGTCTGCTGGGTGGTTGCACCAGGTTTTGGTCACTTCACATGACCCTGGGACACTGTGACCATCATAAATATGAATCAGTTGCCAAGCATCTGAATGTAAATCACAAGACCCTGGAGAGGCTGCAACATTCCAGCTGATTGGTGCTTCTTCTGGGCTCAGCAGAAGCACCAGGATCAGCGCAGAGCTCCAGCTGGAGCCTGGCGCTTCCACTGAGCCCTGACAGCCCTGAAGAAGCGCCAATCAGCTGGAAAGCGGCACTGATCCTGGCGCTTCCACTGAGCCCTGACAGCCCTGCAGCTCCAGTCGTCTCTCGCTCAGGCTTGTGTGATGCTGCCACCGGTTCAGCTCATTCCCCACCCCCGCTACCCCTTTCCTAGGATGGTCGTGTACCACCTGCCAGGTGCCAATGTACCACAGGTGGTACCCATACCACTGGTTGAAAAGCCGTCGACTAGAAGACCTGCAGGGTCCCTTCCAGCTCTTTGTTAACTCTGATGGTACATCATCAATCCGACAATCCATCAAGGCCCACCTCCAATTTGGGAGTCTCTCCAGCTGCAGGGCAACGGATGCTGGGAAATAGGCAAGGGGAAAGGAGACCACCTGGTGGCAAGAAACTATGCAATTGACTTGGAAGGGTGGCTGGGTGGTGTTGGCCTGTCAGATGGGCATGACAACCCGATGATCTAAAACAGGCGTTCTGGATGCTCCATTGCTGGAGGTTTTCAAGGAAAGATTGGACAGCCATTGGTCCGGGATGATATAAGGCAGGGGTCTTCAAACTTGGCCCTTTTATGACTTGTGGACTTCAACCCCCAGAATTCCTCAGCCAGAATTCCTCAGTCAGGTACACGTGCCTGGCTAAGGAATTCTGGGAGTTGAAGTCCACAAGTCATAAAAAGGCTAAGTTTGAAGGCCCCTGATATAAGGTGTCTTGCCATGGGCAGTGGGCTGGACTAGAAGACCTCTGAGGTCCCTTATAGGTCTAGAGTCTATGATGTCATCTTCTAGAGTAGGGCTCTTGAAACATGGCTACTTTCAAGATTTGTGGACTTCAACTCCCAGAATTCCTCAGCCAGCTGAGGGATTCTGGGAGTTGAAGTCCACAAGTCTTGAAAATTCTAGAGAAAAAAAATCTATTTATTCCTAATAGGTGGCCTTGAGTAAATTGTATAAGCAAATGAAAGAGGTGTTCTTTAATCTGTTGTATTTATAGATATGTTTCGGCCAGCAATACACTGGAGGACTGGAATGAGAAATTAACACAGTCAGAAGCGTGAGTCTCTTAACCTTCTGCATAAACACACACAAACACACGCACACACTTTGCGTAGAGCACCTCTTAACTCTTCCTTCCTCGCACTAATGACTTTTCTGCTTCCTCCCTTTGCTGTAAATGCTTCCTGGGTGCTGTGCAATAAGGCAAAATCAGGGGGAAAGGGTAAAAAAAAAAAAAAAAAGGGACCCGGGGCTTTTCTTTCAGGCTGTTTTGCTGTTTTTTTTTCCTGGGGAGATTGTGGTGGTAAAACGGTGCATTTATCCTCCTAACGTTGACTAATTCAGTCTTCCTTTGCCAGGTTGTAAAACTAATTGGGGAACTTTCCTGCACAACTTAGTGTTGCTCGTCAATAAAGGAGACTATTCGTAGCCTGGGATTGAAATGAGCGGTCCTTGGTCGCTCTCTGAGCTTGGTGGCTTGCCTGCAGACGTTTCACGAGTCAAACTAGGTAACATCATCGTTGCTAGCGCTAGTTAGTGCTGATGCTGTTACCTAGTTTGGTAATGAAACGTCTGCAAGTAAGCCACCAAGCTCAGAGAGCAATCAAAGATTCCACAGTCGTCGTCATCGTCGTCCTCCTCCTCCTTTCCACAAACCCCACTCTCTTGTAGCACTGATGATGTTACCTAGTTGGGTCATGAAACGTCTACAAGAAAACCACCAGGTTCAGAGAGCACCAAGGAACCCACAGCCCTTCTGTTCTTCCTCCTCTTCTCCCTCCTCCTCTTCCCCCTCCTCCTCCTCTTCTCAGCAAACTTCATTCCATTCTAGCACTGATGATGTTACCGAGTTTGGTCATGAAAGGTCTGCAAGAAAACCACCAAGTTCAGAGAGCACCAAGGATCCCATAGTCGTCCTCTTTCCTCCTCCCCCCCCTCCTCCCCCCCCTCCTCCTCCTCCTCCTCTCCACAAACCCCACTCTCTTCTAGCACTGATGATGTTATCTAGTTGGGTCATGAAATGTCTACAAGAAAGCATCCAAGCTCAGAAAGCACCATGGACCCCCACAGTCGTCCTCTTCCCCCCCCCTCCTCCCCATACTTCCCACTCCTTTCTAGCACTGATGATGGTCCCTAGTTGGGTCATGAAACGTCTGCAAGAAAACCAAGCTCAGAAAGCACCAAGGACCCCACAGTTCTCCTCCTCCTCCTCCTCCTCCCTTCTAGCACTGATGGTGTTACCTAGTTGGGCCATGAAACGTCTGCAAGAAAACACCCAAGCTCAGAGAGCACCACGGAGCGCTCATGTCAGCTACAAAGATTCTCCTTTATTTATCTCATTGGCCTATTTCGAAAGCCCCCATTAAGATGAAGCAAGTTAAATTTTACATGCCGTTTTATCGACAGTCCTCGATTTGCAATCATTTGCTTAGCAGCTGTTCAAAGTTACAGTGGCACTTAAAAAAAAAGCAACCTGCCGCCAGTCCTCAAAGTTACAACTGTTGCAAGCATCCCCGCTGTCCCGTGATCAAAATCTGGGGGCTTGGCAAGTATTTCAAACGGTTGCAGCAGCATCCCAGGGTCGTTTCCGATCGCCATAAGCAAAGTCAGTGGGGAAGCTGGATTCGTTTAACGACCACATGATTGGCAGGGTTTATTTAACCGTGGCAAAAAAAAAAAAGCTCGTAAAATTGGGCACGGCTCACTTAACCGCCACTGCCGCCTTGCGGAAATTCTGAGTTGTACGCCGAGGACCTGCTCTCCTTTTCATTTAATTCGGTTTTAATCCTGTTGCAGCCTTGCAACATTTGAGCAGTTCAAACGTCGCAGCGCCAGGAACCCCAGAACTGAAAACCGCAAGGCCCCGCCTCAATCCCTCTTCCCAAGAAATAGGACTCCTGGGACAGCTTCATTCCCAAAGGAACTTTTATTAGGAGAAGTTGACGGCAGGCATAGAAGGTGGGATCTGAGAGTTTCCCGTGCGAATCAATAGGTTAAAAGGGTAACTGGCAAACCCCCATCCCAATAGTCAATCCGGCCCGTTCAAACGGCCCAATCCCCAGGTGTGAATCCGCTGTGGGAACGGAGCTGATAAGGCGCCGTTCCCAAGGCTGTTAGGTCTTCAGGCCTCTTCTTCCGCAGCTAAAGATAAGGCAGACGGCCAGAGGCACATTCCATTCTCACCCCAGGCTGGCATCAAGGGAAATAGATCAAAGAACAAGTAGATGGAGCAGTGGTTCTCAACCTTTTTAATGCCACGACCCCCCCAACCGGTTGTAAGTCGAGGACTACTCAACCGGTTGTAAGTCGAGGACTACTCAACTGGTGCAGCACTGTTTGCAGAATGGGACATTTGGCAGACTCAGCAGGGCAGAGACAGCCTGGACAATTCCTATTGGCTTTGGAAAGCCCATAGAATTAGACTCTATTCAAGAGAGTCTATTCTATTGGCTTTCAAAAGCCAATAGAATAAAAGGGAGTAGCACAGCTAAGGAAAAGGGGAGAAAAAATGGCGGACTGCGTTGTTTGGCGACCCCCGTGAAATGGTCGTTCGACCCCAAATGGGGTTGAGAACCACTGAGATAGAGGAAAGTGGAGAGGATATATCGTAGCGCCCATCTCCCCCCCCCCCAGGATCATGGCAGATCCCGCAAGAAGAAAAAAATCAGCCCCCTCCCAACAACCGGGTTCTAACATACACCATGGAAATGGTGAAAACAAAACTGAAAGAGGGATAGAAGTCATGAGAAAAAGGATTGCTGCAGATGACCTTATTGAAATTGCCAAATGACCGCAGGGTTCATTGAACTGCAGCCCCCAAAAGTTCCAAAATTGACTTTCCAACGGTCAACACGGCAGTAATGGCCAGGCTCAGTTATGTTTGTAAGCCGAGGACTTGCCGTACGTGGATTGGCCCCACAATTGTCGATTTGACAATTCTAAATTGTGGAATTTAGATTGTTAGCAAAGTGGACATGTTTGCCTAACACGGTACAGGTAATCCTTGACTTAAACAACTATTCGTTTAGTGACCAAAGTTACAACAGCGCTGAAAAAAAGGGGTAATTTTAAGAATCCACTGTTCTACTTGGCGCCCATACCCGTAACGGCACTGAAAAATAGTGACTTATGACCGTTTTTCACACTTAATGACCCGTTGCAGCGTCCCCAGGGTCACGTAATCAAAACTCGGACGCTTAGCAACTGACTCGTATTTATGACGGTCGCAGTGTCACTGGGTCATGTCATCGTCTTTGGCGATCTTCTGATAATCAAAGTCAGCGGGGAAGCCAGGTTCACTTAACAACGTGTTACTAACTTAATAGCTGCAGCGATTCACTTAGCAACTGTGGCAAGGAAGGTGGTAAAACGGGGCAACATTCACTTAGTGAATGTTTTACTTAGCGACAAAAATTTGGGGCTCGGTTGTGGCCGTAAAGGCGAGGACTACCTGTATTCTGTGAATCGGAAATACATTTTGTCTTTGGATCTCTGAAGTCATTCCTGTAAATCAGGGGTCTTCAAACTTGGCCCTTTGATGACTTGTGGACTTCAACTCCCAGAATTCCTCAGCCAGGCACGCATGCCTGGCTGAGGAATTCTGGGAGTTGAAGTCCACAAGTCATCAAAGGGCCATGTTTGAAGATCCCTTGCTATATAGCAGTAGTTCTCAACCTGTGGGTTGAGATTCCATTTGGGATCGAACGACCATTTCACGGGGGTCGCCAAACAATGCAGTCCACCATTTTTTCCCCCCTTTTCCTTAGCTGTGCTCCTCCCTTTTATTCTATTGGCTTTTGAAAGCCAATAGAATAGACTCTCTTGAATAGAGTCTAATTCTATTGGCTTTCAAAAGCCAATAGGAATTGTCCAGGCTGTCTCTGCCCTGCTGAGCCCACCAAAAGTCCCATTCTGCAAACGGTGCTGCACCAGTTGAGTAGTCCTTGACTTACGACCGGTTGAGTAGTCCTCGACTTACGACTGGTTAAGGGTCGTGGCATTAAAAAGGTTGAGAACCACTGCTATATAGGGTCTCCTGCTTGAACAAGGGGTTGGACTAGAAGATCTCCAAGGTCCCTTCCAGTTGTGTTCTATTCTGATTGAGATTAGAACCCAGGTCTACCTATTTCTGCATCTCCCTTCATCCTGGAACTTTTAACTTTTGCTTCCTCAGCTGTATTTCCTGCAGTGGCGCCAGCAAGCTTGCAAATTTCCTGGCCGAGGAATAAAAAAGCAACTCTCCCTATTTGAAGTAATGATTGAGCAATGCTGAGCAGAGAATTTTATTTCCTGTCTTGGACTCGGAGCGAACACCTCTCTTGCAGATGTAACCTAGCTCAGAGTCCAGATTGAAGCTCAGTGTTTCTCAACCTTTTAGCTGGGTGGACTTCAACTCCCAGAATTCCCCAGCCAACCAGCATGCTTAGATGTGGCCTGACTTGAGAAGCGCTATTGTAGCTTGTCAATTCCAGAGCTAGGTTGAACTGTGCCGTGTTTGGATGGAATGGATCCAAATGCATTAAAGCTATTAATTTAATTATTATAAAATAAGTATTATAAATTGGTTTTCACTCCGGTGGATGGAAACTAATCAAGGAGAGAAGCAGTCTAGAACTAAGGAGAAATTTCCTGACAGTGAGAACAATTAATCAGTGGAACTGCTTGCCTCCAGAAGCGGTGAATGCTCCAACACTGGAAGTTTTTAAGAAGAGACTGGACAGCCATTTGTCTGAAATGGTATAGGGTTTCCTGTCTTGAGCAGGGGGTTGGACTAGATGACCTCCAAGGTCCCAGCTCTTTATCATTCTGCTATTCTTTTGCAGAAAGGAGAATGGTTGAGTGCTGTGCTTTTATTGGTGTGTATGTGTTTGTTAGGTCTAGCAGAGATGGGACGAGCATAACCATATGTAGTCCTTGATGTACGACTGGTCACTTAGTGATCCTTCAAAGTTACAACAGACTTGAGTACAGGTAGTCCTTGACTTACCACCTTTTGTTTAGTGATGGTTTAGTTTATTTAGTTTACGTGGGGACAGTTCAAAGTTACAACGGCCCTGAAAATTGTGACTTACAACCGTTTTTCACACGTAACAACTGCTGCAGAATCCTTGTCCTCATTGATTTACATTCAGATGCTTGGCCACTGACTCATATTTATGACGGTGGCAGCGTCGTGGGGTCGTATGATCCTCTTTTGCGACCTGACAAAATAAATGGGGGAAGGCCAGATTCACTTAACAACGGTGTGACTAACAACTGCAGTGATTCACTTAACAACTGCGTAAAACGAGGGCAAAACTCACTAAACAAATGTTTTGCTTAGCCACGGAAATTTTGGCCTCAGTTGTCATAAATCGAGGACCGCCTGTATTTATGACTTGGATTCAAAGTTCCGACAACTAGACCTGCCCTACAGTCACGTGATCACATTTTTGACACTCAACAACCGACCCACACTTACGACTGTTTGCCGTGTCCCCTGGTCACATGACCACAGTTTAAAGTTTTGCCAAAAAAACTGACATTTATTTCTGCTTTTTGGCAAAAAACAAAACAAAACAAAAAAAACCCCACGCTGCGGACAACGGCTTCGCTTAATGATCATTGCAATTCAATTAATGACCGATGTAAAAAAGGTGGTAAAATCAGGTCGGTTGGAGTAGAAGACCTCCAAGGTCCCTTCCAATTTTGCTGTTATGTTAGAGTCGTGGCCAAAATTGTGGAAACCTTTTGGGAAAAGTGTACAGTAGAAACCACCTTTGGTTAAGTTTCCACCCATTTTTCTTCTAATTTATTTATAACTGTAGCCTTGTTCACTTAACAATACTATTTTGCATCGCTTTCTGAGCAACTGGTCAACTCTTTGCACCATTCCTTTAATTTTATTATGTTTTACAAGTTCACTAAATGAAAGAACACAAAAAAACCCAACCGACTTGATAGCAATCACATAACACACTGACAAATGTCCTCCTCTCAGCTTCAATACAGGACATCGATAACTGGATCCTACTGTGATCTGATTGGCTCATGGCCAAAACAAGATGATACCTGATTGGCTCTCTAAACACTCATGCTCATTGGCTACAATCAGATGAAGGAAAGCTCCCTGAGATCAACCTAAGCAAGTTGGTCTTCCTTTTCCTGGTTATTTGGCTGTACCTTTTCATAGAATACAGTACAGATAATTGAACAAACTTTGTTGCATTACATTCTTGATTAAATTATCTTTGCATCGATATATAATTTTATGGTACTACTCCCCCCCAAAAAAGTGGTGTTATTAGCCATCAAACCTCAAAAATACATTTTTCCCAAAAGGTTTTCACAATTTTGGCCACTACTGTATATTCTGTTCTAATGCCCGGCCTGACCTATAATTAGGGGCTCAGTTAAACAGTTGTGAATTGAGGACTATGTGTAGTAGCATTTCCAGACAAGTCAGTTTGCACTGGGCATTGTATTTGTGGGTATTTTGGAGACTCCCATGCTGCAATCTACAATCTTTCTCTACAAAATACTGAGCAGTGGATGGAGATTCCACAAGTATCTGCCTTTCAGCGTAGCTAGGTTTTGTGCTGACAGCGATTGCGGATGTGAGCACACTTCCTCAATTTGTGTTGAAGATTAACAACCTTGGTTGGTCCGAATTGTTGGAGAAATCACAAAACGGGCAGTCCAGGCCTTCAAAAGATAGACTGCTTTTACACAGTGTAAAATTGCAATTTTTGAGGGCAACTGAGGAGGAAGCCTATCACTTCCTGAGCATAACCTTTGCCTGTTTCTCTTCTGGATTAATCCATCAACATTGACTTCTTTTTTTTAATTATAAACTTTTAATGCTGTTCTCCAGCCTCTCAACATTCAAAGTGTTTTGGAATTTCCTGAAAGTCAGGAATGTCTGCTTTTTTGTTGTTGTTGTTGATGATGCTACAAAAGAAAAGTGTGGAGTCATGATAGGAGTCTTCCGATATTTGAGGGGCTGCCCCAAAGAAGAGGGGGGCAGTCTATTCTCTGAAACACTTGAAGGCAGGACAAGAAACAACGGATGGAAACTAGTCAAGGAGAGAAGCAACCTAGAACTAAGGAGAAACTGACAGTTAGAACAATTAACCAGTGGAACTACCTGCCTCCAGAAGCGGTGAATGCTCCAACACTGGAAGTTTTTAAGAAGAGACTGGACAGCCATTTGTCTGAAATGGTATAGGGTTTCCTGCCTGAGCAGGGGGCTGGACTAGATGACCTCTGAGTTTCTTTCCAACTATGTTATTCTGTTTGTTCTGAAGTGACAAAAGTGCAAAAGAGACTAGCTATCCTCTATATGGAGGCAAAGGGAGATCATCTAGAAGTGGCTTGGATTTGTGCAACTCAGATATGGTAGCTAATTTGAAAGGCGTGTGGGCGATAATCTCTTCCATTCCTATATGATAGGCAGATAGATATCAATAATGTTAATCAGCGCTTCCCCCCCCTTGTTTGTGATCTCCTTAATGCAAAAAAATATATGAAGAAACATTTGATGGTAACGGCAGATAAACCAGAATAAAGAGTGTTAATCCTCCTTAAATCATTATCATCAACCAGCCAGAGAACATAAAAACTGCTTTGCAGCCTTGCTGGAACTCAAGTGGTCCTTGACTTATAACCATTTGTTTAGCACAGGGGGCTTCTAAACTTGGTCCTTTTACAACTTGTGGACTTCAACTCCCAGAGTTCCTCAGCCAGGCACTGCCTGGCCGAGGAATTCTGGGAGTTGAAGTCCACGTCATAAAAGGGCCAAGTTTGAAGACTCCTGGTTTAGTGACTGTTTGAAGTTATAACGGTGTGGGGGACTTGCAACCCTTCCTTGCACTTACGACCGTCACAGCATCCCCACAGTCACGCGGTCAATATTCTGTAGCTGGGCCACAGGCCTACCTTTTTCCAGAGTCATGTGATCACTATTTGCAATCTTCCCAGCAGTGATTTCCTTAACAACCATGATTACAAAAAAAAAAAAAAAAGTTGTAAAATTGGCCGTGACTCATTTAATAACCTCTTTGCTTAGGGGTGGAAATTCTGATCGCGTAGTCGTAAGTTCAGGACTTTGCTGTATCTTGAGCATCTCTCAAAATCTGGCCACAAGGAAACGTGTCTTCAGAAGGATCACCTCTTTGCTTGAACCTGTTTGCTAGCCTGTTTCGCTCCCAGCAGTTGTTGCAAAGCTTTGGAAACCCTCCAGTTGTGTGCGCAGGATGGGTACACGCCTCTGCTTTTCCTGCCTCCTGTTGTTCAAGCGCCAGCTGTGTCTCCCTTTGCTCCTTAGAGACCGCTCTCGGCTAATGACGGCCTTCCTTCCCAATTCTTGTTTTTCCTTTAGGTATAAGAAGACCCAGGAAACGCTCTATCAGGCCGGGCAGAAGACTTCAGCTGCTCTGTCCAACGTGGGTTCTGCAATCAGCCGGAAGTTTGGAGATATGAGGTAAGGGATTGAGTAAGCATCTCTCTTTGGGATTTTTTTTTTTTTTTTTGGTTTTTTTTTTTTACATAATCCTTCCAAAGAATTTTGTCAGGTACAAAAAGATCAGGTCCACGCATGAAGGTGCAACTAAACCAGTGTTTCTCAGCCTTCACAATTTTAAGGCATGTGGACTTCAACTCCCAGAATTCCACAGCCAGCAATGCTGGCTGTGGAATTCTGGGAGTTGAAGTCCACATGCCTTAAAATTGTCAGGGTTGAGAAACACTGAACTAAACTGATTTATTGCTACATTGCCCATGCACAGGAAGCCTTCTTAACTCCTGACTACCACCTTGTTGTTGTTAGTTGCGAAGTTGTGTCTGACCCATCGCGACCCCATGGACAACGTTCTTCCAGGCCAGGGGTAGGCAACCTTGGCTCTTTTATGACTCGTGGACTTCAACTCCCAGAATTCCTGAGCCAGCATGGCTCAGCTTGGAAACCCCTCCCTTTCCCCTCAGCGTGACTGGCTCAGGAATTCTGGGAGTTGAAGTCCACGAGTCATAAAAGAGCCAAGGTTGCCTACCCCTGCTCCATGACTTCCTGTCCTCTACCATCTTCTGCCATTGAAGCTCTTGCCTACTGCTTCAGTGACTCCATCCAGCCACCTCCTTCTCTGTCGTCCCCTTCTTCTATTGCCCTCCATCTTTCCCAGCATCAGGCTCTTCTCCAGCGAGTCCTTCCTTCTCATTAGGTGGCCAAAGTTCTTGAGTTTCCACTTCAGGATCTGGCCTTCTAAAGAGCAGTCAGGGTTGATCTCCTTTAGGACTGACCGGTTTGATCACCTTGCAGTCCAGGGGACTCGCAGGATTCAAAGGCCTCCATTCTTTGGCGCTCAGCCTTTCTTATGGTCCAACTTTCACAGCCATGCATTGCAATTGGGAAAACCATGGCCTTGACTATACGTACTTTTGTTGGCAGGGTGATGTCTCTGCTTTTTAGTATGCTGTCTAGATTTGCCATAGCTTTCCTCCCCAGGAGCAAGCGTCTTTTAATTTCTTGGCTGCAGTCCCCATCTGTGGTGGTCTTGGAGCCCAGGGAGATAAAATCTGTCACTGCCTCCATTTCTTCCCCATCTATTTGCCAGGAATTGAGAGGGCCGGATGCCATGATCTTGGTACCACCTGCTTGGAGTTAAATAAGGGTCAATGGCATTCAAGGAAGGTAGGGCTTAGTTCGCTTGTGGCTATGTAGGGATTCTAGGCTGATTTCTTTCTTGACTTCTTCATAGACAGAAAGAGGCGACAGAGTCAGGTAGGAAAGAGTACAATAAAGGTGGTTTATTGCTAAACAGCCAATGTACAGGAATCCTCTTCAGTCACCTGCTTGGGGTGAGATAAGAGTCCATGGAATTCAAGGGGGGGAGGTTGGACGGTGAGTTCTAGTCCTGCCTTAGACATAAAAGCTGGCTGGGTGACTTTGGGCCAATCATTAAGAGACGCTGACTTCTAGTCCTGCCTAAGGCATGAAAGCCAGCTGGGTGACTTTAGGCCAATCACCAGGAGATGCTGACTTCTAGTCCCGCCTTAGGCATAAAAGCTGGCTGGGTGACTTTGGGCCAATCATTAGGAGACACTGAGTTCTAGTCCCGCCTTAGGCATGAAAGCCAGCTGGGTGACTTTAGGCCAATCACCAGGAGACGGTGAGTTCTAGTCCTGCCTTAGGCACAAAAGGCAGCTGAGTGATCTTGAGCCATTTTCTTTCAGTCCAACCCACCTCACAGGGTTGTTGTTATGGGGAAAAATCGGAGGAGGAAGGAGTATTGTGTCTGTTCGCCACTTCGAGTGGTTTATGAAAAAAATAAAATGGCGGACTATAACCAGATAAATGAAAATATCGAGTAGCTAGAGCAGCTGCCTCGCGTGTTGTGACATGATTGTGGTCCAGCAAAGGACAATATTTCACTCACCACAACCCTGATTTTTCAGGAACTCTCCTTTCCCCATCTGGCTGGGATTATCTGGGTGGTAAGTGCATGCGATGCTCTGATCACATAAACACCCTTTTGAGGTCTGTGTGCACTTTTACAATTTGTGTGTCGACGTGGCGCCTTCCTCCCTTTCCAAAGCGTACGCTTTTGCTCAAACACATTGAAAGGATTAGGTCAGGGGTAGGCAACCTCGGCTCTTTTATGACTTGTGGACTTCAACTCCCAGAATTCCTGAGCCAGCATGGCTCACCTTGGAAACCTTTCCCTGTCCCCTCAGCATGGCTGGCTCAGGAATTCTGGGAGTTGAAGTCCACGAGTCATAAAAGAGTCAAGGTTGCCTGCCCCTGGGTTAGGTGTTGACCTTTAATCTCTCCACGTTTCCTCTGCAAACCGATATTGACCTAGGATGCCTGAGGACTGTAAGTTTTGACGTACTTTGTAGACCAGTGGTGGCGAACTATGGCACGTGTGCCAGAGGCAGCACTTAGAGCCCTCTCTGTGGGCACGCACGCCATGCCCTGAAGATGGCAACCGTCCCTCTTAAAACCAGCTGCCTGCTATCTTGCCGAGGTCCCACATGGCCGGATGTATCCCAGCACCCATGCGCTCACTGGCCTCTGGGTGCAGGGTCCGATGGTGTCTGGCAGCAGCTGCCCCGGCCCCTGCCTCACCTTGCCCTGTGGCAATGGCACCTCCGCCCTGCCTCGCCTCACCCAGCAGGACGAGCCTCCTGCCCACCGCCCCACCTGCCAGAGACCCCCTGGATCTCCCCCCACCCTGTCCAGCCCCCATAGGCGTCCCTCCCATGAGCAACATTGAGGTGATCATGCTCACCTTGGCCACACCCACCCAATCTGCCATGACCACCACAGCCACGCCCACTTGGCACCCGGCAATAAATAAGTGGGTTTTGGGTTGCAGTTTGGAGTTGGAGTCCACATGTCTTAAAGTTGCTGAGATGGAGAAACAATGGACTAGGCCGGGGTGGGCAACCTTGGCTCTTTTATGACTGGTGGACTTCAACTCCCAGAATTCCTGAGCCAGCCTGGCTCAGCTTAGAAACCTCTCCCTTTCCCCTCAGTGCAGCTGGCTCAGGGATTCTGGGAGTTGAAGTCCACCAGTCATAAAAGAGCCAAGATTGCCTACCCCTGCACTAGATAGAATAGGGCTCTTCAAACATGGCCCTTTTATGACTCGTGGACTTCAACTCCCAGAATTCCTGAGTCAGCATGAGGGAACTATGGCCCTCTCATGACTCGTGGATTTCAACTCCCAGAACTCCTGAACCAGCATGGGGGAACTATGGCCCCCTCATGACTTGTGGACTTCAACTCCCAGAATTCCTGAGCCAGAATAGCTCAGCATGGAAACCTCTCCCTTTCCCCTCAGCATGGCTGGCTCGGGAATTCTGGGAATTGAAGTCCACAAGTCAGAAAAGAGCCAAGGTTGCCAGCCTAGGCCTAGGCTGCTTTATGACTTGTGGACTTCAACTCCCAGAATTCCTGAGCCAGCTGGCTCAGCTTGGAAACTCTCCCTTTTCCCTCAGCATGGCTGGCTCAGGAATTCTGGGAGTTGAAGTCCACACCTCTTAAAGTTGCTGAGGTGGAGAAACAATGGACTAGGCCAGGGGTAGGCAACCTTGGCTCTTTTATGACTCGTGGACTTCAACTCCCAGAATTCCTGAGCCAGCGTGGCTCAGCTTGGAAACCTCTCCCTTTCCCCTCAATGCGGCTGGCTCAGGGATTCTGGGAGTTGAAGTCCACCAGTCATAAAAGGGCCAAGGTTGCCTACCTGTGAGCTAGAGGATTCTGGGAGCTGAGATCTGCATGTCTGTTAAGTTACCAAGGTTGAGAAAGAATGCCACCGGTGGTATTGGTTCTCCTGCTCCACAGTGGGGGGAAATTTTGACTTCTCTGGCAGCCGCAGAGCCTTCCACCAAAACGTCTCCAGTTTTTGATGCAGAAAGACTCCAAAATATTAAAGCCACCCTGTTTTCAAGTTTATCTTATGTGATCAGAGGTTACGTGTTGTGGTGAGCTCCTTTTCTTAAAAGGGCAGAAGTCTTTCCTGCTCAGCTTGTTTTTACTTTGTGATCTCTTTGAAGTTTTACATCCTTTCCCCACCAATCTCTGTGTGTTCCTTTGCTTTCCTGGTGTGCCTGTGGTGTGATCCTCAGGTTTGGCTGCTTAAAATGGGTCAACAGCTCTGGATGTCCATCCCGAATTGGGGAGACCTAGGAAAACCTCTGATCTTGGCAAATCTGAACGGCTGTGGCGTATAGACACTTATTTAAAAAAAATAATAGTAGTAAAGTTGGAAGGGACCTTGGAGGTCATCTAGTCCAACCCCCTGCTCGGGCAGGAAACCCTACACCATTTCGGACAAGTGGCTGTCCAGTCTCTTCTTAAAAACTTCCAGTGTTGGAGCATTTACTGCTTCTGGAGGCAAGCTGTTCCACTGATTAATTGTTCTCACTGTCAGGAAGTTTCTCCTTAGTTCTAGGTTGCTTCTCTCCTTGATTAGTTTCCACCCGTTGCTTCTTGTCCTGCCTTCAGGTGCTTTGGAAAATAGCTTAATTCCCTCTTCTTTATGGCAGCCCCTGAGATATTGGAATACTGCTATCATGTCCCCCCTTGTCCTTCTCTTCGTTAAACTAGACATACCCAATTCTAGCAACCGTTCCTTATATGTTTTAGCCTCCAGTCCCCTAATCATCTTTGTAGCTTGTAGAACTTGTAGCTTTGTAGCTTTGTAACTTGGTAGAAAAGACTAGGAGCTCAGGTTTTTTTTCTAAACCAGGTTATTCCAATCCAGTCCAATTCAGGTGTGTTATATATTATTCCCATTTCCCCCTCTCAGCTTGGCCAGTGGCTCTTTTGCCTGGGGATGGTGGGAGAAACTAGCTGGTCTACGTTTAAAGCATCAAACTGTAGCTATTTTTTTTTTTTTTGATCCAATGGGAGTTAATTATAAAATCAACTTCCTTTGGATTTAGGCAAGAATTAGTTTAGTCTAGTGATTAAGGCACCAGGCTAGAAACCAGGAGTCGGTGAGTTCTAGTTCTGCCATTGGCATGAAAGCTGGCTGGGTGACTTTGGGCCAGTCACCAGGAGATGGTGAGTTCTAGTTCTGCCATTGGCATGAAAAGCTGGCTGGGTGACTTTGGGCCAGTCACCAGGAGATGGTGAGTTCTAGTCCCGCCTTAGGCATGAAAGCCGGCTGGGTGACCTTAGGCCAGTCCGTGTCTCTCAGCCCAACCCGCCCCACAAGGCTTTTGCTGTGGGGGGAAATAGCAGGAAGAAGCAGTACTAAATACGGTCATTGCCTTGAGTTGTTTATAAAAAAAAATAAAATAAAGGTGGGCTATAAATAAATAAGCCCACCTTTAATTCCTCTTCTCATTCCTACAGTGATGAACAAGAGGGGCAGTTTAAAAAAAAACTATGAAGTGCCTTAAAATAACCTGGAATGATGTGGTGGCTTTGTCAAAGATTCCCAGGTTGGTTTGCTAACGCCTGTCTTGGAAAACTGGTTTGCAACATGGCTGTATCCTCTGCTTTTCTCCTGCCCAAAGATGCCATCACACGTTGTTGTCTTGAGCTGTGTGTTGGTGACGCCTGGGGCAAAAGGTCAGGGTGTTCCTTCATTGTACATTCAAGCCTGATTCCAGTCCTTTGAGGGAAGGCGTGTCTTCTATCATCTATAATTCACAATTAAATACGCCCAAAGGGTCTGTTCAAAACTCAGATTTCTTGGCCTTTTCCTTGAAAACGTTTCGTTTCTCATCCAAGTTCTGAAGAAGCTTCTCGGATGAGAAGTGAAACGTTTTCAAGGGGAAAAAACCCAAAGTCCAGTTGCTTTTTGAACAGCGCCTTTGGGACAACCATGACCTGGATGATGGAGAATCTCCATTGACAATTGAACGAGTCATTTCCAATGTGAAGATGGCCTAGAGCAGGGGTAGGCAACCTTGGCTCTTTTATGACTCATGGACTTCAACTCCCAGAATTCCATTCCAGTATGGCTCAGCTTGGAAACCTCTTCCTGTCTCCTCAGGGTGTCTGGCTCAGGAATTCTGGTAGTTGAAGTCCTCCCATCGTCAAGTGGCCAAGGATGAGAAACACTTAAGTCTAGGCTAGGGGTAGGCAACCTTGGCTCTTTTATGACTCGTGGAGTTCAACTCCCAGAATTCCATTCTACCATGGCTCAGCTTGGAAACCTCTCCCTTTTCCCTCAGCGTGGCTGGCTCAGGAATTCTGGGAGTTGAAGTCCACGAGTCATAAAAGAGCCAAGGTTGCCTACCCCTGGCCTAGAGGCCACGTAGCAGATGTTGGTGGACCTGTTGGCTTCGTTGGGGTGGTGGGCAGAAGTTCTCCAGCACCCTTGCTTGAACTCATCCAAGCTGTTTTGAGGTTTGCCACGGACGTTTAGATGGCTCAGTGACTTCATTGATGGAAGCCAACCTTCGTTTCACTTTGTGGCCTGGACGCTACCGTGATAAATAAATATTTGGGAAGTAGGAGCTTCATCCTCAAAGCGTTTCTTCTCCTTTTAAGAGTCATCTCTCGGTGAATGGTTTGAGGCCCGAGTGTCGAATAGAGAAGGTGGGCTTGAAATGTGTCCCTAACTTTTTTTTCTTTTTCCTTGTTCTCAATTTCTGCTGCCATTGGATTCTGCCAGGGCTCATCCCTTCTCACATTCTTTTAGGTAAGGCTTGGCAGAAGTGTCGTCTGCATGGGGACTCTGGGCCAGCAAAATTGCTGTCATGGAATAGGGCAGGGGTAGGGAACCTTGGCTCTTTTATGACTCGTGGACGTCAACTCCCAGAATTCCTGAGCCAGCATGGCTCAGCTTGGAAACCTCTCCCTTTTCCCTCAGCATGGCTGGCTCAGGAATTCTGGGAGTTGAAGTCCACGAGTCATAAAAGAGCCAAGGTTGCCTACCCCTGGAATAGGGGGACGAGGAGAGCCCCAAGCCAGACACTGGATCCGTTCATGGCACCGAGTTGCACCTCCTGTGAAAACATTGTCTCCATTCAGTTTCTTTCGACCAGGCAAAATTACAGGAGTTCCTCGACTTATGAACACAATGTACCCCAAAATTCCTGTTGCTAAGTGAGACATTTCAGCGAGTTTTGTCCCATCTTATGGGGATGCTGCAGTGGTCATAACTGTGAAAAACGGTCACTTTTTCCTCCCGTTGCCGCTGTAATGTCAAATGGTCACTGAACAAATGGCTGTATGTCGGGAATCGCTTGTAATTCTCCCTTTGACCCACCTCTGAGAAGGTCCCAGAATGCTTTGCAACTCCCTGCGCAGCTGCTGGGAGGGCGGCCACCAGCAGGGTGTGACGTTATCCACGGTTTAAATGCTTCTAACATTTCCTTCCTTTCCCCTTAACGCTTCCGAGTAGCAGTTACTCCATTCGCCATTCGATAAGTATGCCAGCCATGAGGTAATGTAGCAAAAGTGCCGTTTCTTCTAATACGATGTTGGCAAGGGGTATCTGGGAGGGCCACGATGGGTTGGGGGTCATTTAACAGCATGGAGCATTAGCAGTAACTTGTAGCCTGCCACTTGATCTTCCAGGTGGTCCTAATGGGAGCTGCTACAGAAATTCTAAAGTTTTATATCTGTATTTCTGCCCTTTGACAAGTGTAAGATGTGTGGACTACAACTCCCAGAATTCCCCAGCCAGCTGTGCTGGCTGGGGAATTCTGAGAGTTGAAGTCCACACATCGTACACTTGCCAAACTTGAAAAATACCATTTTAGGGCCTCTTCCTTGTTGTTTCCATGTTCAGTTTGGTGAAATAGCAATTTTATTTTTTTGTAAGCCATCTAGAGTCACCGAAAATGAGTGTGGGTGGCCATGTAAATTCTGATAGATAGATAGATAGATAGATAGATAGATAGATAGATAGATAGATAGATAGATAGATAGATAGATAGATAGAATATGTGATTAGACAGACAGATAGATAGGTGGAAAGCATGTTTGTCAACCGGAAATTACCTGGTGGTGGTGGGACTTGACCATTCAGCAATTACCAAGTTGGGGTAATTGCTATTGGGGTTTTGAGCTGCTTTCTAGGAAAGTTGGAATCTTAAAATTTCTGAACTAGCTGCAGTTTGGTTTTTGACACGAGCCTGCCTGGAAATTGTGAGGACATCTTTCTCTTTCTGGGGGGGAAAAAAAAAAGTTTGCATGTTTCTCATTCAACCGAGAATTAATTTCCTCTGCGGCTTTTTAAGGGTGCTTTTGTTTAGCTTCCCTTGTTTTTTTCTAGATCGCAATCATCCAGAGTTCAGCAAATTGTGGAGGTGATAAATTGTGGGAAGTGGGTTCTGGGGTGCTGTCCAGATACCGCAACCTACCCCAAGATGGCCTGCCTGAACAAAGAATGCAAACTTGTAGTACCCTCTTTCTGTTTTATTTTTTTTTAACATAAATGATCTTTTTCTTTTGCAAGAAATTCTGCAACTTTCAAGTCTTTTGAAGACAGAGTTGGAACCATAAAGGTAATTTTCCTCCCATCATACCTGGGAGAAAAACCACTTCCTCCTCCTCTTCCTCTTCCTCTTTCTCCTCCTCCTCCTCCTCCTCTTCCTCCTCCTCCACCACCACCACCACTAGAAAATGGAGAGCCAATTAGTGATTAAGGCACTAGAAACCAGGAGACTGTGAGTTCTAGTCCCGTCTTAGGCATGAAAGCCAACTAGGTGACTGGGCCAATCACCAGGAGACAGTGAGTTCTAGTCCCGCCTTAGGCATGAAAACCAGCTGGGCGACTTTGGGCCAATCACCAGGAGACAGTGAGTTCTAGTCCCGCCTTAGGCATGAAAACCAGCTGGGCGACTTTGGGCCAATCACCAGGAGATGGTGAATTCTAGTCCCGCCTTAGGCATGAAAGCCAACTGGGTGACTTTGGGCCAATCACCAGGAGACAGTGAGTTCTAGTCCTGCCTTAGGCATGAAAGCTGGCTGGGTGACTTTAGGCCAGTAACCAGGAGACAGTGAGTTCTAGTTCCGCCTTAGGCCTGAAAGCCAACAGGGTGACTTTGGGCCTGTCACCAGGAGACAGTGAGTTCTAGTCCCGCCTTAGGCATGAAAACCAGCTGGGCGACTTTGGGCCAATCACCAGGAGACAGTGAGTTCTAGTCCCGCCTTAGGCATGAAAGCCGGCTGGGTGACTTTAGGCCAGTGGTTCTCAACCTGTGGGTCGGGACCCCATTTGGGGTCGAACGACCATTTCACGGGGGTCGCCAAACAAGGCTGTCTGCCACTTTTCCCCCCTTTTCTTTGGCCACACCCCTGGCATCCAGTGATGTATACGTGGTTGGGAGTCACCACAACATGGGGAACTGTATTATGGGGTCGCGGCATTAGAAAGATTGAGAACCACTGCTTTAGGCAGTCAGTAGGAGACTGGGAGTTCTAGTCCTGCCTTAAGCATGAAAACCAACTGGGTGACTTTGGGCAAGTCGCTTTCTTGCCAGCCCAACCCACTTCACAGGGTTCTTGTTGTGAGGAAAATAGGAAGAAGGAGAGTGTCAGAAATAACAAGTTAAAAGGTCAGATACAGGTTTTGAAAAATGCACCGAAAGGGGCGGAGGGAATGGGGCAAAAAACCAGGGGAGGACACAGCTGGTCTACTTCACTCTGAACGCCTTTTTCCTCTTTCGTTCAGTCCAAAGTCGTGGGTGGCAAAGACGACGACGGCGCCAACCAGCTCCATTCGCCGACGGCCTCTGGCGACAAGCCACCCCAGGACAACGCGCCCTTCTAAGTCGACAGCGTGGCGGTGCATGGCTGCCGGAGAACCCTCACCCTTTGCTCTTCCCAACATGCAAGACGAAAATGAAAAAAAAAAAAAAAAGAAAGAAAGAAAGAAAGAAAAGAATTGCGGTCCCACTCGGAAGAGAGATCGATCCATACGTCCCTCTTGGCTGCTGGAATCTTCAGGTCCAATAAAGTGAACACACGGCTTTTTGTACACTTACACCTATTTTACACTAAAGGTTACTCGGGGGGGAGCCCCGCGCTGTGCTTCCGTTTGGAAGGCTACCATCGGGGACGAGTCTGCCATTTGAGCCCAAAAGAGCCCCCCACCACCACTTTTATGCTTCACAGGCTTGTAGACACTGCCCCCCCCCTCCTCGTTCCCTCCGGTTGCAAGCAGAAATTCGACTTTTTTTTTATGCAATATGGAAAAAGGGTCGTTCCAAGAGGGGTTAGCTGTATGTGAACAGCTGGGCGCTCTATATATACCCTTATTCCCATCTCCTCGGTATAACTAGCTAGCTAGCTTTCAGTTACTCTAGCTTCTTTTCTTTCTGGGCAGTTAAGAATGGCCCGTGACTGCTCTAGAAATCTCCTCATCTCTTGTTTAGATTGATAAACCAAGTTTACTTAGTGGGGTTAAAGATATTCCCCTTCTCTCTCCCCCCCCCTTTCTGGGATTCTCGGAAAGGAATCTCCTTTTAGCGCCAGCCGCCCGGACATCTCTTAAGCTTTAATAAATCTCAGAAAGTTTATTTTTTTGGGGAATGGGAAGTGGACTTCTGCACTTTTAGCATTGCGATCTAGGGGCCACCTGTTTTTCAGACGCGGGAGCTGAAACACAAGCCTTACATCACCACCTGCTTTACTCATTTATAATCTTTTTATATCTCGGAAGTGTGAAGAATGTTGTGGGTGAGAAAGGAAAGGAAAGGAAAGGGGTTGAGGCATCTTACCATAGAAACTGCATGTGGCTCTTATTTTTTTTCAGTGGCATGTGGCTGTGTTGCATACATACTCGTACGCATGTTCTCTCTCTCTCTCTCCCCTTCTCTCTCTCTCTCTCTCTCTCTCTCTCTCTTTCTTTCTCTCTCTCTCTCTCTCTCTCTCTCTCTCTCTCTCTCTCTCTCTCTCTCTCTCTCTCTCTCTCTCTCTTTCTCTCTTCCCTGAGTGTACTGAAATTGCTTCTCTGTCCTCTGGATTTGGATCTTGCCTTAGAAAGTCCTGGAGGCAGCAAGGGAATTTACCGGGATTATTGGGGCGCCCAAATTCCGTTCTGCTGGGTTTTCTTTCTTCGTTCGTTGCTCCTTCCACGAACTTTCGCCTGATGTTTTTGAGATTCTGTTCATGGCTTCTGCAACCAGTGGATGGCCCTGTTCATAGGCTGCTGTTGGCGATTGCGCGTGGAAACACTAATATGTTGAGGGTGAGAACGTGCCGTTCTCCTGACTTTGTAGCGTGAAGACAGAGGCGCCACTAAGCGATCCAAACGTCTCTGTGCCTGAAGAGGCTCAGTGGGACGGGAAGCAGTGCCCCGCAGGAGTTACCAACGGTTGACATTTGCACCCAAAAAGAACAATTTGGTGACCCTTCCTCTCTCTCTCTCTCCAGTCTCTTGAGAAGCACGTTTTGACACTTAAGCGTTGACGATGAAATTCTCCCTGCGTCCTTTTGTTCCTGTTGGCTGAATATCTTCCTGGTCAAACGTGGTTCAAAAGAAGCAGGAGAATCCACAGAGGTTAGGATACGGGGTTTTACTGTAGTTTCTTAAGAGGGAGGTAGCCCACCTGTGTTGGAAAAAAAGGGAGGATTGGTGTTGATGCGACAGGGAGCTGCAGGATGAGGCTAAGTTGTTTCTCCTGTACGGGTCTGGAGGAAATTTGTCAATAAAATATTCCTTTTGGAAAAGCAGAGTGCTTGTCTGTCCTGTTGTGTTTTTGGCTCGCCAACCCTGCTTGCGGGCCACGGCCCCTTGGCACGCGGTGATCTTTTTGGTGCTGCCAAAAGTCAGATGGTCCTGAATGGAAGGCTCAGAACAGCCTCCGCGTCGCCTGGAAACGAGATGGGCGGCAAACGGATCTAACCCAGTGGTTCTCAGCCTGTGGGTCGGGACCCCATTTGGGGTCGAACGACCATTTCACGGGGGTCGCTAAACGACACAGTCCGCCATTCCCCCCCCCTTTTCCTTAGCTGTGCTACTCCCTTTTATTCTATTGGCTTTTGAAAGCCAATAGAATAGACTCTCTTGAATAGAGTCTAATTCTATTGGCTTTCAAAAGCCAATAGGAATTGTCCAGGCTGTCTCTGCCCTGCTGAGCCCGCCAAAAATCCCATTCTGCAAACGGTGCTGCATCAGTTGAGTAGTCCTAGACTTACGACCGGTTGAGTAGTCCTTGACTTACGACTGGTTGGGGGTCGCGGCATTAAAAAGGTTGAGAACCACTGGTCTAACCCATCAAGGTTGCTGTCCAACCCTTCTCCTTGCTCCACGGCTGAACTGTACAGGAAGTCCTCAACTTAGCCCCACAGTTGAGCTCAAAATTTCCCTTGCTAAACAAGGCTGATCATAAGTGGGTTTTTTGTCCCATTTTACGACCTTTCTTTCCACGCTAAGCGAATCGCTACAGTTGCTAAGCTAGCAACACGGTTGTTAAGTGAATCCGGCCACCCTATGGACTTTGCTTGTCAGTAGGTCGCAAAATGGGGAATCACGTGACAATAATGGGTTTATTTGACAAATGCAGTGTTTCTTTCGTGCACCCTGGCATTTATTTTATGACTGCTGCAAAAGTCTAAAATCAGATCTGTCGTGTGCCTGGCTTCATTTACAGCCATGATGAGCAGACTCCGTGACGGTCGTATGCCGAGGACTACCTGTAAATATGAGCCCTGGGACTCTAAAGACGAACAAGGTGGCAACGTCACACTGCCTAAGCTGTTTATGCAGATTGTATGCCTGGTTTCGGCTGGTGTCAAGCCACCCAAATGGGGACGATTCAAC
Organism: Crotalus tigris; assembly: GCF_016545835.1. Classification (NCBI taxonomy): domain Eukaryota; kingdom Metazoa; phylum Chordata; class Lepidosauria; order Squamata; family Viperidae; genus Crotalus; species Crotalus tigris. Next base: position 660,226 of record NW_024100516.1, on the reverse strand, counting down.
AATCATTTGATTGTGATTATTGCAGGGGTAGGCAACCTTGGCTCTTTTATGACTCGTGGACTTCAACTCCCAGAATTCCTGAGCCAGCCATGCTGAGGGGAAAAGGAGAGGTTTCCAAGCTGAGCCATGCTGGCTCAGGAATTCTGGGAATTGAAGTCCACGAGTCATGAGGGGGCCATAGTTCCCCCATGCTGGCTCAGGAATTCTGGGAGTTGAAGACAACGAGTCATAAAAGGGCCAAGTTTGAAGACCCCTGGTTTAAATATTTAAATATTTTTTCCTCACAGTCACATGATCAAAATTCAGACATTTGGGCAGGGGTAGGCAGCCTTGGCTCTTTTATGACTGGTGGACTTCAACTCCCAGAATTCCTGAGCCAGCATGGCTCAGCTTGGAAACCTCTCCCTTTTCCCTCAGCGTGGCTGGCTCAGGAATTCTGGGAGTTGAAGTCCACGAGTCATAAAAGAGCCAAGGTTGCCTACCTCTGGCCTAGTGGTTAGGGCACCAGGCTAGAAAGGGAGACCATGAGTTCTACTCCCGCCTTAGTGATGAAAGTTGACTGGGTAATTTGGGGCCAATCACTTGGAGACGGTGAGTTCTAGTCCTGCCTTAGACATGGAAACTGACTAGGTAACTTTGGGCCAATCACCAGGAGACAAGGAGTTCTAGTCCCATTTTAGGCATGAAAATCAGCTGGGTGACTTTCAGCCAATCAGCAGAAGACAGGGAGGTCTAGTCCCACCTTAAACATGAAAATCAGATGGGTGACTTTCAGCCAATCAGCAGGAGACAGGGAATTCTAGTCCCACCTTAGGCATGAAAATCAGCTGGGTGACTTTGGACCAATCAGCAGGAGACGGAATTCTAGTCCCACCTTAGGCATGAAAATCAGCTGGGTGACTGGCCCAATCAGCAGGAGACAGGGAATTCTTGTCCCACCTTAGGCCTGAAAATCAGCTGGGTGACTTTGGACCAATCAGCAGAAGACAGGGAGTTCTAGTCCCACCTTAGGCATGAAAATCAGCTGGGTGACTTTGGACCAATCAGCAGAAGACAGGGAGTTCTAGTCCCATCTTAGCTATGAAAGCCAGCTGGGTGACCTTGGGCCAATCCCTCTCAGCTTAATCCACCTCATAGGGTTGTTGTGGGGGAACATAAGGGAAGGAAGGAGTATTAGGCGTGTACCCTGTCTTGAGTTATTTATAAAAAATAATAAAGGCAGAATAAAAATACATAAATAAGTCTTATGTTTTTCTTTGTTGTGAGGAAAGTAGGACATGGACCTGTGGCCTAGATTACTGCCCTATTAAAACATGAATTCATACTATTAGATGTGATACAGATGTAATACGGTGCATAGGAACTGTCCCCAGCCAGATAGCCTTTTATAATGCGCTGATGGACGCACGTCCGGTGGTATATCCATGCAAAACAATATGTGATTTATTACACTGAATATGTTAACAGGATTCGTAACACATATAGGATCCTGGGAAGATTGATGGCTGGTGGGTTAAAGTTCGTGCGTTTTCACTAGACTCTCAAATCCCAAAGCAAAATACGACCCCATCATCTTTTTTTGGTTTGGATATTGTCCATTACTCATCAAAGCCACATGGAGGCCCTAAGGCAGGGGTAGGCAACCTTGGCTCTTTTAGGACTCGGGGACTTCAACTCCCAGAATTCCTGAGCTAGCCACGCTGAGGGGAAAGGGAGAGGTTTCCAAGCTGAGCCATGCTGGCTCAGGAATTCTGGGAGTTGAAGTCCACGAGTCATGAGGGGGCCATAGTTCCCCCATGCTGGCTGAGGAATTCTGGGAGTTGAAGTCCACGAGTCATGAGGGGGCCATAGTTCCCTCATTCTGGCTCAGGAATTCTGGGAGTTGAAGTCCACGAGTCATGAGGGGGGCCATAGTTCCCCCATGCTGCCTCAGGAATTCTGGGAGTTGAAGTCCACCAGTCATAAAAGAGCCAAGGTTGCCTACCCCTGCTTAAGGTAATGCTAAACCATTGCTTAATGAGAACGAGACTAGGTTTGCCCTTTTCTCCTAACATCTAACCTGGCTAATGAATTAACCTGTTTTCTGCGTTCATACAAATACACTGATCATAACCAAATGGCCTGAGTTACTACAAAAGGCTTAGCTGGGGGGAAAAAAATCCTAACCAAGATTAACACTAACCAACTTAGTATGTGCGAATAGAGTGGCTAGATACTATTCAGATAGTCCTTGATTTACAATCATTTGTTTAGCGAACATTCAAAGTTACAACGGCAATGAAAAGACTGACTTACGACTGGTCCTCACACTTACGACTCTTACCGCATTCCCACAATCCGGTGATCAGAATTTGGGTGCATGGTTGCAGTGACCCGGGATCACGTGATCACCAATTGCCACCTTTCCAGCCATCTTCTGACAAGCAAAATAAATGAGGGAAGCTGAATTCACGTAACAAAATGATTTACTTAACAACTTCGGCGGAAAAGGTCGTAAAATGGTTGCTTTGCATCACTTATGTCACACCCGGCTGCGTTGCAGCGTTGCTTTTGAAAAATCCACCTTGCTGTGTTAACAAACACTTGAACAGGACAACAGGCAGACATAATTTCACACAATAGCCTCTCCGGGCAATCTTACGGCTTGCTGATTATTGTGATTCAGCCAGTGCAGTGAAATGACGGTTCAGTGATGCAAACTCAGAACGTGGTTAATTCAGTTCAGCGAGCAATGAGCTCAACATGTTCTTCTAACAGAGGCAGAGAATACATCTTAATTCTGCAGCAACATTATGTAATTAACCTTTTAAGCACTTGGGCTACAGGTTGAGTTATTGCTTGTGATCGAGTGCGCAGTTATTAAATGTGCATTTGATAGGGGTTTTTTTGAGTGGTGGGGGGAGGAGAACACAGGCAGTTGATAAATAAAAAATATTGGTCTGATACCAAGAAGGACTTGGGTGAGTAAATGCCTGAGACACAAGGAACCACGGTATCCTAACCACTGAGAAGAGCCAGCTAGCCAGCAAATAGAAAAAGAATATATATATATATATATATATATATATATATAAATAATATATATATATACACATACATACATACATACATACATACATACATATTGCATAGCATTCTTTTCCTTTCCTTTTTAAATATAGGTAGTCCTTAATTTCTAATAGTTTGTATAGTGACTGTTCACGCTTACATCAGGGGAAAAAGTGGCTTGTGGCCATTTTTCACCCCTACAACTGTTGCAACATCTCCATGCTCATGTGATCAGCATTCAGACAGTCGGCAACTGACTCGTGTTTATGACGGTCGCGGTGTCCCAGGGTCATGTGATCCCCTTTTGTGACCTTCTGACAAGTGAAGACAATGGGTAAACCAGATTCACATTAAGAACTGTGTTACTAATTTTTAACAACTGCTGTGATTAGCTTAATAACTGGCGAGAAAGGTCATAAAATGGGGAAAAACTCACTTAACCAAGTGTCTCGCTTGGCAACAGCAAATTTTGGGCTGAATTGTGGTTGCAAAGTCAAAGATTACCTATAGTAAAAACAAATCTGCATAGAAAAAAACATCCAAAAGGATTTTCACAAATATATATTATATATTCAAGTTTTTTTCCTTTGTATTGACTGGTTTCAGGCCAAAACTTACTCAGTGACTTACAACCTTCCCTGCTGGCTTCTCCAGTGACTTGCAAATGGGGGTCACGTGACCATGGGGCGCTGCCATCGGTTGTAAGTGTAAACTGAATTACGTGAAGTCCACATATCTTTCAGGCTGCCAAGGCTGAGGAACACTGGACTGGTGTGTGAATATTTTTTCAGCACTCAACGTTTCTTAGCCAGCAAACCAAAACCTAATGGATCAAGCATCTCTGCTTTACACCGTCATGACTTACAATCAAAATTATAGGCTGAATTGTGGTCGTTAATTATAGGACTACCTGTAATCAGAAGTCGCCCCTAGGTCAGACTTCAGCAGATGAAAGCAAATCGGGTGGTAAATACATGGATAGGGGACCACCAGGAAATTTTCTCAGTTGTAGTCTAGACTAGGAAGTGGAAGAAACTATACGATGTCCTCAGCTTGAGACAGCCCAGCTTTGAGAGTGCAGAAACTTTGCACTGTTTGGTCCTCCCAGAGCTGGGTGGGAATTCTGGGGGGTTGTAGTGCTAGAATCTAGGCCAGGGGTAGGCAACCTTGGCTCTTTTATGACTCATGGACTTCAACTCCCAGAATTCCTGAGTCAGCATAGCTGACTTAGGAATTCTGGGAGTTGAAGTCCATGAGTCATAAAAGAGCCAAGGTTGCCTACCCCTGATCTAAGCCATCTCAAGAATAAAAAAACGGGGGGGGGGGTTAGAAAGGCCATTTGGAAACCTTTCTGTGTCCCAAGACATCCACGCCATCCACTCAGGCAGCAGGCAATGTCCAGATTTAGCTATCAAATTATTTCTGAGTGAATAAGGTTTAATACATCACTACATGATAACAATGCATTGATCACCCACCTCATTTGTGCATTCTCTCAAGACGCAGCTACCTTCATAAATTTCTGGGGGAGGAGAAAATTTTTCAGGCAATTCTGATAGAGGCAGGTAAGGGGAAGAGGCACCTCCTAACACATGGACCTCATTCTCTCTCTCTCTCTGTGAATAGAATAAACAGAGTTGGAAGGGACCTTTTAGGTCATCTAGTCCAACCCCGCCTGCCCAGTATGTGGACATGTGTGTAATGCTTAGTTGCACAGTGCTTTCTCTCCCTGATAGAAATTGCATAATTGATGAAAATTGCAAGAAAACCAGAGAATTTTGCTTTGATAAGACTTCACCGAGTACCAAAAAGCCACCTTCCCTGGTGGTCTAGTGGTTAGGATTCGGCGCTCTCACCGCCGCGGCCCGGGTTCGATTCCCGGTCAGGGAAAGTGACATTTTTACCAGGCGCAGCTGCAGGGCGAAGGCTCCACGCGATTGCAAAACCATCCTCTTTTGCATCTGCCTCCCTCCGGAGTACCCCAGCGCCCATCATCCCCAACCAGTCAGCCCGCCAGAACACGTGGCGGGGGGGGGGGAGTTGCAACTCCTGCCGCAGAATCACCGCGCCTCGGCCGTGCCCTTAGCCAATCAGGGAAGCACCGGGAATCCCCTCCCCGCGTGACAGCAGAAGCAGCAGCAGCAGCAGCAAAGCCATGTGCGCACGCGCGAGGGAAGAGGAGGAGGGGGGGTCTCTCTCCCGCCTGGCCGTCCGCGCGCCTCGCGCGCCTGGGAAAGCGGGTGCCGCCGCCGCCTCTTCCATATCCGACGACAGCCTCTTCCTTTAATCCTCCTTAAAATATATATATATATATATATGTTTAAATCGCTTTTCCCCCCCATCTGATCGAAGCGCGCGCGCCCCCGGTCTCCCTCACGAAGCGCGTCCGCGCGGAGACGCGCCTTCCTCCGCCTGCGCCACACACTAAACCTCGTCTGAAGAGAGAGCGAGCGAGCGAGAGAGAGGCGCGCACGCGCGCAAGACTGCGGAGGCGCGCGCGCTCCCGTCCCCCTCACGCGCCTGTTTCTCTTCTTCCCCCCCCCCGTCCTCCCTTCACGCGCCTGTTCCCCCTCACGCGCCTGCTCCCCTCACGCGGCGCGCGCCTTCCTCCTCCTCCTTCTCCCCCCCTCCCGCTGCCGTTCCTCGTGGGCGCGCACGCCGGTGGTGTCCGGGCGGGCTGGTCGGACGGCGCGAGCGCTTCGGGCTTTGGGCTGTGGGCACCGGCCGGCCGGCTGCCTTCCTTCACGCCCCGTCGCCGGGCCTGCTTCCTTCCTTCCTTCCTCCCGCCCGTCCGTCCGCCGCCTCGGCTGAGGGGGAAGACCCGGCCCGCCCCTCCCGTCGCGGCTCCCGGAGGCCGTCCGCCTGCCCGCCCTCCCGCCCACAGGCGGCGGCGAGGAGGAGGAGGAAGAAGTCGAAGGCGGCAGGCAGGTGAGGGGAGCCGGGCGAGGCGACGGTGGCGCAGTGGGGCGGGGGGGAGGGAGGTAAATGTGGGGATTGGGAGGCGGTGAAGAAAAGGGGAGCCCCGGGTGGGGGGGGGGAGGCCGCTCCTTCCCAGCCGCCCTGAGGAACCGGGAGAGAAGACCCTGGACCCGGAGGGGGGGGTCTCTACTTCGTGCTCATCTGACGCCCCCCCCTCCCCATTTTATAGGCTTTGCTGTCAGGGTTGAGGAGGAGCCCGCGGATGCTGGAAGGAGGCAAACGGGTGGGCCAAGGATTGGGGAGATGATGCTGGGCCGGGGAAGCCCCCCCCCAATCTCTTAGTTGGGTTGGGGAGGGGGCTGCTCAAAAGGTAGTTTGGATTTTGCAAGCAGGAGAAGCTCTCTGGTGATTCGTGGGAAGCTGGGCCAGCCCTTTGCGGACAGGAGCATCCTTTGGGCCTCTCCTGCTGGGATTGAAAAATGTAAAAAAAAAAATAATCTCCTTTCTGTTGGGAATAGATACAAGCTTCAGGGTGGGGGGAAAAAAATCACCCACCCCTAAATGGCATATATTGCTGGGCTTGCGTTTTTTTTTTTTAAATTTGGGAGGGGTGGGGAGGGAGAGAGACTCCAGCCTGGCCCCCTCCCCGCTCGTGAGGCTTCCGAAATCCATGGCTTTCATTTGAATTTTGGTGAGAGGGTCCTTTGAAGGGCAGTTGGACGTTATGGATTTGATGGGAGGATGGTGGAGGATGAACATAGCCTTTCTTCCGCTCTCCGTGCCTTCCTTGGTGCTGAGCGTTCGGTGGCTGATGCCGTTTCTATAACCAGACCCCGAGGAGCGAGGATGAAGAATCAAGAGACGTGCGTCATTCCTACATTTTTATCTGTGTCTCAGAATTACAGACTTGATGGCCCAGACCGGTCAGTTCATTATCCCCGTTGGTGGAATTAGGGAGCTCTTTTATGGAGGGGGGGGGAAGGAAAGCCATCCTGGCTGAACGCTGGTGCTGTTGGAACACAGCAGGGACTTGTATCAACTTTATGTCTTTATTGCATCGGTTTGCAATATTGCAATTAATAAATGCGCTGCTAATGTTTGCTGTTCATTTCTGCCTTTTGGGTAGGGTGTGGAAAAGCTGGAAAAAAGGGACAAAATCCGTATATCACTTTGGACCAGTTGGAGATAACATTGGCTTTTATTTCAAGCTGTTTTATTGCTGTAATTTTCTCCTTGGGATGTGTAATGGTGAGAGTGCCTTTTCTGGCTGGTTACTGAAGCAAAGATTGAGTTAGATAGGTCATTCCGTGAGCTACGGCAACATCTTTAATTACTGTACAGAAAGGCATTATTTATCTATTTATCTGCAAACTTTATAGGCCTTTCCAATCCACTGACTCGGAGCAAATCCATAGTTGGAGTTAAATACATAACAATCAAAGGTTAAAATCAAGACCATACATTATAAAACATCAGATTCACCAGTAATCAAACATTCCCCTGTCCAAAAAAACTAATTAAAAGTAAATGTGGAAGGATAGTCACAGCAGTCTTGCTGGATGAATTAGATGAATAAGACCCTTTATCTGGGGGTATCCTGTTCCAGTTTGGGGAATAGCATCAAAGAGGCCTGTTTCTATAGTCCTTATATATGGCAGTATGTGATCAAAAGGACCTTTAAAGATCTTACCCTACTTAAGGGTTGGGGAGGCAGATGTTATTTGGAGGGAGGTGGTCCCCTGCAGAAATCAAAATAGAGCTGTTAGGTGGTCCAGCTGCTGCAATCTGGAACAGCTTCTATTGCCAAATGCCTTTTAATGGCATCCAAAAATAGAGTTCATCACAACTGGCCAATCCAGGCAAAAATTACAGGAAAGATTGCAGTTGGTATACAAGATGGAGCTGTGCAAAGGCATTCTTGACTGACTGCTACTTAATTATCCCTCTACATTTAAATGGGTTTTGTTGTGTTTTTTTTTTTTTTTTTGGATAGGGGAATGTTAGATCCTTATGTGTCTGGGTGTTTTATAATGTATGGTCTTGGCTGTTATGTATTTATTTTAACTTAGTTGACTAAAAAGGCCTATAAATAATGCAAATAAATAAGTGTGCTATTTAAATTCAGTTGGAGGGAGAGATCAGAAAGGTGCTAGCACTTGCAAACTTGCTGAGGCTCCCTTTCACACATGAAAGTGTGTGTGTGTGTGTGTGTGAAATCTTTACTGCCCGATGAAATCTTTATTGCCTCTTGATTTCATTCCACTTGACTACAAGAGGAAGGAGGGCTACAAACTGGGTCAGTTGCCTACCCTCCTCCCTTTGGCAGCAGTTAAGTCTGTTGTGATTCCCAGGACTTTTGACCGAAGGCCAGGGGAACTATTTAACATATGGGATTAAATTGGATATTGCCAGTGGTGCATGATTCATTTATTTTACAGTTCTGCATAAAGCTAATTGAATTAGCGCATCTTATTTTCTCGGTGCACTGAAAGGGAGATAAACCTTGGGAGAAAAAGGGGAGGCGAAAGAGTGTCCAGCAGATTATGTTTCTGTCCCCTAAATTCTTCTGATCATTTTGTTAATAGATCTGCCAAACTTCTTGGAGATGCCCAGGTAAGGTGGCTTCTTGATACAATACTGAATTCAGTTCTCTTTTTCCATTTTTGAGTTTCTCGTCTTTGGGGCCTCAAAATTACACACACACACACACACACACACACACACACACACACACTTTCATGTGTGCATGTATAATTTGTAGGAGGCCAAAAAGACCAGAGATTCAAAAATGAAAGAAGAGAACTGAATACACACACACACAAACGCACAATTTTCCTCTTTATTATTTATGCAAATAATTCAATGCAATGAACATATCCAACACACCTTCCTCCTCCTTTTTCCCCCACAACAACAACCCTGTGAGACAGGTTGGGCTGAGAAGAAAGAGTGATTGGCCCAAGGTCACCCAGCTGGTTTTCATGGCTAAGACAGGCTATGAACTCATGGTTTACTTCAGGGATAGGCAACCTTGGCTCTTTTATGACTGGTGGACTTCAACTCCCAGAATTCCTGAGCCAGCATGGCTCAGCTTGGAAACCTCTCCCTTTTCCCTCAGCATGGCTGGCTCAGGAATTCTGGGAGTTGAAATCTACCAGTCATAAAAGAGCCAAGGTTGCCTACCCCTGGTCTACTTCATTAATTTTTCGTCTCATATGTTTGTGTTTCTCCTTTGTATTGTTTGTAATGCGTATTCTGGAATACAATAGACTATGTTGAGTATTTCAGTTTTTACTACATGTTGCTTTAAGTTGTTGTTTTAATCAGCTCCAAAATGACATTTCTGTTATTTCTACTCCTCTGATAATAAACATTTTGTTAACATTTGGGGTTTGTGTTCAACTGAATGAGTTCAGGGTTTAACCAATGGAAGCTATCACTATTCTATTTTCTCCAGAATAGGATTTTTAAAATCCTGCTTTACAAAATTGGTCAAATTCAGAATGCAGGATTTATTGCCAGGCATATTTAAAAGGTAGCTTTTAAAACTTTTGAAGTTTGTACCTTTTTCCTTGCTATTCTAAACCAATGGGTTGTGTGGAAGGATTGCAAACATTTGAGCATTTTGTTTCTGATTTAGTCCTGCTATTTTGCTGAGCAAACCTGTATTGCACAAATATTGAGGCCAGAGCATTTTATTATCAAATGTCATGCAGCATAAACTTTTTGGGATGTTACTAATGCTATTTCCTTGTATTTTGGAATGAACAGCTCTCCTGCTGCCTGTGCAGTCTTTTATTGTGCCTTAGGTATCTACTCAGGTAGACTATGGGGAGTAGAATTGCACAGCTGAGACTCAGACATATCTGCATATGGCTGTATTAAAAAGGACAGGAAGGTGAGCTTGATGTTTAAAGGAGAAGGTGGGATCTTTATAAACACACATCTGTTGTGAGGTTGTTGTTAAGAGCATAAGAACCCAAGCCAGGGGTCTTCAAACTTGGCAACTTTAAGACTTGTAGACTTCAACTTTCTCAGGGCTAGCTGAGGAATTCTGAGAGTTGAAGTCCACAAGTCTTAAAGTTGCCAAGTTTGAAGACCCCTGACCTAAGCAGTGCCCTGGCCCATCTTCTTCAACAGTCAGTTCTCAATTGTAGCCAAACAGCTGTACCGGTTTCTCCGTAGATGGTCTTCAGAAGCAGTCCCACTACTATCAACGTTAAGAGTCACCCCAGGAAGATAATATGAATTAGTCTAACCTTTTTTTTAAAAGCCAATCAAGTTGGTAGCCAGCACCGCATCTCATGTTACTATCAAACTTTTCCAAAACAAAATTATCAGCTTACAGCCATTATTGAATTACTTATTAAAATATTACATTAGTTTACAAAGTATTTATTGAAATATTACATTATTTCAGTCTTAAGACTGAATGTTAACATTAAAAGATTTAGAGGAAAGAATAGAAGGGGAACTCCTCAGATTTCCAGATGACCAAACTGGTGGGAATAGCCAACAGGATCTGGACAGATTTGAACATGGGGCCCTATCCAATAAAATGAAATTCAGTGGTGGGAAAAGTAAGATTTTATGCTTAGGCAAGAAAAAACTTGATGTACAGGTACAGAATAGGTGGTCTCTGCCTCAACAGCTGTAACTGTGAGAAAGATCTGGAAGTTCTTGTGGAGATGCCAAAAAAACCAACACAGTCCTGGGCTGCATCAGAAGAGGGAGAGAATCAAGATTACTTGAAGTGTTAGTACCATTTTATAATGCTTTGGTCAGACCCTGCTTGGAATGTTGCGTTCAGTTTTGGTCGCCATGATATAAGAAAGATTTTGAGACACTGGAAAGAATGCAGAGAAGAACAACAAAGATGATTAGGGAATTTAGGCTAAAACATGAAGAACAGTTGCAGGAACTGGGTATAGTTTAATGAAAAGAAGGACTAGGGATGACATAGCCGTGTTCCAATATCTGCAAAGAAGGCGTCAACCTATTCCCCAAAAAGCCTAAAGCCAGGGGTAGGCAACCTTGGCTCTTTTATGACTGGTGGACTTCAACTCCCAGAATTCCTGAGCCAGGCACACTGAGGGGAAAGGGAGAGGTTTCCAAGCTGAGCTATGCTGGCTCAGGAATCCTGGGAGTTGAAGTCCACAAGTCATAAAAGAGCCAAGGTTGCCTACCCCTGAGCTAAAGGAAGGACAAGAAGCAACAGATGATAACTTTTCAAGGAAAGGGCCAACCTAAAATAAGGAGAAATTTCCTGATAGGGCAATCAGTGGAACGACTTGCCTTCAGAATTTGTGGGTGCTCCATCACTGGAGATTTTTAAGAAGATATTAGACAGCCATTTCACAGAAATAGTACAGGGTCTCCTGCTTGAGCAGGGGGTTGGACTAACCAGAAGACCTCCAAGGTCCCTTCCGACTGTGTCACTCTATGGTACTTTGGGCTCTCCTTTCAGTCTGCGTTGTTTTCTCAGGTCTTTGCAACGCTTACCCCATTTGGAGTAATAGCTTTGTTCCAATTCGGGCTTTCTTTCTATGTTTCTCTCACTCCAAATTCAAATGAACCTAATCTGAATGAATCCAATTATAAAGTCATAGGCCTACATCAGGGGTCTTCAAACTTGGCCCATTGATGACTTGTGGACTTCAACTGGCTGAGGAATCCTGGGAGTTGAAGTCCACAAGTCATAAAAGGGCCACGTTTGAAGACCCCTGGCCTACATGAAGAAAGAAATGATAAGTCTTTCCTTCCTTCCTTCCTTCCTTCCTTCCTTCCTTCCTTCCTTCCTTCCTTCCTTCCTTCCTTCTTTGCCATTTCTCAATCAAAAGCCTGATAGAGCCAGCATTGAGAAGGATGCTTGCCTTGAAATAGAAGGCCCTCTATAAAGATACAAAGCAACTTGTTGTTCCAGATTAAAAGACTGGCAAGGATGACTGTCTTAAATCCTTCACATCGGCTTGAGAGTTGTTTGGGAATATATGTATGTATGTATGTATGTATGTTTTCTGAGGTTTTCACGTGTGTTTGTATGTAGGTCTTTGGTTGTTCGGGTTTTCTCCTGTGTAAAATTGGAAGTGTCTTGGCGACGTTTCAACAAAGTCCCATTCGTCATCTTCAGGCTGGTGTCTTCAGCCTGGTGTTTTCGTGCTCCTCGAAGCACGAAGCTGAAAACACCAGCCTGAAGATGATGAATGGGACTTCGTTGAAACGTCGCCAAGACACTTTTACCTTTAACTTGTCCCACCCTGCCTGACCGGAAAACAGCCCTACCAAGGTTGAGTACAAGTAGCATCCAACAAGTAGTCCTCAGTTTATGGCCACAATTGGGACCAGAATTTCTGTTGCTAAAGAAGGCGGTTATTGACGTGCGCCCGATTTTACAACCTTTCTTGGCACAGTTGTTAGGCAAATCACTGTAGTTGCCAAGTGGATCATGTGATCGTTAAGCGAATCAGGCTTCCCCTCCCCCCACCCCCAGTCTTTGCTTGCCGGAAGCTTTCTGGGAAGGTTGCAGATGGTGATCACATGACCCAGAGACACGGCAACGGTTGTAAATACAGTGCCTGAACTTTAGTCACATGACTATGGGGATGTTGCAGTGGCTGTAAGCGTGAGAACCGGTCACAGGCCACTTTTTGCATTACCGCTACATCTTTGAACGGTCATTAAATGAACAGTTGCAGGTCGAGGACTACCTCTTTACCAATGAAATAATGAATTTTTAAAAACTTGTTCTTGCAGAATAGTTCACAGGAATGATCCCCTGGAATGAGAGGGGATAATTTTTCAGAAGTGGATTTTGCCCACTTGCCTTCCTCTGTCCTTTTTCAAGTATTTTTCATTATTACCGCTTGCAACGCATAAAAAGAGCCTTCCCTAACCTCTGATGTGCTGCGATTCCCAGAATTCTCCAGGAATTCCTTGGGAATTCTGGGCATTCTGTTTGTAACACTTCTAGGGGATCTCATGTTGAGGAAGGTATCCTTATCAGGATCCCCAGTTGTAAGAAGCTGGTGGTCTCTGCTTTGGAAATATTAACCATTTTGGGATAGTGGCGAATATCTGTAGCTCAGATGTATTGTATTTAACAGAGTTGAACGGGACCTTGGAGGTCTTCTAGTCCAACCCCCTGCTCGGGCAGGAAACCCTATACCAGCGATGGCGAACCTTTTAGAGACCGAGTGCCCAAACTGCAACCCAAAACCCACTTATGTATTGTTGGGTGCCGGGTGGGTATGGCCCATTGGCTGGGTGTGGCCCATTGGGTGGGCATGGCTGCCGTGGTAACGGCAGACTGGGTGGGACTAAAAAGTTCAATCAATCAATTCCAACTTTGCGAGATCTTTTTTTTTCCTGTGAGAAATTGAAATTGATTGATTGAACTTTTTTTTTTTTTTTGCACACGGCGGCGGAGGCCTAAAGCGAAAAGGTTTTATAAAACCCAACTGAAGGCCTAGGACTGGGGCGACCGCGTGTGCCCACAGAGAGGGCTCTGCATGCCACCTGTGGCATGCATGCCATAGGTTCGCCACCACGGCCCTATACTATTTTGGACTATTTCAGATGTAGGATGATGGTGGAGGTTCTTTTCTCCCAGTTTGTGGGTTGTGTTTCCGAACGTTTTGAAATTTCCTAAATTTCGCTGAAGACGTTACCTAGCCTGGCAGTGAAACGTTCAGAAACCAACCCACAAGCTCAGAGAATGAAACTCCACCCTCATTAATCATTTCCCCAAGTAGAGCTGAATGTTGAGAAAAAGTAGCATTCCTAACCCTTATTAATGGTGGCAGGTGTTGCTTTCATGTTTTTTTATCCTGTTCCCCAGTTTTCTTTCTTTAGAGCAGGGGTGTCAAACTGCCGGTGTCATGATTCCGACTAATGCAGTGGTCCTCAACCTTTTTAATACCGTGACCCCTGACCGGTCGTAAGTCGAGGACTACTCAACCGGTCGTAAGTCGAGGACTACTCAACTGGTGCAGCACCGTTTGCAGAATGGGACTTTTGGCGGGCTCAGCAGGGCAGAGACAGCCTGGACAATTCCTATTGGCTTTTGAAAGCCAATAGAATTAGACTCTATTCAAGAGAGTCTATTCTATTGGCTTTCAAAAGCCAATAGAATAAAAGGGAGTAGCACAGCTAAGGAAAAGGGGGAAAAATGGCGGACTGCGTTGTTTGGCGACCCCGTGAAATGGTCGTTCGACCCCAAATGGGGTCCCGACCCACAGGTTGAGAACCACTGATCTAATGAAACACTTCAAAGAACTTCCAGGCATGTCTATCCCAAAGCCTTTATTACCAGTGTTATAAATTGAGGGCGCATCATGGAGGTTTATGCCAGAATCTGAATTCCTCTTGCTGGCATCTTAACTTTTCTTGCTAAACCCCTCCCTTACCTTGCAGTCACAAGTCACATCTTCCAACTAGCCCAGAGGGCAGAGATTCACTTCCTTTCCTTCCCTCCCCCCCCCCCCCCCCGGCTTTTGTTATTTCCCCTCCCTTTTCTCTGTCCTCTGAATTTACTCTAAAAATACCAGACAGTTCTGCATATTTTGTCAAAGCAAGAAGATTCAGTATGAGCAGCGTTGACAGCCGGATGCATCACGCAGAAGCCGTGCCCACCCAGGGGAAAAAAGTCACGATACGTCGCGACAAGTCACGTGACGCGGCGAGCTTGACATCCCTGCCTTAGAGTGGGATCTAAGTTATCCTTGGGGCGTCTTTTCAAGTTGAATTAATAGGCAGGAGGAGGAAATAAAATGGCCTTGAGTTTCATTTCTTGCATGTTCATCCTTACCAGCTGTGGGTGTGGCTGCATTTATTGGTTGAGCTACTTATGTTTTTCCTCATTAGGTTCAGTTCCTCGTATAACAAGGAAGCTGTTGGTAATTACGTTAAACCCTTCTTCCTTTGATTTTAACTTGTTGCTGTCTGTCCCAAAGGTGCTTTTTTTCAAAAGGCAACTGGACTTTTATTTTTCCTGGAAGACGTTTTGCTTCTCATCGTCTCATCTAAGAAGCTTCTGGGATGAGAGGTGAAACATCTTCCAGGAAAAACAAAATCCAGTCGTCTTTTAAAAAGAAAAAGAAAAAAAAAGGCACCTTTGGGGCAACTGTGTCCTGGATGACTGAGAATCTCCCTAGACCAGTGATGGCGAACCTTTTAGAGACCGAGTGCCCCAAAACTGGCCCCGCCCCTGCTCCACCCCCTGCCCTGCCACCACTCCGCCCCCACCCTGCCTGCCCGCGGGGCCACTCACAGCCTCCAGGGCCCGCCGCAGATCACCTAGCCACGCCCTCTGCCCCGCCCCGCAGCATCAACTGTGCGATGGGGCGTGAGGACAGAGTCTTGTCTACGCTGTCTGGCTGCCATGTCCTTGGCTGCGCTGCTCCATGTGGGCTACACTCAGGGGCGAGTCTCCTTTAGGGGAGGGGGTTGTGGGGGGAGGCAAGGCTGGGGCAACGGCACGTGTGCCCACAGAGAGGGCTCCAAGTGCCGCCTCTGGCACCCGTGCCATAGGTTCGCCACCACTGCCCTAAACATTCTGTCTGGTGACATTTCAGAATTGTTAAAAGTAATCCAATTCCCTGCTTGCGGAATCCACGACACTTTTCTTAATGGAAACTGGAGCAGTACGTCTGTGGATGCCCATTGCTATAAGAATGACAATATGAATACGTTGGCTTCGCTCAGTAGAGTCTTGGGGTGGGTGTACACATTTCATAAATAAATAAAAAAATGTTAATCATCTTTCCTCATTGGGTAAAGAGTCTCTCTCAATACAGATAGTCCTTAACTTACTGGGACCAGAATATCTTGTTCCTAAGCAAGGCGAGTGTTGAGTGAGTTGTGCTGAATTTTATGACCTTTTTTTTTTTGCCATGGTGGTTAAGTGAATCCCTGGTCATTAAGTGAATCCCCATTGACTGATCGTCAGAAGCCAACTGGGAAGGTTGCAAATGGCGATGACATGACCCCGGGATGCAGCAACCATCGGTAAATACATGCCAGTTGCCAAGTGCCTGAATTTGGATCACATGAATGTGGGGAGGCTGCAGCAGTTGTAAGTCCATGGACTGGTTGTAACTCACTTTTCCAGCGCCATTGTAACTGTGAATGGTCACAGAACAGATGGCTATAAGTTGAGGACTACCTGTATTTCCTATAAGCAGAGTAAACAAAACTATTAAAGGCTATAGAATATTTATAATAAGATACTTGTTATGAATCGGTTGCATTTTCAAGTCCGTTCTCACACTTCACCCTCCATACAAATGTAGCAAGGTGTGGCATTTAAATTCACAATAATTGCACACTTCTGCAGTCAAGACTTCTGACTAGGCCGGAAGGATGTTATAGTGTGTTGTGAGAATTCATTATTTTAGTTTGTCATATAAACCCTCTTATCACAGGAAGCCGTAAAATGATTTGTTTGGGCATCTAGCAGATTGTACGAATTTATCTGTACTGTATTTCAGCACTATTGAATTGAATGATAACAAGTCTGCTTATTTTGGATATGTGGTTTTGATATTTAGAACCTAAACAAAATTGTTACTGGGGTGAGTTTGCCTTTGCCATGAATTTGCTCAAGGGTTTCTTACAAGATTCAGTTAATGCAAGCAGCTATTCACACAGTTGCCTCTCGCTGCTGTTGGTGGTGAAATGTCCACTTGCTGAGTGAAGCATTTTAATATATCTGTTCTTGGAGGCATCTTTGGCTGTATCCATGGAAACCTTTAACTACTTCGATTTCAGCTAGTGGCAAAAAGTCTGAAGGAAAGCTGTAAGTTTTTATTGCATATAGGATGATGATCCAGCAATTCTCTTTCATACACACCATATCAAATGCTTCTCAACTTCATGCAACTCTTAAGATATGTGGACTTCAGTTCACAGAATCCTCCAGCCAGAATGTGCCTAAGGAATTCTGGGAGTTGAAGTCTACACATGCTGGCTAGGGAATTCTGGGAATTGAAGTACACACATCTTAAAAGTTGCTGAAGTTGAGAAACACTGCACTAGATAATCCATTTTATGCTGGTTGGTTTGTTTGTTCCAAATCTCAGGTGTGTCAGAACTGCCAAGAATTTTACAGGTAAGCAGTTCCTACACCCAGTATTGCTCTCTTTGAACTCCTACTTTTATAATTCCAAGTAAAAGAGCAAGTTATCCAACATTTCTAGAAAGCAGCATCAAACATGGTTGAGTGACTATTGAGTGTATAAACGTTAAATATTTTTGTTTTGAGGACAGAAGTGAAGTGACAGCATGAGGGAGGGGGGGTGAGTTGCTGCTTATCAGCACATTTTATTTGGCGGCTGTGTGGGTCAAGTATACTCACACCAAAGTTTTATTTGATGGTCCTGCTGGCTGAAGATGCTGAGAACTGATCCAATTTACTTAGGAAGCAAGCAGTTGGGAAAGTTCAGCTTCCAAATGAAAATAAATGAATGTGGTTTATTAAATTACTTAATTGGTAAAGTCCTTCTTCCTGCCATTTTGAAGGTAGCTTTGGGTTGGTGCTTTACACATGCCCTCTTAGGCCAAACTAAAATGTGGCCTTTTCAGGCTGAGAATCACGTCGTAAATAGTAGCGGTGATAGTTTTTTTTTTTTAAAAAATAGACCTTTACCATTGCTAGTGGAGCTGTCCAGCATATAACACTGAAATGAATACCTCAGTTTCTTTCTTAGTTTCTTTACTTTGGTTGAGTGTCTTCTGAGTTGAGTTGAATACAGGCAGTCCTCAACTTACAACCATTAATTTGGTGACTGTTCATAGTTTCAATGGCACTGAAAGAAGGGCTTTCTGAGCATTTTTCACACTTACGACCGTTGCAGCATCCCCACGGTTATGTGACCAAATTTCGGGCATTTGGCAACTGGTTCATATTTATGACCGTTGCTGTGTCCCAGGGTCACATGATCACCTCTTGAGACTTTCTCACCTGCAAAGTCAATGGGGAAACCAGTTTTACTTAACAACCATGTTACTAATTTAACAACAGCTCCAATTGACTTAACAGCTGTGGCAAGAACAGTTGTAAAACGGGGCAAAACTCACTTGACAACTATTCCACTTAGCAACGGAAATTTGGGGCTTCATTGTGGTTGTAAGGCGAGGACCTGTGTGCTTCCTGGAATGTATTCCCCCTCTCCCCCCCCCAGGGCAGTGGGGAGAAAAATCAACTTTCAAGATTGTAAGAAGCAGAGAAACAGAAAGAGAGAAAGCAAGAAGTGTGCGTCAACTTTTTCCATGCTCCATGCACTACTTCTTTTCTTTTTGTCCTGTGGGAGTTCAGTGAGATAAATACACATCTGGAAAAATAAAGGCTGGGCAAAAGAGAAAATAGAAAACATCTCTTTTCTAGCGTTACTCTTTTGCTGACGGGAAAGGGCTATTGAGAAGGAGCTACAAATGTTTGTGCATTATTGTGTAGTTTTACCTTAAAGGCCTTTTATTAGGGGCTCGAGCGGGCTGTTGAAAATGCTCCCATGGTCAAAGGCAGGGGTTCCCAACGGGGGGTTCTCGCACCCCCTGGGGCTGTTAGATGATATTCCAGGGGGTACGAAAACTTGGGTTTAAAAGTTTCAAAATTATAGTGCAGTGATGGTGAACCTTTTAGAGACCTGAGTGCCCCCAAACTGCCCCCCGTCCCCAATCCGCCCTACCCACTGGGCCACCCACCACCTCCACAGATCACCCAGGCACCCTAGCAGCACCAAGGTGGCCACGCCCTCCGCCCGTGCCCTGCAACATCATCTGCGTGCAACGGGGCGCAAGGGTGGAGTCTTGTCCCCTCTGCCCGACTACCATGTCCTTGGCTGTGCTGCTTCGCGTGGGCCATGCCCGCGGGCGACTCTCCTCCGGGGGGGGCTGCTGGTGAGGAGGGGGCTGTAGGAGGAGGCGGGGTGGGGAGATGGTGTGTGTGCCCACAGAGAGGGCTCCCAAGTGCCACCTCTGGCACCCGTGCCATAGGTTCGCCACCACTGTTACAGTGTATATGCATAACCAGGTATTACTTTCATAAGGAGTGAGAGAATATATCAGAAGCATTCTAGGAGTGCAGAGTATAGAAAAGATTGGGAACCTCTGATCTAATGTTTATGGAAAAAATTATATGGAAATAAATAATTCACATACCACATAATTTTAAAGTGAGTGGCAATTCCGAGAGCTTTTGGGTCTTAATCCTGGTGCTAATGTTAGCCTGTTGGCTTTGCAGACATGAAAGTTTCGTTTTCTCTGTAGAATGCTTTACAACGTCAAGTAGGTTTTTAGAAAAAAAAAATTGAAAATCTGATGGCCCATATTTATTTTTGTATTTTTTTTTTAAATTTATTTTAATTAGCCCAGGGTCACCTTGTTAGGAGAGATGGGTGGCCTACAAATTTAAAAAAATAAAATAAAGCTTTTTTTTTTCCTTCTCATGAACAAAAAGTTGGAGTATGCATTTGGTAATTAAACATGCAATGTTTCTTTCTATTCATTTTCAATTTCCATGAATTTGAGGATGTGGTATATTAAAATATAGAAATGTGCCCTGCTCCTTTCTTCGTCATCTTCATGGGATTGAAAGCAATGTGTAGATTTATTTTATCCGCATTCAGAATTGGCAAATGAGGTATAATCCATAGATTCATGATGTAATGCAGCTTCTTGCATCATGTGTTGTACTCACCTTAAGATCTTAACCAGTCTCTAGTTCAGTGGTTCTCAACCTTTCTAATGCAGTTCCCCATGTTGTGGTGACCCCCCAACCACTTATACATCACCGGGTGCCAGGGGTGTGGCCAAAGAAAAAGGGGAAAAAATGGCAGACAGCCTTGTTTTGCAACCCCCGTGAAATGGTCGTTTGACCCCAAATGGGGTCCCGACCCACAGGTTGAGAACTACTGCTCTAGTTGATAAGGAAGCCTGTAAAGCCTTCCATAACATAGAACAGTGATGGCGAACCTTTTAGAGACCGAGTGCCCAAACTGCAACCCAAAACCCAATTAAGCATCGTCGAGTGCTGGGTGGGTGTGTCCCATTGGCTGGGTGTGGCCCATTGGGTGGGCGTGGCTGCGGTGGTAATGGCAGACTGGGAGGGACTAAAAAGTTCAATCAATCAATTCCAACTTTGCAAGATCTTTTTTTTTCCCGCGAGAAGTTGAAATTGACTGATTGAACCTTTTTTTTTTTTTTTTGCACATGGCGGCCGAAGCCTAAAGCAAAAAGGTTTTATAAAACCCAGCTGAAGGCCTAGGACTGGGACGACGGCACGCGTGCCCACAGAGTGCCATAGGTTCGCTACCACTGGCATAGAATGTGGTCATAGGCACTCTGGTGACACAGTGGTTAGAATACAGTATTGCAGGCTGACTCTACTCATGGTCAGGAGTTCGATCCTCACCGGCTGAAGGTTGACTCAGCCTTCCATCCTTCCGAGGTTGGTAAAATGGGGACCCAGATTGTTGGGGGGGGGCCATAGGCTGACTCTGTAAACTGCCCAGAGAGGGCTGTAAAGCACTGTGAAGTGGTATATAAATCTAAGTGCTATTGCTAATAAATAATAATAATAAAAATCTGAGTGCTATTGCTATCATTTGCGAGACCACCTCTTCTCAGTGATGTCTACCCATCCCCTCAGGTGCAGCAGCAGAAGCTTGCATCCAGTCGAAAATGTTATATGGTGGGATCTAGAAAGAGGGCCTTTTCTGCGGCTGCACTTATTCTATGGAACATCATTTCTCCTACGCCAGGCTGGGCCTGACCTCCATGAAGAGCCGAGGTGGCGCAGCAGTTAGGGTGCAGTACTGCAGGCCACTTTAGCTGACCGTGTTCAGCAGGTCAGCGGTTCAAATCTCACCGGCTCAAGGTTGACTCAGCCTTCCATCCTTCCGGGGTAGGTAAAATGAGGACCCAGATTGTTGGGGGCAATGTAAATATATATATATACACTGCTTACTGGTGTACACCGCTTAGAGAGTGCTTGCACTTAAAGCGGTATATAAGTCTCATAAATAAATAAATAAATAGTCTTCTGGAAAGGTTTGAAGACCTGGCTTTGCCCTCTGGCCTCGGGACCAGAGAGTGGCGTAGATCCCCTAAAATAGCTGTATTGTTCTCCAATGGCTGTGCTGTCCTGGTGATCGTACTGCATAACCTTTAATTGCTGAATTGTTTTTAATGTTGGTATTGCTCACATGGCTGTTTTAAGTTCTTTTGTTTTGGCACTGTTTACATTTTAATCCAGAGACCTGAATGTGAGATGGGCGCAGATATAAACTGGATAAATAAATAGAGAGTTAGATAGAGAGACAGAAACACCGAAGGATTGCAGGCTTTGTAATATTTCTACATCGTGGAAGAAAATTGCACCCCTCCAGTGGGGATGTACTATACATTTGCAAATGAAAGTCTTTCCAGTTAAAGGACTCTCTTTCCGGTTCTCATTTTTTTGACAGCAACATGCTTTCACGGCACCAAAAAGAATAATTAACACAGCTAGCTTACGTAAGACAGTCCTGAATTCTAACAAGAAAATCCATACAGAATACCTGGCATAGTTTCTTTAGCTTATTGACTACCACAGACTTCTAAAAACACATATGCTGAAAACAGATTGTCTATAAATATAGAATTAACGAACACCAAGGTGCCCATGGTTGTATTCCAACACGGGGAATGTTTGAAACGGTTGCTGTACAATATTGATGGCATTGAACAAACAGTGAAGCAATAAAGTTGAGAATGTTATTTTGAGATTATTCCACTGAAGTGGTTCTCAGATACCTGACTTGATTATGTTTCACTGAGATAAACAAAGAGGGCCGTTTCCTTATGATAAAACTCTAGGCTAGGGGTAGGCAATCTTGACTCTTTTATGACTCGTGGACTTCAGCTCCCAGAATTCCTGAGCCAGCATGGCTCAGCTTGGAAACCTCTCCCTTTCCTCTCAGCGTGGCTGGCTCAGGAATTCTGGGAGTTGAGTCCACACATCTTAAAGTTGCTGAGGTGGAAAAACAATGGACTAGGGCAGAAATAGGCAACCTTGGCTCTTTTATCACTCGTAGACTTCAACTCCCAGAATTTCTGAGCCAGCATGGCTCAGCTCGGAAACCTCTCCCTTTCCCCTCAGCGTGGCTGGCTCAGGAATTCTGGGAGTTGAAGTCCACGAGTCATAAAAGAGCCAAGGTTGTCTACCCCTGCACTAGTCATTTGGGACAGAATGAAGGCATTAGTAGCACAGATATTATAAAAGAAAGTCAAGATAGGTATAACAGTGTAAAAAAAAAAACCCCCACAGAGGTGACCTTGGAGAAACCATGCAAAAGCAGTTTGTCAAAATATGATTTAAGTTCAGAACAGGAAGAAAACTAGAACGAAACTCAGATTGGCTGTGCTTTACCTCTCGGAGGGGTGGGGGGAGAAATAGTCAGTTTTTCATGTTCCTGCTACTTTAGCCTATATAAGTTTAAAAATTACCTGTGGAGTCATTGGTGCTCTCTGAGCTTGGAGGTTTTGTTGCAGATGTTTCATTGCCCAACTAGGTAGGTACAATTAAACTACTCATTACTAGTTGGGTAATCAAAGAAAACCACCAAGCTCAGAGAGCGGCAAAAACACCACAGTTCTAGAAAAAGTACAGAGAAGAGCAACAAAGATGATTAGGAAACTGGAGGCTAAAGCATATAAGGAACGGTTGCTAGAATTGGGTATGTCTAGTTTAATGAAGAGAAGGACGAGGGGGGACATGATAGCAGCCTTCCAATATCTCAGGGGCTGCCCCAAAGAAGAGGGAGTCAAGCTATTCTCCAAAGTGCCTGAAGGCAGGACAAGAAGCAATGGATGGGAACTTCCTTCTCTTCTGAAAGCAATAATAATAATAACAACAACAATAACAACAACAATAATAAAGTTGGAAGGGACCTTGGAGGTCATCTAGTCCAACCCCCTGATCAGGCAGGAAACCCTATACCATTTCGGAAAAATGGCCGTCCAGTCTCTTAAAAACTTCCAGTGTTGGAGCATTTACCGCTTCTGGAGGCAGGTTGTTCCACGGGTTAATTTTTCTGTCAGGAAATTCCTCCTTATATTCTAGGTTGCTTCTCTCCTTGATTAGTTTCCATCCGTCACTTCTTGTCCTGCCTTCAGGCACTTTGGAGAATAGCTTGACTCCCTCTTCTTTGGGGCAGCCCCTGAGATATTGGAAGACTGCTATCATGTCCCCCCTCATCCTTCTCTTCATTAAACTAGACATACTCAATTCCAGCAGCCGTTCCTTATATGTTTTAGCCTCCAGTCAACGCCTTCCTTCTATTATCACAGGACTGAAATTTCTATACTCATGATCTCATGATTTGGAAAATAAACTTCGGTTGAGGTAGCCTTTACTTCTGTTCCCCCCCCCCCAGTCACATAAAAACTGCTGACTCAAATTCAGTTTGTTAATCAACTACCTGTATTATTCCAAGATCCTTTTCACAGATAGATAGCGCTGCCAAACAAAACAGTCCCATTTTGAATCAGTGCATTCAGTTTGTTTCGTAAGCATTTTGCTCTATTCCTCTGTAAATTTAATTGTGTTATTTCCACCCCACTAATCTCGGCTATTAAGAATCATTTTGGATCTTATTTCTGTTTGCAGAGTATTAGCCAATCACGACTTTTATTTTCAGAAGGGCATACTTTTCATTTTATGATACTCTAAAATCTTTCCAGGTGCCGAAGTCAATATCTACCTGCTTTTGCAAGGCAGATGGGCAGTTTTAAAAATCTGATAAATAAAACAACAACTATACTCTGTTTTGGGAGGGGTCATTCACATCTTCTCAGTGGTTGGGTAGGAGAAACCAACAATGGTATTTTTTATTATTTCCTCTACTTCACTTTTTTTTTTAACTCAAAATACTCCATTTGAATCATTTCTGAAGACACTGCAATATCTGCCTTTTTCCAGTAATCTGCTAATCCAGTGTTTCCCAAACTTGACTATTTTAAGGCATGAGGGCTTCAACTCCCAGAATTCCACAGCCAGCAACGCTGGCTGTGGAATTCTGGGAGTTGAAGTCCACATGCCTTAAAATTGTCAAGTTTGGGAAACACTGTCATTGTCCAGGATTGACCAGGACCCTCAGATGTAATTCATCTGGCACTGAAAACTATAAATCATTGCAAGGAAATAAATACATATTTTTATTGAAGAACATAATTATGGAACTAAAAAGAAATTTTCTGACAGAACAATTAACCAATGGAATGGCTTGCCTTCAATAGTTGTGGGTGCTCCATCACTGGAGGCTTTTGGAAGAAACAGGGTCTCCTACTTGAGCTGGACTAGAAGACCTCCAAGGCCCCTTCCAACTCTTGTTATTCTGTTATAATTAAAGTTTATTAGTTCTGCCTATAGTATGATATGGTAGCAGTGTTCAAATATCTCAGGGGCTGCCACAAAGAAAAGAGGGAGTCAAGCTATTCTCCAAAATGCTGAAGCCAGGACAAGAAGCAACAGATGGAAACTAACCAAGGAGAGAAGCAACCTAGAACTAAGGAGAAACTTCCTGACAGTGGGAACAATTAACCAGTGGAACTAGCTGCCTCCAGAAGTTGTGAATGCTCCAACACTGGAAGTTTTTAAGAAGAGACTGGGCAGCCATTTGTCTGAAATGGTATTTTCCTGCCTGAGCAGGGGGTTGGACTTTATTATTGTTGTTATTATTGTTATTGTTGTTATTATTTCTCAGCATGCTGCCATTTTCATTCAGCAGCCGGTTAACCAATTTTTTTCTCTTCCTTTTATTTTGAAAATATCTGAATGAGTTCTTGGTATTCTTAGCGTCCTTCACCAACTTCAACTCATTCTGAGGTTCAGCTTTTCTGAGTTTAAGATGGTCTACAATTTTGGGCTAGCTGCTGACTTGTTCCTCTTTCTATTTCCTGTAAATGTTGTCTTTTTTTTCTCAGTTCCTTATTACAGTTTTTGGATAGTCCCGGTGGCTTGTGCTTCCTGTTCTCTCCCTTGCTGGAATTTTGTGGCAGCCATATTCTGAGCATTTATTTTTCTTTGGACCATCCAACCAGCCTTTTCTTCTCTGTAGTGCAGTGGTTCTCAACCTGTGGGTCGGGACCCCATTTGGGGTTGAACGACCATTTCACGGGGGTCGCCAAACAACGTAGTCTGCCATTTTTCCCCCCTTTTCCTTAGCTGTGCTACTCCCTTTTATTCTATTAGCCAATAGAATAGACTTTCTTGAATAGAGTCTAATTCTATTGGCTTTCAAAAGCCAATAGGAATTGTCCAGGCTGTCTCTGCCCTGCTGAGCCCGCCAAAAGTCCCATTCTGCAAACGGTGCTGCACCAGTTGAGCAGTCCTCGACTTACGACCGGTTGGGGGTCGCGGCATTAAAAAGGTTGAGAACCACTGCTGTAGCGCCTTCCTAGAATGACATCACAACTATTGTTCCTCTTACAAAAATCCATTTCCCTGCACTCAACTGCACCCAGCTGTAGTTTCCTTTACCATCAAGAACATTAGCATTACATGATCACTTTCCGTTAGTTCCATTTCACCAATAATGTTTTATCTGTCAGTTGGCATTAAATAAAATAGCTGCTTTTTTTCTACCTTCTGCCATTCCCTGACAGACAAAAGTCAATAAGGCAGGAGCAGCCATGAAGGGCCAAAAATTGTCTTCAGTTCAAAGCAGTAACACAACTTCATATTTTCTCTTTAAGGTCTCTGTTTTGGTTTTAGGAGGGGCCCTTCACATTTTCTCCATGATTGGGTGGGAGAAAAGAACAACCGTATTTTTATTATTTCCTTCTCTCCACTTACTTTAGACTCTTTACTGCCAACTTTCATTTATGAGCAAGGATACTTTCAATATATAATGTAATGGTGCAATTATTCTTCTCTTTCTATTACTTAGCTGAACTCAGATACATTAAAAGTTTTCATGATATCTCCGAACAAACGCCACAGAATATCTATTATATATTGTGATATTATAATATATATTATAGACCAGTGGTGGCAAACCTATGGCACGGGTGCCAGAGGCGGCACTCGGAGCCCTCTCTCTGGGCACGTGCACCGTCGCCCAGACCTAGGCCTTCAGCTGGGTTTTATAAAAACTTTTCGCTTTAGGCCGCTGCCGCTGTGTGCAAAAAAAAAAGAGGTTCAATCAATCAGTCAATTTCAACCTCGCGGGAAAAAATAAGATCTTGCAAAATTGGAATTGATTGATTGAACTTTTTAGGCCCACCCAGTCTGCCGTTACCACGGTAGTCACGCCCACCCAATGGGCCACACCCACCCAATGGGCCACACCCACCCAATGGGCCACACCCACCCGGCACTCAACGATGCATAAGTGGGTTTTGGGTTGCAGTTTGGGCACTCAGTCTCTAAAAGGTTCGCCATCACTGTTATAGACAGTGGAATGTGTGGTCTGATGAAAAGAAGGACTAGGAGTGATAATATTTGAGGGACTGCCACAAAGAAGAGGGGAGTCAACCTATTTTCCAAACCACCTGAAGGCAGGACAAGAAGTAACATGGGGAAGATCATTAAAGAGAGATTCAACCTAGAACTAGAGAGAAATTTCCTGACAATGAGAACTATTAACCAGTGGAATTGCTTGCCTCCAGAACTTGTGGGTGCTCCAACACTGGAGTTTTTAAAGAGGAGACTTGTCTGAAATAGTATATAGGGTCTACTGCCTGAGCAGTGGGTTGGACTAGAACAGGGGTAGGCAACCTTAGCTCTTTTATGACTCGTGGACTTCAACTCCCAGAATTCCTGAGCCAGCCACGCTGAGGGAAAAGGGAGAGGTTTCCAAGCTGAGCCAGGCTGGCTCAGGAATTCTGGGAGTTGAAGTCCACGAGTCATGAGGGGGGCCATAGTTCCCCCATGCTGGCTCAGGAATTCTGGGAGTTGAAGTCCATGAGTTATAAAAGAACCAAGGTTGCCTACCCCTGGCCTAGTCCATTGTTTCTCCACCTCAGCAACTTTAAGATGTGTGGATTCCAACTCCCAGAATTCCTGAGCCAGCCATGGCACAGCATGGAAACCTCTCCCTTTCCCCTCAGCGTGGCTCAGGAATTCTGGGAGTTGAAGTCCACGAGTCATAAAAGAGCCAAGGTTGCGTACCCCTGCACTAGAAGATATTCAAGATCTCTTCCAATTATGTTATTCTGTTATTCTCACTTTAATACATTGCAATTGTTTATTGATATAGTATCTGTAAATCTATCTCACATTTACATAACAAGCTTGTCTTCCCCTCCACCTCAACCCGATTTACAATAAATCCCACATCAAGCCAGCCACTCTATGCACCTGATGAAGTGAGCTATGACTCACAAAAGCCTATGACTTTTAATATAATTTGTTAATAGGAAAAGGTACCACCAGGCTCCTTTAATTACTTCTGTTTCTTCAGCAATATCCAAGTTATAAGAGAGATTCTCTCAGGTTTCTGTTATGCTTATTAAATTATACCTACCTTTCTTGTATTAAGTGTTTAAGATCCTCTTATTTAATTCTCGTGCACTGAGTATTAATCTACGCACAGTAACAACCGTGAGTGGTATGAGCCAATATTATTTCTTATTTGTCACTGAATAGTTTAAGCAGACTGACTTCAACACTCAAACGTGCTTTTCTACACGTTGAATGATTTACATTACAATATCTACAGCATAATCAATTCAGACAAAAGGCCTGAAGTTAAAAATGACAAAATAACATCAAAACCATCTGATCTGAGATTTAAAAAGAAACAATAGGTAACTAAATGGTTGCATTCAGGCATTCAAAGTTGTCCTGAACTGTTATGTTTTCAGTAATTTCCTAAATCTACATACACAGAAAGAGAGAGAGAGACAGACAGACAGACAGAGACATATACATATACAGCAGACTGAAGCAAAAATAAAATTCCAGGACACATATATTTTGACAGTTAATGTTAACTAGGAAAGTGATCTCAGACAGCTCAATAAAAATATCAATTCAGTGTGCAACAGTTTTTGAAGAAGAAAAGGACATTTTAAATAAGAAATCACTTGTCATTACATAGACAAATCCCTGCAGTTTTCCTGGCAGCATTTATGGAAGTGATTTGTCCTTACCTTCTTTCTAGGATCAGAACTCCTGGTTTCCCAGATTCCAGCCTGCTGCCTTTAACTAGCTCTGAAGAAATCACTACAAAAGAAATAATTACATTACTGTAATGCTTTCATATGAATGTATGGCTTACAATCCACCATGTGCAATTCTACTTCCTCGATGGAAAAGGCCATAATAGCAAGAAATGGGAAAGGGAAGGAATACCTTTGCTCTAAGAAGCACACCAATGTCTGGAACTTTCTAATTTACGAAAATAATGTTGAGTGTGGCGTTTTGGGTTAGGATTGGCTTCTCCTAAATGCACGTGGCTAAATGGGTCCATTTGCTGTGCATAATGAAGAGTTCCTTGCCAATGGTTAATTCTTGGAAGCAGGTGCTTGGAATAAACACAACAAAGCTATTCCTTCATGCTTTATTTGCAAGCATCTCTAGATGCTTTTGTTGACCCTGTTGGCAACAGAAGGCTAGTACAGGTAGTGCTCAACTTAGGATTCGTTTAGCAACCATTCGAAGCTACAACGGTACTGCAAAAGAACGGCCCTCCTGCTTAGGATTGTCACAGCATCCCCACGGTCACAAGACCAAAATTTGGACATTTGGAAACCGACATGCATTTGCAACAGCTGCAGCATCCTGGGGTCATGTAATCACAATTTGTGATCTTCCCAGCTGGCTTCTGATAAGCAAAGTCAGTGGGGGAAGCTGGATTCACTTAACAACTGCAGTGATTCATTTAACAACCGTGGCCCAAAAGATCGTGAAATCAGGCATGACTCACTTTAACAATCGCCTCGGTTAGCAATGGGAATTCTGATCGCAATTGTGGTTGTAAGTCGAGGGTTACCTTCTGATTCGGCAATGCTCCTAGCTCCAAACTTATGTAAACAAGAACACAGCACGTGTCTGGCTTTCTAAGACTTGTTCATTCTTAATTGTTTTGGATCAGTATTATTGCAACACATTCTCCTTCACACATGCTCAGCTCCAATTAATTATCTTGGCTTGAGCAACCAGTTATGATTTTTAATCCAGTTTTCAGTGTTTTCCAAGTTGGTTTAAACTACGCCTACGTCTTGCCCATATACTGTACAGAAATGCCCGCTGTGTTTGTAGATTGGCCAATCCACAATCGATCTGTTCATTTTAGAAATGTGTGTACTGTGTCTTTAACATCCATGGATATAACAAATTTAAAAAATCAGAACCACGCATATTAAGATTCTCATGAGATTATGACATTTTAAAGTAAACAGCTTCCTTATAAAGACACCCTTAAGCATAAAAATACTTGTCAGCCCTTCAAGATAGACCAGGTCAGGAAAGAGACTTTAGATAGAAGAGAATATTTGTAGCTCAGGGTTTAATAATAATGATAATGATGGTGATGATGATGATGTTGGAAGAGACCTTGGAGGTCATCTAGTCCAACCCCCTGATCAGGCAGGAAACCCTATACCATTTCAGACAAATGGCTGTCCAGTCTCTTCTTAAAAACTTCCAGTGTTGGAGCATTCACCACTTCTGGAGGCAGGTTGTTCCACCGGCTAATTTTTCTGTCAGGAAATTCCTCCTTATATTCTAGGTTGCTTCTCTCCTTGGTTAATTGTTCTGTCAGGAAGTTTCTCCTTAGTTCTAGGTTGCTTCTCTCTTTGGTTCTTGTCCTGCCTTCAGGCATTGTGGAGACGAGCTTGACTCCCTCTTCTTTGGGGCAGCCCCTGAGATATTGGAACACTGCTATTATGTCCCCCCTCATCCTTCTCTTCATTAAACTAGACATACCCAATTCCAGCAACCGTTCCTTGTATGTTTTAGCCTCCAGTCCCCTGAACATCTTTGTTGCTCTTCTCTGTACTCTTTCTAGAGTCTCAACATCTTTTGTACATCGTGGTGATCAAAACTGGATGCAGGATTCCAGGTGTGGCCTTACTAAGGCATTGTAAAGTGGTATTAATACTTCACGTGATCTTGATTCTATCCCTCTGTTAATGCAGCCCAGCACTGTGTTGGCTTTTTTGGCAGCTGCAGCACACGGCTGGCTCCTATTTAAGTGATTGTCCACTAGGACTCCGAGATCCCTCTCACAGTTAGGTACCCCCTATACTATACCTGTGCATTTTATTTTTCTTGCCTAAATGCAGGAAGGTTGGGGCTGGGTGGCCCAGAGCAAGTCCAAGAAGATGGATGGATGGATGGATGGATGGATGGATGGATGGATGGATGGATGGATGGGTGGGTGGGTGGATGCTGCAGCAGGGAGCGAATACAGCCAGTTGTGAGTTGAGGGCTTGGGAGGTGTGGTGCAGGCTTACACACAGGTGCAGGAAGCCAGGGGACAGATGATGCAAACATAGAAAGGCCAGGGATGGAAAAGGGGTAGTTATTTTTTCCCCTCATGCCTTTTCCTTTTTTATTATTTTGCATTTTATCTCTCGTCTGAAACCTAATAAGGTTGCTTTCATTTTTACTTGCGTTAAAATTGCAGGTTCTGTTCAATGTTAAATGTAATAAAAATAGATTTATTAATTTTATTACATTTAAAAAAAAGGAAGACCACAGATGGATGGGGTGGCTGGGCATGAGTGCAAGAAGGGGGAGGGGATGGACAGCGTGGTGCAACTGCGGGAAACATGGACTTAACCAGAGGGACTTGCAATCTTCCCTGCCAGCTTTGACTTTTCTTGTGGGAAGCCGTTAGGGAAGATCACAAACAGGATGCTGCTACCCTTGCAAGTTTAAGCTGGTTGCCAAATGCCCAAATTGTGTTCACATGATAGTGGTGTTGGAAGAAAAGTCTTCATCATGGTTCAGTCCAAGCCGGGGATAAACAACATGGCGACTGCTTTAGAAAGAAGGTTGCAGTTTATTGAAGATCAGAGCCAGACAGGAAGATGGTTCTGGCAGAGAAGAGAGAAAAAAAGGTCTGAGCATATGTAGGGAATGGGTTTTTATACCCTCTGGAGCCTTTTGTTCTGAGTGGTTTCCTGTTCCTGTGGCATGAACTTTGACCTGAGTCTGAGTATGCTTTTCTGGTATTCTGATGGTGATGGGTTAATCTTATTATGTCCCAAAGGTCATATCCTGCTTCCCTGGTGCTGGGCCTAAGGACTCTTAGAGTTTGGGTGAGGTATGCAGATTTTAGGTGTCTTTGTCTTCCTAAGCTTCTAGCTCCAACTTTCCTGAATGGTCTGCATCTGCATTTCTACAGAGCTGGTTTCTGCTTGGGGGAGGGAGACTTGGGACTATTAAGAAAACTGGGCATGCTTTCCTGCCTCTTTAAGATCCTTTGAGGAAATATATTTTTCTGCCCTTTTAATATTTCCTCCTCTGGGGGGGGGCTGACCTCCCACAGTGGTCACAGAACTTCTAGCTAATTCCTAATTTGTACAGTTGCCGAACAAGTGATCAGTAAGTGAGGACTACTTTTACTTAAAGAATTATAAGTACATGTATCAAACAAAGCAAAAGGTGTAAAGTGTGGGGGGAAATGCACGCGCAGCAAACTGCCATGCTGTTCCCCCCCACAAACCTCATAACCTTTTGATACCCTTTGTCCTAATGAAGCAGCCAGAAGGTCATCCACTTTTGCCTCACCTACCTAAACAGATAATATGCTTAAGTTACTTCCTATCTCTTCCTGCCTTTGTCAGTTCTTTCTCCTTTTGATCTACCTGTATTTGTTCTTATCTGGTCTTTGATCATGTAATGTGTTACTAGAAAATAGTTGCTTATACTGTATGAAGGAATTTTCCAATGAGGAAACTTTATGTCAGCATCTAATGGTTAAACTTATGAATGTAAAATGTCAGCATTTAATGGTAAAGCCTATGTATGTAAAAAGTATATAAAACCCAATAAACACACAGAGATTCTCATGCTGTCTCAAGCTGTGACAAGCAGCTCTGCAGCAGCTTCAAATCTCTGCTCAAGACATGCCTGAGTCTTTTTCTTAGCGTCTTACAGTAAAGGGACAGAAGAAGAAAAGCAGCACAGTTTGGGCACATAGATACTTCGAATATTTTAACATCTGACAGTATTTTCCCTCTGGCAATATTTGAAAAACTATCAGTCCTTGAACTGATAGCAGCCGTTATCTTTATTAAAGATTTAAGAATTTCACCTAAGTGAAAATGGAACAAAAGCTTCTATATCAGCAATTCTCAGTCTTTCCCCTTTACCTCAGGGGTGTCCAACCTTGGCCACTGGTGGACTTCAACAAGTCCATGTTGGCTGGGGAATTCTGGGAGTTGCAGTGCACCCTAGTCTAAAAATGGCCAAGGTTGGAAACCCCTGCTTTACGTTGATCAGTACATCTGGCTTTTCTGCACTTTTTACAAAAAAAAAAAAAAAGAGCTTTCTTTACACTGCTGTACAACAATTGTTTATAGTTTGCAGCCCAAAACACTCAAAAAACTAAAGCTATTTTTAAGGGACAAATGGTCAAAACAGTGTGAGATCACTCAGTCTTTTAATACTCCCGTCCCAAATCTTGTAAGGTTTTGAATGAGTAACCGAAATATTTAAAACTCTGGTGGTCTTGTAAGATTTTAAGTATCTTTTTAAAGATTTATTCTTGGCAGCTTCACAGGAAACACAGTTGAGGTCCTCCATAATCCCCCTGCCTACAGGTTGGAATTAATATTCAACCATTGTTAAAAAGCTTAGGGTAAAAATAAATTAGCAGCTGGAAATAAAAAGCAATTTTATGCCTTCATAAATGTCTTCATGTGCTGCAAATTACAGCTCTCCTAAGGCAAGGATTTTGCAGAATAAGAGTCATGAAGGTGAATTTCCCAAACAATCCCTATTTCAAGGACCCCCTTAGCTTTCCGAGGGGATGTACTAGGAATCATGAAGAAAGTGGAGAGCAAAACCAGTATCTTAATCCAGGGGTCTTCAAACTTGGCCCTTTTATGACTTGTGGACTTCAACTCCCAGAATTCCTCAGCCAGGAACCTTGGAGGTTATCTAGTCCAACCCCCTGTTCAGGCAGGAAACCCTATACCAGTGGTTCTCAACCTTTCTAATGTCGCGACCCCATAATACAATTCCCCATGTTGTGGTGACCCCCAACCACTTACACATCACCGGGTGCTAGGGGCATGGCCAAAGAAAAGGAGAAAATGGCGGACAGCCTTGTTTGGCGACCCCCGTGAAAAGGTCGTTCGACCCCAAATGGGGTCCCGACCCACAGGTTGAGAACCACTGCCCTATACCATTTCGGACAAATGGCTGTCCAGTCTCTTCTTAAAAACTTCCAGTGTTGGAGCATTCACCGCTTCTGGAGGCAGGTTGTTCCACTGATCAATTGTTCTGAATGTCAGGAAATTCCTCCTTAGTTCTAGGTTGCTTCTCTCCTTGATTAGCTTCCCTCCGTTGCTTCTTGTCCTGCCTTCAGGCGCTTTAGAGAATAGCTTGACTCCCTCTTCTTTGGGGCAGCCCCTGAGATTTTGGAAGACTGCTATCATATCACACATTACACGTGAAGCATTAATGTTTTTATGTTGCTTATCCTGCTTGTTAAGCCTGTTCTTACGTGCAGCTGATACTTTGCATGGCTGGTCCCTGATGGGATCTCTGGGTGCGACATCTTCAAGTCCTCCATCTTGTCTGTCGTCCTGAGCTTTGCTCTTAGAAATCACATTGCACACTCACAATCTGGTGATCACCTGGCAGAAAAGAGTGTTTGGTTCTTTAGGGGAGTGGTCTAGCTCCCAAGTGTGCTGGTGTGCTGGTCTTTCTTCAATTGTAGTTCTTAGAATCATACGGCTGGAAGGGACCTTGGAGGTCTTCTAGTCCAACCCCCTGCTCAAGGCAAGGAGACCTTATACCAGTGGTGGCGAACCTATGGCACGCATGCCAGAGGTGGCACTCAGAACCTTCTCTGTGGGCATGCCCGCCATGCCCCGGAGATGGCAACTGCCTCTCTTCAACCAGCTGTCCGCTAACTCGCCAAGGTCCCAGGTGGCCGGATGCATCCAGCATGGCTGGTTTCCCTCCCCCCCATCCCATCCCTCCTAGCCTCGCATGCTCTCTGTTATGGTTCCGGCTAATGAAACACTTCAAAGAACTTCCAGTCATTTATTGTTACAAAATGTCGGCACAGGCATAACGGAGGTATGCCAAGATCTAAATTCTCCTCCCCCGAGCAATTAAATTATTAGCATGTTCCCTCCCTAAATTAGCAGTCATGTATCACGTTATCCAATCAGTGTGAAGATCAAAGGTTTCCTTCCTCTCTTTTTCCCGGGCTTTTCCCCCCACCCTCTTTTGCTCTGCATTAACTCTAAAGATACCAGACAGTTCTGCATATTGTCAAAGCAAGAATATAAAGTATTTGCAGCGTTGACACTCTCTTTTTCCCAACCCACTGCATCGCCTCCTCATCTGTCAGCTGGCCATCCAGCTCAGAGGCGGGTTCTCTGAACTGCTGGTGGCGGGCTGCGGAGCCCCAGAGTGTGCCCGTTAAGGGGTCGGCAGGCTCTGGCTGCTGACGGACACTGTTGGCCCCCATGTGCTTGCTGGCCTCTGTGTGCGGGGGCCCATGGTGTCAGGCAGAAGCCACCCCAGCCTCTGTGTCGCCTTGCCCTGCGACAATGGCACCCCCACCCTGCCTCACCTTGCCTCACCCCATAGGACGAGCCTCCTGCCCACCACCCCACTTGCCAGAGACCCCCTGGATCTCCCCCAGCCCTGCCCGGCCCCCACAGGCATCCCTCCCCACGAGCAACATCGAGGTGACTACGCCCACCCTGGCCACACCCACCCAGTCTGCCATGATCACCAGGAGCCACGCCCACCCAGTGGGCCATGCCCACTTGGCACCCGGCGATAAATAAGTGGGTTTTGGGTTGCAGTTTGGGCACTCGGTCTCTAAAAGGTTCGCCATCACTGCCTTATACCATCCTGGTCAACTGGTTGCCTAATCTTTTCTTGAAAACTTCCAGTGAGTGGGAATTACTGTATTATGTCAGGCTCTTTTTTTTTTTTTTTTTTTTGCAGGAATGTTTTAAATTTTCAGGTATGTAGAGAGTTTGCTTTGATTTTTTTTCAGTTTGGAAAGAATTAGTATTCTTTCCCACCAAGAATAGAGGATTAAAGAACATCCATTAGCGGAAAAATAGGATTTGCATGTTTGAAATCTTAGATTGCTTCCCGGTTAAAAAGATTTTAACGCAGAATTCATTTGGCTTTAAAAGAGTCCGAAAGTAGGCTTTGTTGCTTTCCTTGATGGAGTTTGGAAATTGAGTATTAACCAAGAGGCTTTAGTGCAGTGTTTCTCAACCTTGACCATTTTAAGGCATGTGGACTTCAACTCCCAGAATTCCACAGCCAGCAATGCTGGCTGTGGAATTCTGGGAGTTGAAGTCCACATGCCTTAAAATGGTCAAGGTTGAGAAACACTGCTTTAGTGGCAGATGAAGATGAATGAAATCAAAGCAAGGGCTTTTGACCCCTGAATTCATACTTAGTTGTGTCCTGTATTTGCATAATACCTTTGCTTAGATTACAAGGTCACAAAAACACCGGTCAATTAGATTTAAATAGCTGAATTTTAATCCTCCAAGCCTATTAAAGCAATGATATTTGGGCTACTATGTTCAGCAGAGCTAATTATAGACACATTCTTGCTTCCTGAGTGAAATAATTAGGGATGGTAAATGGTTAAAAAAGAATCTGTGATTCAGATAGGTCTCACGAAAAACTGCTATCACTTGAGAAGCTTGTCCTTTTCTTAATGAAATTGAGTTCAAGGACTCTTGGTTCTCAAGTTTCCACAGTGGGTTCTAAACCCACATTTCATATCTACCCCTCTTACTGACCTCCCCTTGTTTAATTTACAGAATGGTGAATTTTATACTAATGAGACAGCGTGAAAGAAGCATGGAGCAAAATCGTGATCTGTGCGGCTGCTGCTTCCTCATTTAATACGTTCCCTGCAAAAAAAAAGCAGACCCTCGGCCAGTGTATAGCATCACAAACGCAGCGTGACTGATTTGCAACACCCCACAACCACAACCCATTACTCGCAGTTGTGGGTTGTCTTCTACCTCAGCAGTGGTGCTTTCAGCTGGGCCTTCAGTAAGAGCAGCAGGCTCAGATGTGATCCAGAGCTCCAGGCTAAAATATTTTCAGGATGGTGTGGGTAGTGAAATTGCTTTGAGTTAGTTAATACAGGTAGTCCTCGACTTAACAACAGTTTGTTTAGTGACTGTTCAAAGTTACAGTGGCACTGGAAAAAGTGACCTATGACCATTTTCACACTTAACGGCCATTGCAGCATCCTCGTGGTCATGTGATCAAAATTTGGACCCTTGGCAACCGACTCGTGTTTTTGACAGTCGCAGTGTTATAGGCTCATGTGATCAACTTTTGTGATCTTCTGACAAGCAAAGTCATTGACTCTTGAGATAATGCAACCGTCATAAATACACACCAGTTGCCAAGTGCCTGAATTTTGATCACCGGGATGCTGCAACGGTCGTATGTGTGAAAACTGGTCATAAGCCACGTTTTTTCCAGTGCCGTTGTAACTTTGAAAGTTCACTAAACGAACGGTTGTAAGTCAAGGATTGCCTGTAATATGAAGAGAGCATCGAATTCCTTCTGTAAGCCATCATAGTTGGGGGGGGGGGGGAAATTGGCAAGTTTCTTAGAGATACCTGAAATTGTTTGCAAAGAAGAGTGGTGACCTCATGTTCATAAAATGGACCAGATATCTACAGTATGGTATTGAGTTCACAGAACTAGCCAACGGGTTTATATTATTAGCTAGGGGCACCTGTATGATGATGTTTATGATGACAATGTTATCCATTCAGTTGCGTCCGACTCTTGGCGATTCTATCGGCCAGATCTCTCCACATCTATAGGCACATATGTGCCTGTAGGATGTGATCAAAAAGGTCCAGATGGCAGTCCTAGTGGTACAATCCAAGATTTGTCTGTTTGATATATCTGTCATGCGTGCCATATGCTGTATGTTTTTATTTGTATGCATATATAATATATCTTTTAATTGGTGTGTAGTTTGCATTGTGGATAGCATTCAATTTCATTGTGAGAAAAACAACACAATAAAGATATTCTAATTCTAATATACATACATAATTCTAATGTACATAGAAAACAGGCAGAGCTTAGAATAGATTATGCTGTTATGTTTGCTAGCTGCATTTTTTGGGCTGATGCTTATACCCACGGTGTGTTATTAACCAACATTAACAGTTTGCATATGTGATTGGTACAGTCAAAATAGAAGAGTACTTACGCTATTTTAAGGGGAATATGGAATGGGAAAGCTCTCTGTTTTTAATGTTATAACTAGTCCTGTACCAAATCCACTAAATGAATGAATACATAATGATATCTGAGTTCTTAAAACTCCAGGGCCTTTTAAACTCTGTGTACTTGTTAAGAAAAATAGATTTACCAGCCTAAACTGCTCGTTGTGCAAAAGGGCAGAGTATTTGACTCTAACAAAAATATTAAGCAGTCAACGGCGTTCTTTTCCATTTCTGTGTTTTTTTTATAAGCACAAAATAGTTTAGAACTATGACAAACAATTGGAAGCGTCAGAAATCTAACAGACCGTGATTCCCTTTTGTTCTGCCCTTAGGAGAACCTTGTTAACATACCTATCTGCGAAGATTTAACTCCAGGATCCGCACCCAGGATCTGTTTCGCCTCGTTTCACAAGGACGGCATTGTTTCAGTAAGTGAGAGTTCTTTTATCTTTTTCAGGGTTTCCAAATAACTCACAGGCAGATGATACAGCAGAAACCAAACGCATGACTTCGATTCTTCCAATGCATCTGGCTGAGGATACGCAGCATAGCTGACGATAGAAATAAAGGGGGCAGACATTTTCCCAAGTATCAATCTGTGGCCAAAATTGCCACTTTAATCAAAGATAGGAGTATTATGAAGGCAAGGATAAAATCTAAAAAAAAAAAAGGAAAAAAAGAAAAGCAGCACAGTACACCAGATTGCAAAGCCAAGTAACTACAGTATTATCCATTTAGCATTGCAGTGGTCTGACGCTGGTGAGAAAACTAACAACCAATCAGTGGTCTAGTCAGTGTTACCAAGTAAACATCTCCATGTGGGAGTTAGGATATTGTGCGGAAGAAGAGTTTATAGTCAGAAAGACTGCATACCAGTTATATGGGTTAGTTTTCAAAAAAAGATTAGTCCTACATAGGCAATGTACTGTATTTGCCCGAAAATAAGACTGGGTCTTATAATTAACTTTTGCTCCAAAAGACACATTAGGGCTTATTTTCCGTTAGGTCTTATTTTGGGGAAAATACGGTACTAAATGTGTCCGTCTGGCAGATAATCTTAACTGGGGCTTATTTTTGGGATGGGGCTTATATTATGAGCATCCTGAAAAATCATGCTAGGGTTTATTTTCTGGTTGGGTCTTATTTTCAAGGAAACAGGATAGGTGGAAAGCCACGTTAGTCTGTGGTAGCCTTTTTTCAGGCTAATAAATTTTACTAAAAGGCATAATTTTGGGGCGGGTATTGACAAACGACTCACTAACACAAAGAATGACACCAGACCCACACTCAGTAAAACCACACAGGAAGTCACCACCACACATCCACGCAAAAAGCAAACCCAAAGCCACACCGATGATGAGGCACAACCACAAACCAGAAGTCAGACCACAGCTGCATCATTAGCCACTTTAAGCCCCTCCAATCCATACTTTATTTATTTATTTATTTCTAAAATTTATATGCCGCCCAATCCCAAGGGATTCAGGGCGGCGTACAAAATTTAAAACAATAATATGACAATAAAACAATAAAATAAATACATTCATACAGCGTGTCCGATCATATCCCACCCCCCACCCCCCGTGGACATCAGCCCCAGGCCTTCCGGAACAGGAGAGTTTTAATGGCTTTCTTAAAGGCCGGCAGGGTGGGAGTAGTTCGAATCTCGGGGGGGGGGGGGGAAGTTGATTCCACCAGGTCGGAGCCACCACAGAAAAGGCCCTTCCCCGAGGGCCCGCCAGCCGACATTGTCTGGCCGACGGGACCTGAAGGAGGCCCAATCTGTGGGACCTCACCGGTCTCTGGGAACTGTGCGGCAGTATGTGGTCCTGTAAGTAACCTGGTCCTATGCCATGAAGGGCTTTAAAGGTGATAACCAACACCTTGAATTGCGTCCGGAGACCCACAGGAAGCCAGTGCAGCTTGCGGAGGATAGGTGACACGTGGGCATACCTTGGCGCGCCCACAATCGCTCTCGCGGCTGCATTCTGAACCAACTGCAGCCTCCGAACGCTCTTCAAGGGTAGCCCCATGTAGAGCGCGTTACAGTAATCCAGTCTTGAGGTGACAAGGGCTTGAGTGACCGTGAGTAAAGCCTTCCGGTCCAAATAAGGCCGCAACTGGTGCACCAGGCGAACCTGGGCAAAGGTCTCCCTGGCCACAGCCGATAGATGTTGTTCCAAATTTAGCTGTGAGTCCAGGAGGACACCCAAGTTGCGTGCCTGCACTGAGGGAGGTAAATTTACCCCTCCCCAGTACTAATGATGGACCATCAAGTTGACCTTTGGGAGGCAAGACCCAGAGCCACTCGGTCTTGTCAGGGTTAAGTCTAAGCCTGTTCACCCCCATCCAGACCCTCACATCTTCCAGGCACCGGCACATTACGTCGACTGCTTCACCAAAAGGACACGGGGTGGAGATATACAATTGGGTATCATCCGCGTACTGATGATACCTCACCCCGTGTCGCCGAATGATCTCACCCAGCGGTTTCATGTAGATGTTAAAAAGGAGGGGGAACAGGACCGAGCCCTGAGGCACCCCATGATCGAGGCGCCTAGGGGTCAATCTCTGTCCGCCCGCCAACACCGACTGTGACCTGTCAGAGAGGTAGGAGGAGAACCACCGCAATAAGGTGCCGCCACCCCCACTTCTCCGAGACGACGCAGAAGGATACCATGGTCGATGGTATCGAAAGCCGCTGAGAGGTCAAGAAGCACCAAGATAGAGGAATGACCCCTATCCCGGGCTCGCCAGAGGTCATTGGTCAGTGCGACCAAAGCATACATGAAGCAAACTAGCATCCACCATGAAGATGAGGCACGACTACGAACATGAAGCCAAAAAATAGCAAGGCAGCCCATCATCTTAAATCCCCCTGCAACTCAGACTAACCTGAGCACAACAAAGCCCCCACCCAAACAGAACACTCCCCCATCCAATCAGAGCACAGCCAACCCCCCATCCAATCAGAGCACAGCCAAACCCCTAACCAATCAGAACACACCTCCACCCAATCAGAACACAGCCAAGCTCCCACCCATCAGTTCATACCTCCACTGGCAGTTAAAAGGAAGAAACAGCTAAGACCACACATTGCTCCTCGAAGCACGAAGCTGAAAACACCAGCCTGAAGATGACGAATGAGACTTCGTCGAAATGTCGCCAAGACACTTCCAATTTTACGTGGGAGAAAACCCAAATAACCAAAGACCTACATACAAACACCTGCGAAAACCTCAGAAAACATATATAGCAAGATTTTTTTTTCCTGTTCAACTTATTTATTGTTATTTAAGAGATGGATGCCAGGTTTGCCTCCTTCCTTCCAGTTAATACTCATCAGGAATCAGGTGCTTAAGTATGTTTCCATCCTCCTCATAGAGCATCATCTGCATCAGGCAAGGGAGCCTGAAGCCCCAAATTAGGTGTAATGGGTGATGCATAGCTACCATAGGTCTGTCTTTTTTCATAGCTTCTAGTAAAAAAAAAGGTTGGTTTCAGTTGCCCAATCCTATATTTGGTTTAGCTCTGATCCACAGCAGTGTAACAAGAAAGGAGCTGGATCTTCACTCTTCTAGCAGTTAAGAAAATTTGGCGTTTGCACTATCTCCATTTTGGAGTCATTAACCAAATGAAAAACGGGGGATAGAAATATAAGTAAACAGAAACTGTTCCTACATTAAATTAGCCGCTGCCCTTTGAGAGTTTCCCTGGTCTATTTTAACCTGTTTTCTTGCTGTCTTCTTTTGCGGAGTAACAGTCCATTGCTCTGATTCATTGCATCTCTCTTGGGAAAATAGAAGCAGTCTCTCTTACAAGTACCTGAACAAAAGTGCTTACTGGACCCACTATGTGGATCTGCAAAACGTTTCTCAATTCCTGCAGGGCGGATTTTAGTCTTTCCCTCCGGGCTTAGAGCAGGGGTCCCCAACCCCCGGCGACATACCAGCACCGGTTTGCGGCACGCCAGAAACCGGACCGCACAAATGAGCGAAGCCCCATCCGTGCACACATGGGACGCAGGCAGCAAATGAAACCATGCTCCCAACCATTTGCAGAAAAGTCTCTCTCCATGGAACCAGTCCTCAGTGCACAAAGGTTGGGGGCCTTTGGGCTAAAGACTGTCTTGAGAGGACCCAGGACCAGTGGTGGGATTCAGCCGGTTCGCACCACTTCAGCAGAACCGGTAGCTAATTTTTTGTTGCCCAGGCCCAAAATGGACTTCTGGAAGCGGCGTCCACACAGAGAACCGGCTGTTACCATATTTGAATCCCGCCACTGACTATACTGCTATTTATTTGTTTCCCTGTTCAATTTATTTGCCGCCTAACTTGCTGTAGGGCTACTCTAGGCGGCTTAAAATAATAAAAAGGAAGAAAAATGAAAAGTGAATAAATAGAACAAAAGTAAAATAATAAAACAATAAAATACAAAAGAACAAAACAAGAATTAATGCATCGATACAATAGCAGTAGCACTTAGACTTATATTGTAACGATGCTAAGAAAAAGACTCAGGCATGTCTTGGGCAGTGGTTTGAAGCTGCATGACACATCTTCACACAGCTTCTCCAACTCTGAGTTTATTGTTTTTTATATACTTTTTACATACATAGGCTTTACCATTAACTGCTGACATTTTACATTTAGAAGTTTAACCTTTAGTTGTTGACATAAAGTAATTGAAAAATTCCTTCATATAAGCAATTATTTTCTAGTAACACATTACCTGTTGAGAGCAGGTAAAAACAAATACAGGTAAATTAGAAAAGGAGAAAGAACTGATAAAGACAAGAAGAGATAAAGACAGGAAGAGATAAGGGGGAACTTATTATTTAGGTAGGTAAGATATTAAGTCAAAAGGGGGTGATCTTTTGGCTGCTTCCTTGGGACAAAGGGTATCAAAAGGTTATGAGGTTTGTGGGGGGCAATGCATGGCAGTTTGCTGCACGTGCAAATTCCTCCACATTATATACCGCTTCCCAGTGCTTCCCAGCCCTCTCTAAGCGGTTTACAGAATCAGCCTGTTGCCCCCAACAATCTGGGTCCTCATTTTTACCGACCTTGGAAGGATGAAATGCTGAGACAACCTTGAGCCGGTCAGGATCGAACACTTGGCAATGTGAGCAGAGTTAGCCTGCAATACTGCATTCTAACCACTGCACCACCACCATCACAAAAAAGATGGATGGCTAGAGAGCTAGAGTTTGAGTCTACCATCTCCAGTGTGGAACTCGCCCATTTGCTGCCAAGGTCAGTCAGCAGAGCTATCCTTCCAAAATGCCTTCAACTCCAACTCAGTTTGAGTTTGTCATTTTTTTTTTTCCTGGGCAAATAGGCACGCTTCCAGTAGAACAGGATGTGCAGTTCCCTTCCGTGCATTTTTTTTTTCAAAAGAAAAAGCAATCTAAAAATAAAAATTCACAAAAGGCCAAGAACCAGATGGACAATAAGAAGCTTCTGGGTGAAAAGGGGCACCTGTGGGAAACATATTGGAAATTCCAGGTTTGAATTCAACACATTATGTCCGCATTTCTCAACCTTGGACGCTTTCAAATGTGTGGATTTCAACTCCCAGAATTCTTTGCTGGCTAAGGAATCCTGGGAGTTGAGGTCTGCCCATCTTAAAGTTGTTGGAGTTGAGAAAGGCTGGTCTAGCTATTGAACGAGGATGGCAGGTGACAAAAAATGCCAGTGGGCATGTCCAATTCTAGGTGAGTGTGCCGCGTGCTACCTGCATTACAGCTACAGAGTGTCAGTCTCACCTAAAATTCTGGGAGCAGAAATCCCACATCTGAAAGTTGCCAGGGTTGAGGAACACTGCATTAATCTATCATTTAAACGTTGGAATAAATGCTCTGAAAAGCCTGGATGAAATAGAGCAAGGTTAGGGCTTTAGTTGAATCAGGTTGGTTGGTAGATGGTTAAAAGTGTGCTGTTTAATCCTAGTGATTATATTTCTTTGTAATCTTTGTGCATTCAGAGAATTCTCTCTGGCTAGAAACCATAACAGATGGAGGGTGAGTGTGTAGCGTGCCACCTGCATTAAAGGTACAGAACATTAGTCCTGCCTAAAAATTCCGTGCTCATTTGTGGCCTATAAAACATATAAAACCAGTGCACATAAATGCACTCATTAGCCCCCTCCCGTCAAGATCAGGCATCTAATGGAATCAATCCCTGGCTTAAAAAAAGATACTATTAAGGCACAAGCTTTTGTGAGCTTCCACTCAGATGCATCGAAAAGCTAGACTGTTAGAGGATTTAAATTGAGAAGGAGAGAGGGAGGGGCAGACAGATTGATTATGCAAATGCAGATTGCATGTGAGATATTAAGAATTGTAATGTGTTAAAAAAAAACCTTGTATTTGTTAAGAACTTTTGAGAGAGCAGAATGTATTTTGATGGGTGTGGGTTTGTTGATTGATTGGTTTTATTTTATTTATATCCCGCCTTTTATTCTTTTTACAAATAACTCAGTCCAGCATACCTTCGTCCTGTTTACCCACAGCAACAACCCTCTGAGGTGGGTTGGGCTGGGAGAGAGTGACCGACCCAAGGTCACCCAGTTGGCTTTCACATTCATGACTAGAACTCACATTCTCCTGGTGACTGGCCCAAAGTCACATCAGCCAAATGTCATGGCTTAAGGCGGGACTTGAACTCACAGTCTCTTGCTTTCTAGGCTTAACCACTAGACCAGGGGTAGGCAACCTTGGCTCTTTTATGACTCGTGGACTTCAACTCCCAGAATTCCTCAGCCAGCCATGGCGCAGCATGGAAACCTCTCCCTTTCTCCTCAGCATGGCTGGCTCAGGAATTCTGGGAGTTGGAGTCCACACATCTTAAAGTTGTTGAGGTGGAGAAACAATGGACTAGACCAGGGGTAGGCAACCTGGGCTGTTTTATGACTCGTGGACTTCAAGTGCCAGATGCACTTATCGTGTTTCCCCGAAAATAAGGCCTACACCAGTGGTGGCGAACCTGTACCACGCGTGCCAGAGGGGACACTCGGAGCCCTCTCTGTGGACATGCGTGCCTCTTTGGCTAAATTTTCGCAAGAAAAAGCCATTTCTCAAGCCCCTTCCTAGCCAAAACAAGCCTCCAGAACGAGTACGCTGTTTTCAGCTTTGAATTATATCAAATCTGATACCAGAAACAGAGTAACAGATGACCCGAGTGCTGCATGTGTTGCTTTCAAACTTACAAAGTATAAGCCAAATTCAGACAAATTATTGGCATGCATACAACAACAAAAATCACATGAATTGTTCAAAAGCATGCCAAA
Organism: Crotalus tigris; assembly: GCF_016545835.1. Taxonomy (NCBI): domain Eukaryota; kingdom Metazoa; phylum Chordata; class Lepidosauria; order Squamata; family Viperidae; genus Crotalus; species Crotalus tigris. Next base: position 615,556 of record NW_024100516.1, on the reverse strand, counting down.
TGCAAACTTTTACCTTTCAGTAAAAAGTGGTTTGTATCATTGAAAGCTTTGTTATTGTGTTTTTCTTTTAAGATGAAAGATGTTAATGTATAAGTTGTTTTTTCTAAACGAAAACCTCAGGATTCAGATCAAATTGCCATGTTGGCACTTTGCGATAAATAAGTGGGTTTTGGACTGCAGTTTGGCCACTTGGTCTCTCAAAGGTTCAGTGGCCTACACCAACAATAAGCCCTAGCTAGATTTTTGGAGGCCGGCCTAATATAAGCCTTATCCCAAAAATAAGCCCTAGTTTTGGGGCGAGGCACACACCTAAAAATCAAGCTGGGGGGGGGGTAGAGCTGCCCCACCCGCCCCGCACCCACTTACTTTGCAGCCAGGCCTGTTCTTGCTGGCCCACTTCTTCTTCTGAGGTCTCTTCTGCAGCCAGGTCTGCCTTTCTCAGTCAGTTTCTGGAAGGCCTATGCAGCCAAGAAACGAGCTATGGATTCAATCCATAGCTCAGTTCTGCAAGATCTCAGCAGCCGAGCACCCAGCTAGGGGTTGAATCCATAGCTCGGTACTCGGCTGCTTAGGCCTTCTGGAAAGGGCTGACTGCAAAATGCAGGCCCGACTGCAGCTGCAGAACTTCGGCCCCAGAAGAAGTGGACGGCTGGGTGGGGCTGTCGGTGCCAGCGATGAGGTAAGACCGGGTGCCTCTTCTGGAGGCAAAAAAATAAGTAAAAATAAGACCTGGTCTTATTTTCGGGGAAACACGGGTACCAATCATGTTACTAGCTTAACCACTGCAGTGATTCATTTAACAGACATGGCAGAAAGATAATAAAGTTGGCTGTGACTCACTTAAGAACTGACTTGCCTAGCAATAGAAATTTTTGGCTCCATAGTGGTCATAAGTCGGCTACCTATATATCCCAGTTACGTGATGATTGTCTTCTCTCTGTGCCACGTTCCTTTTAATGTGTTTTCAGGTTGTTAACAATCTTGCTCCCAGTTTATGGAGTTTCTTTTGCCCCTTGTAGCAAGGGAATGACAGCTAGGTGTTTTGGCTTAATCAAAGGCAATGTCTATCTTGTAGTTCTCTCACTTATTTTGGCCATGTCGTGCGGAGGAATTCATTGGAGAAAGCAGTTATGCTTGGAAGAGTTATGCTTGGAAGCTTTACAAGGAAACCAGGCCACCGAAGAACAACGTAGCTGGACACCGTCAAAGTTGACACCAGCCCGAACATAGAGAAACTCAAAGAGATGGTGCAAGATCGGAAGATGTGGATATAACTGAATGGATAACATCACCGCCATCATCTTGTATTTGACATAGAGGAAGAGGAAGCAAATTTGTTCTGGGGAGGGGAATAGGCTAGTGTCAAGGCCAGGGCAAGTTGCTAGTTGGAGAATTATGCTCATTTCCTGAATATCATTTTTCAGCAACTTCCTTTATCCACAAAGAGGCTGCGTTTACACAATGCAGCTGATAGTCATCTCTTTGTCACATTCTTTGAACTTGGTCGTTTTCCTGGAGACGCTTCACGATCAGGCTAGGGAACATCATCAGTGCAGCCAAGACTAAAGTTTGCTGGTTATATATGCCCAGCCAGCCTTGGTTGGGGTGTGGTACCAGTTTTCCTTGGTGTTCCTTAATAATTAGGGTACGGTTTCTTGATTGTTTAATTGGCGCGGTTTCCTGCTTATCTAGTTGTGAGCTGCTAGAAAGGATTTTATTTATTTATTTATTTATTTATTAAAATTTATAGACAGCCCCAGTCCCGCAGGACTCCAGGCGGCTAACAATAAAAACACAATATAACTTAACAAGACAAACAATACAGTAACATTCATCCAGGGGTCAGATTTTATAAACCCCAGGCCTGCCAGAAAAGCCAGGTCTTAAGCAGCTTGCGGAAAACCAACAGGGTGGGAGCGGTCCTAATCTCCGGGGGGGGGGGGAGCTGGTTCCAAGACGTGGGCGCCATCACAGAGAAGGCCCTCCCCCGCGGCCCCGCCAAATGGCACTGCTTGGCCGACAGGACCTGAAGGAGGCCCAGCCTGTGGGATCTAACCGGACGAAGGGAATTATGAGATAGTAGGATGTGCTGCAGGCTGGTTTTGTTTTGTTTTGTTTTGTTCCTTGACTTTGGGTGGTATCTTTTCAATGGCAGGAAGATCTCCATGTGTCTTTCTAAGTATGCCATACATCCAGAAAATCGCTAGCATTTTTGGATTTGTTTTGGCTTAAAAATGTCAACAGTTTCCCAGCTGAAATTGTGATTGCGTTTGCTTGTGTTTTGAGGGATTACGGAATTTTCATCATGTCTTTTGACTGCCTTCTGTTGAGGTTCAAGATGCCAGGCCTGTATGTCCTACGTAGTGGCTGTTACAGTTGTGACACTGCCTGTTGTAGGTATCTTCTCTTTTTTTCTTCTTCAGCTATTAGCTTAAGTTGTTTTGGAAGGATGTGATCGGTTTATATGTCACTGTGATGCTAAGAGGTTACAGTCTCAGGTAGGTTTTTTTATGTATGGACAAGGCATGGTTTTCATAGGTTGAGATAGAAGTGTTGTGATAAGGTGTATAATTAAATGTAGCACAACAAATATGCATAAACAAGCACCAAACGTAGCCCATCCACTAATGCTGTTACCTATCCTGGCAACGAAACATTTGCAAATAGAAGGCAGTGACAAGCTTATGCCAAGAAAACCTGCTGGATTATTCATATAATCATCATGATCTGACGTTGCAAACCTAGCTAACCTTGTCCGATCCAGCAGGCAATGTAGGGTAATGACGAAGTTTGGAGCCAGAATTTCTATCCCTGAGCAGCACAGTTATAAAGCTTGATGTCATGTTGACTGCCTCACTTTGCAACGGCAGTTCCAGCGGTCCCCAGTTATTGCCATTAAACAAACCACAGTGGGTCATTAAGCCAGGAGCTCATGGGATCGCAACTTCCTGCTGACTTTGCCATTGACTCTCCTTGTGAAAGTCACAAGCGGCGATCATGGGACGTTGCCACAGCTGGAAATGTGAGCCTGTGGTTGCGTGCCCGGATGATGATCAACAAAGATGATCAGGGGACTGGAGGCTAAAACATACAAGGAACGGTTGCTGGAATTGGGTATGTTTAGTTTAATGAAGAGAAGGACGAGGAGGGACATGATAGCCGTGTTCCACTATCTCAGGGGCTGCCCCAAAGAAGAGGGAGTCAAGCTATTCTCCAAAGGGCCTGAAGGCAGGATGAGAAGCAACGGATGGAAACTAATCAAGGAGAGAAGCAACCTAGAACTACGGAGAAACTTCCTGACAGTCAGAACAATTAACCAGTGGAACAACCTGCCTCCAGAAGCGGTGAATGCTCCAACACTGGAGGTTTTTAAGAAGAGACTGGACAGCCATCTGTCCAAAATGGTATAGGGTTTCCTGCCCGAGCAGAAGGTTGGACTAGATGACCTCCAAGGTCCCTTCCAACTTTGTTGTTGTTGTTGTTGTTGTTATTTGATCACAGGCTGTGATGGCTGAAACTTGAAGGACTGGTCATAAATACCACTTGTTCAACACCTTCATAAGTTTGAACAGCAACTGACCGAGCGGTCCTTAACAGAGGACCACCTCTACTACAGTGGAGACTGTTCAGGACTTGCACTTGTCTTACAGAAATTTGGCTCCCTGGATACGGGTAGCCCTTGACTTACAACTGTCATTTAGTGACCATTCAAAGTTACAACAGCACTGGGGGGGGGGGAAGCGATCATTACCGGTTTCTTTACACTGATGACCATGATCGCAGGACCATAATCTGGATGCTTGACAACTGGCTCATCGTCACGAAGGTTTCCCTTAGCCACTATGTTATTTAACAGTTGCAACGATTCCCTTTAACAGCTAGGGTGAGAAAGGTCGTAAAACGGGACAAAAACTGTTAACAGCGGTCTTGCTTAGCAACAGAAAATTTGGGCTCAATTGTGGTCGTACGTTGAGGACGACCTGCAATTTGTTAGCCTGTGGCAGGGGTAGGCAACCTTGGCTCTTTTATGACTGGTGGACTTCAACTCCCAGAATTCCTGAGCCAGCCACGCTGAGGGGAAAGGGAGAGGTTTCCATGCTGCGCCATGGCTGGCTCAGAAATTCTGGGAGTTGGAATCCACACATCTTAAAAGTTGCTGAGGTGGAGAAACAATGGATTAGGCCAGGGGTAGGCAACCTTGGCTCTTTTATGACTCATGGACTTCAACTCCCAGAATTCCTGAGCCAGCCTGGCTCAGCTTGGAAGCCTCTTCCTTTCCCCTCAGCATGGCTGGCTCAGGACTTCTGGGAGTTGAAGTCCACGAGTCCTAAAAGAGCCAAGGTTGCCTACCCCTGCACTAGATAGAATAGGGCTCTTCAAACGTGGCCCTTTTATGACTCGTGGACTTCAACTCCCAGAATTCCTGAGCCAGCTTGGGGGAACTCTGGCCCCCTCATGACTCGTGGACTTCAACTCCCAGAATTCCTGAGCCAGCCTGGCTCAGCTTGGAAACCTCTCCCTTTTCCCTCAGCGTGGCTGGCTCAGGAATTCTGGGAGTTGAAGTCCACGAGTCATAAAAGAGCCAAGGTTGCCTACCCCTGGCCTATGGTCTAGCCTACAGTGTTGTGTTCCCTGGTGGCCCCTCAGCAAATTCTTATCCTGCTCCCTTTGCAGCCCAGAAGAGGTCATCCTGGCATCCTGCTTGCTGAGATTTAATACTCTCAGCTACTGCCTTATCTCTGATTTACTCTACCTACCACTTGTTTCAACCTCTGAGTACCTGGCTTCTCTCCTTCATGCTCTCTGATGTCCACTGTTGCCCAGCAACCACAGCTGATGCTGATCTGCTCTCCCGGCTTGTCCTTCCCTCACCTCTTCTTTGTCTGCCTTTAACCCTTAGGGACTTCAGCCGCTCTGCTGATGACAGGCTCACTGTTTCCTCAGCCTTGTATTCATCTCTTTCCATCCCCATCTTTAGTTAAGCCAGGTTGGTCTATCGCTCTGCCTCTCTCCTCTGATGAAGGTAGATGCATGCTGGGTATGGAGCTGGCCAGTATCATATCACCACCTCCCAAAAACCTTAATAATAATAATAATGTTAGAAGGGACCTTGGAGGTCATCTAGTCCAACCCCCTGCTCAGGCAGGAAACCCTACTATTTCAGACAAATGGCTGTCCAGTCTCTTCTTAAAAACTTCCAGTGTTGGAGCATTCACCGCTTCTGGAGGCAGGTTGTTCCACTAGCTAATTGTTCTCACTGTGAGGAAGTTTCTCCTTAGTTCTAGGTTGCTTCTCTCCTTGATGAGTTTCCATCCGTTGCTTCTTGTCCTGCCTTCAGGCGCTTTGGAGAATAGCTTGACTCCCTCTTCTTTGGGGCAGCCCCTGAGATATTCGTTTAAAACCAGACCCATCACTCGTAGCTAACATCATAAGACTACGTCTGGTTTACTTTGGCCACATTATGCGTGCAAATTCACTGGAGAAGGCAAGGATGCTAGCAATGGTTAGTGGAACAAGAAGAAGGGGCAAGTGAAGAACACGCTGGCTTGATAACATCAAATTGGATGCAAAGTTGAACATCCAACAACCGAAAGAAGCTGTGCTTGACAGGGTGGCATGGAGAACACCTGCCTATAAAGTCGCCAAGAGTTGGACACGACTAAATGGATAAAAACAAACAATTTGTTAAGTAAATTTAAATAGCCACCCACCTCACACATAGATGACACTGGACAGCTTACAATTTTTTTTTAAAAAAAAATCCATTTTATAATAAAACCCCATTTAAAAAAACCTCACCATCTCCTCTATGGCAGGAATAACGCAACGCCTTGACTGCTCCCTCTCCGTCTCCCAGCCCCATTGGCAAAAATAAAAATTTTAGGGGCTTTCAGAAAAAAAACAGTAGGCTGGGGCCAAGCAGTGTTTCTCAACCTTGACAATTTTAAGGCCTGTGGACTTCAACTCCCAGAATTCCACAGCCAGCAGTGCTGGCTGTGGAATTCTGGGAGTTGAAGTCCACAGGCCTTAAAATTGTCAAGGTTGAGAAACACTGCAGAGGGAAATGATGTTCCATAAAGAAATGGCCACCACCGAGAGGATCCTTTTTCGTGGTCCCACCAGATGATAATCCCTAATCAGTGGCACCTGTAACCTGCCCCACTTCCCCATCCAGGTGGGCCGGGTAGATGTAAAACGTTGCATATAACCATAACGCAAACATTAGTGATAACATTTCTCAGTGCAGCAAAAAGAGTGGCTTTTTTTTCCAAATCAAAAGTAGGTAATTTCATATCTGTTAGCAAGATTTTGGATGCTGGTGGAGTTTCGATTCTCGGAACTCGAGCAAAATTGTTTTAATTTAACTTCCACTTCAGAAATTGGGGGATGCAAATCCCAGGGGATTCCAGGGCTGTGGATTATTCTGGGAAGATGAAACAACATCCCGGAAGAAGGCAAGCTTCTTCTGTACTGTTCAACAAAATGCAGATTATTTTTTAAGCAAAAAAGTAGCTTTCTTCCATGTTGGACGTGTCTTTTGCCTCATTATTTTAACTGGGTTGAGAAAAGGGCTTGCAAAAAGCTCTCTGCCACCTTTGGTCTCCTGTGTCTTTAAAAGGCAGGTTTTGATTTTACATTATTTAGACCAAAGTTGCCAAGGTTGAGAACCCCTGATTTAGACTGAGGCTGCCTTATCCAAAATTTGACCGTCATTTGTTTATTTGTCTCTAGGATGTCAGGTGCTTTTAAAAGGTTCAATTTTGAAAATCAGTTAAGGGAAAAATCTTTTGTTCTCCATCTCTTTTGCTATTGTTGTCTTGGAAGGGGATCCCCCCCCCCAGCGAGGGAAAACAGAGTTAATCCAAGGGCTTTAAAAATACCTTTTCCATCAGGCCTGTTTAATCTAGCATAGCCTAGCTGCAGTGACCTGATCCCAAAATATCTGGCAGTGTGTCTTCTCTCAGAATATTTGCTGCTAAATAATGACAGATGGTGATTTAGCTTGGTTCCAAACTGAAACCCGCTACTGCAGAACTTGAGAAAAATGTGGACAGAAGGGAGAATGAGGTTCAAGGACTTTTTAAATTGGAGTTAATTATACCCACACACTACAAATTCAGACAACCAGCAGCAAGGTGGATAGACTCCATTATACCAGTGATGGATGCACTGTTAAGAACAGACCTGAAAGACCATGTGAGGGAGGGATTGTCATGGAGAAAATCTAAACGGTCATTAAGAATCAACGCTGACTTGATGGCGCATAAGCAGCATGTTGAGTTTGACACGATAGGTGGGTTTTTAATACCCACCTCCTAATTTTGTTGTTAGTTGCGAAGTCGTGTCCGACCCATTGCGACCCCATGGACAACGTTCCTCCAGGCCTTCCTGTCCTCTGCCATCTTCTGGAGTCCATTTAAGCTCACACCTACCTCATCCAACCACCTCATTCTTTGTCGTCCCCTTCTTCTATTGCCCTCAATCTTTCCCAGCATCAGGCTCTTCTCCAGTGAGTCCTTCCTTCTCATTAGGTGGCCAAAGTATTGGAGTTGCAACTTCAAGATCTGGCCTTCTAAAGAGCAGTTGGGGTTGATCTCTAGGACTGACCGGTTGGATTACCTTGCAGTCCAGGGGACTCACAGGAGTCTTCTCCAGCACCAGAGTTCAGAGGTGCTCTTATGACCCCTAATTTTAATCTTCAAATTTCCATGAGATTAGAGTAGCGATCCTTCCTTTACGATGTGCTATGTTTTGATCAAACTCTATTGAAAAGTTATGTAATACATTGAAATAAAAACACATATACAGGTAGTCCTCGACTTACAACAGTTCATTTAGCGACTGCTCAAATGGTTACAACGGCACTGCAAAAAGTGACGTATGACCATTTTTCAAACTTACGATCGTTGCAGCATCCCCCTATGGCAGCGGTTCTCAGCCTGTGGGTCGGGACCCCATTTGGGGTCGAACGACCATTTCAGGGGGGTCGCCAAACAACGCAGTCCGCCATTTTTTTCCCTTTTCCTTTTATTCTGTTGGCTTTCAAAAGCCAATAGGAATTGTCCAGGCTGTCTCTGCCCTGCTGAGCCCGCCAAAAGTCCCATTCTGCAAACGGTGCTGCACCAGTTGAGTAGTCCTCGACTTACGACCGGTTGAGTAGTCTTTGACTTACGACCAGTTGGGGTTCGCGGCATTAAAAAGGTTGAGAACCACTGCCCTATGGTAACGTGGTCAAAGTTCGGACACTTGGCAACTGGTTCATATTTATTTATTTTTAATCATTTAACAGTTTAATTAGTTTATGTTATACAAAAAAATACAAAAGCCAATAGTAGGAAAAAATAGGGAGGGGAAAAGGGAAGGGAAAGGTGAGGAAAAGAAGGGAAAAAAGAAAGAAAAGGCATTGACATCCGAATCCCTCTGGTGCTGTAGACCTTTTCACAGATTGTACCCCTTTTAGCACAGGACAATATTTGAGTACCGCCAGTGCTTAGCAAGGTGTCAAAAACTTGATAACTAAAAAAAGAGAGGGAGATTTTGGGTTTTATTTTATTTATTTATTTATTTATTTATTTATGAGACTTATATACCGCTTGAAGTGCGAGCACTCTCTAAGCGGTGTACACCAGTAAGCAATGTATATATATATTTACATTGCCCCCAACAATCTGGGTCCTCATTTTACCTACCCCGGAAGGATGGAAGGCTGAGTCAACCTTGAGCCGGTGAGATTTGAACCGCTGACCTGCTGAACACAGTCAGCTAAAGTGGCCTGCAGTACTGCACTCTAACTGCTGCGCCACCTCGGCTCTTCTGTTCTGTTAATCGGCGCTGCTGATTAATAAAAAAAGAGAATTTGGGGCCAAGGGGATGTTTGAAGTTTTTTGTTTCACAATCTTCTTGCTAATCTATTGGGTAGTAGCAAGAGGTGCATTGATGGATGGATTGATTGACGATGTGCCATCAAGTCCGTGTTAAACTCTTAGCCAATACATACAGGTAGTCCCCAGTTTATAATCACAGTTGGCACCAGAACTGCCTTAACAAGTCAGTTGTTATGTCGAAGCCTATTTTATGATGTTTTGGCCACAGTTGTCAGGCAAATCACTCTAGTTCTTAAGTGAGTCATACTGTCATGAAGCGAATCTAGCTTACCCGTTGACTTTGTTTGTCTGAAGCTGGTTGGGAAAGTTGCCCAGGATGACTTTACGACCCTCCAGAATGCTGCAATTGTCGTAAATACATGCCAGTTGCTAAGCGCCCAAATTTTGATCAAGGGACACCCCCCCCCCCCCGGGATGCTGCAACAGTTGTAAGTGCAAGGACCTGTCGTACGTCACTTTTGTCAGGGCTGTTGTAACTTTGGTGGTCACTAAATGAAGCGCTGTAAGTCAAAAACAACCTGGGTTTTACTGATTAGATTCATTTGTTGTTATAGAAATGGCTAGTTTATAATATTATGGAAAAGTAAAAAGTTGAGGTTCAATTTTAATGCTTCCTTCTACTGCAGCAGAGGAAGTCTGTTCTTTTTCTCTTCTCCCCTTCCCTTTCCCCCCTTTTTCCTCCCTAGTGTGTCCTACTATTTGCTTTTGTATTTTATTCTATAATCCAGGGCTTTTCAACCAGTGGTATGGGTACCACCTGTGGTACATTGGCACCTGGCAGGTGGTATGCGAGCACCCTGGAAAAGTGGTAGCGGGGGAGGGGAATGAGCTGAACCGGTGGCAGCACCGCACAAGCCTGAGTGAGAGATAGCTGGAGTTGCAGGGCTATCAGAGCTCAGCGGAAGCGCCAGGATCAGCACTTCTTCAGGACTGTCAGGGCTCAGTGGAAGCGCCAGGATCAGCGCCAGGCTCCAGCTGGAGCTCGGCACTGATCCTGGCGCTTCCGCTGAGCCCAGAAGAAGTGCCGATCAGCTGGAATGTTGCAGCCTCTCCAGGGGCTTGTGATTTATATTCAGATGCTTGGCCACTGATTCATATTTATGACAGTCACAGTGTCCCAGGGTCATGTGAAGTGACCAAAACCTGCTGCAACCACCCAGCAGACCAGGGGAGGGGGGGGGATAAAACCAAACACTCCCCTCCTCCCGCTGCCAATCCTCAAAAGAAATTGTCACAACAATGAAAACCTCGGACAGGAGGAAGAGCGCCGCCGGACGGGCAGGCAGGTGTCTTGCTTGGTTGTGGCTTGGGGGGCACTTTTTTCAGTGCCATTGTAACTTTGAATAGTCACTAAGCAAACTGTTGTAAGTCGAGGACTACCTGTACTTTATCACTTTTTTCCTTTTTTTTTTTTGTTTGGTCATCAAGTTTTTGACACCTTGCAAGGCGACTGGTGGTACTCAGATATTGCCATATCCTAAAAGTGGTACAATGGGTGAAAAGGTTGAAAAGCCCTGCTATAATCTAATAAAATGTTACAAATTTTAGAAAAAGTACCAGTTTTAATTTCTTCGGTGGCTGTTCCTTTGTTGAATCCCTTTCCCTTTGCACTGACAAATGTATGATGAATTTATCCATGTTTATTAATATGCACCACTACCAACTAGCTCAGGGGTCTTCAAACTTGGCACTTTTAAGACTTGTGAACTTCAACTCCCAGAATTCCTCGGCCATCATGGCTGGTTGAGGAATTCTGGGAGTTGGAGTCGACAGGTCTTAAAGTTGCTAAGCTTGTAAACCCCTGAGCTAGCTGGTCGGCCCTTCTTCCTCTCTCCCTCTCCTCTTCTTCTTCCCTGCCTTCTGAGCTCTCCTTCCATAGTGTAGTAAGAATGCACACCCACCCACCTCCAGTCCCTTCACTGTACCCTTAAAGACACAGAAATCAAGCGCAAAGCAAGAAAGACTCACAAAAAGCCTCCCAGAATAAAGAAACACTGACTACATTTTTTTCTCTCTTTAAACTGCTTCAGGCATTTCTCTGTTTAAACAATGTAGCCAACAGGTTGCGGCAATTGCGAAAAGCGATAACTTTAAATTAAGCTTGTTTACCTACAAAGAAAACTTGCTAAAAGCCATAGACAGACTCAAGATTAGGAGATAAAACTAATTACGTTTGTTTAAAGGGATTAAACCTACGGAAGGCAATGCTTTGGACTCATTGCTAGCCTCTGTGAAACAGACTAAAATATTCCAATAACCAAAGCACACAAACTGAGTCTCTGAATTACAAAACGCTGTAAAAACTATTAAAATCCTTATGGTCATCCATTCAAGCTGCCAGTTGACCAGGAACCCACTGGCTTTCCGAAATAAGCCCACCTCCTTTCCGACATGCTCGTCTCCCGGCTTTTCATTTCATCAGCGCTGATTACATTCTCCTGGCTAGAGAAAATTAATGTGATGCTGCAACGGTCCTAAGTGTGAAAAGTGATCATGTCATTTTTTTCCCCCAGTGCCGTTGCAACTTTGAGCAACCACTGAATGAACTGTGTTGTAAGTCGAGGACTACCTGTATTATGGAAAACTATTATTTTGTCTTTTGCATGTGGCCAACTCGCACTCCAGCAGAGATGCTAGGTGGGAGGAAAGTGGGAAGTGAAAATGAGCCAGATGACGTGACCTGGGGCTATGAAAAGATTGTTTCATCAAGACTTCAGCTGCTGATATGCTTGTTTAAAAAAAGCAGAGTCTTCAATAAGAGAGAGAATGAGGGAAGAGGAGGCCCTGAGTCATTTGGACAGATATTATCTCTCATACTAAGCGAGCTGCAGTGGGAAAGGTCTAACATGAGAGGCAAATACATCATGAAAAATGCATTGAATGGAAGGAATTCAGCATTGGGCTCCATAAGGGATGGTTATCACAACAGAATCAATCTTCTCTCTAAATCAAGGATGTCCAACCTTGGCAACATTAAGACTTGTGGACTTCAACTCCCAGAATTCCCCGACTGGGGAATTCTGGGAGTTGAAGTCAACAAGTCTTAAAACTGTCAAGATTGAATTCCCCCTCTAAACACTAGCCTGGCCACCTTTGAGACAGGTAAATACATGGAATTCCGTGATGGTGATTTGAGCCCACCTGAAGGAGAAGAGGGAGGTAGAAGTGGAGATGAAGGAGGAAGTATGGAAGAAGGAGAAAAGAAGGGTTACCCCCCCCCCAAAAAAAAGAATTCCTCCTCTGTGCTTGGTCCAGAAATTCAGGGGGTCTTGGCAGAAGAAACAGCACACTTCGCCTCTCTCTTATCAAGTGTCCCCAAACTAATCAACGTTTTTGCAGCCATCTTATCTTGCGCTTATTCACAAAACTTGGAGATGGACTTGCTCTTCAGAGCATTTGCTAAGGCAAACTAGGCCGGAAATACATCCCCTCCGTGCTGAGCTATATGACCAGGGTAGATTGAAAATATATATGAGGGTAGCAATAGCACTTAGATACCGCTTCACAGTGCTTTACAGCCCTCTCTAAACGGTTTATAGAGTTTACAGCCTATTGGATCCTCATTTTACCGACCTCAGAAGGATGGAAGGCTGAGTCAACCTGGAGCCAGTCAGGATCGAACTGTTGGCAGTGGGCAGAGTCAAGCTGCAATTCTGCATTCTAACCCCTGATCCACCAGGACCCTTTCTATGCTTATGAACCGTTTGGCGACAGAATAGCCCAGTGGTGGTGAACCTATGGCACAGGTGCCAGAGGCGGCACTCAGAGCCCTCTCTGTGGGCACGCGCGCCGTCGCCCCAGTCCTAGGCCTTCAGCTGGGTTTTATAAAACCTTTTTGCTTTAGGCCTCCGCCACCGTGTGCAAAACAAAACAAAGTTCAATCAATCAGTCAATTTCAACTTCTCGCGGGAAAAAAAAGATCTTGCAAAGTTGGAATTGATTGATTGAACTTTTTAGTCCCACCCAGTCTGCTGTTACCACCGCAGCCATGCCCACCCAATTGGCCACACCCACCCAGCACCCGATGATGCATAAGTGGGTTTTGGGTTGCAGTTTGGGCACTCGGTCTCTAAAAGGTTCGCCGTCACTGGAATAGCCTTTAGTAGTGGAACCTTGCATTTTATTGTTACTGAGGAGCAATGAGAGGTTGCAGTGACACTCCTGAAGTGGGATAAGCTGGCTTTTTCCACATCGGGCTGGCTGGGCACTGCTCCTTTTGTTTTCTCATTGGGATGAGTCTCAAAAGAGGTCTCGCCTGGTTTTTTTCTTGCTTTTCCTCTGTGGAAATAACAGGAAACCGTCATCTCTGTTTCTTAGCAGCTTTTTTTTACTAGAAGGGAATGGTGTGAGCTATGAGGAAAGCATCTCCTCATAGGGCTACTCTATGGATTCCCTGTTATTGTGGCTTGCTGAGCCTATATCAGATCATCTTCCCATGAATCATTAGGTTCTCCTCTGGGGAAATAAAAGCAGACCTTTGTGCTCCAGTGGCGATGGGGTCTGCTGCTTTTTCCTGATCAGCCTGTTTTGGCCCTAGCTGGCAGCTAGAAAAATAACACGTACTACATAGTGACTTACATAGCTTTCCTTTCTCTCCCCGTTGCCTTTTCTATCTGCACAACAGTCTCTCAGGCTGAAAACTGGGGCTAGAGAAGCATTTGAGCTCAAAATAAATATTGCCAATGCAAACTAGCGGAATGTGTTTGGAAAACCTGGATGAGAGATGGGTGGCTAGAAGCCAAGCCACGGATTTCAGGTGGTCCTCAGCTCACAATCCCAATTAAGCCCAGCCTTTCTGTTGCTGAGCAAAGCAGTTCAGTGAGCTTTGCCCCCTTTTATGACTTTTCTTGACACCGTCGTTAAGTGAGTCAGTACAGCTGTTAAGTTAATAACTCCATTGTTAAGTAAATCTGGCTTCCCAATTGGCTTTGCTTGTCAGAAGGCCGCAAAAGGGGTTCATGTGACCCCGGGGACACTGCAACCGTCATAAGTACATGCCAGTGGCCAAGCGTCTGAATTTTGATCACGTGATCCTGAGGATGTTGCAAAAGGTCGTAAGTGTGAAAAAAGGTCACCGGTCGCTTTTTTTCAAGGTTGCAATTTCAAGCGGTCACTAAACAAATGGCTGTAAGTCAAGGACTTACCTGTATAACGAATTCACATTTTATCACGTTCACAGAAATAATGTTCATCATTTAGACCCTGCTTTATTTTTTTTTCTATGAAAAAAAGGGATGGATGCTTACGATTAAATGTATTAATTTCACGATAAAGAAAAATGTCACTCCTTTGTGTAGTCAGAATATATAGGATTGAACCTGTCCCTGTCCTGATAAAGCTGGTCAGGCAGTAAAAAGATCCTGGGAGATCTTCCAAATGATCCTCATAACAGAACAAAACAGAATAATAGAGTTGGAAGACACCTTAGAGGTCAACTAGTCCACGGGTCAGCAACCCGCGGCTCCGGAGCTGCATGTGGCTCTTTGAGCCTTCTCCTGAGGCCACTCTGTTCTTCGACAAGCTGACAAGCTTATTGGGCGGGGCTCCTGCCTTTGCTGTCTCCGCAGAAAGCAGAATCTCTCTCTCTCTCTCTCTCTCTCTCTCTCTCTCTCTCTCTCTCTCTCTCTCTCTCTCCCACACACACACACACACACACACACACACACACAGAGAGAGAGAGAGAGAGAGAGAGAGAGAGAGAGAGAGAGAGAGAGAGAGAGAGAGAGAGACTGAGTGGGGGAAGAGGACTGGCAGACCAAGAGCAGGAGAGAGCCAGCCCAATAAGAATGTGTGTCAGCTTGTTGGAGAACAGTGTGAAGCCAGCTTGCCAGGTGAGCAGAAGATCAGAGAGAGGGAGAGGAGAGAGAGAAAGAGAGGGAGAACTCATGCACAGCAGCCTCTATTTCTTTTTAATTAAACTCTTCAATCAAGCTCCCCCCCCTCCTGTGTGCGCACAAGTTTTGCAGCTCCCAGTGTTTTCTTTTCTCTGGGAAACGGGTCCAAGTGGCTCTTTGAGTATTTAAGGTTGCCAACTCCTGTTCTAGTCCAACCCTCTGCTCAAGCCAGAGACTCTAAACCATTTCAGACAAATGGTTGTCCAGTCTCTTCTTTAAAACCTCCAGTGTTGGAGCACCCACAACTTCTGGAGGCAGGTTGTTCCACTGAATAATTGTTCTGACTATCAGGAATTCCAGCTTGGTTCTCTCCTTGATTAGTTTCCGTCCGTTGCTTCTTGTCCTGCCTCCAGGCGCTTTGGAGAATCGCTTGATCCCCCTCTTCCTTGTGGCAGCCTCTCAGATATTAAGACTGCTATCATGTCACTCCTAGTCCTTCTTTTCATTAGACTAGACACGGCTGCAGAGGTTGGGGAACCGGGCCTTTCCTAATCCAGCTCAACACTTCATGTCGCAGAGTGCTAGTTTCACGAAGATAGGAAACCACTTTTTATGTCATCTTTTGAATACTTTTCTTCCTGACAGGGTAGCTCAGGATGGGAGATCAGAGGCAACGTTCGTTATCCACGTCCGGAGAGTCACTATATCATGTTCTAGGACTGGACAAGAATGCCACCTCAGATGATATTAAGAAATCATACAGGTAAGGGGGTGGGAATCTCATGCTGAAGATAGCATTGATTTAAGATGCATTTTAAACATTTGCAGGCCATCGCAAGTTTTTTTTTTATTGAAAATTTTTAAAATTTTTACAAATAGGAAAAAGAAAAGATCAAAAAACAACCCTACCCAACCACCCCAACCCTCCCACTCCATCCCCCCAACCTTCCCAGAGCTGAATATAGGCTTAATTAAAATTTCTAAAAATCTTAGAAAGAAATTAAAAAAGTATAAACCATAAGTATATCTAAATACATTACATAAGCTTATAAGATAGGCCATCGCAAGTTTTAAACGTCCCCAAGTGGCACACAGGTATGTTGCATACAAACGTTTGTTGATACAGCCAGCTCAGCTTCTGATTTTGGATCTCTGAACTTCTAGAACCTGAAGCAGGGAGTCCTCAACTTACAACCACAATTGGGAGCAGAATTTCTGTTGCTAGGCAAGCTGGTTGTTAAAGTGAGCTGTGCCTGATCTTACAGTCTTTTTTTGCTACGGTTGTTAAGTGAATGTCTGCAGCTAAGTAAATCACAGTCGTTAAACGAAGCTGGCTTCTCCCTTTGACTATAGCAGTGGTTCTCAACCTTTTTAATGCCGCGACCCCCAACCGATCGTAAGTCGAGGACTACCCAACCGGTCGTAAGTCGAGGACTACCCAACCGGTCGTAAGTCGAGGACTTTACCTGCTGCCCCCTGCGCCGGCCGAGGCGTAGCTGGCAAGCAGCAGAGACGGCGCAGGCCGACCACTGGCTGGCCCAGCCCAAGGGAGGTAAGGCACCCGCCGGGCCCCACACGCACCAGCAACCCTCCCTGCGCCCCCCGGCCTCCCACCTCCCACCCCTGGCCCTCTTTTACTTACATTTTTAGTAGTTGCTCAGCAGGGAGGGGTGGAAGCTTCCAGACAGCTCGCCTTTGCTGCAGACAACTTGCAGCACTGTTTGCAGAATGGGACTTTTGGCGGGCTCAGCAGGGCAGAGACAGCCAGGACAATTCCTATTGGCTTTTGAAAGCCAATAGAATTAGACTCTATTCAAGAGAGTCTATTCTATTGGCTTTCAAAAGCCAATAGAATAAAAGGGAGTAGCACAGCTAAGGAAAAGGGGAAAAAAAATGGCGGACTGCATTGTTTGGCGACCCCCGTGAAATGGTCATTTGATCCCAAATGGGGTCCCGACCCACAGGTTGAGAACCGCTGGACTATAGCTTGTTGAAAGCTGGCTGGGAAGCTTGCAAACGGCCATCACAGAACGCCAGCATGCCACAGCTGTTATAAACAAATGCTGGTTGCCAGCTTCCTGGATTTTGAGCACATGATTGGGGGGACGCTGTGACAATCATAACGGCGAGGGTTGGTTATAAGTCCCTTTTTTATTGCCATGGTAACTTTGGACATTCACTGAGAAGCTGAGGACTTCCTGTATGAAGTTAGCTGGTGTATGGACCAGTAAATGCACCGGCCAACTGTCTCTGTTTGAGAAAATAAAGCATTTGGAATCTGCCCCAAACTCTCTTAAATTGGGGGTTCAACAGAAATTCAATCAGCTATGACCTCCCAAAGTTTTTGCAACCGAAGGCATTAATAAGAATAATAAGAATAAAAAGGAGGAGGAGGAGGAGGAAGGGACCTTGGAGGTCATCTAGTCCAATCCCCTGCTCAGGCAGGAAACCCTATACCATTTCAGACAAATGGCTGTCCAGTCTCTTCTTAAAAACTTCCAGTGTTGGAGCATTCACCGCTTCTGGAGGCCGGTTGTTCCACTGGTTAATCGTTCTAACTGTCAGGAAGTTTCTCCTTAATTCCAGGTTGCTTCTCTCCTTGACTAGTTTCCACCCGTTGCTTCTTGTCCTGCCTTCAGGCGCTTTGGATAATAGCTTGACTCCCTCTTCTTTGGGGCAGCTCCTGAGATATTGGAAGACTGCTATCATGTCAGCCCTCGTCCTTCTCTTCATTAAACTAGACATACCCAATTCCAGCAACCGTTCCTTATATGTTTTAGCCTCCAGTCCCCTGATCATCTTTGTTGCTCTTCTCTGTACATCACTTACCTTATTTTAAAATGAGTTGTTTACTTCCAATATGAAGCAAAAATGAAACAAATATTAAGAACATGGGAGCATAGCCTCTAAACTGACAAGAGGGAAGTTCAAAAGTCATGTTAGAAAACATCACTTGTCAGAAGGAGTAGTGGAAGCTTGCAACCAAAACTTCCAGTGGAGGTGGTGGGTCAATCCTCAGTAACTGAGTTTAAACATGTTGGAGATAATAAACACATTGTCCGACCAAAATAAAAATAAAAATAAAACAGAAACTCAAAGGAGTGACTCAATGGGCCGTCTTTCTTCCTATGTTTCTGTGTTTAATGGAAGTGTAGAACACCTGAAATCTGAAGAGAAGTGCTTTGTGGTACTTCATGCCAATCAATATGTGGCATGTTTTTGTGGGTTCACAGTTATGTTTGAGGTAAAGAAGGTACCAAATCCGCAGGTTTGAGGGCGCTGCCGCAGAGCAAAAAAGAAAATGCCGAATCGACTTGGATTTTCCCTCCTAGTATTAAGCACACACACAAAACCCGAATTAAAAAAATAGAACCACACAGCTCCAAATCCTAGGGATGTGTTTTTTATTCTTTCCACGCCAAAATTTATCCTCATTACTTCAACCTTTTTTTTTTTTCATTTCAGTCATGCAATTAGGGTTTAGGTCAGTGTTTCCCAACCTTGACAATTTTAAGGCCTGTGGACTTCAATTTCCAGAATTCCACAGCCAGCAATGCTGGCTGTGGAATTCTGGGAGTTGAAGTCCACAGGCCTTAAAATTGTCAAGGTTGAGAAACACTGGTTTAGGTCAACTTGTTCTTTGGCTGTTTCTAATCAGTGGGAGTTAGAAATCCAGCCAATAAATTACAAAATATGAAGTTAACAGTGTTTCTCCTACAAACGTATCAGGTATTTCCAAATCTGTCTATGACTCAAGCTGATCAAGAATAATTTATTTAAAAACACACACACAAAAAAAGGTTGGATGGGAATCATGAGCTATTGGTGGTAAATGTTATTCTAAAGTTTTGATTTGAAGGGTAGTTAGACCAAGGGTAGGCAACCTTGGCTCTTTTACGACTCGTGGACTTCAACTCCCAGAATTCCTAAGCCAGCCATGCTGAGGGGAAAGGGAGAGGTTTCCAAGCTGAGCCATGCTGGCTCAGGAATTCTGGGAGTTGAAGTCCACAAGTCATAAAAGAGCCAAGGTTGCCTAGGCATAGGTTAGACAGTTTGTGATGGAGATGAATCATCCTCCTGCAGTTACAAGCCTGTAGACTCCATAGTGCTCTCTGAGCTTGCTTGCTTGCTTATGTTTAATTACCTAACTAGGTAACATCATCAATGATAGAAGGAGGTGGGATTTGCAAAGTGGAGGAGAAGGAGGAGGAGGAGGAGGAAGATGACGATGATGAATGGCTTGCCCTGTCTGTGTTGACACCAATATTTGAGCTACAAATATTCTCTTCTCTTGGTACTTATGAGCCTGTTCTGGAGTAAATGGAAAGAGTCTTTATGTTCCTTTGTTCCTTATCTGGCCTATAGTTAGCTAAATGTTCCTCTACATTCAAAAAATAACTTTTTCTTTCTTTCTTTCTTTCTTTCTTTCTTTCTTTCTTTCTTTCTTTCTTTCTTTCTTTCTTTCGCTATTCGCTCAGCTTAGGCAGAAATTAAGCTTCCTTATATTTCTTAATAAATCTATAATTTACTTCAGATACAATGAATGGCATTCATTTATTGCAGACATGTCAAACTCGCGATGTTGCATGACGTATCGGGACTGTTTTGCCATTGCCAGCAATGGGATGGGTGTGGCTTCTGGGTGACGTGTCCGGCCCATGGGCCGGCAGTTTGACACCCCTGATTTATTGCACCCAGCTTTTCTTTTTAATGGGAACTTCCACTAGTTGATTACTTGCTATTCTTTTAGCTCTGCATAAGCTCAGGAATACATTCTCCAACAAGGGCTCTGCCCCAGTTTTTCCATGAGATGTTAGGGGATACATAACAGAGAAAGTTTTTAATCGATTGATTCTCTTAGGTCTGAAATTTAGCAATTTAATTTTTCCCCGGTATATCTTAGAAGGATCGTGTAGGTAAAGTTTGAGATGTTTATAATCAGAGATTTGAAAGATGTTAATGATACTTGGAATCCAAAGCAGGAAAGGTGCATTAGAGTGGGGAGGGTGTTTGTCCCCCACCTGTTCACACCTCCTAAAACAGTGGTTCTTAACCTTTTTAATGCCGCAACCCCAACCAGTCGTAAGTCGAGGACTACCCAACCGGTCGTAAGTCGAGGACTTTCCCTGCCCGGGAGCCCCGCACATGCGTGGTGCCGCCCCCCTGTGCCAGCCGAGGCGTAGCTGGCAAGGGGCAGCAACGGTGCAGGGCAACCACCGGCTGGGCCACCAGCTGGCCCAGCCTAAGGGAGGTAAGGCACCCGCCGGGCCCCACGCGTGCCAGCAACCCTCCCTGTGCCTGCCAGCCTCCCACCTCCCACCCCTGGCCCTCTTTTACTTACATTTTTAGTAGTTGCTCAGCAGGGAGGGGTGGAAATTTCCAGACAGCTCGCCTTCGCTGCAGATAACTTGCAGCACCGTTTGCAGAATGGGACTTTTGGCGGGCTCAGCAGGGCAGAGACAGCCTGGACAATTCCTATTAGCTTTTGAAAGCCAACAGAATTAGACTCTATTCAAGAGAGTCTATTCTATTGGCTTTCAAAAGCCAATAGAATAAAAGGGAGTAGCATAGCTAAGGAAAAGGGGGGAAAAATGGCGGACTGCGTTGTTTGGCGACCCCCGTGAAATGGTCGTTCGACCCCAAATGGGGTCCCGACCCACAGGTTGAGAACCACTGTCCTAAAAGAAGCTGCACTGGCAAAGTTGAATAAAAATTAAAAAAAAATGTAAAAATTGTCTCTTTATAGCGAGTGCCTTTTTGGAAAGTCAGGTCCAACTAATCCTCGATTTACAGCCATCATTGAGCCTAGAGTTACGGTCATAAGTCATGGTGGTCATTAAATGGGTCACCATGTGACTAGACCCGATTTGCTGGCATTTTTTTATGCTGGCCATTAAGCAAATCCATTTTACACAATGGACTTTTTTGGGGGGGGGCAGAAACTGGAAATAAACACTAGCAAAACTGGCAAAAAAAAATTGTCAAAAATTTCCATCACATGATTAGCGGAGGTGGCAAGAGGCCGAAAGGTGAGCCGGTTTCCAGCATCCAAAATGGGATTGCTTGGTTGTGTGAAGGGGATGCAGCCATTGTAACTTTGAAATCGGGTCACAGATCGCTGCAGGTGTCCAGCCTGATGCCTTCCTCACTAAAGGTGGTCCTTGACTTACGATCAGTCACTTAATGACAATTACAACAGACACCTCCCCTCCCCCAAAAAAGCTACATCCTGAGTATGTATTGCAGTGGTTCTCAACCTTTTTAATGCCGCGACCCCCAACCGGCCGTAAGTCGAGGACTACCCAATCGGTCGTAAGTCAAGGACTACCCAACCGGTTGTAAGTCGAGGACTTTCCCTGCCCGGGAGTGCTGCGCATGCGTGGTGCCGCCCCCTGCGCTGGCCGAGGCGTAGCTGGTAAGCAGCAGAGATGGCGCAGGCCGACCACTGGCTGGGCCACCAGCTGGCCCAGCCCAAGGGAGGTAAGGCACCCGCCGGGCCCCACATGCGCCAGCAACTCTCCCTGCGCCCGCTGGGAGGGGTGGAAACTTCCAGACAGCTCGCCTTCGCTGCAGACAACTTGCAGCACCGTTTGCAGACTGGGGCTTTTGGCGGGCTCAGCAGGGCAGAGACAGCTTGGACAATTCCTATTGGCTTTGAAAGCCAATAGAATTAGACTCTATTCAAGAGAGTCTATTCTATTGGCTTTCAAAAGCCAATAGAATAAATGGGAGTAGCACAGCTAAGGAAAAGGGGAAAAAAATGGCAGACTGCGTTGTTTGGCGACCCCTGTGAAATGGTCGTTCGACCCCAAATGGGGTCCCGACCCACAGGTTGAAAACTGCTGATGTATCGGAATGTGAAGTCTGTGTTCCACTCTCACATACAACATATTTGGTGTATAAACGATTGTGTGTCTTAGAGAGAGCTCTGGCCTTCATTTTTCTCAGAATTCCAGCTGTTCGAAAAGTAACTCCCGTATGACTGTTCCAGCACTATATTTCATATTTTGTCAAGCCTTTCTCCCCCACCCCTCCTAAATACCGTTTAATTCTATCCTAGGAAACTTGCATTAAAATATCACCCGGATAAGAATCCAGATAATCCAGAAGCCGCAGATAAATTTAAAGAGATTAACAACGCCCACGCAATATTGACTGATGCTACCAAAAGAAATATTTATGATAAGTACGGTTCTTTGGGCCTGTACGTAGCAGAACAGTTTGGAGAAGAGAACGTGAACACCTACTTCGTGTTGTCCAGCTGGTGGGCCAAGGTAAGCAGCAAGTGGATTCTGTTTTGGAATTAATGAAATTGATTTTGTCTTAAAACAAAATTTGTCCCCTTCGGGTGCCTTTTTTTTTTCTAACGTGGAAGAAAAAGCTCTTAAGTATTTAGTCTTCCATTTAGCTATCACAGACCAGTTTCTTTGGTCTCTTTATCCTGTTCTCTCTCCCCCTCTATAAATTGAATAGCTGCTGAGGCTTGTAAAAATGCTAACTGCACCGTGATTAAAGAAAATTTAAATCACATATGATTTAAGATTTAAATCACATATGATTTGTGCGCCAGTTAATTTTCCTGGCGGTAATAAAGATTTCCTAGGCCAGTGGTTCTCAACCTTTTTAATGCCGCGACCCCCAACCGGTCGTAAGTCGAGGACTACTCAACCTGTCGTAAGTTGAGAACTACTCAATTGGTGCATCACTGTTTGCAGAATGGGACTTTTTGTGGGCTCAGCAGGGCAGAGACAGCCTGGATAATTCTATTCTCTCTGTTCTATTGGCTTTCAAAAGCCAATAGAATAAAAGGGAGTAGCACAGCTAAGGAAAAGGGGGAAAAAATGGCGGACTGTGTTGTTTGGCGACCCCCCGTGAAATGGTCGTTCGACCCCAAATGGGGTCCCGACCCACAGGTTGAGAACCACTGTCCTAGGCAAAAAGCAGGCTTGCATTCTTTAAAGAATGCAGAAAGGTCATAAGAGATCATATTTTTCTAGATGACTCTTCTGTATGGGTGAGGAAAAGAGAATATTTTAGCAGAGGACAGCAAATTTCCATTGATAGTTTAACAAGGGTATGCATTAAAATCTTTTTTTTTAAAGTCTGGCATTTGCATTTGATATTGTCAAACGTTCGTCGTAATCACGATTCACTTTTCTAAAATGGATTCATTTTCATTTTTTTTTTAATGACAAGGTACAAACTTGAGGTCAAAAGGGCATCTTAACGTCCGGAATTTTTCATGAGCAATCCTTTTCCTGTACAATTTCTTGAAAATTCTAAATTGCATTCTGGAAGCTTTCTTAACACATGAAAAAGATCTGACTCAATTAAATCTAGTAAACAAAAAGGATTAATGGTATTTTAGCTTGAAAATATCATATGATGTCACCTATTTTAAGCCTCTTGTACGTTTGAGGGCTCTGTTTTCCCGTTTAGATGAGTCAGCCACAGATATCTATTACTTTTCAGCTTTTTCCTGGATTATCTACCATGATAGAAACATTTTGAGCTTCATCCGAGAACTTGGTCATACTAAACTATTGCTACTCTTGTATAGAACCAATTTGTCTTTATGGATGCAGTGTAGATGTATTAGATCATCTCTCTCTCTGTCTTTCTCTCTCTCTCTCTCTCTCTCTCTCTCTCTCTCTCTCTCTCTCTCTCTCTCTCTCTCTCTCTCTCTCGATAGCTTTAGAAATATTTCTAAATGCATCTCTGCGTTTATTCACCCCAATCCATCGTGATACAGGGCAGTATTCACAAAGCAAGATAAACGAAAAAGAAATACTACAATATTGTTAATGTATTAATGGCATCAATACAGTAACAATAGGAGGGCTCACCCACAATCATTCAAACCCAAAAGCATGTTGGAATTATGACGGTCTTGACAGGCTTATGATATGGGAGACACAATGAGCCCAAACGGACAAGATTGACAGGGGTGTCCAATCTTAGCACCCCTAAGACTGGTGGACTTCAACCCCCAGAATTCCCCAGCCAGAATCTGACATCCTGGTGAAGTCACTTTACAATAAGACCTCGTAGAAGAAGCAAGGATCCCGCAGGCCTTGATCAGGAATTTCAGTGCAAGAGTTAATAAAGATAACAAAAATTTTGAAAACTCCGGTACGACCCCCAGCCCTCTTTTATAAGTGAGTTCTTTAAGATGATGCCTCTTTGAACATTTTTAATCTCTTTTTCCCGGAGAGCAAACTGCTGTTTATGAGATAGGCCAGTTATGCATGTATAGTGTTCCTCTCATTTCTTTCTCATCTTGCTTACAACTGCTCTTAGGGCTGTCACCGAAAAGGCCTGTGGTGGTCCATACTCCAGGAACAGCATCTCTTGAAGTTAGGGGGATCCTTAGTAGGCCCTCCCTTGGGATTCAGTCTGGACAGGCAGATCTGATTTTAGCAAAGTGATTTCCCATCTACCCCAGTGCTAAATGGCAAAGAGTCTTCTAGATCAGGCTTCGAGTCTTCTCGAAGCCCCGGGCTGTGGGCCACTACTGGATTGTGGATCATGCTAGCGGAGGGCTGGGGTGCACGCGCGCGTGCGCAGCTGGACTTATGCAGATGGTTGGCCAGCAGGCATACAAATGCGTGTGCAGTTCAACTTGTGCAATCAGAGCTGCCCGCGCATGTGCGTACGTACCAGCCTACCACTTTCACGGCCTAGTTCCCCTCTTCCCCCCTCCCCCCCCCAGACGGGCCACCATGCCATAAAGGTTGGAGACCGCTGTTCTAGATAATAACCAGCCTTGGGACTCAAGGTGGCTGTGGTTCTACAATGCCAGGTTTTCTCCACCTGCAACCTGGTTACCGTGTTTTGTAGATATTTACCCCTTCTGAGTTGGCTTGCAAGGCTGCCCTGTATGGAATGAGCTGATTAACTACCTGAATGCCTTTGGATCACTGTCCAGTGCAGAGGATTCTAAAGGCTGCTGAATAATTGTCATAAATCTGTATAGTCAAGGTGGAAGATCACACCCAACGAGCAGCCATCAGCTCTTAAGACATCTAATCAGCAGTAGATCTTTCCACTGCTGAGAGTGGAAAGATACTCAATCTTTCAGAATACCCAGTTCTTGTCACTCGCTTTTTCTGATCTGGTCTCCCCAGGCAAGCTTGCTTGCTCCATACGGATGGTCTGCATCAGAGGTCCCCAACCCCTAGTCCAGGGGTCGGCAACCTTAAACACTCAAAAAGCTACTTGGACCCATTTCCCAGAGAAAAAAACACTGGGAGCTGCAAAACTTGTGTGCGCTTGCACGCGCACACACAAAAGGAAAAGAGCTTGATTGAAGAGTTTAATTAAAAAGAAATAGAGGCTGCTGTGCACGAGTGTTTTCTCTCTCTCTCTCTCTCTCTCTCTCTCCCTCCCTCCCTCTCTTCCCCCCTCCCTCTCTCCGATCTTCTGCTCACCTGGCAAGCTGACTTCACGCTGTTCTCTGACAAGCTGACACACATTCTTATTCGGCTGGCTCCTGCTCTTGGTCTGCCAGTCCTCTTCCCCCACTCAGTGTGAATGTGTGTGTGTGTGTGTGTGTGTGTGTGTATGTGTGTGTGTGTGTGTGTGAAAGAGAGAGAGAGAGAGCGAGCGCTTCTGCTTTCTGCTGCTTCCTGCGGAGACGCAGCAAAGGCAGGAGCCTTGCCCAATAAGCTTGTCAGCTTGTTGGAGAACAGAGGTTTTTTTTACACACACACACACAGAGAGAGAGAGAGAGAAGGGAAGCGCAAGTGCCTCTCTCTATCTCTGTCTCTCTCTCTCTCTGCAAATGGCGGAGGAGGCTGGGAGCCACAGGAGAAGGCTCAAAGAGCCACATGCGGCTCCGGAGCCGGAGGTTGCTGACCCATGCCCTAGTCCAGTGGTTCTCAACCTTTATAATGCCGCGACCCCATAATACAGTTCCCCATATTGTGGTGACCCCCAACCACTTATACATCACCGGGTGCCAGGGGCGTGGCCAAAGAAAAGGGGGGAAAATGACGGACAGCCTTGTTTGGCGACCCCCGTGAAATGGTCGTTCGACCCCAAATGGGGTCCCGACCCACAGGTTGAGAACCACTGCCCTAGTCCATGGACTGTCACTGGGCCGCAGCACGCCAGAAACCGAGTCGCGCAAACAAGCGAAGCCCAATCTGTGGGATGCAGGGCAGCACGCAAAACCATGCTCCCCTCCAGTCCGTGGAAGAAGAACTTCTCTCCGCGGAAGCCATCCCTGATGCCTCAAAGGTTGGGGGCTGCTGGTCTACATTTCTTTTCTCCCCTATCCAGGCGCTGTTTGTCTTTTGTGGGCTCATCACCGGGTGCTACTGCTGCTGCTGTCTCTGCTGTTGCTGTAATTGTTGCTGTGGAAAGTGTAAACCGAAACCCCCCGAAGGAGATGAACCGGAATTTTATGTCTCTCCAGAAGACCTGGAGGCCCAAGTACAATCAGACGAGAGGGGTAAGTGTTGGTTGCTCCAATTAAACCACCAGGAACACCTCCAAACCTCAGAAAAAGGAGAAACGGCTGATACGATGTGGCTTAAGATGCCATATAGTTGAGAATCAGTCAGTGTAGTGGTTAAGGCATCAGGATAGAAACAAGGACACAGCGAGTTCTAGTCCCACCTTAGGCTTCAAAGCCAACTGGGTGACTTTGGGCTAATCATCAGGAGATCGTGAGTTCTAGTTCTGCCTTAGGCATGAAGGCTGGCTGGGTGATTTTTGGCCAATCACCAGGAGACGGAGAGTTCTAGTCCCACCTTAGGCTTCAGAGCCAACTGGGTGACTTTGGGCTAATCATCAGGAGACCGTGAGTTCTAGTTCTGCCTTAGGCATGAAGGCTGGCTGGGTGATTTTTGGCCAATCACCAGGAGACGGAGAGTTCTAGTCCCACCTTAGGCTTCAAAGCCAACTGGGTGACTTTGGGCTAATCATCAGGAGACCGTGAGTTCTAGTTCTGCCTTAGGCATGAAGGCTGGCTGGGTGATTTTTGGCCAATCACCAGGAGACGGAGAGTTCTAGTCCCACCTTAGGCTTCAGAGCCAACTGGGTGACTTTGGGCTAATCATCAGGAGACCGTGAGTTCTAGTTCTGCCTTAGGCATGAAGGCTGGCTGGGTGATTTTTGGCCAATCACCAGGAGACGGAGAGTTCTAGTCCCACCTTAGGCTTCAGAGCCAACTGGGTGACTTTGGGCTAATCATCAGGAGACCGTGAGTTCTAGTTCTGCCTTAGGCATGAAGGCTGGCTGGGTGATTTTTGGCCAATCACCAGGAGACGGAGAGTTCTAGTCCCACCTTAGGCTTCAGAGCCAACTGGGTGACTTTGGGCTAATCATCAGGAGACCGTGAGTTCTAGTTCTGCCTTAGGCATGAAGGCTGGCTGGGTGATTTTTGGCCAATCACCAGGAGACGGAGAGTTCTAGTCCCACCTTAGGCTTCAGAGCCAACTGGGTGACTTTGGGCTAATCATCAGGAGACCGTGAGTTCTAGTTCTGCCTTAGGCATGAAAACCGCCTGGCTGACTTTGGACCAGTCCCTCCCTCTCTCAGCCCAACCCACCTCACAAGGCAGTTGTTGTGGGAAAATTAGGAGGAGGAAGATGTATAACAATAACAATAACAGCAGCAACAACAACAACAACAACAAGATGATGATGATGATAATAATAATAATGATGATAATAATAATAATAATAATAATAATAATAATAATAATAATAATAATAATAATAATAATAATAAAGTTGGAAGGGACCTCGGAGGTCATCTAGTCCAACCCCCTGCTCAGGCAGGAAACCCTACACCATTTCGGACAAATGGCTGCCCAGTCTCTTCTTAAAAACTTCCAGCGTTGGAGCATTCACCGCTTCTGGAGGCAGGCTGTTCCACTGGTTAATTGTTCTAACTGTCAGGAAGTTTCTCCTTAGTTCTAGGTTGCTTCTCTCCCTGATGAGTTTCCATCCGTTGCTTCTTGTCCTGCCTTCTGGCGCTTTGGAGAATAGCTTGACTCCCTCTTCTTTGGAGCAGCCCCTGAGATATTGGAAGACTGCTATTATGTCCCCCCTTGTCCTTCTCTTCATTAAACTAGACCAGACATATCAAACACAAGGCCCGGGGGTTGGATGCGGTCCGCAAAGTGGTTTCATGTGGCCCGCGAAGCCATCCTGGAAACAGTGAGGGAACAGTCCCCGCTGCCTTGGCCCAGGCTGTCTGGGAGCCAATGTACAATTTTGTGGTGGCCATCTTGGCGCTTGCCCTGGTGGACCATGCCTTGGCACTTGCCCCGGTCCCACCCCCTTCTGCCAGAGACCCTCAGATCTGTCCCACTCCTGCCCAGACATCCTTGACGTGAATGATGTAGAACTGGGCATGCCCACCCAGTAGGCCACACCCACTCCATCCACGCCCACCCAGTAGGCTGCACCCACTCTGGCCCCACCCACCCAGCCCCCCCAGGACAACCGCAGTGCTGATGTGGCCCTCAGTGAAATTGAGTTTGACACCCCTGAACTAGACATACCCAATTCCAGCAACCGTTCCTTATATGTTTTAGCCTCCAGTTATCTAATCATCTTTGTTGCTCTTCTCTGCACTCTTTCTAGAGTCTCAACATCTTTTTTACATCGTGGTGACCAAAACTGGATGCAGCATTCCAAGTGTGGCCTTACCAAGGCATTGTAAAGTGGTATTAACACTTCACGTGATCTTGATTTTATTCCTCTGTTGATGCAGCCTAGCACTGTGTTGGCCTTTTTGGCAGCTGCAGCACACAGCTGGCTCATCTTTAAGTGGTTATGTTTGCCACCTTGAGTTAGTTATTCTAAAAACAATAAATAAATATGTAAACAGATAAATAAACAAAGATTTCAGATGGTACCTTCACTCCCCCTCTGTGCACATGCATCACCCCAGGTATGTTGTGACCACCTCAAGAAAGTTGGAGAGCTCTCTCAAATAATGATTTTTCTTATTACCCTCCTTACTTTCTCCTCCCTTCCCCTATCCAAATTTATACGCCCCATCAATCCAGCCGCTCTCTGCCTCCAGCGAAAAGCCTAAAACTGTCTATCCACCATTGTATTTTTATGTTCGTTTTCTGATCAAAAACCACCACGGAAAACATTCCCGTACGAATGATCGACAAACATTTTTTACTTCTGTTGACTGGTTGAATCGCTTTATAATTCATCAGACATTAAATTGCTTAATAAAAAAAATTACAGCAAATTAACGAATTGAGCATTCCAGTAAATACGATTTTTTTAAAAAAATGAAATACCGTATATTCCGGCGTATAAGACGACTTTTGAGAGGGTCGAAACAGCCTCCGAACTTGGGGGTCGTCTTATACACCGAGTCGTCTTATATACGCCGGAAATAAGGTAGTTTTTGGCATATAAGACGACTTTCTAGGCATGCGACTCGGCGTCGATTGTCTTATACGCCAGAAATACATGTAGTTTCTGCCGTATAAGACGATTTTCTAGGCATGCGACTCGGCGTCGATCGTCTTATATGCCAGAAATACATGTAGTTTCTGCCGTATAAGACGATTTTCTAGGCATGCGACTCGGCGTCGATGGTCTTGTGACCCAGCGTCAAACTAGGGGGTCGTCTTATACGCCGGGACGCCCTATATGTCGGAATATACGGTAGGTGAAATCTGTAAAACAAATGGGCAAAATAGAATGTCACCGTAATTTGTTCTCACCAGCCTGTTATACCACCCATTAACAGGTAGCTCTCGACTTACAGCCCTTTATTTATTTATTTATTTATTTATTTATTTATTTATTTATTTCTAAAATTTATATGCCGCCCAATCCCAAGGGACTCAGGGCGGCGTACAAAATTAAAACAATAATCTAACAATAAAACAATAAAATAAATACATTCATACAGTGTGTCTGATCGTATCCCGCCCCCCCCCCCCCGGGGACATCAGCCCCAGGCCTGCCAGAACAGAAAATAATGGCTTTCTTAAAGGCCGGCAGGGTGGGAGTAGTTCGAACCTCAGGGGGAAGTTGATTCCACCAGGTCGGAGCCATCACAGAAAAGGCCCTTCCCCGAGGGCCCGCCAGCCGACATTGTCTGGCCGACGGGACCTGAAGGAGGCCCAATCTGTGGGACCTCACCGGTCTCTGGGAACTGTGCGGCAGTATGCGGTCCTGTAAGTAACCTGGCCCTATGCCATTAAGGGCTTTAAAGGTGATAACCAACACCTTGAATTGCGTCCGGAGACCCACAGGAAGCCAGTGCAGCTCGCGGAGGATAGGTGATACGTGGGTGTACCTCGGCGCACCCACAATCGCTCTCGCAGCTGCATTCTGAACCAACTGCAGCCTCCGAACGCTCTTCAAGGGTAGCCCCATGTAGAGTGCGTTACAGTAATCTAGTCTTGCGGTGACAAAGGCATGAGTGACCGTGAGTACAGCTTCCCGGTCCAAATAAGGCCGCAACTGGTGCACCAGGCGAATGGTTTAGCGACCATTTGCAGTTACAACAGCCCTGAAAAGAATGAACTTACGACCGGTTTTCACAGTTACGACTGCAGCAGCCCTCCCCGGGATCACCTGATCAAAATTCCAATGCTTGACAACTGGCATGTATTTATGATATTTGTATCCTCCTGGAGTCCGGTGATCACCTTTTGTGACCTTCTGACCAACAAAGTCAATGGAGAAGCCAGATTGACTTAACAACAGTAGTGTCCCAGAGGTGCTTTCTCAAGAGGCAAATGGACTTCCTTGTTTTTCTTGGAGATTTCATTTCTCATCCAAGAAGCTTCTTCAGCTCTGACTGGATGGTGGAGAGTGGAAGGATTTATACTCCTTGCGGATAACTGGTCATTTGCCTTCTTTTAGAGAGTCGTTGAGGCCACCTGGAGGTTTACCTGTGTCCTCAGGGTCACCTGAGTGGTGCAAATGGGTGTGGAACACAGATAAACTCCAGGTGGCCTCAATGACTCTCTAAAACAGTGGTTCTCAACCTATGGGTCGGGACCCCATTTGGGGTCGAATGACCATTTCACGGGGGTCGCCAAACAAGGCTGTCCGCCATTTTTCCCCCTTTTCTTTGGCCACGCCCCTGGCACCCGGTGATGTATAAGTGGTTGGGGGTCACCACAACATGGGGAACTGTATTATGGGGTCGCGGCATTAGAAAGGTTGAGAACCACTGCTCTAAAAGAATGCAAACAACCAGCTGTCTGCAAGGAGTATAAATCCTTCTGTTTCCCACCATCCAGTCAGAGCTGAAGAAGCTTCTCAGATGTGAAGCAAAACGTCTTCAAAGAAAAACAAGAAAGTCCAGTTGCCTCTTGAAAAAAGCACCTTTGGAACAACCATGCCCTGGGTGACTGAGAATCTCCATAAACAGCAATGGTTCACTTAACAACTGTCAAAAAAGGTTGTAAAATGGGGCAGAATTCATTTCATAATTGTCTTGCTTAGCAATGGAAATTTTGGGCCTAAATTGTGGTTGATTGTAAGTGGAGGACTACCTGTACCATCTGAGTAGCTACAGAATGGGGGGACAGGATAGCAGTCTTCTAATATCTCAGGGGCTGCCCCAAAGAAGAGGGAGTCAAGCTGTTCTCCAAGGCGCCTGAAGGCAGGACAAGAAGCAACGGATGGAAACTCATCAAGGAGAGAAGCAACCTAGAACTAAGGAGAAACTTCCTGACAGTTAGAACAATTAACCAGTGGAACAGCCTGCCTCCAGAAGCGGTGAATGCTCCAACGCTGGAAGTTTTTAAGAAGAGACTGGGCAGCCATTTGTCCGAAATGGTATAGGCTTTCCTGCCTGAGCAGGGGGTTGGACTAGATAACCTCCAAGGTCCCTTCCAACTTTACTATTATTGTTATTGTTATTAGAACTAAGGAGAAACTTCCTGACAGTGAGGACAATTAACCGGTGGAACTACTTGCCTCCAGAAGCTGTGAATGCTCCAACACTGGAAGTTTTTAAGAAGAGACTGGACAGCCATTTGTCCGAAATGGTATAGGGTTTCCTGCCTGAGTAGGGGGTTGGACTAGATAACCTCCAAGGTCCCTTTCAACTTTACTATTATTGTTATTGTTATTAGAACTAAGGAGAAACTTCCTGACAGTGAGGACAATTAACCAGTGGAACTACTTGCCTCCAGAAGCTGTGAATGCTCCAACACTGGAAGTTTTTAAGAAGAGACTGGACAGCCATTTGTCCGAAATGGTATAGGGTTTCCTGCCTGAGCAGGGGGTTGGACTAGATGACCTCCAAGGTCCCTTCCAACTTCATCATCATCATCATCATCATTATTATTATTATTATTACTTTTTCTTACAGTAGATCGGGAATTTCTGGCAAATATATGTTCCCCCCAATGATGACGTGTTGCATATTCTGTTAATGCTTAAACAAACCTTTAATAAAGTAGGTCGGTCCGAAAAGGAGCTAGCAGACCCTTCTTGAGGTTCAACTTTCAAAAAAGTTGCCGTCTCTTTTTTTTCAGAGAACACCGAAGGCCCCATCGTGATCCAGCCAGCCTCGGTCACAGAGACGACTCAGCTCACGGCGGATTCTCACCCCAGCTACCACACCGATGGATTCAACTAAGCTAAGGAAGCACTTAATTTAACCCGGACGGATCAGAATGAATAATCATATGGCCAATCCAGCCACTAGAATCATGGACAATTAGGCATAGATTATGGGGGAAGGGAGGCATTCACCAATGGTCAATTGGGCAGCTTCACAACCGGCCGACAAAACATTTTGTAATCCCCTCCTCATCTTTTTTGTCACCTTCAGTGTCGTATCTCAATGAGACATGGAAGTACTGTAGCATGCCGAATCTGTTTCGCTTTAGTCTTCTTTTTTTCTTTCTTTCTTTCATTATTTTCCCGTTCCGTTTTTCAAAAAGGAAGAATAGCATGTGTCAAGTTTACATTATAAACTTTTTTTTTGTGTTGTCAATGTACTAAGGAGTTGATCATGACGAGTGTGACGGTTGCATTCTGCATTTTTAAGCAGCAAGACCGGTTAGATACAGAGGTTCTCAACCTTGGCAACTTTAAGACTTGTGGACTTCAACTCCCAGAATTCCTCAGCCAGCTTTGCTGGCTGAGGAATTCTGGGAGTTGAAGTCCACAAGTCTTAAAGTTGTCAAGGCTGAGAACCCCTGGGTTAGAAACAAATGAGGCACTTTTCAAAGAGAACTTAAAATTTATCCAAGGAGCCGCAAAACTTCCATACAGTTGAGTTACGAACCCCCCCCCTCCTGCTCCACTGGAGAGCAGCAGAGGTGGCCCACCTGCCCGTAGCTCCCTGGCTTCTGCCTCCATAAATTTATTTGGAAAAATGCTGATGTTGCAAGGAAGGGATAAGAATGCTGTCTTCTGGAAATTTTTTTCCGCTTTCTTCTTTCAAAGCTGTCGGATATGCTTCATAGGCGTCCTGTCGACCTTCTCTACGGTGGGAAGGAGTTGAAATCCGCTATATCTGGAGAGGGAAATCACCTCTGCAAAGATGGCTGTGCAGTTTTCTTGTGTGGGAGAGGGCCAAAGTAGTGGTTTTTAACTACAAAACCAGAAATTACTTGAATCATCTCTTTGATGTTTAAATTAAAACGCACATTCATCTTTTTCAAATTTAAAAAATATATATATATAAGCATTCCCCAAACTATTTATAGTTAAACTTCTGGGGAGGGGGGGGGATTGGGGCACAAATGCATGTTCTCACTGCCCAGTTGGAATGAAGTGTTATAGCCAAAAGCGACTTTTTAGATTTTTGTTGGAATGTACATTGGTCTGACAGTTGTTCTCAAATCACTTTTTTTAAAATAATAATAAAAAATCTATCAAGTCCACTTTATAAATTATGTATTCTAGTGATATACTTAGATTTATTTTTTAATTTATGTTTTTAAACATCCCTGGCACTTAGCTCGTGGTTTCTTAAATGGGTGCCATCATCCAGCAGGTGTGTTGGGGTGCGACCCTCTGCATTCACCAGCCGGTGGGGTTCACCTCCTGTCCTGGGAACGTATGATAGTGATGTCAAGCATTCCTTCGATGACCTCGGTCCATTGATATAATTTGAGCCCATTGCTCACAACATGCATAGTTCCATCTTGGTTTCTACACCCTGCCTCTGATATATGATGATGTGGCGGTCATGGGGCTGATATAAAGGATGCAATTCACGTCCTTTGCACTTCGACAGACTTAATGCATGCAATGTCTCTTGCCTCCCCCTCCCTTTCTCAAGGTCCATGGCTGGGAATTTGGGGACTTGTAGTTCCAACACAACCGGAGGCCACCAGGCTGACGACCAGTGAACTAGCAGCTCACAATTCTGATAGCGATAACTATGGTAGAATTGGCTGCTGGGTTTTTTTCCCCTTTTGCGACCTGCAGGGCAGGAATCAGATGACTGAAACTTGACTAGAACTGATCAGGTGAGGAATAAGTTGGACCTGAGATGGCCAGATCAACCTCGAAATCCATTATCTGATTTTTTCTGGTAGGTTGGTTGGCTGGTTTCTTTCTCTGCCTCAGGCCTTCCTTTATAAAAGGGGAGCAATCGGTCTCAAATTATTGTGCGGTACTTTACCTATTTGGAGCAGTGTGTGATAGGGTTGTGTGAATTGTATGTCTAAATGGCGATTTTTGTTTGAAAGGAAACTCACTTGCTTTGCCGTGTATCTGTGTAGACAACCTTGGCTGGGGAATTCTGGGAGTTGACGTCCACAGGTCTTAAAAGTGGCCAAGTTTGGACACCCCTGGTCTGGAGAAATGTTCTGTAGATGTTCTTCTGGACTCAATTCCAGTTGGGTTCTTTCTATTTTCTCTGGGAATGGTGGGAGAATCCATCACACATGGAAGTCGTATATTCACCCAGGCAGTGGGTTTCTCAAAGTTTCCTCCATGCTCCAGAGCTGTTTCAGTTTTGTGGTAGAATATGCTAGGTTTGTGAATAAAAGCATCGGTCAGAACCTCCCCTGTTTTTCCAGCTGGTTTTGCTTCAATCTCTTCCCCACCCTCTTTGACTCACAATCATTCTCCACTTTGCATTCTCTCCGGGATGGGCACCCACAAAATCCCATCCCCGGCTTTGCATCGCGTGTGTGAGGTTGTCGTGGCCCATTGTGATATCGTCATAATTTCTGTACCCAAAAGGACAGTGTCATATCCAAGTGCAGGCGGCAGCTATGCATTTGAATGCCCCCTGCTGTGTATTTGTGCATGCGTTGAATTGTTGCAAAATGAAAACGTTCAGTCTAGGAAGCGCTTCGGGGCTGTTCTGCAGGATTTCTATTTTCAGGTGGTCACTTTTGTTTTTTTTTTAAACAGGCAGCAGTTTTATCTCACATAATACTTGAAATAGTTGGTCAGTCTGTCTGGTTATTGTTCCACTCTATGTGTAACTCAGTGGTGTCCAATTTTGGCAATTTTAAGACCTGTGGACTTCAACTTGAAGTCTGCAAGTCTTAAAGTCACCAAGGTTGGATATTCCTGGTGTAGATGAACCCCCCCCCCCTTGTTTTTTGCAGCTTCTTTTTAAATGCTTCTCTGTGGCTTCCTCTCTCCCTCTGGACCTATATATAATTTTTTTTTTAACAATTTGAAGGATGATGTGCAAAATTATCAATCGGATAAGTACCCTGCTAGCTCAGTTATACTCTCTTATACTCTGCGTTCACTCACAAAACTTGAAGTATCCCCTGTCTGTCGTGGAGGACAAATGCATATCTCTAATGAATAATGCCATTGATTAATTTATTTGTATATATGGATTTCCAAAGGCCCATCTGGTTTATTTCATAGCGTCTGAAATAAAAACAATGGGTTTATAGTAAAATGTATGCGCAGTGATTGAAGTGTTTGATAATCAGGTGTTGAATCTCATTGTGTTCCTGTTGCTAAGGTTTACTCTTGATTTTTTTCAAGGCAAAAATAGATCACTTGACTCGAGGCCGATGGAACAAAATTTGAACTTTAGATTGTAACATTTAGCCAAAACCAACACACTCAATTTTGGGCACAAAGCTTGATTATTATTTCATTTTTGTCAGCTTTGTTCATTTAGCTTATTTGTGCCCTACTGGTCTGTAATTCCAAATTACACTGGAAATAAGCTGCTGTTATGTCTAAACTGGCTTACAAATTTGATACTATTTCCATACATACTCCAGGCTCTTCCTCTTTCTCGTCAGACATGCCTCTTAGAATTTCAAGGGCCTCTGGAGAGGAAGGTGTCCAAAAAGTCAAAATGGTGTCCTCGGTTTTGCAAGATGCACAATTTGTGAACAAAGGTGACAAGAGTTTGCTCTGGTTACATTTGTACACAAATTGTGCAACTTGACACTGGCAGGGCTTCGACGATAGGATCACGACCGACCGTCTTGACTTTTCCCATGGAGGTCCTTGATATTATTTAAGATGGATCAGAAAGTGTTTCAACAGGTGATGGGTTTAGACTAGTTTTTTTTTTTCAAATCTGGCCACTTTAAAAAGTGCAGGCTTCAATTCCTAGAGTTCCTCAGCCAGCATGCTTGCCAAGGAATTCTGAAAGTTGAAGTTCAGACCTCTTAAAACAGCCAAAAAAAATCTTTTTTGGGGGGGGGGGAAACCCACCAATGTTTTAGATGGTACCATAACCATTCCAGTAATTACATTGCAAGTCTTATTCTGTTCTTTGAGTGCTCATTATGCTAAAGCAGGGGTCTTCAAACTTGGCCCTTTTATGACATGGACTTCAACTCCCAGAATTCTGGGAGTTGAAGTCCACAAGTCATAAAAGGGCTAAGTTTGAAGATCCCCTGTGCTAAAGCTTTTCTGCAGGACCTTATCATGTTCTTGTAAACTTTCTTGATTCCTCTAACTCAATGTTTCTCAACCTTGACAATTTTAAGGCATGTGGACTTCAACTCCCAGAATTCCACAGCCAGCATTGCTGGCTGTGGAATTCTGGGAGTTGAAGTCCACATGCCTTAAAATTGTCAAGGTTGAGAAACACTGCTTCTAACTCATTGTTTCCCAACCTTAGTCCTTTTAAGAGGTGTGGACTTCAACTCCCAGAATACCCCAGTCAGCAATGGGGTATTCTGGGAACTGAAGTCCACACATCTTAAAATGGCTAAGGTTGGGAAAGACTGCTTTAATTCTTGATTAGCCTGGACCCTGGTCTCAGGTGTAAAATGAAAGACGTATTTAGACCACCAATCAGTGCTGTCTCCCTTTCAAGAGTCTGGATGTTTTAGATTAATTTAATTTAATTTTAAAGTTAGTCAAAGCCAAAGATTCCCTTCCCTGGTGTAGACAGATTTCTGAAATCTTGCTAGCACATAGATTTTTTTCTCTCTTTAAATCAAGCCCAAATGTTAAAATCCCGTGAGATGGCTGTCTGTGCCTCGATCAGTGGAGATTTTAAAATGATTTGATCTGTCTTTTGCAGAGATTCTGTGTTCAATTCAGCACGGTGTTCTGTTTTCCCTGATTTTTCAGTAACGGATAAGATGCAAATTCAAGCTGAGTTTTTTTCCCCAGTAGCTTGACTTTTTTTTTTTTTAATTTACCAACTGTTGTGTATTGCCACAATACCTTCAGCAGCTGTTTGTTCTGATTTTTCTAACTTGGTCAAAACCTTGGCAATAGATATTAATGTGTTTGTGGTAAGCATAAATAAAGTCCAAGATGTATTACACCCAGAATTAATTTTCCCCAGAGTTATGGCCAAACTGTATTTCAGTCATATCTATTTGATGAAAACCTGGCATTCAGGGACTTGCCCCTTTGAAAGCCAAAAGAGGCTACTAAGAACCAAGGCAAGGGCCTAAATCCATAAATTCTTCTTTTTTTTTTTTTAAGTCCACTGACTTTGGTTTATGAGAAGACTAAGTGCCAATGAATTTGAAGCCAGAACTTTGCCAGTACATAATATTTGCACTTTTTTTCCCTCTGATTCAACTAAATATGATAGGCTTCCCAAATTGTTTTCTGATTTGATAGTCTTGTCGATGCCTATATATTGCTGCTAAATTTTCTGGCCCTCTGCATTTAGCAAATTGCTCAAACCTGATGAGATTCAGATTATCCTTTGAGTAGCCAAATTTCTCTTGATTCCTCCTCCTTTTTTATCTCCCTTCTTCTCTCCTTCTACCGTCATTTCATTCATTTTCTCCTTTTCTTTCTCTGTCTCCATCTCCCTTCCTCCTCCTCCTTTTCTTTCACTGTCTCTCTTCCTTCTTTGTCTTTGTCTTCTCCTCCTCCCCTTCTTCTACCTTCCCTTCATTCTTTTTCTTTCTTTCTTTCTCTTTCTTTCTTCCTTCCTTTCTTCCTTCCTTCCTTCCTTCCTTCCTTTCTCTCCCTCCCTCCCTTTCTTTCTTTCTTTCTTTCTTTCTTTCTTTCTTTCTTTCTTTCTTTCTTTCTTTCTTTCTTTATTTCTTTTTCTGTCTCCATCTCCTTTTCCTCCTTCCTAGTCCCTCCCCCCCCCCGCATAACTTAGGAGCATCTGCTTAAATGGGTAAGAAGAATAGAGAATAGAGGAGCTTCATTAAAAAACTAAGTCACGTTTGTAGGAACTCCGGGTTTTTATATTTGTAGCTACAATAATATAAATATCCTCAAAAGCAGTTGCGTGTGTTATCTTGCCCTGCCTTATACTTGCAGCAGCTATAATTTGTGGTGGTTTTAGTTTAGTATCCGTTGTTTTTAAGCCTTTGGATAACAATCCTGTTGGTGT
The DNA here is from genome assembly GCF_016545835.1 of Crotalus tigris. NCBI lineage: Eukaryota > Metazoa > Chordata > Lepidosauria > Squamata > Viperidae > Crotalus > Crotalus tigris. The sequence continues at coordinate 577,113 of NW_024100516.1, read as the reverse complement.
ACATAGAAAGATGCCCCATGGAATTGCATGGCGTGTTAGTTCAGCCTTTCCCAGTCCGACGCTCTCTTAGACCAGAACCTAAGTAAAATCTGGAGCCCAATTCTGGCTCACCTCCTGCCAGTCATCTGCAAATACACTTTTCTGCAGCTAACGCTCGAAGCATGAATGAGATATTCTGATCTCAAGCATCCCTGGATTAAGATGCTTTACGTACGGCTAAATAAAAGGCTGGGACTTTCCAGAAGAATTCATGATGAAAGATGGGAGGGCCTTTGGAGATGGCCTGAGAAACAGTGAATTAGGTATCCGGAGTATGGTTATTGAGATCCTTGTCTGCTTTTTTCATTCCTCCCACCATCATCACCACCATCATCCAAATGAAACCAGGAAGACCTTCTAGAATTTCACTGTTTCTCCGGCCACTTTTGAAGGACTTTCCTGTCACCACGTCTCCTCTTTAGCTCTGTGAAGGCCGTGAAGCTATAAGACAGACGGTAGGAAAGATCCAACCGTTTTGTTTACCCCACTAGCCCTCCTTCATCTTGGCAGCTTCCGTACAATTTGCCTTTTTATAGCTAGCAGAATTGACGTCCCGCAACCTTCCCCAGCAAACCCCGGACTTTTCCGTTGGCTGGAAATGTTCTGGAGAAGGTTGCTGCTCCTTCTCACAACGTCTTTCTGGGAGAATGCTGAAACAGACAGGTAGAAATTTGATTTATGGAAAAAAAACCCCTCAAGTGGAAAGTAGAGGTGTCCAAAGAACCTTGTACCCCTTTTCTTCCTTAGGGGGAGCCCATGTTGGACCCCCACATTTTTTTCTCTATCCCCAGAAAGCCACCATCTATCTACCCCTTATCCTAAAAGGACATATATTTTATATTTTACTGGAGGCGTTCAGCACAATCATTTTAACCGCACCGTGCAGGTCACAGAAGTTATTTCATTGGAGATGTTTTGAGGCACTTTTTAAAAAAAATATATATCTCTCTGGGAAGCTAGGGATGATCTAAACCTGAAGCTCTATCAAGCAACCGGCCCTTCAGATGTTCGGTTTTTCTTGTTGGCTGTGGATGTCTCTGTGTGAATGTCCACTGTGTTCATCAGTAGTTCTGTTAATCCAGGGGTCTTCAAACGTGGCCCTTTGAAGACTTGTGGACTTCAACTCCCAGAATTCCTCAGCCAGCGTTCCTGGCTGAGGAATTCTGGGAATTGAAGTCCACAGGTCATCAAAGGGCCACGTTTGAAGACCCCTGGATTAATCCCTTCCTCGTATGCCTGCTCTTCTTAAGGTTTGTGAGCTTTTTTGGATATGTGTGTGTGAATTTTTTCCCCCGTAGTAGTTAGTTCTCAGTCAGTCATATATTTAAGAAGTTTGATGGACTAAGGCAGGGGTTCCCAACCTTAGCCACTTGAAGACTTGTGGACTTCAACTCCCAGAACTCCTCATCCAGCATGGCTGGCTGAGGAATTTTGGGAGTGGAAGTCCACAAGTCTTCAAATGGCCCAAGTTAAGATCCCCTGGATAAAAGGTAGATGGCCAGTAATTAATATCTGTTTTACAGTGTTGGTTGGGTTTATTAATGGTCCAAAAACAAGCAACATTTGGCTGGCGCACTTCATTCCCTTAAGGCTGATTTTGTATATTTTACTGTGATCTCTTCTGAGGTAATTTTTTTTTTTTTTTGCACTTGTGTTTGCGGGATGGGAGAAGGGAGGGGAAATCCCAAATGTGTTAAAAAGTAAAATAAAAATTAAAGCAAAAAGTTAATTATTAAAAAGAGAGAGGAAAAAAACAAAAACAAAGTATAGATGCATTTGAAAAGCAATTCTATAAATATATATATATACACAGAATATATATATATATATTTTGTTATGTTATTTAAAGGGTCGTCCTTTAAATTGTATGTAAGTAGCTGTGGCTGTACGCACTTTGTGGATTGTTAACACTCGCAAGTCCTGGGCTCCTGTACATACTTCCAGTTCCAGAAGGAATTCTATTATGTTTTTAGCATGGTAATTTATGTATTGTATGTCTGAGTAGGAACTTAAAAGTGAAAAATAAATAAATAAAGATTGCTAAATTACCAGAAACCAAGATTGTAAAATAAATGTTTTCATGGCAAAAATAATAATAATAATAATTCTTGGCTTGATTTGTATTTTTTCTTTCTTTCTTTCTTTGCTACAATCTTTGCTGTTTCCAGCCAAAATGGATTTAACTGAAGTGGAAATCCATAAGCGATAGCCGGATTTGAAGTCACAACAGCAATTAAAAAAGTCATGTCACGGTTCCGATAGATGAGACCAGTAAAAATAAGAAACCCGAAGCAATTGCTTTCCTCAAAGAACGCATTTAACGGCTACCGTACTTTCCGGTGTACAAGACGACTTTTTAAAGCGTTGAAATCGGCGCCAAAGTCAGGGATCGTCTTATACGCCGAGTCGTCTTATACGCCAGAAATAACGGTAGTTTCCGGCATATAAGATGACTTTCTAGGCATGCGACTCAGCGCCAAAGTCGGGGGTTGTCTTATACGCCAGGTCGCCTTATACGCCGGAATATACGGTACATAGTATCGGCATGAACAAAGGGGAAACCAAGACTGAAATTCCCCCTCCCCCCCACCCCTCAAGGTTACAAAGTAACGAGTTGAACTCCCCATCCCTGCAGTGTGTCATAAATCACAATCCCCAATTGACTACTTTGGCGGGCTTTCTAAGGGTAGCTTCAGCCCGGCCAAAACTTAGATAACTTGACTTTGGTTCCCACAGAACAATTTATGGTTACGTCTAAACTTAAGGGAATACATCTTCCCCCCTCCCATTGCTGTGGCAACCAAAAATGAAGTGAAGATGGCTGCAGCCAAATTGGTTTGAAGGTTGCCAAGTGACTTATGACCAGTTTTCACACTTACGACCGTTGTGGCAATCTGATCAAAACTCAGACACTGGCAACTGGCTCGTATTTATGATGGTCACAGCGTCCCAGGGTCCTGTCATCACCTTTTGCAATCTTTTGACAAGCAAAGTCAATGGGGAAGCCAGACTCACTTAACAATCGTGTTACTAACTTCACTTAACAATTGAGACAAGAAACGTCATGAAATGGGGCATACTTCACTCCACAACTGCCTTGTTGTTGTTGTTAGTTGCGAAGACGTGTCTGACCCATCGCGCCCCCATGGACCATGTTCCTCCGGGCCTTCCTGTCCTCTACCATTTTCTGGAGTCCATTTAAGCTCACGCCTACTGCTTCAGTGACTCCATCCAACCACCTCATTCTCTGTCCCCTTCTTCTCTTGCCCTCCATCTTTCCCAGCATTAGGCTCTTCTCCAGTGAGTCCTTCCTTCTCATTAGGTGGCCAAAGTACTTGAGTTTCAACTTCAGGATCTGGCCTTCTAAAGAGCAGTCGGGGTTGATCTCCTCTAGGACTGACCGGTTGGATCGCCTTGCAGTCCAGGGGACTCGCAGGAGTCTTCTCCAGCACCATAGCTCAAAGGCCTCAATTCTTTGGCACTCAGCCTTTCTTTGGCCCAACCTTCACAGCCATACATTGCAACTGGGAAAACCATGGCCTTGACTATACGTACTTTTGTTGGCAGGGTGACGTCTCTGCTTTCTAGTATGCTGTCTAGATTTGCCATAGCTTTCCTCCCCAGGAGCAAGCGTCTTTTAATTTCTTGGCTGCAGTCCCCATCTGCGGTGATCTTGGAGCCCAGGAAGATAAAATCTGTCACTACCTCCATTTCTTCCCCATCTATTTGCCAGAAATGTTGGATTCAGGTGTGGTCGTAAGTCGAGGACTCCCTGTGCTGGCTGAGGAATTCTGGGAATCAAAGTCCTCTCAACGCCAGTCACGCTTGAGTTAAAATGAAACAAAAGGGATTCAATTAAAGGGAAAAGAGGCAAACTATAGGACACAAGAGGAAAGTTTGCACCGTATGGCTCGCTCCTTCCATCCCTGGGGATAAAAGTGGAATTAACTTAAATTTTTCTCCAAAAAGAAAGCCCAAAAGCAGCCACTCCAAATTCCTTGCCCCCTCCCCCCTCAATTTGCAAATTCAGCCTTGGATTAAGAAATATACAGTCGTGGCCAAAATTGTGGAAACCTTTTGGTTTTTGGTACAGTAGAAATGCCACCTTTGGTTAAGTTTCCACCCATTTTTCTTCTAATTTCTTTATAAATGTAGCCATGTTCATTTAATAATACTATTTTACATCGTTTTCTGGGCGACCAGTCAACTCTTTGCACCATGACTTTAATTTTATTACGTTTTACAAGCTCTCTAAAGGAAAGAACACAAAAAATCCCAACCAACTTGATAGCCATCACACAACACACTGACCAATGTCCTCCTCTCAGCTTCAATACAGGACGTCAATAACTGAATCCTACTGTGATCCGATTGGCTCATGGCCAAAACAAGATGACACCTGATTGGTTCTCTAAACACTCATGCTCATTGGCTACCATCGGATGAAGGAAAGCTACCTGATATCAACCTAAGCAAGTTGTGCTTCCTTTTTCTGGTTGTTTGGCTATAACTTTTCATAGAACACAGTTCAGATAATTGAACAAACTTTGTTGCATTACATTCTCGATTAAATTATCTTTCCATTGATGTACAATTTTATGGTACTACTCCCCCCAAAAAGTGGCGTTATTAGCCATCAAACCTCAAAAATACAATTTTCCCAAAAGTTTCCACAATTTTGGCCACTACTGAAGCTGGAATGACATTGGGTGGGAGGTGACCCAGGTCTACTGGAAAAACAACTGGACTGTTGCAACGCGCTTTACATGGGGCTGCCCTTAAAAAGTATCTGGAAGCTTCAGCTGGTATAAGATGAAGCCAGGCAGTCAATCTTGGGCACCAAAAGATGTAACACCCTCTGCTGCGCCAGCTGCATTGGGTGCAGGTCTACTTGTGTGGCCCACAGTAAAAAATGACAATAAAGATTATCTAATTCCAGGTCCAATTCAAGGTGTTGGTTGTGATCTTTAAAACCCTACATGGCTTAGGGCCAGGTGGCCTCCGTAACCATCTTCACCCCATCACCTCAGCCCGTCCATCCATTCAGACAGGAAAGGATGTTGCATATCCCTTTAGCAGAAGAAGCAACGGATGGAAACTCAGCAAGGAGAGAAGAAACCTAGAACTAAGGAGGAAGAGCTGAGGTGGCGCAGCAGTTAGAGTGTAGTACTGCAGGCCACTTTAGCTGACTGTGTTCAGCAGGTCAGCGGTTCAAATCTCACTGGCTCAAGGTTGACTCAGCCTTCCATCCTTCCGGGGTAGGTAAAATGAGGACCCAGATTGTTGGGGGCAATGTAAATATATATACACATTGCTTACTGGTGTACACCGCTTAGAGAGTGTGCTTGCACTTAAAGCGGTATATAAGTCTCATAAATCAATCAATCAATCAATCAATAAATAGAAACTTCCTGACAGTTAGAACAATTAACCAGTGGAACAACCTGCCTCCAGAAGGGGTGAATGCTCCAACACTGGAGTCTTTTAAGAAGAAAGTGGATAACCGTTTTTAATTTATCTTTGCCTTTTTAAGCCTAATGACTAGATAAATAAATAAACTTGAGACTCACAGAGCACAGGAACTAAGAAGCCTGATGACTTAATTTCACTCGGATCTACACTAGTGGCCAAAATTGTGGAAATCTTTTGGGAAAAGTGTATTTTTGAGGTTTGATGGCTAATAACACCACTTTTGGGGGGGAGTAGTAGCATAAAATTATATGTCAGTGGAAAGATAATTTAATCAAGAATGTAACGCCACAATCTCCAGGACCGTAGATTTGAAGGGCATCAAAGATTTTAATCCTGGCTTCCACCTTTGAGACGCCAACTTTTGCATTTGAGCTGAAGTGGCCCTTTAAGACTGAGTCGAAACTTAAACCACTGGTGGGGGGCATCAGAGACACTGCGGTTATATTTCTGGAGCCTTCAAGTAGCATGTGAGAATCCCCTGGGGAAACGAAGCCGTCAGATGTTTCTGGGCTTCTCCAGCTTTTTCCCACCACAGTGTCCTGCAAGGACACACAGAAGGAGCTGCACCTTCCCGAACGGCCGCCTTGAACCCTTGTCATGTCGAAGCACCTGGAATACACCTCCTACCCAAGGGACTGTCCCACGATGGAGAACTTGGAGAGGCAACTCATCTGCCCCATTTGCCTGGAGATGTTCACCAAACCCGTGGTCATTCTCCCGTGTCAGCACAATCTCTGCCGGAAGTGTGCCAATGACATTTTTCAGGTGAGTTGTGGGGGAGAAACCTTTCAAAGCAGATTATGGAAATGTTCCTCCGACATGACTCTCAAGAGTTGGGAGAGCCGAGTTGGGTCAACCCTTTGGGGACTTTGGTTAAGATGCCGTCAGAGATTTCAAGGATCACAGCGGAGGGGAGAACCAGGTGGATGGGATCGTATCGTCGGTGTTTGTGGGTGGCTGTAATTTGGTCTTTTTCAGAGGGTGAGTACAGTTGTTGTCCTTTTTACAAACGACATTGCGTCTACTTTAGACTTTGTATTTCATGTCTTAACTACTTCAGAAAGACAGGAAACTGAAATCCAGCAGATCAGGAAAGGAAAAAAGAGTTCAGAAATTAAGGCTCGGGTTCCTACATCCAGAGAAACTTTAGTAGAGCAGTGTCACCCAACCTTAACCATTTTAAGATGTGTGGACTTCAACTCCCAGAATTCCTCAGCCAGCGTTGCTGGCTGAGGTATTCTGGGAGTTGAAGTCCACACATCTTAAAAAGGCTAAAGTTCTGAACTGCCGGCCCGACGCATCATCCAGAAGCCACGCCACCCCATTGCCGGCAATGGCGAAATCGTCCTGATATGTTGCACGACGTCACATGACGTCACGAGTTTGACATGTCTGCTTTAGAGGAACTGCAAGGAATGCTGGGAAGGATTCCTTCTGAAAATAAATTACTCTGATTCTCATGGTTCCGACAGATGAAACTCTTCAAAGAACTTTCAGGCATTGTTTACCTTAAAAAATCTTTATTCGAGCAGCATAGCATCGGCACATGCATAAGCGAAGCCAAAATCTGAATTCCCCTCCCCTTAGCACATAGTATCAAACACAATTCCCTCCTCTAATTAACAGTCATAAATCACATTCTCCACAATTAGTTTGAAATGCAGGCTTTCCCTCCAGTTCTCCAACCTGCCATTTCTTATCATCTCTTATTTCAAAAGCCCTAAGTTCACACTCTATTACAATATTATTATGTCTAACTAACTCCCATCACACTGATATTAGATACACTCAACCCCAAGGGCCAAAGTCTACTTATTTGCCATGTTCGATGCTTTAAGAAAACCTATTCTACATTTCCATATTTCTTGGAGCAGGGACAGCCTCCTTTGTGGTCAAAAATACCCAAGATGGCAGCCACAATCTTCCTATCTAAGCCCCACCCATTTTTTAAAAGGGGGCAGGGCTTTCCTGGTTTTGACCACCATCTTGACTTTCTTTAACACACCCTTGACCTGCTTGGAGTAACAGGGACCTGTATTAGTGAATTCAGATCAGGAAAACCACAACATAGAGTGCCAGTTTGGGCTACTGGTTAAGGCACCAGACGAGAAAGCGGGAGCCTGTGAATTCTAGTTCCCCCTTAAACGTGAAAACCAGCAGGATGACTGGGCCAATCACCAGGAGATTGTGCGTTCTAATCCCGCCTTAGGCATGAAAGCGGGTTGGGTGACTTCTGGACAGTTACCAGGAGACAGTAAGTTGTAGTTCTGCGTTAGGCAGAAAAGTCAGCTGGTTGCTTTGGGCTTGTTTCTTTTTTTCTCTCCCTCCCTTCCTCCTCCTCTCTTGCCTTCTCTCTTTCTCCCCCCGTCTCTCCCCGTCTCTCTCCCCATCTCTCTCCTCCCTGTCTCTCCCCCTTTTTCTCCCTCCCTCCCTCCCTCCCTCTCCGTCTCTCTCCTTCTCTCTTTTCCCCTCCCTCCCTCTCTCCCCATCTCTCCCCCCTCTCTTTTCCTCTCCCTTCCTCCCTCTCTCCCCCCTATTTTTTCCTCTCCCCCCTCTCTCTCTCCCCATCTCTCCTCCCTCTTTTTCCCTCTCCCTCACTCTCCCCATCTCTCCTCTTTTCCCTCCTTCCCTCCCTCTCTCCGTCTTTCCCGCTCTCTCTTTCCCTCTCCCTCCTTCCCTCTCTCCCCATCTCTTTTTCCCCTCTCCCTCCCTCCCTCCCTCCCTCTCTCTCTCTCTCTCTCTCTCTCTTTCTCTCTCAGGCCAGCCCACCTGACAGGATTTAATTATTTGTTTGTTTATGAGAATTTATGTTGCTGCCCACCTACTCTCAGGGACTCTGGGCTGCTTACCAAATAATAATAACAACAACAACAATAAGCAACCCAAGACACAAACGGTTGAAACAATAGCCTAACAAAGCCAGGATGCAAATAAATAAATACACATCTGATTGAGACCTGCCACCAGTCTGGCCTTTTTTCTTTGTGCAATATATACCATCGAGATTTCTTCCAAGAGACAGTTGTGGCACCAAGTCCACAATTCCTGAAGGTCGACGAAAGCTTTCGTTCTCAGTCTTTTGTTTTCCCCTTGGGGATGACCGACACCTGCCTTTGCGCTATTGGATATCACGGCTCGGCTCCAGTCAGTCGGTCGGTCTTTGGCATTTGGATTCCTTGCAAAAAATAATATGCTCTTTTGCTGGAGCAGATCTAGTTAGGCCCCTGCTAACCCCCTGGAGGGGTGTGCATTGAGCCATTGACCTTTGAGAGGCCTGGGCTGCAAAGAAGAGGGACGTCTTTCAAATTCTGGAACTGTTGGCTTTGCCCTGGTTTTGAAAGGTGAGACGGGAAGAAATTTGCAGCAGGTTGGAGAAAGCGTTCGACCGTGTTTCCCGAAACTAAGGCCTACACCAACAATAAGCCCTAGCTTGATTTTTGGGGGGTGGGCCTAATATAACCCCTATTCCAAAAATAAGCCATAGTTTTGGTGTGAGGCACACACCTAAAAATCAAACTGGGTTGGGGGTGTGGAGCTGCCCCACCCGCCCCGCATCCGCTTCCCTTGCAGCCAGGCCTCTCCTCGCCAGCCCACTTCTTCTAAGGCCTCTTCTGCAGCCAGGCCTGAATTTCTTAGTCATAGGGTTTTCCGGAAGGCCTCTGCAGCCGAGAACCAAGAGATGGACTCAATCCGTAGCTTGGTTCTGGAAGACCTCAGCAGCTGAGCACCAAGCACAGTACTTGCCTGCTTAGGCCTTCTGGAAAGGCCTGACTGCAAAATGCAGGCCCGAATGCAGCTGCAGAACTTCAGCCCCAGAAGAAGTGGACCGGCTGGGTGGGGCTGTCGGTGCTGGAGGTGAGGTAAGGCCTACTCTGAATATAAGTCCTGGTGCCTCTTTTAGAGGGGGGGGGAGACCCAGTCTTATTTTCGGGGGAAACATGGTAACATTTGAGTTACAGAGAGCCAAAGCTTGCTAGTTTTCTCTTTCCTCCAGTCTCTGTTTCTATGTGAGTGTCTGTTTTCAGAAACATGGGCAACTTAACCTACCCAAATAACCCACTTAAGATGCGGGGTGGGGTGGGGTGGGGGGTTAGTTCCTCACAAAACCACACTACAAAGAAGCTAAACAGGTTGGATTTGCTTGGGATAAGATGTCTCAAGGTGATCAGTTATGTGGGCTCAACTTGGTCCCCTTCTGAATTTTAAGTGGAGGATGATTTTGGGATTAGTCCAAAGGACTAAATAATATCTGATGCCCTTGAAACACACCCCAAGAGACCACCTGATTCCTTCCTTCCTCTCTCCCTCTCTCCCTCCCTCTCCCTTCATCCCCGCCCTCTCTCTCTCCCTCTCCTTCTCCTTCTTCTCCTCCTTCCTCCCTCTTTCCTCATTCCTTTCCCCTCCCCCTTCCTTCCTCCTTCCTTCCCTCCTCCTCTCCTTCTCCAGCTCCTTCTCCTCCTTCACCTTCCTCCCTCCGTCTCTTTCCTCATCCCTTTCTCCTTTCTTCCTCCTCTTTCTCTTCCTCTCCTTCTCCAGCTCCTTCTCCTTCTTCCCTCTGTCTCTTTCCTCATTCCTTTCCTCTTCCCCTTCCTCCCTGCTTCCCTCTTCCTCTCTCTTTCCTCCTTCCTTCCTCCCTCCCTCCCCCTTCATCCCCTCTCTCCCTCTCCCTTCCCTCTCCTCCTCCTTCCTCCTTCCTCATTCCTTTCCCCTCTCCTTTCTTCCTCCCTCCTTCCCTTCTCTTGCTCTTCCTCTCCTTCTCCTCCTCCCTCCCCCGTCTCTTTCCTCATTCCTTTCCCTTTCCCTCCTCTTTCTCTTCCTCTCCTTCTCCAGCTCCTTCTCCTTCCTCCCTCTGTCTCTTTCCTCATTCCTTTCCTCTTCCTCCCTGCTTCCCTCTTCCTTTCCCTCTCCCTCCTCTCCTCCCTCCCTCCTCCCTCCCCTCTTCCTCCCCTTCCTCCCTCTCTCCCTCTCCCTTCCGTCTCCTTCTTCTCCTTCTCCTTCCTCTTTCCTCATTCCTTTCCCCTCCCCTTCCTTCCTCCCTCCTTCCCTTCTCTTGCTCTTCCTCTCCTTCTCCTCCTCCCTCCCCCGTCTCTTTCCTCATTCCTTTCCCTTTCCCTCCTCTTTCTCTTCCTCTCCTTCTCCAGCTCCTTCTCCTTCCTCCCTCTGTCTCTTTCCTCATTCCTTTCCTTTCCTCTTCCTCCCTGCTTCCCTCTTCCTTTCCCTCTCCTCCAACTCCTCCCTCCCTTCCTCCCTCCCTCTCCCTTCCTCCCCTTCCTCCCTCTCTCCCTCTCCCTTCCGTCTCCTTCTTCTCCTTCTCCTTCCTCTTTCCTCATTCCTTTCCCCTCCCCTTCCTTCCTCCCTCCTTCCCTTCTCTTGCTCTTCCTCTCCTTCTCCTCCTCCCTCCCCCGTCTCTTTCCTCATTCCTTTCCCTTTCCCTCCTCTTTCTCTTCCTCTCCTTCTCCAGCTCCTTCTCCTTCCTCCCTCTGTCTCTTTCCTCATTCCTTTCCTCTTCCTCCCTGCTTCCCTCTTCCTTTCCCTCTCCTCCAACTCCTCCCTCCCTTCCTCCCTCCCTCTCCCTTCCTCCCCTTCCTCCCTCTCTCCCTCTCCCTTCCGTCTCCTTCTTCTCCTTCTCCTTCCTCTTTCCTCATTCCTTTCCCCTCCCCTTCCTTCCTCCCTCCTTCCCTTCTCTTGCTCTTCCTCTCCTTCTCCTCCTCCCTCCCCCGTCTCTTTCCTCATTCCTTTCCCTTTCCCTCCTCTTTCTCTTCCTCTCCTTCTCCAGCTCCTTCTCCTCCCTCCCTCTGTCTCTTTCCTCATTCCTTTCCCCTTCCCCTTCTTCCCTGCTTCCCTCTTCCTCTCTCTTTCCTCCTTGCTCCCTCTCTCCCTCTCCCTTCCCTCTCCTCCTTCCTCCTTCCTCTTTCCTCATTCCTTTCCCCTCTCCTTTCTTCCTCCCTCCTTCCCTTCTCTTGCTCTTCCTCTCCTTCTCCTCCCTCCCTCCGTCTCTTTCCTCATTCCTTTCCCTTTCCCTCCTCTTTCTCTTCCTCTCCTTCTCCAGCTCCTTCTCCTCCCTCCCTCTGTCTCTTTCCTCATTCCTTTCCCCTTCCCCTTCTTCCCTGCTTCCCTCTTCCTCTCCCTCTCCAGCTCCTTCTCCTTCTTCCTCCCTGCCTCCCTCCCTCTTCCTCCTCCTCCTGCTCTCCTCCTTCCCCTTTCCCCTTTCCCCTTCCCCCTCCCGAAATGCAGCTTTAACCCACCAGACATGGTTTCAGCTGTACTTGAGCGCTCCACGGGGAACTCTCCATACAGCAGTGGTTCTCAACCTTTTTAATGCCGCGACCCCCAACCGGTCGTAAGTCGAGGACTAAACAGGTCATCAGTCTACGACTAAATGGGTCGTAAGTCGAGGACTACCCAACCGGTCGTAAGTCAAGGACTTTCCCTGCCCGGGAGCGCCGCGCATGCGTGGTGCTGCCCCCTGCGCCGGCCAAGGCGTAGCTGGCAAGCAGCAGAGACGGCGCAGGCCGACCACCGGCTGGGCCACCAGCTGGCCCAGCCCGAGGGAGGTAAGGCACCCGCCGGAAAAGGAGGAAAAAATGGCAGACAGCCTTGCTTGGCGACCCCCCGTGAAATTTATTTATTTATTTATGAGACTTATATACCACTTTAAGTGCAAGCACTCTGTAAGCGGTGTACACCAGTAAGCAATGTATATATATATATATATTACATTGCCCCCAACAATCTGGGTCCTCATTTTACCTACCTCGGAAGGATGGAAGGCTGAGTCAACCTTGAGCCGGTGAGATTTGAACCGCTGACCTGCTGAACACAGTCAGCTAAAGTGGCCTGCAGTACTGCACTCTAACTGCTGCGCCACCTCGGCTCTGGGGTCGCGACCCATAGGTTGAGAACTGCTGCCATACAGCAAAGCTGCCTCAAAGCGAGCATCTACCTTACCTATTGGTGTATTGATCCTCCCGGTCTGTTGCACCCCGCAGTCTCGAGGGACCACTCTGGGCTCTGCAGGGAGATTCCGCTGCCCATCCTGCCGCCACGAAGTTGTCCTGGACAGACACGGCATCTACGGCTTGCAACGGAATCTCCTGGTGGAGAACATCATCGATATCTACAAGCAAGCGCCAGCAAGCGGACCAGAGAGGTGGGCTGCCTTCTCAGCTGTTCTGGGGAATCTTTCACCCTCATCCCCAAATGCGGACGGATTTATTTATTTATTGGTTTGTTAAACTCCTTTGCCGTCCCATCTCGCCAAGGGGTTATTATTCCAGCTTGCGAGATCCGGGTAGACTCTTCAAAAGGGGGCAGCAGATTTGACCCAATCACAGAATTAAAGAGGATTTGGAAACCTTGGGGAGACCTATTCTTCCTCCCGTCGTATATTCTTTTCTTTTCTCCTCTCCCCCCAATATTTTTCTTTCTTCTCTAACAGACCTCTGTTAAAAAGCGAGCACGCAACTTGCGAAGAGCACGAGGAGGAAAGGATCAACATTTACTGTGTGACGTGCGCTGTTCCCACATGCTCCCTGTGCAAGGTTTTCGGGGAACACAAGGAATGTGAAGTGGCTCCACTCTCGGACATCTACACAAAGCAGAAGGTGCGCCCCTGCCTGCCAAGGCAAGGCAAGGCAAGGCAAGGGGAGGCGAGGCGAGGCGAGGCAACCTTTATAGTCACAATGGCACACAATGGCACACTGTGCACCAATCACCAGGAGATGGTGAGTTCTAGTGCTGCCTTATGCATGAAAGCTGGCTGTGTGACTTTTTGGGTCAATCACCAGGAGACCATGAGTTCTAATCCCACCTTTGGCATGAAAGCCATCTGGGTGATTTTGGGCCAATCACCAGGAGATGGTGAGTTCTAGTCCCGCCTTAGGAATGAAAGCCAGCTTGGTGACTTTGGGCCAATCACCAGGTGTCTGTGAATTCTAGTCCTCCCTTAGGCATCAAAGTCAGCTTGGTGACTTTGGGCCAATCACCAGGAGATGGTGAGTTCTAGTCTTGCCTTAGGCATCAAAGCCAGCTTGGTGACTTTGGGCCAATTACTAGGAGATGGTGAGTTCTAGTCCTGCCTTAGGCATCAAAGCCAACTTGATGGCTTTGGGCCAATCACCAGGAGACGGTGAGTTCTAGTCCTGCTTTAGGCATCAAAGCCAGCTTGGTGACTTTGGGCCAATCACCAGGAGACTGTGAGTTCTAGTCCTGTCTTAGGCATCAAAACCAACTTGGTGACTTTGGGCCAATCACCAGGAGATGGTGAGTTCTAGTCCCGCCTTAAGCATCAAAGCCAGCTGGGTGACCTTGGGCCAGTCCTTCTCTCTCACCCCACCCCACTCCACAGGGTTGCTTTTGTGGGGAAAATGGTAAGAAGAAGATGTTTGCCGCCTTGAGTTGTTTACAAGAAGATAATAAAGGTGGGGTGTGTATAAAATAAATACAGATCTTGACCGCAAGGCCGTCTGCTCCTATCTAGGCGTTGCTGACCGATGGAATCGGGACTCTTGTGGCAGCCAATGACAGGATCCAAACGTACATGGAGGAACTGCAAAGCAAGGGCAGGAATGTTGAGGTAGGCCCCGATTCATCTTCCTTTTTTTTTTTTTTTTCTGAAAACCAGGAATGGCTTCCAGACTTCTTGACACCCCCAAACATTTCCAGGGACTGCATTCACACAAGATAATTAACTGGAATAGAGAAATACAGGCAGTCCTCAAGTTATGACCGTAAGGCTGCCTGCCCAACCCAATGACCGACCCGATCTTATGACATTTTTGCCGTGGTCATTAAGTGGATACAGTGCTCATAAATGTGAACCCCTTGTTGGCTACAGGCATGGTTTTGCTGAAAACCAAAAATGCTGTTTTTTTCTCAGCAAAACTGTCATAAAACGCGGTCATGTGACCACTGAATGTTGCAAATGAGCCAGTTTGGTCTAGGTCAGGGGTAGACAACCTTGGCTCTTTTATGACTCGTGGACTTCAACTCCCAGAATTCCTGAGCCAGCCTGGCTCGGCTTGGAAACCTCTCCCTTTTCCCTCAGCGTGGCTGGCTCAGGAATTCTGGGAGTTGAAGTCCACGAGTCATAAAAGAGCCAAGGTTGCCTACCCCTGGTCTGGTGGTTAAGGCATCAGGCTAGAAAGCAGGAGACAGTGAGTTCTAGTTCCATCTTAAGCACAAAAGCCAGCTGGGTGACTATGGGTCAATTACCAGGAGACAGTGAGTTCTAGTCCCACCTTAAGGATGAAAACCAGCTGGGTGACTTTGAGCCAAACACTAGGTGATGGTGAGTTCTAGTCCCACTTTAAGGACAGAAGCAGGCAGAGTGACTTTGGGCCAATCACCCAGAAACGGTGAGTTCTAGTCCCATCTTAAGGATGAAAACCAGCTGGGTGACTTTGAGCGAATCACCTGGAGACGCTGAGTTCTAGTCTCACCTTAGGAATGGAATCTGAGTGGGTCATTTTGGGCCAATCACCTGGAGATGGTGAATTCTAGTCCTGCCTTAAGGATGGAATCCGGCTGGGTGATTTTGGGCCAATCACCCAAAGACGCTGAGTTCTAGTCCCACCTTAGCCTGACTCACTTAGCAACTGTCTTGCTTAGCAATGGAAATTGTAGCCCCAATTGTGCTTGTAAGTCAAGGACAATCTGTAATATATTTCTTCACCCTCTTAAAACTGCATATAAAAGATGAAGCTTGTAAGGATATATAAAAAAATAGAAGTTGCAAAAGACTTTTATCTAAATTTATTTGATGGCGTCATACTAGGTGTGATTCAGGATGAATCAAGTATTTATGAAGGTAACAAGGGGAAAAACATCTCCCCAGTGCAATTTGAAATTTGAGTTCTTTCAAGTTCCCTCTCCCCCTTCCTACTTCATTTGATTGTAAATAAATGGCTTTTTAAAAAAAAAAAATCAAGTAAATGAAGCCAAATAAATCTCCGGAACAAGTGTGTGAAATTTAGATACTTTTCAAATGTGTGGTACTAATCGCTTTTGTTTTAAAATATATATATATGTGTAGACATAATTTATCCTCCAGGAATTAAAATCTATCATGTATTTTTAAAAGTATGCTAACTCTTTTGGTTAGAAAGCCATCCAGGCTGATGAATTAAAAAAAAGTAGAATCAGAAGGATGATTAGCAAGAAACTCCACAGTTTTTAAACAGGGACTAGACCGCAAACATATGCAGTGGGCATCCTCACAAAATGGCTACATTTTGACATCCCCAGAGTGTACTGTTGGGCAAAGCCAGCCTCAGTAACCAACCATGGCTTAAAGTTTTATTATTATTATTTTAACAGAGTACAATAATAATTATTCAATAAAAGCATGTTGTCTGAGTATCTTATTCACTAATACAAAGTAAATTCCTAATCCCTAAATCTTTTCTCTAACCATTGACAAAATAGGCCCCAAGTTTAAAAATATTCTGTTTCCTTCTTTTTCTTTCAACCTTAAAGTGAGTCTGTCCATTTCCGCACAGTCTAATATTTTTTTTGATGATTTCTTCTTCTGGTGGTATTTCTTCGTTCTTCCAATATTGTGCAAATATAATTCTTGCCGCTGTTATCACATGTTGAATCAAATATGTACTTTGCTTATCAAGTTTTTCTGGTATTATACCTAGTAAAAAAAAATTCAGGTTTACAGTCTATGTCAGGGGTAGGCAACCTTGGCTCTTTTATGACTTCAACTCCCAGAATTCCTGAGCCAGCCATGCTGAGGGGAAAGGGAGAGGTTTCCAAGCTGAGCCATGCTGGCTCAGGAATTCTGGGAGTTGAAGTCCACGAGTCATAAAACGAACCAAGGTTGCCTACCCCTGGCCTAGTCCATTCCACCTCAGCAACTTTAAGATGTGTGGATTCCAACTCCTAGAATTCCTGAGCCAGCCATGCTGAGGGGAAAGGGAGAGGTTTCCATGCTGCACCATGGCTGGCTCAGGAATTCTGGGAGTTGAAGTCCACGAGTCATAAAAGAGCCAAGGTTGCCTACCCCTGGTCTATGTGTTTCTCTAACATTTTTTCTAATCAAGTGTGGATTATTGTCCAATATCTCCTTGCTTTAATACATATCCACCACATATGATGATAAGTACCTGGTTTGTGTTTACATTTCCAACATTTCTCTGACATGTTTTTAAACATTTTTGCTAATCTTGTTGGTGACTAATGATTTATTAGACCAGTGGTTCTCAACCTGTGGGTCGGGACCCCATTTGGGGTCGAATGACCATTTCACGGGGGTCACCAAACAACGCAGTCCACCATTTTTCCCCCTTTTCCTTAGCTGTGCTACTCCCTTTTATTCTATTGGCTTTTGAAAGCCAATAGAATAGACTCTTGAATAGAGTCTAATTCTATTGGCTTTCAAAAGCCAAAAGGAATTGTCCAGGCTGTCTCTGCCCTGCTGAGCCCGCCAAAAGTCCCATTCTGCAAACGGTGCTGCACCAGTTGAATAGTCCTCGACTTACGACCGGTTGAGTAGTCCTCGACTTACGACTGGTTGGGGTCGCGGCATTAAAAAGGTTGAGAACCACTGTATTAGACCATCTAACCTGGCTGTATTGCCTGACCCTTCTCTCTTGAGCAGGCAAATTGCAACGCTAAGAAGCAGGCCCTGTGTGAGAAGTTTGACCGCATGGGGGCTATTTTGGAAGAGCGGAGAAAGATCATGCTGCAACGGGTCACTTACGAACAGGAGCGCAAGACCCAGCATCTGAAAGGGCTGAGCAAAATTTGCAGCGACCACATCGAATCTTCTTCCAAGCTGGTGGACACAGCCCTGCAATCCATGGAAGAGCCTCAGATGTCCGTTTTCGTCCAAGTAAGGGCCCCGAAACCAGCAAAATGTAAAATATATCAAAGGTATCCTCGACTTAACAACTATAATTAAGACCAAAGGTGTCCCAAAAGTGCTTTTTTCAGGAAGCAACTGGACGTTCTTGTTTTTCCTTTGAAGATGTTTCGCTTCTCATCCAAGAAGCTTCTTCAGGTTCTGACTGAATGGTGGGGAAAGGAAGGATTTATACTCCTTGCAGACAGCTGGTCCTTTGCCTTTTTTTAGAGAGGTGCAGGCTGTTGGGGATGAGTCTGTGTTGTCTGCATCTCAAACTGCAAATGGTTCTTGTATTCTGCTGTGTTTTCTGGAAACCCGTTCCGGAAATCCAAGTTTGAGATGCAGACAACACAGACTCATCCCCAACAGCCTGCACTTGTCGTCAACGGAGAAGGGACCCAGGGCAGAAAACATCCCCTGCAGCCAAGAAAGCTCTACACCAGAGGTCTTCAAACTTGGCCCTTTTTGTGACTTGTGGACTTCAACTCCCAGAATTCCTCAGCCAGGCACTCTGACTGAAGAATTCTGAGAGTTGAAGTCCACAAGTCATAAAACGGCCAAGTTTGAAGACCCCCTGCTCTACACACATTTGCACTACTCAGGTGATCCTGAGGACACAGGTAAACTTCCAGGTGGCCTCAACGACTCTCTAAAACAGGGGTCTTCAATCTTGGCCCTTTTATGACTTGTGGACTTCAACTCCTAGAATTCCTCAGCCAGGCACTCTGGCTGAAGAATTCTGGGAGTTGAAGTCCACAAGTCATAAAACGGCCAAGTTTGAAGACCGCCTGCTCTAAAAGAAAGCCTGGTAGAATTTCAAGCACTGTCACAAAATGGCTGCCCTACTCGTTACGACAGTAAAGATGCTTCTAAGCTAAGCTCAACTCTGGTAACTTCAAAGATAAATCCGGGTAAAGTTGATGATTTGGGGGGATCACATGACCCCGGGACATTGCAACCATCATAAATATGAGTCAGTTGCCAAGCATCTGGATTTTTTATTATGTGACGGGCATACTGCAACGGTCGTAAATGAAAGACGGTCATACGTCACTTTTTTCAGTGCTGTTGTAACTTGGAATGGTCACTAAATGAACTGATGTAAGCTGAAGACTAACCTATGATGTTTTTTGTATTGATCTTTTTGTCTCCTTTTTTCCCAATATATCAGAATGCCAAAGTTCTCATCCAAAGGTGAGTAGGATTTACTCCCTTACAATATCCATGCCTTTGGGAATTGAAAAAAAAAAAAGAATCAAAGGTTTCCACCTGTAACTTCATCCCTCTTCCTTGCAGGATTATGGAGATGAGCCACAGCTACCAAGCAGAAGTCCTAGAACCAGGATATGACAACATGGAGCACTACGCAGTGGATTTCAATGTGGAGGAACGAATCCTGTATCAACTGGATTTCATTAAAGGTCATAGAATCACGGAAACATGGAATCTTTGGGCTGGAAGGGACCCTGGAAGATCTTCTAGTCCAGGGGTCTTCAAACTTGGCCCTTTTATGACTTGTGGACTTCAACTCCCAGAATTCCTCAGCCAGGCACATGTGCCTGGCTGAGGAATTCTGGGAGTTGAAGTCCACAAGTCATAAAAGGGCCAAGTTTGAAGACCCCCGTTCTAGTCCAATCCTCTGCCCATGGCAGGAATCCTTATACCATTTCAGACAAATGACTGTCCAGTCTCTTCTTGTAAACCTCCAGTAATGGAGCCCCCCACAATTCTGGGAGACAGTCTGTCCTCCTGATGAATCATTCTCAGTGGTAAGAAAGCCTTTCAGGCCTTCAAAATGAAAATTAAGAGGATTGAAACCACTTCCACGTTTCATCCAAAGCACCTGAAGGTAGGACAAGAAACAACGGAGGGAAACTAACCAAAGAGAGAAGCAACCTGGAAGTAAGGAGAAATTTCCTATCGGTGAGAACAATTAATCGGTGGAACAGCTTGCCTCCAGAAGTTGTGGGTGCTCCAACACTGGAAGTTTTCAAAAATAGAGTGGACAATCCGGAATGATATAAGGCAGGGGTAGGCAACTACAGTAAGGGCCCTTTACAAGCTCTGAGCGTCAACTCTCAGAATTCCCGAGCCAACATGGCTGGTTTAGGAATCCTGGGAAATTGAAGTCCACAGCTCAAAGGAGCCATGGTGGCCCACCTCTGGTATAGGGTCTCCTGCCTGAGCAAGGAGTTGGATTAAATGACCTTGAATGTCCCAACTTGGTTAGTCTGTATTCTATTTAGCCGATCTTGGTCTCAAGGTTAATACTTTTAGAAGCCCAAGAGAATAAGATGGGATTTTCCTGGCTTCAAAATATAGTAAGGTTACTACTACGTGTATATTTTAGGAAGGGAAATCCGTAGGTGCTACTTAAAAGATATCTCAAGGACCCCAACCAGCCACGTAAATCTGGGATATTGATGGATAGGAGGGGTAGCGTGAAGTTCCTAATGGCCAGAGAGATCCATGCGCCAAAGAAGTCAATATTTGAATGTCAGCCAAAGGCATTTTCAACCTGAATTACACCAATGTTGCACCCACGCGGTGAGGTCAATAGAAAGGGTGAGTCTTAAGAGATATTGAAAAAAAAATAAAAATAAAAAAGTTGGAAGGGATGTTGGAGGTCATCTAGTCCAACCCTCTACTCAGGCAGGAAACCCTATACCATTTCAGACAAATGGCTGTCCAGTCTCTTTTTAAAAACTTCCAATGTTGGAGCATTCACCGCTTCTGGAGGCAGGTTGTTCCACTGGTTAATTGTTCTAACTGTCAGGAAGTTTCTCCTTAGTTCCTGGTTGCTTCTCTCCTTGATGAGTTTCCATCCGTTGCTTCTTGTCCTGCCTTCAGGGGCTTTGTACAATAGCTTGACTCCCTCTTCTTTGTGGCAGCCCCTGAGATACTGGAACACTGCTATCATGTCCCCCCTCATCCTTCTCTTCATTAAACTAGACATCCCCAATTCCAGCAACCGTTCCTTATATGTTTTAGCCTCCAGTCCCCTGATCTTCTTTGCTGCTCTTCTCTGTACTCTTTCTAGAGTCTCAACATCTTTTTTACATAGGGGTGACCAAAACTGGATGCAGTATTCCAAGTGTAGCCTTACCAAGGCATTGTAAAGTGGTATTAACATTTCACGTGATCTTGATTCTATCCCTCTGTTAATGCAGCCCAGCACTGTGTTGGCTTTTTTGGCAGCTGCAGCACACGGCTGGCTCATATTTAAGGGATTGTCCACTAGGACTCCGAGATCCCTCTCACAGTTGCTACTATTGAGCAAGGTACCCCCTATATATTATACCTGTGCATTTGGTTTTTCACAACGGGGACTTTCTCGTTGTTGTTTTTTCTTTGAAAGCGTTTCACTTCTCACCTAAGATGCTTTTTCAGTTCTTCAGAACTGAAGAAGCTTCTTGGATGTGAAGCGAGACCTTTTCCAAGAAAAAAAAAACCACACATACAGAAGAAAGTCCAGTTGCCTTTTGGAAAAGGGGTCTTTGGGACTTTGATGTTCATCCCACCAACATCTGTCTTTGCTCTAGTTGAAGACCCCGAATTGGCGGCTGAAGAAGAAGGGGGCTGTGGGGAATCAGAAGACACTTTAGGAGAGACGGAACCAGAAGGTGGTGAGAGGGAAGAGGACCTCAACGACCCTTTTGCCCTTAGACACGAAGACCCGTGGCAAGGACTATCTCCTCTGGTGAACGGGACTCGGAACTGTGCTGCTGTTGGGGCAGGAGCGTCAACCCCAGAGGCCACTGAATCTCTAGTTGAAACTAGTCAAGAAAGCCATCTATGGGCCACCCAGCAGGTAAGATCCAAATCCCAGTCTCCTGATCCAGAAATCCCACTCTAAAAGCTGGAAGCCATCTGTGCCAACTCCATCCTCTTGGTTCTTCCGCTGTCGTCTTCTTTCTTTTTCTACTTTCTTTTCCCTTTTGCCGAATTTGACTTTTATGCGAAATTTCTCAGTTCTCACTCTCCCGGTTTGTGCACTTGAGGAGCAAGCCTTACTCCCCTCTCTCCTGCTTTGCTCAGACACCAGCTTGAACATCGTGTTAGTGGGCACCACTAAGAAGGATGTATAGAAACTGGAAGAGGTTTAAAGAAGGGGGATAGGGGTGATCAGGGGGCTGGAAACTAAGTTTTAGAAGAGAGGTTTGAAGGAAGGAGATAGTTTTGACCCTGAGAATAGAAGACTGAAGGAAAACACGATTGCCTTCTCTGTGTATGTGTGTATGTGTGTGTATGTGCATACACACCCATTCCTCTATCCCTCCAACCCTTCAACCATCCATCCCTGCATCCCTCCATGAATCCATGAATCCATCCCTCCAACCCTCCATCCATCCATCCTCCAACCCTCCATCCATGCATCCATCCATCCAACCATCCATCCCTTCAACCCTCCCTCCCTCCCTCCATCTATCCATCCATCCAATCCTCCATCCATGCTTCCAATCCTCCATCCATGCATCCATCCATGCATTCGTCCATCCATCCCTTCAACCCTCCCTCCCTCCCTCTATCTATCCATCCATCCATCCATCCATCCATCCATCCAATCCTCCATCCATGCATCCAACCATCCATCCCTTCAATCCTCCATCCATCCACCCATCCATCCATCCATCCAAACATACATAGATTCATTCATCCTATTCAACCATCCATTCATTCATCCATCAATTCAACCCTCTATCTATCCATCCATCCATCCATCCATCCAAACATACATAGATTCATTTATCCTATTCAACCATCCATTCATTCATCCATCTCTATCCCATCCATCCACCCATCCATCCAAACATACATAGATTCATTCATCCTATTCAACCATCCATTCATTCATCCATCAATTCAACCCTCTATCTATCCATCCATCCATCCATCCATCCAAACATACATAGATTCATTCATCCTATTCAACCATCCATTCATTCATCCAATTCAACCCTCTATCTATCTATCCATCCATCCATCCATCCAAACATACATACATAGATTCATTTATCCTATTCAACCATCCATTCATTCATCCATCAATTCAACCCTCTATCCATCCACCCATCCATCCATCCATCCAAACATACATAGATTCATTTATCCTTTTCAACCATCCATTCATTCATCCATCAATTCAACCCTCTATCTATCCATCCATCCATCCAAACATACATAGATTCATTTATCCTATTCAACCATCCATTCATTCATCCATCAATTCAATCCTCTATCTATCCATCCATCCATCCATCCATCCATCCATCCATCCAAACATACATAGATTCATTTATCCTATTCCATCCATCCAAACATACATAGATTCATTCATCCTATTCAACCATCCATTCATTCATCCATCTTCCATCCCCCCATCCATCCATCCAAACATACATAGATTCATTCATCCTATTCAACCATCCATTCATTCATCCATCAATTCAACCCTCTATCCATCCATCCATCCAACCAACCATCCATCCATCCATCCATCCATCCAAACAAACAAACAAGCAAACAACTGTCTACTGCATTTATATGGCCATCCATGACCATGAGCCATGGTGGCGCAGTGGTTAGAATGCAGTACTGCAAACTACTTCTGCTCACTGCCGACTGCCAGCAGTTCACTAGCTCAAGCAGTTTGGCAGTTCGATCCTCACTGGTTGGAGGGATGGATGGATGGAGGGTTGGAGGGATGGATCCATGGATGGATGGAGGGATGCACTGGCTCATTTTACCAACCTTCCATCCTTCCGAGGTTGGTAAAATGAGGACCCAGATTGTTGGAGGCAATAGGCCGACTCTGTAAACTGCTTAGAGAGGGCTGAAAAGCACTGTGAAGTGCTATATAAGTCTAAGCGCTACTGCTATTGTTATCCCTCTCTTGGAAGTGATTCTGGCAGTTTACTACTCTTCAAACACCTGAAAAATGGTTTCATAGAAGAAGCTGAGGACACAGAATAATTAGTTCAGTAATCAGGTTAACCATGAATGGTCTTTGATGTTGGTATGTTAGTTAGGTTATCATATGCCCAATGATTCTTATACCCACACCTTTCAAATTCCTGATACAGATAGTCCTCGACTTTCAACCACAACTGGGACCAGAACATCTGTTGCTAAGCAAGGCAACAGTGTGAGTCACACCCAATAATAGATGGTTCTTTCCCCCAAGTTCCTCGATAGATCAAGATTTTATTGTAATGTAGCCTGTTTTGAGAGACATGTGAAGTGAAGCCCTGGCGATTTGCTAAGATTTAAGTTCGATGTGTGATACACAGGCAGTTAAGAAGCATTTTAGAAACTCTACACTCTTTCTACAAGGAAATGGGTAGATTGATACCTTTTCAGTTCCCTCAAACTAGATTTTTTTTAAAAAAAAAAAAACAAATCTATTGTAGATTGATTTATGCCAGGTAATCCGATATAGACATCACAACATTCTCAAATCTAGGATTTTGTTGAATATCCAGATTTACGCTCCTTTTTCGTCTCCTGGATATGCATATATTTTTAGACTCAGCTGGATGGAGGGCTCCAGGTGCTTGACTCCAGTTCGACATCACCTCTGCCTGAGGCTGACCGAGCAGACAATGTACCTACTCAAAGCGTGGGGCAAGCGCCTGGAGAAGATTTCAGCACCACGGACAGCTCAGCAGAGAACGAAGAGGATGGACACGGAATGGCATCAACTGCCAGCCAGGTTGGGTACCATATTAGCCAATGATATTCCTCTGAGCGTTTGGATGAAGTCAGATCAAGACACACACAAACACACACACACACACACACACACACGCACAAAGTTTGCTGGGCCCTGTGAAAAACCATATGCCTTTTTAAAAGGCATTTTAAAAGCATTTGTTTCCAGCAGAGGTAATCCTAAAAGCTGCTTTTTCAAAAGGCAACTGGACTTCCTTGTTGTTTTTCCTTAAAACCTTTTCGCTTCGCATTCAAGACATTTCTGAGAAAGGTGAGAAGCAAAATGTTTTCTAGGGAAAAAAAAAAAACCAAGCTCCTTTGGGACCACCAGGATTATGAATCTCTATAGACATACAGTATAAATAATAATGATGATGATGATGATGATGATGGTGATGAAGTTGGAAGGGACCTTGGAGGTCATCTAGTCCAACCCCCTGCCTTAGGCATGAAAGCCGGCTGGATGACTTTGGGCCAATCACAGGAAGCAGTGAGTTCTAGTCCCGCCTTACGCATGAAAGCCAGCTAGGTGACTTTGGGCCAATCACAAGGAAGCAGTGAGTTCTAATCCCGCCTTATGCATGGCTGAGTGACTTTGTGCAATCACAGGAAGCAGTGAGTTCTAGTCCCGCCTTATGCATGAAAGCCAGCTGGGTGACTTTGGGCCAATCACCAGGAAGCAATGAGTTCTAGGCCCGCCTTACGCATGAAAGCCGGCTGGGTGACTTTGGGCCAATCATTAGGAAGCAGTGAGTTCTAGTCCCGCCTTACACATGAAAGCCGGCTGGGTGACTTTGGGCCAATCACCAGGAAGCAATGAGTTCTAGTCTCGCCTTATGCATGAAAGCCGGCTGGGTGGGCCAATCACTAGGAAGCAGTGAGTTCTAGTCCCGCCTTAGGCATTAGCTGGGTGACCTTGAGCCAATTTCTGTCTCTCAGCTTAACCCACTTTACAAGGTTGTTGATGTGGGGAAACTAGAAGGAGGAACATGTCTTGAATATCTTTGCCACCTTCAAGATAGAAAAATGTGGGTTAAGATAGAAAAATGTGGGGTAGGCAGAATCACCACCAGATGGATCTGTAGCTGGCTGACTGGCCGTATTCAGCGTGTGGTCCTCAATGGAACCGCATCTACATGGAGGGAAGTGTGGAGTGGGGTGCCCCAGGGCTCTGTTCTGGGCCCAGTGCTCTTCAACATCTTCCTCAACGATTTGGACGAGGGGATAGATGGAGAACTCATCAAATTTGCAGACTACACCAAGCTGGCAGGAATAGCCAACACTCCAGAAGACAGGCTTAGGATACAGGAGGATCTGGACAGACTAGAACACTGGGCGCTATCTAACAAAATGAAATTCAGTGGTGAAAAAAGTAAGGTTCTACATTTAGGCAAGAAAAAACAAATGCACAGGTATAGTATAGGGGGTACCTTGCTCAATAGTAGCAACTGTGACATGGTAGCAGTCTTCCAATATCTCAGGGGTTGCCATAAAGAAGAGGGAGTCAAGCTATCCTCCAAAGTACCTGAAGGCAGGACAAGAAGCAACGGATGGAAACTAAGCAAGGAGAGAAACAACCTAGAACTAAGGAGAAACTTCCTGACAGTGAGAACAATTAACCAGTGGAACAACCTGCCTCCAGAAGTGGTAAATGCTCCAACACTGGAAGTTTTTAAGAAGAGACTGGACGGCCATTTGTCTGAAATGGTATAGGGTTTCCTGCCTGAGCAGGGGGTTGGACTAGATGACCTCCAAGGTCCCTTCCAACTTTATTATTATTATTATTATTATTATTATTATTATTATTATTATTATTATTATTATTATATTATTTGTAAAAATAATAATTTGTGGGATATAAATAAAAGAACTAAGTTAGTAAAATTAGAAAAAAAAATCTGTCTTGATGCAGGGTTTGGTGTAAGATGTGACAGAGATAAATTGAAAGATTTTTTTAAAAAAAACAGCTACAGCAGGGATTTCAGAATGCTCTTTATTGGTGTGGCTAGGGAATTATAACAGAAATCTTAAAAGCCTACAACAGACATTAAAGGCAAGCAGAGCTTTGATCACATCCTATGACTTTTTAACACTATACCCTGATGACACCCCCCCCCCTTCCCACTGTCATCTCCAAGCAGCTGGAGAGATCTGTATAGAGTTGATTGCAATGAGTCATTAGGATGAGTAATTAAGGATACCGGCCATGAATTAACCAGGCTCTCTGCTGAAGCTGTAGGTTTATTAATACATCTTCTACACGATAGCAGTCTTGCAGTATTTGAGGGGCTGCCACAAAGAGGAGAGGGTCAACTTATTTTCCAAAGCGTCAGAAGGCAGGACAAGAAGCAACGGATGGAAAACAACCAAAGAAAGAAGCAGGAGAATTAAGGAGAAACTTCCTAATAGTGAGAACAATTAACCAGTGGAACTACTTGCCTCCAGAAGTTGTGGGTGCTTCATCACTGGAAGATTTTAAGAAGAGATTAGGCAACCATTTGTTTAAAATAGTATAGGGTCTCCTGCTTGAGCAGGGGGTTGGACTAGAAGACCTTCAAGGTGCCCTTCCAACTCTGTTATTCTGTTAAGTTGGCCGTAGCTATCTCTTGTCTAGCGAGTTCTGGAAGTTTTGTGGCAAAAATAAGTGGTGTTTTGGGCCACAATTCCTAGCAGCTGGATCTTGCTCCTTTCCCTCCATTATGAATAAAACTCTGGACATTTGAGAAGGATAAAATGGCAGTCCATAAGAGTGGACACAGCATTGTTTGGGGAGGAATAAATGCTAAAGTAAAAGGGTCGGCAGTTGAGCTATATCTAACCCTGACCCACTAGTTGCAAACATGAATACACCACACAGCCCTAACCCTAGAACGGTTGCTGGACTTGGGTATGTCTAGTTTAATGACAAGCAGTCTTCCACTATCTCAGGGGCTGCCCCAAAGAAGAGAGAGTCAAGCTATTCTCCAAAGCACCTGAAGGCAGGACAAGAAGCAACGGATGGAAACTAACCAAGGTTAGAAGCAGCCTAGAACTAACTAATGAAGAGAAGGATGAGGGGGGACATGATAGCCATGTTCCACTATCTCAGGGGCTGCCCCAAAGAAGAGGGAGTCAGGCTATTCTCCAAAGCGCCTAAAGGCAGGACAAGGAGCAACGGGTGGAAACTAACCAAGGAGAGAAGCAACCTAGAATTAAGGAGAAACTTCCTGACAGTGAGAACAATTAACCAGTGGAACAACCTGCCTCCAGAAGCAGTGAATGCTCCAACACTGGAAGTTTTTAAGAAGAAATTGGACAGCCATTTGTCCGAAATGGTATAGGGTTTCCTGCCTGAGCAGGGGGTTGGACTAGATGACCTCCAATATCCCTTCCAACTTTATTATTATTATTATTATTATTGATCATCGCACAGTCAGCCAGATGTTCAGACTGGATTTGGCATTTTGTCTACCTATCGAGTCCTTACCCAGGACCTGGGATAGGCAAATGTGGATGTTTGATGGTATTACAGATATCGTCACAGGATGGAAACAGTTCCTAGTAAGGCTGCCTTTTGCAATTGACTAATAGCAAATTTGTCAATGCCAATGGTGTTCAAATGGTGCTCCAGTTGTTTTGGGATTGCACCCAAGGAGCCTATGACTATTGGTACTACCCTTGCTTGCCTTTGCCACAGTCTTTCTATTTCTATTTGTAGGTCTTTGTATTTTGTTATCTTCTCCAGTTCTTTCTTGTCTATTCTGATTATTATTATTATCGATCATCGCACAGTCAACCAGATGTTCAGACTGGATTTGGCATTTTGTCTACCTATCGAGTCCTTACCCAGGACCTGGGATAGGCAGATGTGGATGTTTGATGGTATTACAGATATCGTCGCAGGATGGAAGCAGTTCCTAATAAGGCCGCCTTTTGAAATTGACTAATAGCGAATTTGTCAATGCCAATGGTGTTCAAATGGTGCTCCAGTTGTTTTGGGATTGCACCCAAGGAGCCTATGACTATTGGTACTACCCTTGCTTGCTTTTGCCACAGTCTTTCTATTTCTATTTGTAGGTATTATTATTATTATTATTATTATTATTATTATTATTATTATTATTATTATTAAGTTCCTAATAGTGAGAACAATTAACCAGTGGAACTACTTGCCTCCAGAAGTTGTGGGTGCTTCATCACTGGAAGTTTTAAAGAAGGGACTAAACAGCCATTTGTCTGAAATGGTATAAGGTTTTTTGCCTGAGCAGAAGGGGGATGGACTAGAAGACCCCCAAGGTCCCTTCCAATTCTGTTGTTCTGTTACTCGGTTATTGCCACAGAATTTTATGGCATCTGGTTTATGTTTGTGATTTCTTGTGGACACAATCCTAGGAAGAATCTTTTGACTTTTGCTCTAGAGTTACAGTCACACAACAGACTTCGTGATGAGTATACTTCCGTATTACATTTATGTCAATTTTCTGGGCTCACATAAGACACATTAAAACAAACTAGCCAAAGAGGCTGGGTTCACATAATGCCCTAAGATAGGGGTCCCCAATCTGTGGGCCGTGGCCCACTGTCGGACCATGCCCTATTTGCAATCAGGCTGGGTGAGTGGCAGGCCAGCTCATATGCGCACAACCCCACTCGCAAGAGCGGCGCCCCAAAATCCTCTCTTGGGTGAGGGGAGCTGTGCATGTGCCTGCCCGGTTCCCCTCTCCCCCTCCCCCCAGCTGGACCGCCAAGCCTCTTGCTCCTGATGCTCCAGAAGCAGAGCAGTGAGAGCAGAGGCTGAGCTGGACGAGAGCGCCCTGCTCAGCTTCGTTGACATTTCATTACCGAACTAGGTAACATCATCAGCGCAAGTAGTGTGAGTAGCACTGATGATGCTACCTAGTTGGGTAATGAAACATCTGCAAGCCAACAACTAACTCAGAGAGC
This sequence comes from Crotalus tigris, assembly GCF_016545835.1. Classification (NCBI taxonomy): domain Eukaryota; kingdom Metazoa; phylum Chordata; class Lepidosauria; order Squamata; family Viperidae; genus Crotalus; species Crotalus tigris. The sequence continues at coordinate 548,117 of NW_024100516.1, read as the reverse complement.
ATCAAGGACTCCACAGTCATCGTCCTCTTCCTCCTTCACTCTGCAAACCCCACTCCCTTCTAGCACTGATGACGTTACCTAGTTGGGTCATGAAACATCTTCAGGGAAACCGATCTCAGAGAGCACCAAGGACCCCACAGTCCTCCTCCTCCTCCTCCTCTCCCTCCTCCTCCTCCTCCCCTTCCTCCTCCTTCTCCTCTTCCTCCTCCTCCTCCTCTGCAAACCCCACTCCCTTCTAGCACTGATGACGTTACCTAGTTGGGTCATGAAACATCTATAGAAAAACCAATCTCAGAGAGCACCAAGGACCCCACAGTCCTCCTCCTCTTCCTCTTCCTCCTCTCCATCCTCCTCCTCCTTCTCCTCTTCCTCCTCCTCCTCTGCAAACCCCACTCCCTTCTAGCACTGATGACGTTACCTAGTTGGGTCATGAAACATCTACAGGGAAACCGATTTCAGAGAGCAGCAAAAACCCCACAGTCCTCCTGTTCTTCTTCTTCCTCCTCCTCCTCCTCCTCCTCCTCCTCCTCCTCCTCCTCCTCCTCCTCCTTCTCCTCCTCCTCCTCCTTCTCCTCTTCCTCAAACCCCACTCTCTTCTAGGACTGATGACGTTACCTAGTTGGGTCATGAAACATCTACAGGGAAACCAATCTCAGAGAGCACCAAGGACCCCACAGTTCTCCTCCTCCTCCTCCTCCTTCTCTTCCTCCTCCTCCTCCTCCTCCTCCTTCTCTTCCTCCTCCTCCTCCTCCTCCTCCTCTTCCTCCTCCTTCTCTTCCTCCTCCTCCTCGCCCTCCTCCTCCTCCTCGCAAACCCCACTCTCTTCTAGAACTGATGACGTTACCTAGTTGGGTCATGAAACATCTACAGAAAAACCGATCTCAGAGAGCACCAAGAACCCCTCAGTTCAACCTTGAGCTACCAGTGTTCTCTTCCATCAGGAAGCTTCGTGGTGTGACCTTAAGTCTAGAGCTTCTTGTTTCCATCCTTACTTATGGAAGCCATTCTTGAGTCAAATCCCAGCCTTTCTGTCTTTTTCAGGCTTCCGACTCCAGTACCCCAGCTGACCGATGGAGAAGTGAGGACTTCACGGAACCTCTCCTTAGCAGCTTCTTCAACCCTACCCTTTGGCTCCATGATTAAGACAAGTTGGTGGAAGAGCACCACGCTTCTCTTGGTCCGTGTTGGAGACTTTTTTTTCTGCTCTGCAAGCATCTGAATTTCTAGCAGGGTTTGGGACATCATCATCCCGGTCAAATCTTCCTGCAGGAAGACGAGAAGCTCTGTGGCAAGAGATTACAGGTTGTCCCTGACTTACAACCACAATTGAGAGCCCAAAATTTCTGTTGCTAAGCGAGACGTTGGGTAAGTGAATTTTGCCCCATTTTACAACCTTCCTTGCCACGGTTTTAAGTGAATCACTGCAGTTGTTAAGTTAGTAACGTGGTTGTTAAGCGAATCCGGCTTAAGCACTGACTTTGCTTGTCGGAAGGTCACAAAAGGGGGGTGTCACAAAAGGTGTCACATGATCCCGGGATGCGGCAACTGTCATAAATATGAACCAGTGTCTGACCGTTGATCACATGACCATGGGGATGCTGCAACGGTCATAAGTGTGAAAAAGGCTCATAAGTCACCTTTTTCCGTGCTGTTGTAACTTCGAACGGTCACTAAACCAACTGTTGTAAGTCAAGGATTACCTGTACAAATTTTGAACTACAGTGTCATTAGAAAATGAAGTATATTTAAGAGTCATTTTTATGGCCTGGTGGAATTTCAAGCACTGTCACAAAATGGCTGCCGTACTAGTTGTAAAAGTAAAGATGCTTCTGGCGAAAGAAAAATCAGGTCCGGTTCCAAGCTGGGAATAGAAAATGGAGGCTGGCTGCTTAGGAAAGAAGCTTCTTTATTGATGAGCAGAACCAGCAAGAGCATGCAGTTCTGGGACAGCTAACAAATTGATTCGATGAGTGCAAGGATTTTTATACAGTTTTACAGCATTTTGTAATTGGAGGCTTGCTTTGTGTGCTTTTGTTATTAGATTTGTTTAGCTTGTTTCACAAAGGTTAGCAATGGGTCTGAAATGCTGGCTTCCTTGAGTTTCAATCTCGTCAAATAGATGTCATTCTTTTTTATCCCCTTATCTTTATTCCGTCTATTTCTTTTAGCAAGCTCTCTTTGGGAATCCAATAGCAATAGCCAGGTGGTTTCATGAGTGAAACATTGTTTCTGTATTTCTTTTCCTGAGTTTTATTCTTATGATTTGGGGGGCATAGTAAAAAGGATTGGCAAGGAGGTGCTTTCTTACCACACTTCTAAGTTAAGTACAACTCTGACTTCAAAGATAAATCCAGGTAGCGTTGGCTATTTGGGGGCTATGCTACAGAAGAGATTTTTCCATTTTTCAGGGATCTTTTTAACGACTTCCCAATTGTCGATGCTGGTGTGGGGGGTAAATTTATCAACGCCACATGAAGAGTAAAACTACCCTTTATTCCAAGAAGCTAAAATAACCAAATCTTGCACATTCAGATGCGTTCTGACTCCCCACCTTTATCCTCCAATAAACCATGGGGCATCAGGTGCACGAAACGCATGTTCTTAAGCAGAGGTTGTACATTATAGGACAGATAATCCTTGACTTACAATCACAATTGAGCCCAAAATTTCTGTGACTAAGCAAGGCAGTTGTTAGTTGAGCTGTGCCCCAGTTTGTGACCTTTTTGGCACAGTGAGTGCTAAGCGAATCGCTACAATTACAGTGATTTTGGGGAATTTTGTGACTGTTATGAAAATCTGGTTTCTTCCATTGACGATGCTTGTCGGAAGCCGGTTGGGAAAGTCACGTATGGTGATTTAGTGACAGTCACTAAGTGAATGTTGTAAGCCGAGGATTACCTGTACTAATTTATGGTTAAAGCCTAGGCACAAGAATCTTCTCAGACTAACTGTTACCATCTGGTTAGTACTAGATAAGGGTCAATAGCATTCAAGGAGGATTGGACTTCATTCTTTTGTGACTACATAATGATTCTAAGCTGATGCCTCTTTTGACTCCTCCTCCTGATTCTGCCAATCTTTCTCCTACAGGAGGACACTTGTCCTAAGAGCTTCTGAATATTATCAGAATATTTTAATATTCTGAATATTATCTTCTCGGAACTTTCTCAGAAATGTTTCATCCCTCTTTGCCTAGACCAGGGTTTTTCAACCCGTGGTACGAGTACCACTGTGGTACATTGGCACCTGGCAGGTGGTACGCGACCATCCTAGAAAAGTGGTAGCGGGGGAGAGGAATGAACTGACCTGGTGGCAGCACCGCACAAGCCTAAGCAAGAGATGGCTGGAGCTTCAGGGCTGTCAGGGCTCAGCGGAAGTGCCAGGATCAGTGCTGCTTTCCAGCTGATTGGGGCTTCTTCAGGGCTGTCAGGGCTTAGCGGAAGCGCCAGGATCAGCGCCAGGCTCCAGCTGGAGCTCGGCGCTGATCCTGGCGCTTCTGTTGAGCCCAGAAGAAGCGCCGATCAGCTGGAATGTTGCAGCATCTCCAGGGTCTTGTGATTTATATTCAGATGTGTGGCAACTGATTCATATTTATGACGGTCACAGTGTCCCAGGGTCATGTGAAGTGACCTGCTGCAACCACCCAGCAGACGGGGGGAATAAAAACCAAACACCCCCCACCCCACCCCCGCTGCCAATCCTCAACAGAAATGCTCACAACAATGAAAACCTCGGACAGGAGGAAGAGCACCGCTGGGCGGGCAGGCAGGTGTCTTGCTCGGCTGTGGCTTGGGGGGCACTTTTTTCAGTGCCATTGTGACTTCGAACAGTCACTAAGCGGACTGTTGTAAGTCGAGGACTACCTGTACTTTATCACTTTTTTCCTTTTTTTTTTTTTTAGTCATCACGTTTTTGACCCCTTGCTAGGCGACTAGTGGTACTCGGATGTTGCCATATCCTAAAAGTAGTACAATGGGTGAAAAAGTTGAAAAGCCCTGGCCTAGACAACAATTCTTGCATATCGGTAGTCCTCGGCTTATGACCACAGCTGAGCCCCACATTTCCATTGCTAAGCGAGACAGTTTTACAAGCTTTCTTGCCACAGCTGCTAAGCGAATCGCTGCAGCTGTGACAAGTCAGGGGCCAAGCATCCATAAGTGTGAAAAACAGAAGTCATCTTTTTTCAATGCCGTTGTAACTTTGAACGGTCCCTAAATGAATCGTTGTAAGTTGAGGACCACCTATATTCATATTGATCCATAGCCTGTGCTCCCTCTCTCCCTTAGATATGCTTCAGGCTGGGTTCCTGCACTGAACAAGCGGTTGGTCTTACTCATCTAAATCAGTGTTTCTCAACCTTGTCGACTTTTACGATGTATGGACTTCAACTCCCAGAATTCCCCAGCCAGCACACTAAGGTTGAGAAACACTGGTCTCAATAGAGCCACCCCTGGTTTGTGTAATCTTTGCCACTTGTTGTCCCAAAGATGCTTTTTTCAAGAGGTAACTGGACTTTCTTGTTTTTCTTTGAGGACGTTTCGCTTCTCATCCTAGAAGCTTCTTCAGCTCTGACTGGATGGTGGGGAAGGAAAAGATTTATACTCCTTGCAGACAGCTGGTCGTTTGCATTCTTTTGGAAAGTCGTTGAGGCCACCTGGAGGTTTATCTGTGTCCTCAGGGTCAACGGAGTGGTGCAAATGGGTGTGGAACTGCTGAAAGGACTGTGTTGTAGACTGGAGATAGATGATGTCGTGTCCCTCCCCCTCTGTGGAGGGAGGGATGTTCAAAATTGTGGACACAGATAAACCTCCAAGTGGCCTCAACAGCTCTCTAAAAGAATGCAAATGACCAAGGCAAGGACCAAGGTTTGCAAGGGGTGTAAATCCTTCCATTCCCGACCGTCCAGTCAGAACTGAAGAAGCTCCTTGGATGAGAAGGGGAACGTCTTCAAGAAAGAGCAAAGAAAATCCAGGTGCCTCCTGAAAAAGCATGACCTGGAGGACTCAGAATCTCCATAGATGTTTGCCACCTGTTGGAACACCACCTGTCACCAAGGGGAGAAGGATAAATACATTCAAAAATAAGGCAGTGCTTTTAATCGCTGATTGCTCCACTCCCCAGGACCTTTGGGTTTATTTCCAGGCCTAATGCACAGATCTGGATCTACTTGTAGATCAAAGATGTTTAAGCTATAAACAGGGTTTACTAAGCAAATTTGCAAGAAGGCAATTTTTTAAAAAATGAAAGCTCAAAGTAATAGAAAAAGTGTGTGTCCTCGACTTACAACAGTTTTGTTTAGTGACTGTTTGAAGTTACAACGGCACCAAAATGTCTAGTTTAATGAAGAGAAGGACGAGGGGGGATAGCAGTCTTCCAATATCTCAGGGGCTGCCACAAAGAAGAGGGAGTCAAGCTATTCTCCAAAGCGCCTGAAGGCAGGACAAGAAGCAACGGGTGGAAACTAATCAAGGAGAGAAGCAAACTAGAACTAAGGAGAAACTTCCTGACAGTTAGAACAATTAACCAGTGGAACTACCTGCCTCCAGAAGCGGTGAATGCTCCAACACTGGACGTTTTTAAGAAGAGACTGGGCAGCCATTTGTCTGAAATGGTGTAGGGTTTCCTGCTTGAGCAGGGGGTTGGACTAGATGACCTCCAAGGTCCCTTCTATCATCATCATCATTATTATTATTATCATCATCATTATTATTATCATCATCATCATTATTATTATCATCATCATTATTATTATTATCATTATCATTATTATTATTAGGGACGTGACCATTTTTCATACTTATGACCGTGGCAGTATCCCCATAGCCACGTGGTTTACATTCAGATGCTTGACAACTGACTCACATTTACGACGGTCCCAGGATCACGTGATCCCCTTTTGCGACCTTCTGACAGGGAAAGTCAATGGCAAAGCCGGATTCACTTAGCAACCGTGTTATTAATTTAACATCCGCAGCGATTCAATTTAGCTGTGGCAAGCGAAGTTGTAAAGTGGGGCAAAACTCACTTAATAAATTTCTCACTTGGCAAGATAAATTTTAGGCTCCAATGTGGTCGTAATTTGAGGACTACTTTTATTTGTTTCCATGATTGAATCAGGGAGTCATGGGGGAACAGTTGCTTCTGTCAGGCCAGGCCTGTGTCTGTACCCCAGTTTTAAAAGAGAGAGAATTATAAAAATAAAGTAAGGTAAGGCCACACTTGGAATCCTGCATCCAGTTTTGGTCACCACGATGTAAAAAAGATGTTGAGACTCTAGAAAGAGGACAGAGAAGAGCAAGAAAGATGTTCAGGGGACTGGAGGCTAAAACATATAAGGAAAGGTTGATGGAATTGGGTAGGTCTAGTAGTTTAACGAAGAGAAGGACGAGGGGGGACATGATAGCAGTCTTCCAATATCTCAAGGGCTGCCCCAAAGAAGAGGGAGTCAAGCTATTTTCCAAAGCGCCTGAAGGCAGGACGAGAAGCAATGGAGGAAAACTAACCAGACAGAAGCAATCTGGAACTAAGGAGAAACTTCCTGACAGTTAGAACAGTTGGACTTGATGACCTCCAAGGTTCCTTCCAACTTTATTATTATTATTATAAAGTTTATTGAGCACACTTTCACGTCCGTTCTTGAACCAAGCGGTGGCTTTAATCCATCTGAGAGAAAGTACGCATGACAGGCGCAAACAATTTCGATGCAAATTATCAAATCTGGATTGCAGTCACCAGCACAAACAACTGAGTCATCACTCATACACTAAGCACATACGTGCAGGTGCACACACTGACACAACAGTGAGCTCAAAGCCGATGAAGGTTTACAGGATGTACGTTGGACAGCATTCAAGAATAATCACACCCCCAGATGTTATGGTCCCAAGAATGAAAATCCTGTTTTTGTTATGTTCTAGAAATGGTTGTCCGTTTTTACAGCTTATTTGTTGTGGCGTGTGTGTGTGTTTTCTTTTTTGCAAAAGAAAATATGTTTTTAATTTGCTCAGGTGCTTGAGAGAAACCCAAGAAAGAATTTCAGGGTTTCCAGAAGCATCTAGAACAAGTGACCACAACACAGATTGAAGCTGTGTGTTATGACCTTCTGTATAAACGGTGTGACAGCATGAAATGTGACACAAGTACTGAAACTGTGTCAACTCTATTAAGACAAAAGGATATTCCATACAGGCATCTTCCATACAGGCAGTCCTCGACTTACGACCACAACAGAGCCCAAAATTTCTGTCACTAAGCGAGAGCTGTTAAGTGAAGTTTGCCCCATTTTATGACCTTTCTTGTCACATAAGTGAATCACTGCAGCTATTAAGTTAGTCACACAGCTGTTAAGTGATTCTGGCTTCCCCGTTGACTTTGCTCGTCAGAAGGTCGCCAAAGGGGTCACGTGGCCCCGGGACACTGCGTCCGTCATAAGTATGAGTCAGTTGCCAAGCGTCTGAATTTTGATCCCGTGACTATGGGGATGCTGCAGTGGTGTGAAAAAACGGGCACAGGCCATTTTTTTCATATTGTAATTTTGAACGGTCACTAAACGAACCGTTGTAAGTCGAGGACTACCTGAACTTGAAAAGTTGTCACAGGGAAGAGGGGGTCAATTTAGTCTCCATGAAGGCGGGACAGGAAGCAATGGGTGGAAGGTCATCAGAGGGAAATTCAACCTGGAACTAAGGAGGAATTTCCTGGCAGGCAGAACAATTAACCAGTGGAACCACCTGCCTCCAGAAGCGGTGAATGCTCCAACACTGGAAGTTTTTAAGAAGAGACTGGCCAAGCATCTGAACGTAAATCACAAGGAGAGGCTGCAACATTCCAGCTGATCAGTGCTTCTTCAGGGCTCAGCAGAAGCACCAGGATCAGTGCTGCTTTCTAGCTGGAGCCTGGTGCTGATCCTGGCGCTTCCACTGAGCCTTGACAGCCCCGAAGAAGCATCGATCAGCTGGAAAGCGGCACTGATCCTGGCGCTTCCGCTGAGCCCTGACAGCCTTGCAGCTCCAGCCGTCTCTCGCTCAGGCTTGTGTGGTGCTGCCACCGGTTCAGCTCATTCCCCTCCCCTGCTACCCCTTTCCTAGGATGGTCGCGTACCACCTGCCAGGTGCCAATGTACCACAGGTGGTACCCGTACCACTGGTTGAAAAGCCCTTGACTAGAAGACCTCCAGGATCCCTTCCAGCTCTTTGTTAACTCTGATGGTACATCATCAATCCGACAATCCATCAAGGCCCACCTCCGATTTGGAAGTCTCTCCAGCTGCAGGGCAACGAATGTTGGGAAATAGGCAAAGGGAAAGGAGACCACCTGGTGGCAGGAAGCTATGCAATTGACTTGGAAGGGTGGCTGGGTGGTGTTGGCCTGTCAGATGGGCATGACAACCCGATGATCTGAAACAGGAGTTCTGGATGCTCCATCGCTGGTGGTTTTCAAGGAAAGATTGGACAGCCATTGGTCCGGGATGATATAAGGCAGGGGTCTTCAAACTTGGCCCTTTTATGACTTGTGGATTTCAACTCCCAGAATACCTCAGCCAGAATTCCTCAGCCAGGTACACGTACCTGGCTAAGGAATTCTGTGAGTTGAAGTCCTCAAGTCATAAAAGGACCAAGTTTGAAGACCCCTGTTCTAGTCCAACCCAAATTTGAAGACCCCTGCATTAGAGGAATGAGTTGTTCTCTGGAGCAATGTTTCTCGACTTGAAGAGATGTGGACTTCAACTCCCAGCATTTGCCAGCCATACATCCCAGAGTGACCAAGGTGGAGAGACCCTGATTACTGCCATCATTTCTAATCTGGGAACAACTTACGCACTGTGAGGACTAGGAGCCAAGAATGAATTTAATTCAATTGGTTCTCAACCTGTGGGTCGGGATCCCATTTGGGGTCGAACGACCATTTCACGGGGGTCGCCAAACAACGCAGTCTGCCATTTCCCCCCCCCTTTTCCTTAGCTGTGCTACTCCCTTTTATTCTATTGGCTTTTGAAAGCCAATAGAATAGACTCTCTTGAATAGAGTCTAATTCTATTGGCTTTCAAAAGCCAATAGGAATTGTCCAGGCTGTCTCTGCCCTGCTGAGCCCGCCAAAAGTCCCATTCTGCAAACGGTGCTGCACCAGTTGAGTAGTCCTCGACTTATGACCGGTTGAGTAGTCCTCGACTTATGACCGGTTGGGGGGTCGCGGCATTAAAAAGGTTGAGAACCACTGAATTAAAGCAAGATGTAGCTTTAAGCAGAGAGTTGTAGGACTTTAGCTAAGGCACGCTGGCGGAGGAATTCTGGGAGTTGAAGTCCACAAGTCATAAAAGGGCCAAGTCTGAAGACCCCCCTGGCCTATATTGACGAGTGTTGCAGCATCCCGGACTCACGTCTTCTCCTTTTGCCACCTTCCAATGGGAAAAAAATTGATGGGGGAAGCCGAATTTGCTTCACGACCGCATGGATTCACTTAACAACAGTCCTAAAAATCAGGCACAACTCCTTAACGACGACTTCGCTTAACGATTGCAATGTCGGTCTGGATTGCGGTCGTTGGTTGTAGAACCACCCGTGTGAAAATGACACAGCTCCTCTGCAAAATGCACAGTTCTCAAAGGAACGATCCATTGGACTATGGATAACCAACACCTCCTCCTGGCCCAGCCCCCCCCCTCATTTGCCTAAATTATGCAGCAGTATTTTATTATTCTGTGCCTGCTGAGCCATTTTCTCTTCCCGAGCCACTTGCAGGAACTCTCGGAGAAGGTGGAAAGTTAAGTCTAAGGAATTGGGGCGCCCGTCTCTTGTTTTGTTGGAGAAGGCTGATCTTGCCGCTCTCGGTTGCTGGATTCGGTCTCCTGCGGGGGGGGGGGGATCTGGGAGAGCTTGACTCTGGGAAGATCCCTTCTTCGGAGCTGAACAGAGATCCCAAGGCCGGTTGTCTCCAGGCCGAGGGGCTCAGCCACAGGGGCTCCCAAGCCAGGTTGTTGATCGGCAGAAGCTGGGCCAGCGGCAGGCAGGATGTCCGTCCGTGGGAGAAACAGCAGAAGAACCAGAAGCCCGGCCGAAATCTTGAAGGCCATCCCCAAAGCCTAGGAGAGAATCCAGCAGTTACTCAGAGGAAGTCTCTGGTTTCAAAAGGCTTCTCTTTTGGGTCTGGCGACTCCAAAGCATCTGACAGCAGGAACAGCATTTAAGGGGGATTTAACATCCAGCTAAGAATTGTGGTAAGACTGTTGTCCATGATTACAGGTCTCCAAATACATGGAGTGAGCTCCACGCCTGGTTATTTAATGCTCCTTTAATTTATGAATATGCTAAAAAACCCAGACCTTTCTCTAGTTTTGTTGCCAGTCGAGAGCTGATTAAAAAGGTTGTCTTCCCAAGACAGGTAATCTTCCTTCCTCCCTTCCCTTCCCTTCTCTTCCCTTCCCTTTCCCTTCCTTCTATCTCTCATTCTCTTTCCTTCCTTCTTTCCTTCCTTCCTTCCTTCCTTCTCCCACTCATTCTATTTCTTTCTTTCTTTCCTTCCTTCCTCCCTTCCCTTCCTTCTCTCTTTCATTCTCTCCTTTCTTCCTTCTCCCTCTCATTTTATTTCCTCCCTCCCTTCTTTTCTTCCTTCCTTCTCCCTCTCATTATATCTTTCCTCCTTCCTTCTTTCTTTCTTTCCTTCCTTCCCTTCCCTTCCTTCTTTCATCCTCTTTCCTTCCTTCCTTCTCCCTCTCATTCTATTTCTTTCTTTCTTTTTTCTTTCCTTCCTTCCTCCCTTCCCTTCTCTCTCTCATTCTCTTTCCTTTCTTCCTTTTCCCTCTCATTTTAATTCCTCCCTCCCTTCCTTTCTTCCTTCCTTCTCCCTCTCATTATATTTCTTTCCTTCCTTCTTTCCTTTCTTCCTTCCTTTCTCCCTCCCCTTCCCTTTCCCTTCCTTCTCTCTCCTTCTCTTTCCTTCTTTCCTTCCTTCTCCCACTCATTCTATTTCTTTCTTTCTTTCTCTTTCTTTCTTCTTTCCTTCCTTCCTCCCTTCCCTTCCTTCTCTCTCTCATTCTCTTTCCTTTCTTCCTTCTCCCTCTCATTTTATTTCCTCCCTCCCTTCTTTTCTTCCTTCCTTCTCCCTCTCATTATATTTCCTTCCTCCCTCCCTCCCTCCCTCCTTCCTTCCTTCCTTCCTTCCTTCCTTCCTTCCTTCCTTCCTTCCTTCCTTCCTTCCTTCCTTCTTTTCTCCTCACAGCTTTTGAGCCCTGATTAGATCTGGTTCTAAGACATTCCCACACATTCATTAATCCTCTAAAAAGTATTTCTTCCACCACCCTCTCTACATCCAAACAGAACGTGGTTGGATGGGAGACCAGCTCAACAAACATATGGCTACCCATCTCTGATCTTTCCTTCCCACAAATTTGGTATCCGCGAGTAAACCGTTATATAGCCATCAGTGTACCGTGTAATAAAGATCTGTCTTCCAAGTCAGCCAACCTAATCTCTTTTTTCACTCTTTCTGTGTAAATCAGGGATTTGTGACCATCCTTCCAGCTCAAACTTAGGTCTCACTTTGGAACCTCGTGCTTGAGCAGGGGCTTGGACTCCAAGGTCCCTTCCAACCATTTTATTCTGTGTTCTATGAATCTCTTTGATCCTGCTCCAGTGTTTGGGAGATGGAAGGATGGCTTGCACCATACCAGCAGTCTGCATATAATAATAATAATAATAATAATAATAATAATAATAATAATAACAACAACAACAACAACAACAACAACAACAACAACTGGAGCACCACTTGAACACCATTGGCATTGACAAATTCGCTATTAGTCAATTGGAAAAGGCAGCCTTACTAGAAACTGCTTCCATCCTGCGACGATATCTGTAATACCATCAAACATCCACATCTGCTTATCCCAGATCCTTGGGAAGGACTCGATAGGTAGACAAAATGCCAAATCCAGTCTGAACATCTGCCTGACTGTGCAATGATCCATAATAATAATAATAATAATAATAATAATAATAATAATAATAATAATAATAAAGTTGGAAGGGACCTTGGAGGTCATCAAGTCCAACCCCCTGCTCAGGCAGGAAACCCTATACCATTTCGGACAAATGGCTGTCCAGTTTCTTCTTAAAAACTTCCAGAGTTGGAGCATTCACCGCTTCTGGAGGCAGGTTGTTCCACTGGTTGATTGTTCTCACTGTCAGGAAGTTTCTCCTTAGTTCTAGGTTGCTTCTCTCCTTGATTAGTTTCCATCTGTTGCTTCTTGTCCTCCCTTCAGACGCTTTGGAGAATAGCTTGACTCCGTCTTCTTTGGGGCAGCCCCTGAGATACTGTTATCATGTCCCCCCTCGTCCTTCTCTTCGTTAAACTAGACATACCCAATTCCAGCAACCGTTCCTTATATGTTTTAGCCTCCAGTCCCCTGATCATCTTTGTTGCTCTTCTCTGCCCTCTTTCTAGAGTCTCAGCATCTTTTTTACACTGTGGTGACCAAAACCGGATGCAGCATTCTGAGTATGCTATTCCAATAGCATACATCTACTGCAATCTATTAGGCTCATGATTTATAGGATACCCAAAAGTGCCTTTTTCAAAAGGCAACTGGACTTTTTTGGTTTGTTGGGTTTTTTTCCCCTTGAAAACGTTTCACTTCTCCTCCAAGAAGCTTCTTCAGTTCAGGAGAAGCTTCTGCAGTGAGAAGTGAAACGTTTCCAAGGAGAGAAAAAAAACCCCAAGAAAGTCCAGTTGCTTTTGGAAAAGCACCTTTGGGACAACCACGACCTGGATAATTGTAGATCTCCATAGAGATTTACGGGATTGTGCCCAAATCTCTCAAAAAGGACAAGTTCGGGAACGTAGCCGAGTCTGTTCTGTGAACACACAACCAGACACTTCTTGCCTTCAGCAACCTCCTGCTCTCCTTTCTCCCTTGTGCAGATGGGCCAACCGTTACTTCTCCTTTCCTGCCTCACCTGTCCTTTGGCCCGTTAGTCCGCCATTAATAAACCAATAACATTCTACATTTTCTATTAATCCCCTTTCCTTTCCAAACAGAAGCCCTTAAACTGCAAAGATCCTCAATTTCCCTGTACTTGCTTCTTTAGTAAGATGCCTTTTCTGGGCAGGTCATTCCCCCAAAAGACTCCACCCCAAGGGGGGGGGCTATCTAAGATGGATTTGAACTCACCGTCTTTTTCCTCTGCTGGATTGCAGTCCCGGACTCTCAGCCATGTAAAGCTTGCAATGCTATTTATAGCAGAGAGATTTCAAGACTCCCTCATCCCAGCACTGTTTGATGTAAGGGAGGGGAACAGAGTGACAGTAACTGTAATGAAGCTCGGTAGCTGGTTTCCCACATCGAATCTGGCTAGGAAGCTAAGCCACGTTCTAGTTTCACACTAGAGAGAACCATGCCTAGGGCTGGAAGGGATCTTGGAGGTCTTCTAGTCTAACCCCCTGCCCAAGACAGGAGACATTATACCAGGGGTAGGCAATCTTGGCTCTTTTATGACTTGTGGACTTCATCTCCCAGAATTCCTGAGCCAGCATGGGGGAACTATGGCCCCCTCATGACTTGTGGACTTCAACTCCAAGAATTCCTGAGCCAGCATGGGGGAACTATGGCCCCCTCATGACTTGTGGACTTCAACTCCCAGAATTCCTGAGCCAGCCTGGCTCAGCTTGGAAACCTCTCCCTTTTTCCTCAGTGTGGCTGGCTCGGGAATTCTGGGAGTTGAAGTCCACGAGTCATAAAAGGGCCAAGGTTGCCTACCCCTGGTCTAAACCCAACGTTAGGTTCTTCAGTGGCATCCTAGGACAGGGGTAGGCAACCTTGGCTCTTTTATGACTCGTGGACTTCAACTCCCAGAATTCCTGAGCCAATATGGCTCAGCTTGGAAACCTCTCCCTTTTCCCTCAGCGTGGCTGGCTCAGGAATTCTGGGAGTTGAAGTCCATAAGTCACAAAGAGCCAAGGTTGCCTACCACTGCCTTATACCATCCAGGATAAATGGCTATCCAATCTTTTGTTGAAGATCTCCAGTGATGGTGCACCTACAACTTTCAGAGGAAAACTATTCAGTTGAGTAATTATTCTCATTGTCAGGAAATTTCTCCTTAGTTCTAGGTTCGGTCTCCCTCTGAGGAGCTTCCCCCAATTGCTTCTGGTCCTGCCTTCAGGTACTTTGGAAAATAGGTTGACTCCCTCTTCGACAGCCCCTTAGATATTGGACAACAACTACTCTCCCCTACTCCTTCTCTTCACTAGAGTAGACATACCTAGTTCCCTTTCAGGGGTAGGCAACCTTGGCTCTTTTATGACTCGTGGACTTCAACTCCCAGAATTCCTGAGCCAGCCTGGCTCAGCTTGGAAACCTCTCCCTTTCCCCTCAGCGTGGCTGGCTCAGGAATTCTGGGAGTTGAAGTCCACGAGTGATAAAAGAGCCAAGGTTGCCTACCTCTGCCTTAGCTATTTATTGTATGATTTAGCCTCCAGACCCTTTCTTAACTTTGTTGCTCTTCACTGTACTCTTTCTAAGGGCTCATCATCTTTTTTTTCTATCGGTACTAATATTTGTAACTGACATGAGGGGTCCTTGAGGACATGAGGTCCTAAGAGAGCAAAAAGGACTCCCCTCATTTTTCTATCAGGGCGAGCAAAGAGGAGCCTCCAAAGCTACGACTAACCAAACTTAGCAGTTGGGATAAAAGCAGCTGCCGGCTTTGGAATTAGCTACTTAGCCAGGATGGGTGAAGACAAACATGGTTACTTCTCTTTGGAAGACCGCTGTATAAGAAAGCCTAACGCGATTGGCGCCTGCTCTGATATTAGAACAGGAGTCTTCAAACATGGCCCTTTTATGACTTGTGGACTTCAACTCCCAGAATTCCTCAGCCAGGCGTGCCTGGTTGAGGAATTCTGGGAGTTGAAGTCCACAAGTCATAAAAGGGCCATGTTTGAAGACCCCTGCATTCGAAGAAACGCGGGAGTTGTCCTTGGTCCTGAAAGCTGCCTAGCTCATAGAAAAGAGGTTGGTTGTCTTCAGATCAAGGATAGCAAACCGTTTGGACCAATCACCAGGAGATGGTGAGTTCTAGTCCTGCCTTAGGCATGAAAGTCAGCTAGGTGGCTTTGGGCCAGTCCCTCTCTCTTTCAGCCCAGTCCACCTCACAGGGTTGTTGTGAAGAAAATAGGAGGAGGAAGGAGTATTATGTATGTTCACTGCCTTGAGTTACTCATAAATTAATAAAGGTCGGATAAAAATAAAATTGATGCTGGGCCGCCTGGGCGATCTACAGTGGGCCCTGGAGGCAGTGAGTGGCCCTGTGGGCAGGCAGAGCGGGGGCAGGGCACGGGGTGGAACGGGGTCGGGCCCAGTTTTTGGGCGCTTGGTCTCTAAAAGGTTCTAAAAGGTTTACCATCACTGAACTAGGGAAAACTATCAGTGCTAGAAGGGAGTGGGGTGGGTGGAGAAGAGGGAGGGAGGGGGAGGAGGAAGGGAGGGAGGAGGGGGAGGAGAGGAAGGAGGAGGGAGGAGGAGATGGAGGAAGAGAAGAGGGAGGGAGGGGGAGGAGGAAGGGAGGGAGGAGGGGGAGGAGAGGAAGGAGGAGGGAGGAGGAGATGGAGGAAGAGAAGAGGGAGGGAGGGGGAGGAGGAAGGGAGGGAGGAGGGGGAGGAGAGGAAGGAGGAGGGGAGGAAGAGGGGGGAAGGGGGAGAGGGGGGAGGGAGAGGAGGAAGGGAGGGAGGAGGGGGAGGAGAGGAAGGAGGAGGAGATGGAGGAAGAGAAGAGGGAGGGAGGGGGAGGAGGAAGGGAGGGAGGAGAGGAGGAAGAGGAGGAGAAGGAGGACTGTGGGGTTCTTGGTGTTCTCTGAACTGTGGCCAGGGTATTTGAAGGACCGTCTTTTCCCAGTTCTATCTATCTGATCCACCAAAGCAGGGAGGTGAGGGATGTTAACTGGTCCTTCTAAGGAGATCCATCTGGGACCAGGAAGAAAGGTCTTCTTTGTGGTGGCTCCCTCCCTGTGGAGCTGCATCCCCACTGGGATAAGATTGGCTCCCACTTCGATCCTCTTTCAAAAGGCCCTGGAGACACGATTTTGCCCGTGGACCTGGGGACTCCACGCTGATGTGGAGCCCACCGTTTTATATTTGGGGTTTTATTCCGCATGCCATCCAAAGTTACTGTGAGCCAATGGGGCAGCCAAATGAATTTTCTATACGTAAACAGACAAAACAATATAAATAAATAATCAGATAATGCATCCTCCTCCGTGACTCTCTCTCACACCCTTAGGTAGACAGAGCAACCTCTGTCAGATGCATTCATACTAGCGGTGAAATCTGATTAGAATTTACCTTGGTTAAGATTGATTGATGGCTTCATGTTTGTATGATGATCCAGTCTGTGGGCTTCTCGCAGAGGTAACAATAGGGTAGCAGCCCCCCTCCCACACACAAATGAATTTAATTCCCTAACTGGATTATTCTGTGTCGTGCAGGTTGGCTTTGATCTCGTTTGATTAGAAGGTGGGAAGTTAAGTTGGTGGAACTTGTTGATAGTTATCCGACTTGGCACTTTTGATGAATCTGGAAATTTTTCAAATCTGCTTTCGACAACGTACTAATTTTTTCCATGAGTTATCAGAAAGCAGATGCCCACAGATTTTGGTGCAATCTTGATAAGAACAGGCTCATATTTCCTTGCAGGTGGCTGTCCTCAAACGGCCTTGTTTTTTTAAAAAATAATAATGATAATAATAATAACAATAACAACAACGAAACAACAACAACAACAACAACAATAATAACAATAATAATAAAGTTGGAAGGGACCTTGGAGGTCATCTAGTCCAACCCCCTGCTCAGGCAGGAAACCTTATACCATTTCGGACAAATGGCTGTCCAGTCTCTTCTTAAAAACTTCCAATGTTGGAGCATTCACCGCTTCTGGAGGCAGGTTGTTCCACTGGTTAATTGTTCTCACTGTTAGGAAGTTTCTCCTTAATTCCAGGTTGCGTCTCTCCTTGATTAATTGGCATCCATTGCTTCTTGTCCTGCATTTTATTAATTTTCTAGTTTTACAATCAAACACTTAACAGACAACGTGTTGTCTGGGTCCATTAGTAATTCAGTGGTATATATTAACTTCTTCAATCTAGATCCAATATTGCACCATCAAATGTTTCCTCTCTTTTTCCTGGTTGTGCCTGTTTTCCCACGCTAGGCAAATACAATTCTTATTGTTATAAATCATTGTACAATTGAATTTCAACATCTTTGTTCCATTTTTCTCATAATATCAATAATGTCGGTTTTAGATAACGACCTTGTCTAATCTCCAGAGGTTAAGCACAGTCTGTCAACGCTGCTAACATTGAATGTTTTGCTTTGATAATGTTGAAAGAAAAGTCTTCATCCTGGTTCATCCAAGCCGGGGATAAATATACAACATGGCGACTGCTTTAGAAAGAAGGTTGCAATTTATTGAAGAGCCAGACAGAAAGATGGTTCTGGCAGGAAAGAGAAGAGAGAGAGAGGAAAAAAGGGCTGAGCACATGTGGGGAGTAGGTTTTTATACCATCTGAAAGCCTTTTGTTTGGAGTAGTTTCCTGTTCCTGTTTTAGGCTTTGTATTTCCTGTGTCACGTATTCTGACCTGAGTCTGGGTGTGCCTCTCTGGTATTCTTAATGGTCGTAGGTTAATCCTATTATGTCCCAAAGGTCATATCCTGCTTCCCTGGTGCTGGGGCTAATGACTCCTAGAGTTTGGGTGAGGTATGCAGGTTTTAAATGTCTTTGCCTTCTTGATCTCCTAGCTGGGGCCTTTCTGATGGTTTACATCTGCATTTGTACAGAGCTGGCTTCTGCTGCTTTTAAAATCCTTTTTAAGGAAATATATTTTTCTGCCCTTTTAATATTTCCTTCTCTGGGGGGCTGACTTCCCACAATAACAAATCGAGATGCAACCGGGAATTCTGGGAGGTGAAGTCCACGAGTCATAAAAGAGCCAAGGTTCCCCACCCCCGCTCTAGAGAGACAAAGATGTACAAGTCTTTTCTAAATAAATACTAATAAATCAGAATTTGCAAGTCTACAAATGGCGAATCGCTTATACAGATAATGTTTCACTTAACAGTTCATTTAGTGACTGTTTGAAATTATAACGACACTGACAACCATAGCAGCCCCCCCTGGTCACGGGATCAAAATTCGGACACTGGGCCACTGACTCACATTTATGACGGTCGCAGTGTCTTGGCGTCATGTGATCCCCTTTTGCGGCCTTCTGACAAACAAAGTCAAAGGGGAAGCCAAATTTGCTTAACGACTGCGGGATTAACTTAACAACTGTGGCAAGAAAGGTCGTAAAATGGGGCAAAACTCAACTGTTTTACTTAGCGACGTTGGACTCCATTGTGGCCGTAAAGCCGAGGACTGCCTGCATTCCTCAGCCTACGAGCATTTTAAACCCCGACTGAAAAAAACTAAACAAAAACTTTCAGAAGCCGGGACTCATAGCTTTTGAGCTTCTGAGAGCAGCCAACCAAGGCAGAAACGTCACAAGCAGCGTTTAGAACATTTGGTCACCCCAAAACCCCACTTGGTCTCTTGTTTTTTCCGTGGGCAAAATCTGGATTCGAGCACCTTCCTGTTCCCCCTCACTTCACCTTCTGTCTTGGACAGGAACCCGTGGGAGTTACGAGGGTTCCCCCAGGGATTAATTAGAAACCAATATCTGTTTAGGCAGATCAATTGTCACCGGTTAACAAACGGAAGCCGGGATGTGGAGGTGCAAAGGGCCCTCTTCAAAAGAACATCAGTCAACTCCTTACCAGCTGGGAAACTTGAGTCACACTGTTCTCGTCTCTTGGGTCTCCCCCAAAGGGGTGCAAAATTGTTTCCTTCTTGATCACAACCACCACAGTGAAAAAAAAAAAGAGAGAGAAAGAGAGAGAGAGAGAGAGAGATGAATGGAAAAGAACGTGAACCACTCAGGACCCGTCTGAGATATGTTTTGCTGCTAGTGATGGAAACAAAGATACAGCGGTTCTTAACTTACAAACTATCGAATAGGACCATTCAGAGTCACGATGGAATACGCCCCCCCCCCAAAAAAAGCTACAGGTGAGTCCCGGAGTTACAACCATTCATTTAATCCCGTTTTGGTCGCCAAAATGTAAAAAAAGATTTGGGGTTTTTAGAAAGAGTACAGAGAAGAGCAACAAAAGATGATCAGGAGACTGGAGGCTAAAGCATATAAGAAAATGTTGCTGGAATTGGGTAGGTCTAGTTTAATGAAGAGAAGGACGAGGGCGGACATGATAGCAGCCTTCCAATATCTCAGGGGCTGCCCCAAAGAAGAGGGAGTCAAGCTATTCTCCAAAGTGCCTGAAGGCAGGACGAGAAGCAATGGAGGGAAACTAACCAATGAGAGAAGCAACCTAGAACTAAGGAGAAACTTCCTGACAGTTAGAACAATTAACCAGTGGAACAACCTGCCTCCAGAAGCGGTGAATGCTCCAACCCTGGAAGTTTTTAAGAAGAAACTGGACAGCATTTGTCTGAAATGGTATAGGGTTTCCTGCCTCAGCATGGAGTTGGACTAGATAGAAGATCCCTTCCAACTCTGATATTCTGTTATTCTATAACAGGGGTCTTCAAATTTGGCCCTTTTATGACTTGTGGACTTCAACTCCTAGAATTCCTCAGCCAGGCGTGCCTGGCTGAGGAATTCTGGGAGTTGAAGTCCACAAGTCATAAAAGGGCCAAGTTTGAAGACTCTTGTCTTAAACTCTGCTCAAGAAGACAGAGATGTATTAATTAGCTTGATCAAGAATGCAGTCGTTGGTTGCATGCCTCTCACTATCAATGAAGAGATTTGTCTTCTTGCTGGACCTTAGGAAAGCTGCTGGAAGGATCCTTGGTGCTCTCTGAGCTTGCTTGTTTTCTTGCAGAAAACAGTTGAAGTCCACAAGTCATAAAAGGGCCAAGTTCGAAGACCCCTGTTCTATAATCACCATTTAAAGTTATGAGAGCGCTGAAAAAAGTGACCGATGGCCCATTTTTCACACTTAGGATCATTGCAGCCTCCCCATGGTCACATAATCAAAATTCAAGCCCTTAGCAACTGGCACGTAATCTATGACGGTTGCGTCTCCCGGGGTCACAAATCTCCAGAACTGTCCATGCTGCTGTGTTCTGGCCCAGTTGTAGCCCTGTAGAACAATTGGTTTAATTTAAAATTGATTGAGCTGACTGGGCTTTAAGCACAATTTAACTGGAGGACCGGTAAATTGGTTAAGAGTGCAGCTGACCTTAGTAAGAAAGAAGGAAGGAGGCTTTAGAGGCAACAAATCTTGGTTTGCATTTCCATGGCGATACTAACCTGATGAGGTAAGATGAGAAGAGTCCATGGTCCACCTGGAACTCCGCAGAAGATCCCAGGTCCTTCTATCTTCTCTGATGTTCTTGAAGGAATGTCTCATGGGCTGACGGACCTGAGATTGAGCTTCTGGTGTCACCATTCTCAGGTTAGACAGTCCTTGAAACAGTCCCCACCTTTTCTTCGGCCCAGTTCTTCCCACCTCAGCTGGTGGTGGTGGAAGACTTCATCTGGATGGGAAAACAGGAATGGTGAGGACGTCAACAAGCAACGATGATCCTCGGCGAAGACTGTAGGAGGAAACTCAAGTCTCCTTATCTAAGAAAGCTGAGGCCACAAAAGCGCACAGAGAGTTTCAAATCTGATTGGGTGCATATTCTGCATTATTCTTCCCGCCCACTCAGTAACGGCCAGATATCCTATTTGGTGACCTTTCCTGGAATACAAGAAAGAGATTGGTGATTGAAGAGGAGGCTAAGTTTCTCTTTTCTTTTCTTCTCTTCTCTTCTCTTCTCTTCTCTTCTCTTCTCTTCTCTTCTCTCCTCTTCTCTTCTCTTCTCTTCTATTCTATTCTATTCTATTCTGTTTTACAATCTGTCTATTCTATTCTATTCTATTCTATTCTACGATCTATTATTCTATTCTATTCTACGATCTATTATTCTATTCTATTCTATTCTTTTTAAATAAAATTTAAATTTATTTTAATTTTTATTTACTTATTTATTCAATTTCCATAGCTGCCCAACTCAACCAAGTGAACAATAAAATAATTTAAAAGATATCAAAACATATAAAAACATCTACAAAAATCAACAAGTACAAACAGCAGCCGGCATGATTAATCAACTAATAGTGAAGCCAAATAACAGAGCACTTAACACATTCTGAGCCCAAGGCCCAGTTAGATTCGATTTTATTTTAAATTTATTTTTTTATTTTTTTTAATTTAAATTCATTTTAAATTTTGTTTGTCTATTTATTTGATTTCCGTAGCTTCTGAACTCTGAGCAGCTTGCAATTCTCAGATTGTAAAACAATTAAAAAGACATTAAAACAATAAAAACATCTACAAAAATCAATAAGTATAAACAGCAGCCAGGATTATTAATCAACTAATAGTAAAGCCAAGTAACAGGTCCACACAGTCTGAGCCCAAGACCTAGCTAGATTTTATTTTATTTTACATTTACTTTATTTTATTTTACATTTATTTTTATTTTTATTTAAACTTGTTTTTAATTTTGTTTCTCTATTTATTCGATTTCCACAGCTGCCAAACTCAGCCAAGGGGCTCCGAGGAGCTAGCAATTCTAAAACTATAAAACAATTAAAACAATTGAAAAGACATTAACATAATAAAAACTTCCACAAAATCAATAGGTTATAAACAGTCGCCTGTGATAATTAATCAACGAATAGTAAAACCACCTAATGGGGGTCCTTAACACATTCCAAGCCCCAGATCTGGATACATTTCATTTTCTCTTAAATTTATTTTCTTTTCTTTTAAATTTCTTTTGAATTTAATTTAATTTAATTTAAAACTTATTCTATTTTATTTTAAACTTTTATATAGCCGCAGATCTTCTGACCAATTCTGGGCAGCTGCCAAACTTAAAACAGCATATAAAATCATATTAAAACCTTAGAAATAAATACATCAAAACATTAAAAGCAATAATCACCATTTGTTCTTATTGCAATGGGAACGTGCAACGAAACAAAAGGAGGTATCCTTGAAAGACAAAAATATTCACTAAGATTCAGAGAAGTTTAATCCATCCCTCAATTGCTTTTGAAGAAAATATCTTCTCTGGGGAATAGCCATCCATGTCTTCCCAGAAAAATAAGACTCCTTAACTTTTTATTTATTCAAAAAAAAATTCATCAATTGCTGTTCAGAGTCTCTGTGCCCTTTTTTTAAAATTAAAATTCCACGTTTCTGTTTTAAACTACCTGGATTTTTATTTGAAAGACATTTTATATTTTTGTAAAAAAAAAAAAAAAAAGTTTTATGTCCTGTTAAGTGCCTTTATTAATTGATCAAGATTTATTTACGGCTGGAAACCAAAAAGACCAGCATACGATACCATAACTATAAAAGAACATTTTTCAACATGACAAGAAAATGTTCAAGCTTTTACTTAGCAGTTAACCGTGAACGGCACAGAGGAGGAATGAGATGTAGCTATTGATTAAAAAATGTACGTTTATTAAATGCATCATATCTCATCTTTGCACTTGGTTGCATGTGGGAAACAGGATTTTGGCTTGCAAGATCCTTTCTAGGTTACAAAGCCGAGCTTTCCCTGATTAGGAGGAGCAGGACTGGGGTAAAACCAGCCTCCATGCTTATGGCAGAGTGACCCAAATATGTCAAAACTCATCTGTTCTATCCTTATTGTTAGCGCAGAGAGCTGCATCTGTTGGCGGAGTAATTACTGTAACCTACACCTTATCTAGCATACAGAGCATTAAGGGAAGGCCTGGATTGTCTGAAATGTGGTCGGCATCTGGGGGTCAGCTGTGTATTTTGTGAGGATTGCAAATGGTAAGAAGAAGGGGAAGGAAAGAAGGACAGGCAAGAGGGAGAGAGGAAGGGAAGGGAAGATAGGTAGGAGGGAGAGAGAGAGGGAGAAAGGAAGGAAGGAGGGAGGGCGGTAGGAAGGAAGGGAAGATAGGTAGGTAGGAAGGAAGGAAGGAAGGAAGGAAGGAAGGAAGGAAGGAAGGAAGGAAGGAAAGGAGGGATGGAGGGATGGAGGGAAGGAAAAGGGAGGGAGGAACAAGGGAGGGAGGAAGGACAGGCAGGAGGGAGAGAGGAAAATAGGGAGGGAGGGAGGGAGGGAGGGAAGGAGGAAGGGAGGAGGAAGAAGGGAGGGAGGAAGAAAGGAAGGAAAAGAGGGAGGAGGGAGGGAGGAAGGACAGGAAGGAGGGAGAGAGGAAAATAGGGAGGGAGAGAGGGAAGGAGGGAGGAAGGAAGGGAGGGAGGAAGGAGGGAGGAAGGAAGGAGGGAGGAGGGAGGGAGGAAGGACAGGTAGGAGGGAGGGAGGAAGGGAAGATAGGGAGGGAGGGAGGGAAGGAGGGAGGAAGGAAGGAAGGAAAGGAGGCAGGAGGGAGGGAGGAAGGACAGGCAGGAGGAAGAGAGGAAGGGAAGATAGGGAGGGAGGGAGAGAAGGAGGGAGGGAGGGAGGAAGGAAGGAAGGAAAGGAGGGAGGAGGGAGGGAGGAAGGACAGGCAGGAGGAAGAGAGGAAGGGAAGATAGGGGGAGGGAGGGAGAGAGGGAAGGAGGGAGGAAGGAAGGAAGGAAAGGAGAGAGGAGGGAGGGCGGAAGGACAGGCAGGAGGAAGAGAGGAAGGGAAGATAGGGAGGGAGGGAGGGAGAGAGGGAAGGAGGGAGGAAGGAAGGAAGGAAAGGAGAGAGGAGGGAGGGCAGAAGGACAGGCAGGAGGAAGAGAGGAAGGGAAGATAGGGAGGGAGGGAGGGAGAGAGGGAAGGAGGGAGGAAGGAAGGAAGGAAAGGAGGGAGGAGGGAGGGAGGGAGAACAGGCAGGAGGGAGAGAGGAAGGGAAGATAGGGAGGGAGAGAGGGAGGAAAGGAGGGAGGAGGGAGGGAGGGAGGAAAGGAGGGAGGAGGGAGGAGGGAGGGACGGAGGACAGGCAGGAGGGAGAGAGGAAGGGAAGATAGGTAGGAGGGAAGGAGGGAGAGAGGTCAGACAGGAGGGAGAGAGAGGAAAAAAATTCGGACAGGGATGGAGGGAGGAAGGAAGGAGAGGGAGGGAGGAAGAGAGGGGAAGCGAAGGGAAGCCATACACATCTCCATTAATGATACAGCATGATTGTATACCCACCATGCTATTCTCTGTCCAAGCAAGCAACATTATGCAAGGTGCAAACAAGGAGTAAGCAAAAGAAATTAAAAATGAAACAAAAAAAGAGAAAGGAAACGGAGCTAAATTTTACACCAACACTCGACCATGCTTCGTAGCTGCAAAACAGAACGTGTGTCGTTGTTCATTGCTGTGTGAGGCTACTGAGTGGTCCTCGCCTGACCACTCGCTGTGTTCTTGCAAGCTTCCTCCCCGTCTGTCCTACATAGTCAGGAGTGGACAGACAAGGAGACCCAAACTCATTGGTAGCCTCACACAGCAATGAATGAGGACACACTGTCAACTCTACAAAGGAGCATGGCGCACCCGTTCCATTTCGCAGCTAATAATATTGTTGGACGAGCAGGCACAAAAACAGCCAGGGAAGTGATTGAAGTTTGGGAAATGGGCCCCTCATCAGTCAACAGGAGTGCTGATGTACCCCCAGCTTATCAAGGACTTGGGGGGGGGGGCTGGGCAGCACAAGCAAACAACAGCCAATGACTTAATAGTCAGACATCAACTCCCCAATGTACATCTGAAAAGTGACACACAACAGACTCGCTATAAAGGCCACACACAGAACAGCCCAGAGCACCAAGACAAGTTCCTTGAGGCTGGGCTCCAGCACGAGTCCGAAAGCTCAGAAGACCAACCCAGATTGGATCCTGCAACATTATCCTGGGACACATTTTCTCTTCTTCTTTGAGAGGCTCCCAATTGCACCTTCCCTTTCCCCCTGAGCCTTGTAAGGCATCTGTTGGGACATTTGACTGATCCCACTGGAAACTGGTAACCTTTCTCCTTTCCTCCTTCCCTCATTTTTCTTCTTCCTCCCTTCCTCCTTCCCTCCCTCCCTCCCTTCCTCCCTCCCTTTCTTCCTTCCCTTCACTCATTTTTCTTCTTCCTCCCTCCCTCCTTCCCTCCCCCCTCCCTGCCTTCCTTCCTTCCTTCCCTCCCTTCACACATTTTTCTTCTTCCTCCCTTCTTTCCTTCCTTCCTTCCTTCCTTCCTTCTTTCCCCGTCCCTCCACTCATTTTTCTTCTTCCTCCCTCCCTCCCTTCTTTCCTTCCTCCCTCCCTTCCTCCCTTCCTTCCCTCCCTCCCTTCACTCATTTTTCTTCTCCTTCCTTCCCTTCTTCCCTCTCTTCACTCATTTTTCTTCTTCCTTCCTCCCTCCCTCCCTTCTTTCCTTCCTTCCTTCCCTCTCTCTCTTCACTCATTTTTCTTCTTCCTCCCTCCCTCCCTTCCTTCTTTCCTTCCTTCCTTCCCTCCCTCTCTTCACTCATTTTTCTTCTTTCTCCCTCCTTCCCTCCCTCCTTCCCTCCCTCCCTCCCTTCCTTCCTTCCCTCTCTTCACTCATTTTTCTTCTCTCTCCCTCCCCCTCTCTCTCCGTCCCTCCTTCCACCCTTTTTTCTTCTTCCTCTCTCCCTCCCTCCCTTCTTTCCTTCCTCCCTTCCTCCCCTCCCTCCCTTCACACATTTTTCTTCTCCCTGCCTCCCTCTCTCTCTCCCTGTCTCCACTCATTTTTCTTCTTCCTCCCTCCCTCCCTCCCTCCCTTTCTTCCCTCCCTCCCTCCACTCTTTTTTCTTCTTTCTTCCTCCCTCCCTCCCTCATGAGGGTTTCTCAACCTAGACAACCTTGAAATATGTGGACTTCAAATTTCACAGTTCTCCAGCCAGAATGTGGAACTCCACGCATGCGGGCTGGGAAATTCTGGAACTGAAGTCTACTCCTCTTAACATTGACAAGGTTGAGACACACACTATCTTCCATCATTCTGTCCCCACTCGTTTTTCTATCAAAAATCTACATTTCGTCTTCTTGCAGGATAACGTCTGCCCCTGATGAACAAACTGAACTCAATACATTCCTAAATTATTTTACCTGCATCTGGAGAGCATCAGATACATCGAAAGTGAAAACACAAAATAAACCTCTAAACTAAAAAAAAAATAATTAGTGAAAGATCAAAATAAAATTCTTCAGATAAACAAGACAAGAACGTACCGAGCCGCTGAACATTATTTCTCCTCTTCCAGGCCAAATTCTTAGCTACTCTAATATATCGCCTTCTGTCTCCAATTAAAGTTCAATCTTACAAACTTGACATAGGTTTTCTCAATATTTTTTCCTCTTCCAACACTCAGTTTCCAGTCTGGAACCTGCTGAGCCTTTTTTTGTGGATTTGTCTTTCAAACTTGTGGAAGTTGAAGTCCACAACTCAAGTTATATGGTGGCATATTATTGCAAGAGTATTATTTTTGCTAGGAAGCCTATAATAAAAATGGTTTTTTAAAATTCTATCCTCAACTACATTTCAACATTCTAGGTTTAAAAAAACCCTGTATTTTCTTTTTTTTCCTCTCTTTCTTTCTTTCTCTCTTTCTTTCTTTTTTCTTTCTTTTTTTCTTTCTCTTTTTCTTTCTTTCTTCTTTCTCTCTTTTTCTGTCTCTTTCCCTCTTTCTTTCTTCTTTCTTTCTCTCTCTCTTCTTTCTTTCTCTCCCTCTTTCTCTTTGTTTCTTCTTTCTTTCTCTCTCTCTCTCTTTCTCTCTCTCTTTCTTTCTTCTTCCTTCCTTCCTTCCTTCCTTCCTTACTTCCTTCCTTTCTTTCTCTCTTTGAAATGTATCTGCACGGTTAAAGTTTTTCAACCTTGTTTAAGTCCCTATACTATCATGATGAGAGGATTGTAATGAAAATTAGCTTGTACCGCTTTGATGCTCTGCAACCAATTAAGCATCTATCGATAATTCATTAGCTATTTGATACCTAATTGATACTTAATGACCACATTTACTGATTGATACTTAATCAAGCAACAATGGGTACCAGGAGATCAGCGAAGACAATAAGTTTCATTTCTAGACCAACCTTACCAATAAAAATAATGAAAACTGAGCATCTGCAGATCAGCAGCTGGCAACTACATCTATTGAGATGTAGGCCGCCATCTTGACTTTCTTGACCCCCCCCCACTGCACACCGACAACTGTGTGAGCTGAACCGTAAAGGCAAAGTTTGCGAACCCCAGTTAAGTTCATCAAGAACTTAAAAATGACACATTTAGCAATCTGGACTTTACACTTCAACATACTTAGAGCTTTCCTTGCATTCGTTTTCTGACAAATTCTGTGCAATTCATCAATTCCAACTTGATTAATTCTAAAAAAAATCATTTTTTAAAAAATACTGCTCTGTGTCTTCAGCGTGTGTTTTTTTTTCCTTGCTGATACAAAAATAAGGGCTATGTTTTACGTTATAACCACAGTGATCTCCTAAGCTAGAGATGTCCAACTTTAAGACTGGTGGACTTCAACTCCCAAAATTCCCCAGCCAGCCATGTTGGCTGGGGAATTCTGGGAGTTGAAGTCCACAGGTCTTAAAGTTGCCACTGTTGGACAGCCTGTTCTAAGCAGAAAGGGTTGAATTCATCAATGGCCCTTCATCAATAAATTATATTACTTTAATTACTCAGCTTGTTTGTTTCTCCCAGGACCAATCAGCAGACTATTCTAAGACATATTCTAAGACAGTGGTTCTCAACCTTTTTAATGCCGCGACCCCCCAACTGGTCGTAAGTCGAGGACTACTCAACCAGTCGTAAGTCAAGGACTACTCAACTGGTGCAGCACCGTTTGCAGAATGGGACTTTTGGCGGGCTCAGCAGGGCAGAGACAGCCTGGACAATTCCTATTGGCTTTTGAAAGCCAATAGAATTAGACTCTATTCAAGAGAGTCTATTCTATTGGCTTGCAAAAGCCAATAGAATAAAAGGGAGTAGCACAGCTAAGGAAAAGGGGGAAAAAATGGCGGACTGTGTTGTTTGGCGACCCCCGTGAAATGGTCGTTCGACCCCAAATGGGGTCCTGACCCACAGGTTGAGAACCACTGTTCTAAGATTAGATTTCACCAAGGATGCTTAACTTGCATAAACTCCCTTTCTAGGCTGACACAATACACAAAGTCCCACAAGACATACTCAGTGTGGCTTCCCTCGTGATGGGCAGCCATTAGATTTCTAACTAATCTAGATCCGCATCCCTACAAGCACAATTAGGGAGTGATGTTCAACCATCTTCTCTGATCTTCTCCAGCAAATGGGATTCACAGATATACTTTTACACAGTACAGAAAGGTTTTATTATCCTTCTTCAAACAATCATTGAAGGTCTTCTGGTCCAACTCCCTGCTCAAGGCAGGAATCCTTAAACCATCACGGACAAATAGTTGTCCAATCTTTTCTTGCAGTCCTCCAGTGATGGAGCATCTGCAACTGTGAGAAGCAAGCTGTTCCACTGATTAATTGTTCTCACTGTCAGGAAATTTCTCCTTAATTCTAGGTTGCTTCTCTCTTTAATGATCTTCCACTGGTTATTAATTGTCATGCTCTCTAGTGCTTTGGGGAATAGGTTGACTCCATCCTTTCCGTGACAGCCCTTCAAGTATGACAAACAGAGTTCAAAGGGACCTTGGAGGTCTTCTAGTCCAACCCCCTGCTCAGGCAAGAAATCCTACACCATTTCAGACAAATGGCTGTCCAATCACTTAAAAACCTCCAATGTTGGAGCATTCACCACTTCTGGAGGGAAGCTGTTCCACTGATTAATTGTTCTCACTTCAGGAAATTTCTCTTTAGGTCTAGGTTGCTTCTCTCCTTGATTAATTTCCATCTGTTGCTTCTTGTTCGGCTTTCAGGTGCTTTGGAGAACAGGTTGACCTCCTCTTCTTTGGGACAGCCCCCCAAATATTGGAAGGTTGCTATCATGTCATTCCCTAGGCCTTCTTTTTCATGAAACTAGACGTACCCAATTCCTGCAACCATTCTTCGTATGTTTTAGTCTCCAGTCCCCTGATCATCTTTGTTGCTCTTCTCTGCACTCTTTCCAGAGTCTCAACATCTTTTTTATATTGTGGTGACCAAAAGTACTGGAAGGTTGCTATCATGTCACCCCTAGTTGTTTTCTTTTTTAAAAACTAAACGGGGGGAGGGGACCCGTTCTTTTTGCTTAACTTTTCCCCCCTAAGTCAGGGGTAGGCAATCTTGGCTCTTTTACGACTCATGGACTTCAACTCCCAGAATTCCTGAGCCAGCATGGCTCAGCTTGGAAACTGCTCCATTTCCCCTCAGCATGGCTGGCTCAGGAATTCTGAAAGTCCACCAGTCATAAAAGAGCCAAGGTTGCCGATCCCTGGTCTAAACCCAACATTGGGTCCTTCAGTGGCATCCTAGGACAAGGGTAGGCAACCTCGCCTTTTTTATGACTCCTGCACTTCAACTCCCAGAATTCCTGAGCCAGCATGGCTCAGCTTGGAAACCTCTCCCTTTCCCCTCATCGTGGCTGGCTCGGGAATTCTGGGAATTGAAATCCACGAGTCATAAAAGAGCCAAGGTTGCCTACCCATGCCCAAATGCCTGAATTTTGATCACGTGACTGTGAGGAAAAAATATTTAAATATTTAAACCAAGAGTCTTCAAACTTGGCCCTTTTATGACTCGTGGACTACAACTCCCAGAATTCCTGAGCCAGCATGGCTCAGCTTGGAAACCTCTCCATTTCCCCTCAGCGTGGCTGGATCAGGAATTCTGGGAGTTGAAGTCCACCCCTGCCCTATACTATTTCAGACAAGTGACTGTCTAGTCTCTTCTTAAAAACCTCCAGTGATGAAGCATCCTAGGACTAGACTTACCTAGCTCCCTCCATCATTCACCGTATGAATTAGCCTCCAGATCCCTTATCATTTTGTCACTTTTTCTCTGCATTCTTTCTAGGGTTATCACATTCCAGGCACCACAAAAAAAAGAAGGAGAAAGAAAAAACCAGCCTTTGCAAAGAAACCCACAGCAAGGCAAACTCAGAGATCACATTTGCAAAAGAGGGTAAATTTATCCTCTTCGCTTGCTTACCTGGAGGCGAACACAAGAGAGTCTTCGTGGTTGGGGACAGGCTTGCGGGAGGTGCGGGGGGGGGGAAACCCTCCGTTTCATTTATTTCTCCGTGCAGTTTTCTGCTTTCTTTCTCTTCTTACAGGTATCTGCTTTTATGGTGCTTTGTCGTGTGCCATATACCAGCCACCGGTTTCCTGTTTGTTCGTAAAAAAAAAACGCCTGGGCTGAAATTTCCATGACACCCGAGGACTCAGCATGAACAACTTCTGGGATGAATTCAGAAGAGGCAAGCAACAGGACAACGTTGCAGAAGGCTAGAAAGACCGAATTCCCACCCACACCCCCCACCCACCTACCCCCTTTTCTGTTTTCTGTGTAACTTTGACGATTCACACGCGATGGGCTTTCACTTGTGATTCACCCAACATACCGATCGGCTCTCAAAATAACAGAGCTGGAAAGGTCCTTGAAGGTCATCTAGTCCAGCCCCCTGCTCAGGCTGGAGACCCTACTATATCATTTTTGAAAAATGGCTGTCCAGTCTCCTCTTAAAGACCTCCAGTGTTGGAGCACCCATCACTTCTGAAGGCAAGTCGTCTTGCTGGTTAATTATTCTAAGTGTCAAGACATTTCTCTTGCCTGAAAATATATTTTTTTTAAAAAAAACTGTGGGAAATCAGCCCCACCCCCAGAAGGAAATATTAAGGAGGCAGAAAAGCATGCCCAGTTTTCTTTCTTTTTTTAAAAAAACCAAATTTTATTGATTTTTTTAATTTTAATACAAAGTGCTTGAGACAGATCGTGGTGTTGGGGTAATCAAAAATCCAAAAACAAAACATATGTAGATAACTTAATCAATACATCAAATATTCCCTCTCTGTTTCCCTCAAATAGCTTATATATTTAAAATAGTCTATTTCTAACTTAAATTTCTATTAATCCTAAACCTGTTTTACAGCTTTATGCAATTACAAGACCATAATCAAATTTAACTTTAAATAAGCACATCATCAGTTCAGGTATCGCTTCCAAATCTATCCTAATTCTTTAATTTCATCATAAATCTTATTTATTCCTCCTTCCACTACTATCTCCCAGTTAAAATAAAATATTAATCTATCCTATATATATCTAATCTATCAATCAATCAGTTTCTTAGACTAACACAATAATCTCAACCTTAAATCATTTAAGTCCATTAGACAAGGTTCTAAT
The DNA here is from genome assembly GCF_016545835.1 of Crotalus tigris. Lineage (NCBI taxonomy): Eukaryota > Metazoa > Chordata > Lepidosauria > Squamata > Viperidae > Crotalus > Crotalus tigris. Next base: position 516,789 of record NW_024100516.1, on the reverse strand, counting down.
TTCATCCAATTAGTTATCAGACCTAATAACATCCATATTCTCAGATAAAACACATCATCTTATTAAAATAATATTCAATTCATTATTAGTTCAGTCCCGATCTAGAACACCTCTTCAGTTTTCTTCATTACATTATATAATACATACATATAAACCTATTATTCCGAAACATACATTCTTATTTTATTTAATATATTTGTTGTTGTTGTTAATTGCGAAGTCGTGTCCGACCCATCGCGACCCCATGGACAGCATTCCTCCAGGTCTTCCTGTCCTCTACCATCTTCTGGAGTCCATTTAAGTTCACACCTACTGCTTCAGTGACTCCATTCAGCCATCTCAGTCTCTGTCGTCCCCTTCTTCTATTGCCCTCCATCTTTCCCAGCATTAGGCCCTTCTCCAGTGAGTCCTTCCTTCTCATTAGGTGGCCAAAGTATTTGAGTTTCCACTTCAGGATCTGGCCTTCTAAAGAGCAGTCGGGGTTGATCTCTTCTAGGACTGACCAGTTTGAACGCCTTGCAGTCCATGGGACTCGCAGAAGTCTTCTCCAGCACCATAGTTCAAAGGCCTATTTAATATATATATTCTAATAATCACCCATTTTTCTTATTTCTAACACGAGAGCTTAATCCTTAGATTGCCCAGTTTTCTTAATAGCCCCAAGTCTCCCTCCCCCAAGCAGCTCTATAGAAATGCAGATGTAAACCATTCAGGATAGTTGAAGCTAGAAGATTAAGAAGACAAAGACACCTACAATCTACATATCCCACCCAAACTCTAAAACAGGACATAATAGGATTAATCCACAGATGCCAAAGGGCACACCCAGACTCAGGTCAGAATACATGACACAGGAACAACTCCAAACAAAAGGCTCCAAAGGGTATAAAAACCCACTCCCTACATGTGCTCTCTCTCTCTTCTTCCAGAGCCATCTTTCTGTCTGGCTCTGTTCTTCGATAAACTGCAACCTTCTTTCTAAAGCAGTCGCTTACCAAACAGGACATGGCATTGATTCAGAAAAGATCCAAAGGTCCACAAGTCAAGTTAGACTCCTAAAAATGGTATGAAATAATACAGGGGTTGGACTAGAAGATCTCCAGAGTCCCTTCCAACTCTGTTATTCTGTTGTTCTGCTATTGTTCTGTTAGATCAGTGATTCTCAACCTTTTTAATGCCGTGACCCCCAACCAATCGTAAATCGAGGACTAAACCGGTCATAGGTTGAGGACTAAACCGGTTGTAAGTTGAGGACTTTCACTTCCCGGGAGCGCCGCGCATGCGTGGTGCTGCCCCCTGCGCCGGCCAAGGCGTAGCTGGCAAGCGGCAGAGACGGAGCAGGCCGACCACCGGCTGGGTCACCAACTGGCCCAGCCCATGGGAGGTAAGACACCTGCCGGAAAAGGGGAAAAAAATGGCAGACAGCCTTGCTTGGCGACCCCCGTGAAATGGTCAATCGACCCCAAATGGGGTCGCGACCCATAGGTTGAGAACCGCTGTGTTAGATGTTCTTAGGCCCAGAAGCGTCTTTCATTGGTCTCTACCATTTTTCTGCATCTTCCAAACTTGGTCTACATCTCTCAGTGGTCTCCTATTCAAATAGTAACCAAGTCTGGCCGGCCTTGAGAATAAGAATAGAATAGAGCTGGAAGGGACCTTGGAGGTCTTCTAGTCCAGCCCCCTGCTCAAGCAGGAGAACATACACCATCTCAGACAGGTGAATGGTGCTCCTTGTCCAGCTCAGATCTGTAGTTGTGCAGGAGGTTAATGAACCAACAAAAATTATATGACTCTTTTATTTTCAGTGGATGTAGGCAAAGTTTTGGCGACTGCCTGGGGAGATTTGGAGGGCGAGAATAACAGCAACATTGGTGAATCAGTTTGGGATTTTCTACTTTCTGTTAACAGGGCTTTGGGGGTTTTCCCCCCTTTGTTTGAAATTGTGTTAATTGCATTTTTTAGGATGGCTTGGGTATTCCCCTTGCAGTTCCTGCCTCTAATGGGCTAGGAACTGGATGTCAATTTTTTGAAAAATGGCTAAAAAGCTTTGGGATGGTTCCCTTGGTATTCCGATATAAAGTTATTGATTTTTTTTATCTTTAAAGACTTTAAAACAGCCTAAAGAGACGTCCTTGATTTATTCTCCAGTCAGTGTTGAACTATTTAATTCTCTTTATTTTTAAACATACTTGATTTCCATCAGATACTGATCTAATCATATTGAACTGATAACTTTCAGATCCGTCTTCCTGCAAAACTTACCATAATTATATCCTATTCATATAATAATAATAATAATAATAATAATAATAGTGAAGTTGGAAGGGACTTTGGAGGTCATCTAGTCCAACCCCCTGCTCAGGCAGGAAACCATATACCATTTCGGACAAATGGCTGTCCAGTCTCTTCTTAAAAACCTCCATTGCATTCACCGCTTCTGGAGGCAGGTTGTTCCACTGGTTAATTGTTCTGTCAGGAAGTTTCTCCTTAGTTCTAGGTTGCTTCTCTCCTTGCTTAGATTCCACCCGTTGCTTCTTGTCCTGCCTTCAGGCGCCTTGGAAAATAACAACGACTCCCTCTTCTTTGTGGCAGCCCCTGAGATATTGGAATACTGCTATCATGTCCCCCCTCGTCCTTCTCTTCATTAAACTAGACATACCCAATTCCAGCAACCGTTTCTTCTATGTTTTAGCCTCCAGTCCCCTAATCATCTTTGTTGCTCTTCTCTGTACTCTTTCTAGAGTCTCAACATCTTTTTTACATCGCAGTTACCAAAACTGGATGCAGTATTCCACGTGTGGCCTTACCAAGGCATTATAAAGTGATATTAACACTTCATGTGATCTTGATTCTATCCCTCTGTTAATGCAGCCCAGCGCTGTGTTGGCCTTTTTGGCAGCTGCAGCACACGGCTGGCTCATATTTAGGTGATTGTCCACTAGGACTCCAAGGTCCCTCTCACAGTTACTACTATTAAGCAAGGTACCCCCTATACTATATCTGTGCATTTGGTTTTTCTTGCCTAAATGTAGAACCTTGCTTTCTTTACCATTGAATTTCATTTTGTTAGATAGCGCCCAGTGTTCTAGTCTGTCCAGATCCTCCTGTATCCTAAGCCTGTCTTCTGGAGTGTTGGCTATTCCTGCCAGCTTGGTGGTGTCTGCAAATTTGATGAGTTCCCCATCTATCCCTTCGTCCAAATCGTTGATGAAGATGTTGCACTGGGCCCAGAACAGAGCCCTGGGGCACCCCACTACACACTTCCCTCCATGTAGATGTGGTTCCATTGAGGACTTGATCAAATCCTTCCTTCCTTTTCTCCTTCCCTCCCTCCATCTTCTCATCTTCTTTCTTTCCTTCCTTCCTTCCTTCCTTCCTTCCTTCCTTCCTTCCTTCCTTCCTTCCTTCCTTCCTTCCTTCTTCCCTCCCTCCCTTCCTTCCTTTCCTCCCTCCCTCTTCTCATCTTTCTTCTTTCATTTTCCTTCCTTCCTTTCCTTCCTTCCCTCTCTCCTTTCTTTTCTCCCTCTCTCCATCCCTCCCTCCTTCCTGCCTTTTCCCCTTCCTCCTTCAGTCTGTGGAATTCTGGGAGTTGATGTCCACCCATCTTAAAGTTGCCGAGAATCTCTGCTGTAGGAGAAGAACCTTTTTATGATAGCAAAAAAATCAGGAGGCATCTGGTAGCCTTTCTTCCATCTACAGATAGTCCTTGAGTTATGGCCATAATAGAGTCTGCCTATTACAGTTGTAGGTCATGGTGGTCATAAAATAGGTTAATCATAACTTTTTTGGCAGCAGTTGTTAACACCACAGTCATTAAACAAACCCATGATTGGCTACAGGACGGTTTTGCCCCAAACCAGAAGTAAATGCCACTTTTCGGCAAAACCATCATAAAATGGGATCACGTGACCACAGGATGTTGCACATGGGTGCAATTGTGGCCCAGCTGCCAGGTATCCAAAGTGTAGTCACATGATCGCCCCCTCCCCTGACTGTGGGAATCTTTGAATCTGTACAGAGTGCAGAGAAGAGCAACAAAGATGATCAGGGGGCTGGAGGTTAAAACATACAAGGAACGGTTGCGGGAATTGGGTATGCCTAGTTTAAAGAAGAGAAGGACGAGGGGGAACATGATAGCAGTGTTCCAGTATCTCAGGGGCTGCCCCAAAGAAGAGGAAGTCAAAGCGCCTGAAGGCAGGACAAGAAGCAATGGATGGACACTAATCAAGGAGAGAAGCAACCTAGAAATTTCCTGACAGAACAATTAACAGTGGAACAACCTGCCTCCAGGTTTCTAAATTGATTCTTTTTCCAAAGTTGCACATTGAGCAAGAAATTAGCCAGCCCAGTTTTGCACAAAAAATTAAGCCCTCAAAAACAAGATAACAGAGAAATACATCTGGTACAATCTGACCTGAGGCGACTCTGTTTGAACATAGCCATTGCTTTAAAGACTGAATGATCAAAATAAAATTAAAAACTAGGTTCTTTCCACCCAAAGACAAGCAGTAAAATTATTTTAGGAGGAACAAAAAAATGGATAGAAACTGATCAAGGAGAGAAGCAACCTGGAATTAAGGAAAAACTTCCTGACAGTGAGAATAATTAACCAGTGGAACTACCTGCCTCCAAAAGCGGTAAATGCTCCAACACTGGAAGTTTTTAAGAAGAGGCTGGACAGCCATTTGTCTGAAATGTATAGGGCCGTGGTGGCAAACCTATGGCACGAGTGCCACAGGTGGCACGCAGAGCCCTCTCTGTGGGCACACGTGCCATTGCCCTAATCCTAGGCCTTCAGCTGGGTTTTATAAAACCTTTACTCTTTAGGCCTGCGCTGCCGTGTGCAAAAAAAAAGGTTCAATCAATTTCAACTTCTCACGGGAAAAACAAAGATCTTGCAAAGTTGGAATTGATTGATTGAACTTTTTAGTCCCATCCAGTCTGCTGTTACCATCGCAGCCACGCGCACCCCATCCAACTGGCCAATGACCACACCCACCCGGCACCCAGCCAATGACCACACCCACCTGGCACCCGATAATACATAAGTGGGTGTTGGGTTGCAGTTTGGGCACTCGGTCTCTAAAAGGTTCACCATCGCTGGTATAGAGTTTCCTGCCTGAGCAGTGGGTTGGATTAGATGACCTCCAAGGACCCTTCTAACTTATTATTATTACTATTACTGTTATTATTGATCATCGCACAGTCAGCCAGATGTTCAGACTGGATTTGGCATTTTGTCTACCTATCGGAGTCCTTACCCAGGACCTGGGATAGGCAGATGTGGATGTTTGATGGTATTACAGATATCGTCGCAGGATGGAAGCAGTTCCTAGTAAGGCCGCCTTTTGCAATTGACTAATAGTGAATTTGTCAATGCCAATGGTGTTCAAGTGGTGCTCCAGTTGTTTTGGGATTGCACCCAAGGAGCCTATGACTATTGGTACTACCCTTGCTTGCTTTTGCCACAGTCTTTCTATTTCTATTTGTAGGTTTTTGTATTTTGTTATCTTCTCCAGTTCTTTCTCGTCTATTCTGCTGTCTCCAGGCACTGCCACATCCACTATCCAGACTTTTTTGTCTTTCTTATCGACAATTGTTAAGTTTGGGATGTTATGTTGCAGGTGCTTGTCTGTTTGAATTCTGAAGTCCCAGAGCAGTTTAATTTTATCATTTTCTATGACTTTCTCTATTTTATGATCCCACCCGTTTTTGCTTACAGGCAAATGATATTTTTTGCAGATCTTCCAATGCACCATTGTTGCTACTTTGTCATGCCGCTGCTTGTAGTCAGTCTGTGCACTATTATTATTATTATTGTTATTATTATTATTATGGTCCGTCATAATGTTGAACAGTCGCTGTGCAATTGGTTATAAGTCAAGGACTATCCAAATTAGGTTTTAGTAAAAGGCAGACATTTCTATGACATTTCTCCTGTCTTTGTCAGATGATGCACTGATTCTAGACAGAGTCTCGATTCTAGAAAGTGATAATCACGTTTGAAATGAATGTTTCTGAGCACTAAAAGGGGAACCCGGCTGATATAAATAAAAGTCCCAGTGAGAGGTTTGAAAGAGAAAGGGCAAATTTAAGTAGAGCAAGTGGAGAATTTGAGTCACTGCTGCAGGGTTCACATTGAAACAGAGGTGCAAAATATTTAATGTTTTTTGTTTCCTTTCTTTAAAAGTTCTGCCCTGTCTTTTTCCAAAAAAAAGGGCTTAGGGCTCTCCTGCTCTAAAACGGAGATTCTCAATCCTCCCGATCACGGTTGTCCCAAAGGTGCTTTTTCAAGAGGCAACTGGACAGTTTCTTTGTTTTTCCTTGAAGATGTTTCACTTCTCATCACAGAAGCTTCTTCAGTTCTAACGGAATGGTGAGGAACGGAAGGATTTATATTCTTTGCAATCCTCTGGTTGTTAGTACTCTTTCTGAGAGTCGTTGAGGCCACTTGGAGGTTTATCTGTGCCCTCAGGATAAGCTGAATAGTGCAGATGGGTGTGGAGCCTTCTTGGGACTGCTGAAACCTCCATATCTATCTATCTATCTATCTATCTATCTATCTATCTATCTATCTATCTATCTATCTGTCTGTCTATCTATCTATCATCTGTCTATCTATCTATCATCTGTCTATTATCTATATCTATATCTACCTATCTGTCTGTCTGTGTCTGTCTATCATCTATCTTTATCTATCCATCATATATCATCTGTTTGTCTATTATCTATATCTATCTATCTCTTTCTATCATCTATCTATCATCTATCTCTATCCATCTATCATTTGCCAATTTTCTATCTCTCTCACACACACACATCTATCATCTATCATCTATCTATCATCTATCCCTATCTATCCACCATTTGCCTATTATCTATATCTATCTATCTATCTATCTATCTATCTATCTATCTATCTATCTATCTATCTATCATATCTATCATCTATTATCTATCTATAATCTATATCTATCATCTATATCTATCTATAATCTATATTTATCTATCTATCATCTATATCTATCTATTATCTATATCTATCATCTATATCTATCATCTATTATCTATCTATTTATCTATCATCTATATCTATTATCTATCTATCATCTATATCTATTATCTATCTATTATCTATATCTATCATCTATCATTATATCTATCATCTATCATCTATCAATTTATCTATCATCTATCTATCTATCTATCTATCTGTCTGTCTGTCTGTCTGTCTGTCTGTCTATCATCTGTGTGTCTGTCTATGGCAAAATATGGCACAGGAAAGAAAATGGAGGAGAAACATGCACAAACTCCTTCCAAAGGGGCCAAGGGGTGGGGGCAGGGGTTGGTGAGTGTGGGATAGCAGTGGAAACCCACATTCATTTACTCACTGAGCTGTGAAACTCAGGGGTCAATATTGAGTCACACCGAAAGCAAAAAAAAAAAGAAAATGGGATTTTGTGATTCAGCTTCTTGTGTCAGGTGGTCCGTCCTGTTAAGCCAAAATGTTCAGTGGTTTGAGCACTCTACAACATTCATCCTTGATAATTTTAAGATGTGTGGATTTCAACTCCCAGAATCCCCCAGCTAGCATAGTGGACTTCAATTTCCCAGAATCCCCATCTAGCATAGTGGACTTCAAATCCCAGAATCCTCAAGCTAGCATATGGACTTCAAATCCCAGAATCCGCCAGTTAGCATAGTGGACTTCAAATCCCAGAATCCCCCAGCTAGCATAGTGGACTTCAAATCCCAGAATCCCCAGCTAGCATAGTGGACTTCAATTTCCCAGAATCCCCCAGCTAGCATAGAGGACCAGTTTCCCAGAATCCCACATCTAGCATAGTGGACTTCGATTTCCCAGAATCCTCCATCTAGCATAGTGGACTTCAATTTCCCAGAATCCCCCAGCTAGCATAGTGGACGTCAAATCCCAGAATCCCCCAGCTAGCATAGTGGATTTCAAATCCCAGAATCCCCAGCTAGCATAGTGGACTTCAATTTCCCAGAATCCCCCAGCTAGCATAGTGGACTTCAACTCTCAGAACGCCCCAGAATTTCAGCTGTCCCCCTTTTCTGCTGTGCTTAAGATTGTCTGAATAACCCTCCTTTTGCTTAAGAGCGAACCGCGTTTCCGCCCAAGCCGCCCTCCGCCCATGTCAACTCTCTTTCGAGGTGATTTTTCCATTCTGCAGGCTTGGTTTTCAAAAGCTTCAGCTGATCGGTGGCTTTCATCTCTCTTTCTCTTTCAGATCTCAAAGTGAGCAGAGGTGAGATTGATATCTTGGGGTTTGCTTAAATTCTCCGGGCGACTGGTTTTTCTGGTCACTGCTAAGAGGAAGGGCAAGGTGAGATTCGAACAGGGCGTCGTTCACTGCTATGGCCGGCAGCCACCCACACACTTTTTCCATTGCAGCTGTCGACACCGAGCATCCTGAAATGTCGGAAAGCAGGCACATGCAAAATTTAGCCCCTGAATTTACTTTTGGGCGTGGTTATATGATGCAGATTAAAGAAAAAAGGCTGGAGCTAAATTATTTTTCCTTCTTTCCCCGGCTCTGATGACCCCCAATGTGGGCAGAGATGGAAAGTTAACCAAGAGAGAAACAACCTAGAACAGAGGTAGGCAACCTTGGCTCTTTTATGACTCGTGGACTTCAACTCCCAGAATTCCTGAGCCAGCCATGCTGAGGGAAAAGGGAGAGGTTTCCAAGCTGAGCCATGCTGGCTCAGGAATTCTGGGAGTTGAAGTCCACGAGTCATGAGGGGGACATAGTTCCCTCATGCTGGCTCAGGAATTCTGGGAGTTGAAGTCCACGAGTCATAAAAGAGCCAAGGTTGCCTATCCCTGACCTAGAACTAAGGAGAAATTTCCTGACAGTGAATGACTAGCCTTCAGAAGTTGTGGGTGTTCCAGCATGGAAGGTTTTTAAGAAGAGATTGGGCAGCCATTTGTCCCTGATGGGATAAGACAGGGGTCTTCAAACTTGGCCCTTTTATGACTTGTGGTCTTCAACTCCCAGAATTCCTGAGCCAGCCATGCTGAGGGAAAAGGGAGAGGTTTCCAAGCTGAGCCATGCTGGATCAGGAATTCTGAGAGTTGAAGTCCACAAGTCATCGAAGGGCCAAGTTTGAAGACCCCAGGTATAGGACAAGGGTGGGCAACTTTATGATCTGTGAACTTCAACTCCCAAAAACCCTGAGTCAGACATGTTGGCTGGGGAATTCTGGGAATTGAAGTCCAGTCTTAAAAGTTGCCAAATTTGGAGAACCCCTGCCCTAGAGAATCAAGCACAACGCATCTGTTCACCTAGTCTTTCAACCTACCTCAGAAAAAGATAGGCAAATGGCTAACAAACTAAGATGAAGGAGAATCCATAGCAGTGTTCCAATTTATGAGGAGCTGCCCCAAGGAAAAGAGGGTCAAGCTACTCTCCAAAGCCCCTGAAGGCAGGACGAGAAGCAACGGATGGAAACTCATCAAGGAGAAAAGCAACCTGAAACTGTGGAGAAATTTCCTGACAGTGAGAACAACTAACCAGTGGAACAACCTGCCTCCAGAAGCTGTGGATGTTCCAACACTGAAAATTTTAAAGAAGAGATTGTACAACCATTTGTCCAGATGGTATAGGATGCCCTATATATCAGGGGTCTTCAAACTTGGCCCTTTTATGACAGCCAGGAATGAGGAATTCTGGGAGTTGAAGTCCACAAGTCATAAAAGGACCAAGTTTGAAGACCCCTGCCCTATACCAACCTGGACAAATGGCTGTGGGCAGCTATGGCCCCTTTATGACCTGTGAACCTCAACTCTCACAATTCCTGAGCCGGACATGCTTGCTGGAGAACTCTGGGAGTTGAAGTCCACAAGCCTTAAAGTTGCCAAGGTTGGCCCCCTGCCCATTTCTGATTTAGCAGTTCAGGAAACGGTAGCCTTGCCTAGCAGATGTTGTTGGTTTTTTTTTTTCAGATCTAGTAGAAAAGCCATCTCGTGCAACCACTTTCCACAAGCAGACTGTGTGTAAGTTAAGTGTATCGTGTCAAATCTTCCACTCCACCCTCAACCCCTCCCTTCGTGGCGGTCCTGGTCAGTGCGCCGTCTGCACTAAGACGCTGCCAAGTGTTGAAATAAAAAACTGGAAAAAAAAAACGATCCGTGCAGGGGGGAAACCGTAAAAGTAAATAAATAAATATTTCCAACCCCCCCCCCCCCACAAAGAAACAAACAAACAGGTCTTTCATTCTTTTTAGCCAGCGGAAAATATAGGCAGTCCTTGACGTACAATCCACAACTGAGTCCTAAATTTCTGCTGCTAAGCAAGACAGTTGTTAACTGAATCACTGTACTTGTTAAGATAGTAACACCGTTGTTAAGTGAATCTGGCTTCCCCCCCATTGACTTTGCTTGTCAGAAGGTTGCAAAAGGGGATCACATGATCCCGGGACACTGCAACCGCTGTAAATATGAACCAATTGCCAAGTGATCATGTGACCAGGGGGGACGCTGCAACGGTCATCAGTGTGAGTCACCATTTTAAGTTGCCTTTTTCCGTGCCTTTGTAACTTCAACCGGTCACTAAATGAATAGCTGTAAATTGAGGACTATCTATTTGCTCACCAAACCAAATCTTGACCTTCCTGGCTTTGCAATTCTGGGTAAGGAATTGTCAACGCTGCTAACATTGGATGTTCTTGCTTTGACCACATAGGGAGATGCAGCCCTTTTCCTTCTTATGTTTTACTCTTAGAATTAGAGTTAGAATTAGATGATACTGGGGGGGTGGGGGAAGAGAAAGAATGTGCATGGGAGTTTAGTTAAACATAATACTATTGTAACTAGGTGAGAACCAAGGTTTTTTGAAATAAGAGATGACAAGGAATGGCCGGGCTGGAGAACTGGAGGGAAAGCCTGCAGTTCAAACTAATTGGGGAATGTGATTTATGACTGTTAACTAGAGGAGGGAATTGTGCTTTGATACTATGTGCTCAAGGGAGGGGAATTCAGATATTGGCTTTGACTATGTACGTGCAGATGCTATGCTACTCGAATAAAGATTCTTTAAGGCAGTGGTTCTCAACCTTTCTAATGCCGTGACCCCATAATACAGTTCCCCATGTTGTGGTGACCCCCAAGTGGGTGTGGCCACCAATAAGAGGGAGTAGGACAGCTAGGGAAAAGGGAAAAAAATGGCAGACAGCGTGGTTTGGCGACCCCCATGAAATGGTCGTTCGACCCCAAATGGGGTCCCGACCCACAGGTTGAGAACCACTGCTTTAAGGTAAACAATGCCTCGAAGTTCTTTTAAAGAGTTTCATCTGTCGGAACCATGAAAGGAATGACAGACACCGGAGTGAAATCCTCACAGCTTTGCCAAGGAAGTGTTTTTTTTTTTTTAATAAAATAAGTTATATTAATTTTTTTAAAAATTAAAATAAACTGCTTCTGGACTCAAAGACATTCGTGCATACTTAAAAAAAAAAAAAAACAGCCAGGAGCCACACTCTTCCCCTGCCAGCCCCACCCTCCTTCTTAAAAAAATACTCCTTCAGCTTCTGGTGCAAAACGAAGCAGAAGAAAATATAATAGCTGCTTTGCGAAATATTCTCTTTTTCTAAGCGTTTGGAGATTTACGGCGGAGTGCACAAGGGATGGATTAAGGAGTGGATGCAGAATTCGCCATTGCTTCAGAGCGGTTTCTTTACAATGGTCAAGAGTCCAGGATGTCTTCCTCGTCACTCCAATTTGGCGGGGCGTCCGTGCCAAAGTAACGGTCCCCAAAATTTCCTAGAAAGCAGCAGGAGAAACAATGAGGTTCACATTTATGGAGTAGGATTCCACAACGCCCATAAACTGCGTTCCCACAACACATTTAACCTGCTTGGTGAATTTGAGAGTCAACAAGGAAAATGGCAGGATTTTGCAAATTATGCTCATGTGAGGTCCTCACTTAATGACCTAGAGCAGGGGTGTCAAACTCGCAATGTCACGTGACGTGTCGCGACGTATCGCAACTTTTTTTCCATTGCAGGCAATGGGATGGGCGCAGTTTAGGCATGATGCATCCGGCCTGCGGGCCAGAAGTTTGACACCCGTGACCTAGAGTGATACCCTTAATGTTGGCCACCAAGAAGTGCTATTGCTAAGCAGTGCAGTCACATGACGCGACCTCCCAGCCTTCAAACTGGAGGAAAAAATACTGTCCTGTAGTCTTCTTGTGAGAAGCAGCTATCCGGAGCACATGTAGGCAATCTCCCATCTTCTCCTTATCCAGAGAGGTTCTAAGGAACTGGTCTACTTACCAGTTCCTTGGTCTTTGCACAATCGTTGGTTCCACTATCACCAAGCCCTCTTCAATATGCCATACCTCCCCAAGAAGTCCCCATGATTGTTGAATAATCAAGATAATATTCCATGCCCTACACATTGACTTGTGTAAGAGGTCAGAAAAGGGGATCACGTGACTCCAGGATGTTTTTATGCAGCTGTCATAAAAACACGTCAGTTGCTAAGAGTCTAAATTTTGATCACGTGACCATGGGGATGCTGTAACAGTTGTAAGTGTGCCCAAAGATGCTTTTTCACGAGGCAACTGGACTTGCTTGTTTTTCTTTGAAGACATTTTGCTTATCATCCAAGAAGTTTCTTCAGCTCTTCAGCTTCTTCAATGAGAAGTGAAACATCTTCAAATATAAACAAGAAAGTTCAGTTGCCTTGTGAAAAAGCATCTTCGGGATAACTATGATCTGGATGACTGAGAATCTCCATAGACAATGGTAAGTGTGAAAAACAGTCATAAACCACTTTTTTTCAGTCAAACGGTCACTAAAAGAATTGTTGTAAGTTGAGAACTACTTGTATTTCCCAGTATTCCAACCAGCTTTTTCCCTAAATCCTCCCATCCATTTGTGTCTCATGGTCACAACAATTTTACATCCCAGATGGAACCGCTCACCAATACCAGGGATGATGCGAAAAAGGTCATTCACTTTCTTGTCCACAGCAGTTGTGATGATCCTGACTTGTGGAAAGGCATAGGCGACGGAGTGGACGCCCATCTCTGCCATCAACAAGGAGAGAAGAAAAATCTTATCCTCTGGAACGTCGTGATCCTAACGGAAACAAAAGGATTTCAGTCTCTCTTTCAACCATAGCTTTACTTTCTGGTTTACTCATAGATCACAACTGAGCCCCAAATTTCTGCTGCTAAGCAAGCCACTTAAGTCAGTTTGCCCCATTTTACGACCTTTTTTTGCCACCGTTTAAGCAAATTACTGCAGTTGTTAAGTGAATCACACGGTCGTTAAGTGAATCTGGATCCCTCCCCTTTGTTGGAAGCCACCTGGAAAGGTCACAAAATGGTGATCACATTTACCCCGAGACACTGCAACCGTCGTAAATACATGCCGGTTATCAAGTGTCCAAATTTTGATCCTGTGACCATGGGTATGGTGCGACGGTCGTTAAGTGTGGAAAAATGGTCATAGGTCACTATTTTCAGTGCCACTGTAACTTTCAATGGTCGCTAAATGAATGGTTGTAAGTTGAGGACTACGTATAGATAATATAAATTTTCTAAATAAATAATAAAACAAAACAAAACAAGTCAAATCAATAAAAATAAATAAAATAAAATAATAAAATAAATAAATAAAATAATAAAATATATCAAATCAAATCAAATCAATAAAATAAATCAAATCAAATCAATAAAATAAATCAAATCAAATCAATAAAATAAATCAAATCAAATCAATAAAATACAAATAAATTAAATCAAATCAAATCAATAACATAAAATAAATCAATAAAATAATAAAATAAAATAAAATAAAAATAAACTTCAGTGGCACACATTCAAATGATTTAGAATGACATTCCTCCATTCACATATTAGTTGGCAGGTCATTCTGAAAAATCCTTTAAAAAGCCAGAATTATTATTATGCCCATCCTGCAGATGAGAGAACTGAGGCTCACCCGAAGTTCAGTCACCGGAGCAAGTGCCGGGGATAAGGGTGGGCAAAAACATTGTAACTTTGAATCCAAGTGATAGGTAGCCGCAAGATACTGTAGGTCTGTTGCAACTCCTAATAATTGCTAACCAGCCCCGTTGTAAGTCGAGGACTACCCGGATCCTCATTCCCCTTACCAGCAGCACTCTCACGGCCATCATGGCTGCTGCCCCCGTGGAGACGGTGCAGTCCATCAAAATCACGTGATCTTCACTGATGTCCTTTGGGAGTCTCAGGTAGTGTAGCTGGAAGGGAAGAGACACAGACGTCAGGGAGCAAGTAAGGAGCGCCTGAGAGATTTACTTATGTATTTATTTATGTGCAGATAGCCCTCGACTTACAACAGTCCGTTTAGTGACCTTCAAAATTAAAACGGCACTGAAAAAAGTGACTTACGACCGTTTTTCACTCTTAATGACCGTTGCAGCATCCCCATTGTCCCATGATCAAAAGTCAGATGCTTGGCAACTGACTCACATTTATGACGGTTGCAGCGTCCCCCAGGGTCACGTGATCCCCTTTTGCGACCTTCTGACAAGCAAAGTCAATGAGGGGGAAGCCGGATTCACTTCACAACCGTGTTCCTAATTCAACAACTGCAGCGGTTCGCTTAACAAACGTGGCGAGAAAAGTCGTAAAATGGGGCAGAACTCACTTAATAAATGTCTCACTGAACAACAAGAAATTTTGGTCTCAATTGCGGTCGTAAGTCGAGGACTGCCTGCATATTGTATTCCTTGCAAGGATTTCTATCATGCTTTTTGTGGTAAAATTCCTTCCAAAGCAGCTTTCAAAGCGCCATCAAGATCTGTGTACAACAACGCAACAATATTACTTCAAAACAAAGGACAAACAGCTCAGTTGTTGTTGTTGTTTTGCTTTTTATTACACAAACTATGTAACATCATCAGTGGGGTTTGCTCCCTGTTTATAAACAGTAGCTTGCTCTGCCAGGGGATAATTTTCTCCTTGGGAATTCCTTGATTAAGATATAGTTTCTGCTCAGTTGTTTGTCTGGAGTCAATCCCTGCTTATCTGGGTGTAGGCTGCTGGAGAGGGTGTGTTCTGGACTTTTCATTTCATATACACATATGTGTATGCACACACATATAACCTACATCCAGATAAGCAGAGGTTAACACCAGACAAACCACCAAGCAGAAAACAACATGTATAATTGTTATTAAAACTTTTTAAAAATAATATATTGGGAAAAAAAAGTTAACTGTTTTAAAAATAGCTCATGAATAGCATATTAGAATGTTAATATAAGAGTAGAATATTAATATTTAACAATTTAGAATAAATTAATATTCGAATATAATATTCGAATATTAAAAATAGCATGAAATTGGGGGGGGGGGAAACAGACCAAACTAGAATCCACTAATTTCTGTCAGACAAACCAACATTAAACAGATCCAGCGTGGCTGACTGGGGAATTCTGGGAGTTGAAGTCCACACCCCTCAAAGATGCTGAGGCTCAGGGACAGGGTTTCTGGAGGAAAGATGAGTGCTAACCAATCAACCAATCGCGGACAACATTGCTAAGAGGTCCCGGATCATTCATGGGGCTTTTGGCCCTTTACCTCAGGCTCTCCCGTGTATCGGTTTGTCTGAATCAGGATGGTGCCGATCCGGACATCCTTGCAAACGGCTCTCAGGGCTGGCTCCATGGTCTCTCCAGCCCTCAAAATGGACACGCCCGTGATCTGGAAGAGAGAAGGTGCGATTCTGCCGGCATGTCATGCAACCATGGTTTCCGCCTTCTCTGGGTTAGACAGAAGCTCAGACGTTGATTTGTCACCTCTAGGCAGACAATCGTCTGCTCTAGGAAACCAGAAAGGGTCACTTTTATGAACAGAACAGAACAGAACATCTGTACCTCATTGCTTTCTTCTCCTTCTTTCCTTCCTCCCTCCCTCTCGTCCTTTCCTTCCTCCCTCTTCTCATCTTCCTTCTTTCCTTCTCCTTCCTTCCTTTCTCCCTCCCTTTCCTCTCTCCTTTCTTTTTTCCCTCCCTCCTCCATTTCCTTCCTTTCTCCTCCCTCCCTCCCTTCCTCTCTCCCTTTTCTCATCTTCCGTCTTTCCTTCTCCTTCCTTTCTCCCTCCCTTCCTTCCTCTCTCTTTTCTTTTCTCCCCTTCCTTCCTTTCCTCCCTCTTCCTTCTTTCCTTCTCCCTCCTTCCTTCCTTCCTCTTTCTTTTCTCCCTCCTGTCTCCCCTTCCCTTCCTCCCTCCCTTCCTTTCCTTTCCTTTCTTCTCATCTTCTTTTTTTCCTTCTCCTTCCTTCCTTCCTTTCTCCCTCCCTTCCCTCTCCTCTTTTCTCCCTCCCTCCCTTCCTTTCCTCCCTCTTCTCATCTTCCTTCTTTCCTTCTCCCTCCCTTTCTTTTCTCCCTCTCTTCCTCCCTCCCTTCTGTCTTCCCTTCCTCCCTCCCTCCCCTCCCTCCCTCTTCCTTCTTTCCTTCTCCTTCCTCCCTCCCTTCTCTCCTTTGTTTTCTTCCTCCCTCCCTTCCTTCCATCTTCCATCCATCTCACAATACAATGGACTCTGGGTAACATCGAAAGACCAACATTAAAACATACCAAACTAAATTAGCCTAGATTCTAATCCAAGTGAATTCAGAGGTTCTACACTGTTAGAAAAATACTTAAACTGTTTTCAAATCTCTTTCTCCCTCTCTCTCTTTTTAGCCACAGACAGCCAAAAAGAAGAGGGTACTGATGTTATCAGATCCCTGAATGGGGTAGAGGGGCATCTTCATTACATTTCCTGCCCTTTTGGGTGGCTCTATATCTTTCTGCTTCCATTTTCTGCTCTGAATTCTTGCTGACGCTGCTCTAAGAATTTTCGAAACTGCCCAAGGCACTCGTGATTAAAACAGCCTTACAAAAAATAAGATGTTTATGGAGCAAGTGGTATGACTGGTTGGAGACTAGAAATAATAGAGGAGAATAAATATGGAAAGGTCAAAAGTGAAAATATGTGTATAATAATGTATAATAATAATAATATGAATTATTCTTAGTAAGAAGTAGAATATGAAGGAAGAAAAATGTAAATAAGGAACAAGGAGGCAATAAGGACAAATATTCTAAAGAAGAATAAGGGGGGAAATGTAAATAATAGAAGATTACCGTTACGTAATCGCTGTTAAAAAAAAGGGAGAGGAATATATACTGTGTGTGTATGTGTGTTATGTTTTGCTTTGTTGTGTTGGTTAAAAATAATAAAATAATAATAATAAGATGTTTAACCTAAATGCAACAGGCCAACAATCCACAAAAATGCGGGCTGACGAACGGCCACACAATTTTCCTTTCCAAGATCTCTTGCTGGTTCGACTTACTTGCTTCCCGCTATATGTACAACCTTCGTAGTCCTGGTCTTGTGGTGTTTGAACTGTGCAGCTCTGGAAACAAAAGGAGAATGGCATAAATAAATTAAATAATAGATACAGGTGGTCCTCGTGACAAATTATGACAGGTGCCAAAAAAGATCCTTGACAAGCAGGAGTCAAAGTTCCAACAGCCACACACACACTCTTGCCACCTGTGGGCATTTTGGGTCCTTGGCAACAGGCCCACTTTTTTGCAACTATTTCCAGCGTCTCATGGGAATGTGACCATGATTTGAGAGGGTGGGGTTTTTTTTGCCAGATACTAGATAATCATCATCATCATCATCATCATCATCATCATCATCATCATCATCATCATCCATAATAATAAAGTTGGAAGGGACCTTGGAAGTCATCTAGTCCAACCCCCTGCTCAGGCAGGAAACCCTATACCATTTCAGACAAATGGCTGTCCAGTCTCTTCTTAAAAATTTCCAGTGTTGGAGCATTCACTGCTTCTGGAGGCAGGTTGTTCCACTGGTTCATTGTTCCCACTGTGAGAAAATTCCTCCTTAGTTCTAGGTTGCTTCTCTCCTTGGTTAGTTTCCACCCGTTGCTTCTTGTCCTGCCTTCAGGCGCTTTGGAGAATAGCTTGACTCCCTCTTCTTTGGGGCAGCCCCTGAGATACTGGAAGACTGCTATCATGTCCCCCCCCCCTCGTCCTTCTCTTCATTAAACTAGACATTCCCAACTCCAGCAACCGTTCCGTCATAGTACTTCGTTTCCGGCAAAAAAAAAAAAAAAAAACATCATTGTGGACAATGGGTCCACTTAACCACCATTGCATGCAAACTCTGATTTGGATAAAACCCTATTAAGGGTTGCATCGGTGATCCTGTTTTAGGCTGACTATTGCAGCAAAACCAACACATTTTGCACTTTTATGGGCAGACAAAAGAATACAGAATTGTATTCCAACAGAGTTGGAAGGGACATTGGAGGTCTTCTAGTCCAACCCCCTACTCGAGCAGCAGACCCTATACCTGTCTGGACAAATGGCTGTCCAATCTCTTCTTTAAAAGCTACAGTGATGGAGCACCCACAACTTCTGGTGGCAAGCTGTTCCACTGGTCAAATGTCTTCACTGTCAGGAAATTTGTCCTTAGTTCTAGGTTGGTTTTCTTCTTGATTCGTTTCCATCCACTACACCTTGTCCTGCCTTCAGGGGCTTCTCTGTATAACCCCTCAAATATTGGAAGACTGCTAACATGTCATGCCAGTTCTTCTATTTGTTAGACTCAATACATCAGTTCCCGCAACTTCTCATCATGTGATTTAGCCTCCAGTCTCCTAATCATCATTGTTATACCTCTCTTTACTCTTTCTAGAATCTCAGCATCATTTTGGTATTGTGGCGACCAAAACTGGGTGCAGTATTCCAAGTGTGGCCTTACCAAGGCATTGTAAAGCAGTATTAACACTTCACGTGATCTTGATTCTATTCCTCGGTTGATGCAGCCTAACACTGTGTTGGCTTTTTTGGCAGCTGCCGCACACGGCTGGCTCCTGTTTAAGGGATCGTCCACTAGGACTCCCAGATCCCTTTCCCAGTTGCTGTTCTTGAGCCAGGTACCACCTATTCCAGGGGTAGGCAACCTTGGCTC
The DNA here is from genome assembly GCF_016545835.1 of Crotalus tigris. Lineage (NCBI taxonomy): Eukaryota > Metazoa > Chordata > Lepidosauria > Squamata > Viperidae > Crotalus > Crotalus tigris. The sequence goes on along the minus strand of NW_024100516.1, from coordinate 497,776 downwards.
TTTTATGACTCATGGACTTCAACTCCCAGAATTCCTAAACCAACATGGCTCAGCTTGGAAACCTCTCCCTTTCCCCTCAGCATGGCTGCCTCAGGAATTCTGGGAGTTGAAGTCCACGAGTCATAAAAGAGCCAAGGTTGAAGACCCCTGGTTTAAATATTTAAATTTTTTCCCTCACGGTCACGTGATCAAAATTCAGGCATTTGGGCAGGGGTAGGCAACCTGGGCTCTTTTATGACTCATGAACTTCCACTTCCAGAATCCCTGAGCCAGCCACGCTGAGGGGAAAGGGAGAGGTTTCCAAGCTGAGCCATGCTGGCTCAGGAATTCTGGGAGTTGAAGTCCACGAGTCATGAGGGGACCATAGTTCTCCCATGCTGGCTCAGGAATTCTGGGAGTTGAAGTCCACGAGTCATAAGAGAGCCAAGGTTGCCTAGCCCTGCCCAAATGCCTGAATTTTGATCACGTGACCGTGAGGAAAAATATTTAAATATTTAAATCAGGGGTCTTCAAATTTGGCTCTTTTACGACTCGTGGACTCCAACTCCCAGAATTCCTGAGCCAGCCACGCTGAGGGAAAAAGGAGAGGTTTCCAAGCTGAGCCATGCTGGCTCAGGAATTTTGGGAATTGAAGTCCACGAGTCAAAAAAGAGCCAAGGTTGCCTGCCCCTGGCCTATTCTATACTTACGTATTTGATTTTTTTTTTCTGCCTAAGGGTAAAACTTTAACTTTTCTCATCACTGAATTGCATTTTGTTGGATAAGGCCCAGTGTCCATTGAAGGTCAGGTCTCCATCATTAAACCAACTTACAAACCAACTTACACATTCCTTCTGTCTCTGCCACTTACCTGGAAGGGCAGAAAAGATAGCGCGTGCTCAATCAGAAGACGCATTAGCCGTTTGGAGTAGAAAATGAACTCATCCCGGCTTGTCTCCTTGTTCCTGAAAAGAGAAAAGTGGGTGGGGTCAAATGTGATCTTGGAGGATGTTCACGGTATGTGAGAATGACCTTGGGAGACAGGGAGAAGACACGCCACCTGTGAAACGGGCAGATAAGAGGAAGCTTAGCCCACAGCTGCTCTTGCATGTGGGGATATGTGCACACATGCTTCCCCGCTACTTCCGCATCCCAGTTCTGAACGGCTGAAGGACCGGTCGTGGGCCACAACCCTGGGATTGTGGACCCCTGCTCCAAGTTGCTGAGTTTCAAATGGTGGATGGAACAGATGGAAACTAATCAAGGAAAGAAGCAACCTGGAACTAAGGAGAAACGTCCTGATAGTTAGAACAATTAACCAGTGGAACAACCTGCCTCCAGAAGCGGTGAATGCTCCAACACTGGAAGTTTTTAAGAAGAGACTGGACAGCCATTTGTCGAAATGGTTTAGGGTTTCCTGCCTGAGCAGGGGGTTGGACTAGATGACCTCCAAGGTCCCTTCCCACTTTATTATTATTATTGTTGTTGTTGTTGTTATTAAGGGGATGGCGAGAGAATTGTACTTTGAAACTGGCAAGATTCGGTTAATGCAGCTTGATAATAAAGTACAATTCCATTACAGGTAGCCTTTGACTTACAAGCATTCATTTAGTGACCGTTGGATGTGACCACGGTACTGAAAAAAAGTGATTTATGACCGGTTTTCACACTTACACTTGTTAAGTGAATCTGGCTTCCCCCGTTGACTTCGCTCGTCCGAAGGTTGCAAAAGGGGATCACGTGATTCCCCCCCGCCAGGACGTGGCAACCGTCATAAATGTGAGTCAGTTGCCAAGCGTCCACATTTTCATCGCATGACCAGGGGAATGTTGCAACGGTGTGACAACGGACATAAGTCCCTTTTTTTCAGTGCCTTTGTAACCTGAAACGGTCGCTACATGAACTGTCTAAGCCGAGGACTGCCTGTGCTCTCCACAGCCCTGAGTTTGCAGCAGAGTAGAGGGAAGGAGAATAAAGAGGGGGGGGGGGGACATTTGCACCAACTTACAGAGAAGAGCAGCAAAGATGATCAGGGGACTGGAGGCTAAAACATATAAGGAACGGTTGCTGGAATTGGGTATGTCTCGTTTAATGAAGAGAAGGAGGAGGGGGGACATGATAGCAGTGTTCCAGTATCTCAGGGGCTGCCCCAAAGAAGAGGGAGTCAAGCTATTTTCCAAAGCCCCTGAAGGCAGGACAGGAAGCAACGGATGGGAACTAACCAAGGAGAGAAGCAACCTAGAATTAAGGAGAAACTTCCTGACAGTGAGAACAATTAACCAGTGGAACAACCTGCCTCTAGAAGCGGTGAATGCTCCAACACTGGAGCTTTTTAAGAAGGGACTGGACAGCCATTTGTCTGAAATGGTATAGGGTTTCCTGCCTGAGCAGGGGGTTGGACTAGAAGACCTCCAAGTCTCTTCCAGCCCTGTTATTCTGTTGTTGTGTTAGGGAGAGAAGCAACCGAGAACTAAGGGGAAACTTCCTGACAGTTAGAACAATTAACCAGTGGAACAACCTGCCTCCAGAAGCGGTGAATGCTCCAACACTGGAGGTTTTTATGAAGAGACTGGATAGCCATTTGTCCGAAATGGTATAGGGTTTCCTGCCTGAGCAGCAGGTTGGACTAGATGACCTCCAAGGTCCCTTCCAACTGTACTATTATTATTATTATCACTGGGAGACTGAATACTCACCGGATGATGGTGTGCATCCCCCTGACCTGGGGTGTGTTCTTCAGGACACTGAGGGTCTTGGGGAGAGGGTGGCACTGGTGAGCAGAAGCCAGCGCTGCCCTGCAGGCGAAGGAGAAGTACGGGTCAGCTGGAAGAAAGATCTCCCCGGGGTCTCCTTTTCCCCAGCCGAACTAACCACACAGGCTTCTCCTGGCCACCTTCCTTGGGTCATCCAAAGAAGGGAAAGCCTCAGCTCCTCTTTTGAGTTAAGAAGCACAGGTTAAGGTCTCGCAACACCACCCGGGTTAAGGATTCGGTATTCGACGCTGTGCCACGTCGTACATTTTGAAAAGAGAATGTGTAGCTCGGGATTGAACGGTGGGGTCCTTGGTGCTCTCTGAGCCGGGCGGTTTTCTTGAAGACATTTCATGACCTAACTAGGTAACGTCATCAGTGCTAGAAAGGAGTGCAAGGGGCAGAGAGGAGGAGGACTGTGGGGTCCTTGGTGCTCTCTGAGCTTGGTGGTTTTCTTGAAGACATTTCATGACCCAAACTAGGTAACATCATCAGTGCTAGAAGGGACAGTGGGATGTGGGGGGGAGGAGAAGGAGGAGGAGGAGGAGGAGAAGGAAGAGGAGGAGGTGGAGGAGGAAGAGGAGGAGGAGGAAGAGGAGGAGGGGGGGACTGTTGGGTCGTTGGTACTCTCTGAGCTTGGTGGTTTTCTTGAAGACATTTCATGACCCAACTAGGTAACGTCATTGGTGCTAGAAAGGAGTGCAAGGGGCAGAGAGGAGGAGGAGGAGGAGGAGGAGGACGATGACGACTGTGGGATTCTTGGTGCTCTCTGAGCTTGATGGTTTTCTTGAAGACATTTCATGACTCAAACTAGGTAACATCATCAGTGCTAGAAGGGACAGTGGGATGTGGGGAGGAAGTAGAAGTAGTAGTAGTAATAATAGGAGGAGGAGGAGGATGACGACTATGAACTCCTTGGTGGTCTCTGTGCTTGGCGGTTTTCTTGCAGATGTTTCATGACCCAACAAGGTAACATCTTCAATGCACTGATGATGTTACCTAGTTGGGTCATGAAACGTCTGCAAGAAAACCACCAAGCTCAGAGAGCACCAAGGACCCCAAATTTTGAAAAAAGCAAGATTCAGCTCTCCAGCAGGTGACAATTCCGTGGGCACAAGGTTTTTTTTTTATGAGAATGATAGCGATGAAAATCCAGACCATTCAACAGTTTAGAACTGCCAATAATAATTATACAGGGAAGGGAGACAACAGGAGCAATGGAGGAAGAGATTGGCCAGAAGTTTGAAAAAAGAACTTATTCAAGAAGGGCCTTATTCTGCCCCGCCCCAATCCTGGAGGCTGCCACCCTATCCTGTCTCAAAGAATGTTATTGGGAACCGAACCAGGACAATGAAATGCATCCACCCTCCTGCCAATTCTGTGTGGTTGGTTGGGCTAGGCCCAAGGAGACCCGCGGATTCCTTTCCCGCCCTCAATCCCAGAATTTTGCAAAAGGATGCTGGTTTTTTTAAACAATGTCCACACAAACCAAAGCGGGTGCTGTTCAAAAGCTGCAAAACGTGGCCAGGCTGGTTTTAAAGCAACAGGCAGGGAGACAGACAGACAGACAGACAGACAGACAGACAGACAGACAGACAGACAGACAGCAAGGTATTCCAACCATCAGGAATCCAAATAAATTTGTAAAATCCTCTTGACAGCGTCAACGGGTAACAAGGTGAATCAGATCCGCATTTGGGTTACTTTGGCATCACCTGTTTAAAATTCCCTCATGGGAATTCTGGGAGTCAAAATGCACACATCTTAAAGTTCCCAACACTGTTTTGTAGTGTAGATAATGTTTGCTGGCTGAGGAATTCTGGGAGTTGAAGTGCATACATCTTAAAGCTGAAAAACACTCAACTAACCCACCAAATTACTTAATATGGCTCTTTTCCACCTCAAGGTGGAACCCATCTCGAGTTTCCACCTCACCAAAAGCCTGTCGTGCTTTGTTTTCAAGAGACAGAACAGGGCCAAGCTACATGTTACACGCTCTCTGTCCACTCCCTTAAAAACAAGGCTGGTAGACAGCCTCCATTGTCTTCTACTGAACTCTACCATCTTAAAGTATCTCAAATGCAGCCATGAATATCAGACCTGTGTTTAAGGCCACCTAAGATGGAGGCTGTCTGTAATGGAAGCAGCGACTTGAGCTTCTTCTCCTTCCCAGCCCTTTTAATGGACCTTCTGAGTCCATGGAATCACCTCATCATGTTGACTCCATGTCCATGGAATCACCTCATCATGTTGATGGTCTCCAGAAGTTACTTAAATCAAGTTGAGTCCAGCGGTTGGGTCCGCTCCTCGGAAACCTACTCCAGATGATCTCCTAATGTTCGCCATCATTGGCAGGTCTACTTTGGTGAGGGAAGAGGACCACAGAGGCAGAACCCCGTGTTTGCCACAGAAGCCAACCCTAAACCACGCCAGCTAGGTTAAGAGGAAGGGCAAGCTGACCCCCGCCATGGAGTCCTTCCCATGCATCTTTGAGCACCAGCAGAAGAAGCTCACACAATTTAGTATTCAAATCAAACCAGGATGCCAATTGGTTCCTCACATATCCCAGCGTAGTTTCCTCTATTCATCAGGTGGGTTGAGACATTTGGGACGAAACCAGATAGGAAAACCGACAGAACAGGCCCCATCCCAGAGAATTGGGGTTTAGGGGGAGAGGGGGGGGGAGAGAGAGAGAGAGAGAGAGATCAAAAGAAAAGGAAGTTAAATGAGAACACTCTACAATAATTGGCTTCCGAGGCAGGTAGACATCTGAAGGTTGAACCCAGGCCACCGTCTACACCATCGAAGTCCTGCTGAGATCTTCAGGGTTCAAATGTCTGGCATGAAAGCCAGACAGGACATGGAAGGGAGGGTTCCACCACCAAATGTCTATGGAATTCTCAGTCATCTAGGGCAGGGCTTTTCAACCTTTTCACCCATTGTACCACTTTTAGGATATGGCAACATCCGAGTACCACCAGTCGCCTAGCAAGGGGTCAAAAACTTGATGACCCCCCCCCCAAAAGGAAAAAAGTGATGAAGTACAAGTAGTCCTCGACTTACAACAGTTCGCTTAGTGACTGTTCGAAGTTACAATGGCACTGAAAAAAGTGCCCCCCAAGCCACAGCCGAGCAAGACACCTGCCTGCCCACCTGGCGGCACTCTTCCTCCTGTCTGAGGTTTTCATTGTTGTGAGCATTTCTGTTGAGGATTGGCAGAGGGGTGGGGTGGGGAAATGTTTGGTTTTTATTCCCCCCCATCTGCTGGGTGGTTGCAGCCGGTTTTGGTCACTTCACATGACCCTGGGACACTGTGACCGTCATAGATATGAATCAGTTGCCAAGCATCTGAATGTAAATCACAAAACCCTGGAGAGGCTGCAACATTCCAGCTGATCGGCGCTTCTTCTGGGCTCAGCAGACGCACCAGGATCAGTGCTGCTTTCCAGCTGATTGGCGCTTCTTCTGGGCTCAGCAGAAGCACCAGGATCAGCGCAGAGCTCTAGCTGGAGCCTGGCGCTGATCCTGGCGCTTCCGCTGAGCCCTGACAGCCCTGCAGCTCCAGCCATCTCTCGCTCAGGCTTATGCGGTGCCGCCACCGGTTCAGCTCATTCCCCTCGCCCACTACTTTTCTAGGATGGTCGCGTACCACCTGCCAGGTGCCAATGGACCACAGGTGGTACCCGTATCACTGGCTGAAAAGCCCTGATCTAGGGTCACGGGGGTCCCAAAGTTGCTTTTTTTTGAAAAGGCAACTGGACTTTCTTTGTTTTTCCCTGAAGAGGTTTCGCTGCTCCTCCAAGAAGCTTCTCCAGTTCTCAAGAACTGAACTGAAGCCCAGAACTGAAGAAGCCTCTGGGTTGAGAAGTGAAAGGTCTTCAAGGGAAAAAGAAAGGAAGTCCCGTTGCCTCATGAAAAAAAAAGCCCGTTTGGGAATTCCACCACTGAGTTTCCCATTCAAAAAAATATCGGTGACTGAGAGGAGAAGATCCTTTTGATAGAATTTTCTATCCTAAGGAACTTTAATATCAAATGCAGGTAGCCCTCAGCTTACGACCACAGGTGAGTCCAAAATTTCCACTGCTAAGTGAGGCAGTTTGGTGAGTCGTGCCTGAGTTGTGCCTCATTTGCACAAAGCGTTTTACCACAGTTAGCCGAATTGCTGCGATTGTTAACTGAAGTGTTAAGTTGTTCAGTGAATCGTGTGGTCGTTAAACGAATGTATTTTGATCACATGACCATGGGGATGCTGCAGTGGACATTAAGTGTAAAACATGGTCATAACTCACTTTTTCTAATGCTGTTGTAACTTCAAATAGTCATCATTATTATTTAACGTACGGCATATCATACCTGGACTAGCAATGTATATTAACATTCAACTAGATTAGGAGAACCCAATAAATATATTGGGTTATAGCAAATATATAATGTTAATATATATATTAACATTCAACTAGATTAGGAGAAACCAATAAACTCAATAAGCATTGTTTAGAGACCCCACACCCTTCACGGTCTGCTTTTGTTGCTCCCTCTGGGAGGAGGTTTCGAAATATTTATAGCAGGACTACTAGATTCTGCAACAGCTTTGTTTCTTTATGCCATCCGTCTTGTAAATTCGCCGGATCCTTTTTTTTGCCAGGTATATATATATATATATTCGAACTAGATTGTGATGCTTCTTTGTGTCATATATGTGTGTGTCTATGTGGATTTATGTAAAATGGCATTTTTTGAGAGCTGAATGCAGTGAAATTTCATTTTAATGTATGCTGATTAGTGTACATTTAAAGTAACAATAAAGTTTTTATTCTATTCTATTCTATAGTCTATATTCTATTCTATTCTATACTATATTCTATTCTATAGTCTAATATATTCTATTTTATACAGTATTCTATTCTATTCTATTCTATAGTCTATACAGTATTCTATTCTATTCTATTCTATTTTCTATTCTATTCTATTCTATTCTATTCTATTCTATTCTATTCTATTCTATTCTATTCCTATTCTATTCTATAGTCTATACAGTATTCTATTCTATTCTATTCTATTCTATTCTATTCTATTCTATTCTATTCTATTCTATTCTATTCTATTCTATTCTATTCTATTCTATAGTCTATGGCAGTGATGGCAAACCTTTTAGAGACTGCCCAAACTGCAACCCAAAACCCACTTATGCATTGTCGAGTGCTGGGTGGGCATGGCCCATTGGGTGGGCGTAACCCATTGGGTGGGCGTGGCTGCAGTGGTAACGGCAGACTGGGTAGGACTAAAAATTCAATCAATTTCAACTTTGCAAGATCTTTTTTTTTCCTGCGAGAAGTTGAAATTGACTGATTGAACCTTTTTTTTTTTGCAACGGCGGTGGAGGCCTAAAGCAAAAACGTTTTATAAAATCCAGCTGAAGGCCTAGGACTGGGGCAACGGCGCGCATGCCCACAGAGAGGGCTCTGAGTGCCGCCTCTGGCACCCGTGCCATAGGTTCGCCACCACTGGTCTATGGAGTCTATATGTTCAAATATAAATGCCCAGGCCATCTAACCACTGAAGCACAGCATCCTTTATATAAATAGTCACTAAACGAATGATTGTAAGTTGAGGACTACCTCCAAACATTGTTTTGGGAGGTCACTGGGCGATTATTTTTCATGACCCACAAAATGTGAGTTGCAGACATATCCTCAAGAAACGTAGCAGGTCTTTTTTGCCCCTACATCTCCGCCCAGCTCCTCAAGGCTGCCTCTCGCCCACCATCAACACCTTTGCTGTCTCTAATCGGTGGGTGGAAAATTCTGGTCATCGGTTTGTGTGGGGTTTTTTTTTTTCCCACTCCTTTCCGCTTGTATGTTTCAGAAGCCTCCCGTTTGAAAAAAACGGTGGTTCGGTCCTTCCTCCCCAGCTTCCCTTCACGAGAACAAAGCCTGAATTGAAAGTGCGAGCAAAGAAAGGCCCCCAGACGCTGATAGCAGGAAGAGAGGAGAGGAAGAGAAGAACAGAAAAAACAAAGCAAAGGAGACAGGAAAAACGGCATCACCTGAGGCATTTCAAGCAAAGAGGGAGGCTGCTTGGGAGATTCCCCCCCCCCTCCCGTCTTTCGAACCGGGGTTATGATTTCTTTGCTTGTTGGTTAATGGTGAGATGTGTTTGTTTATTAATTATGAAATGTATTTATTTATTGTGAAATTTATTTATGAAATTTATTTTGCCGCCCAGCTCATATCCAACGGCTCTGGGTGGCTTACAACGTAAAAACATGAAAGTATTTTTTTTTAAAAAAAAAAACATTAAAATCGACCACCATAGAAATACAGCAGATAGAATCATGAACAAACACAATATTTCGAACAGTTCAAGGTCCTAGGGCAGCGATGGCGAACCTTTTAGAGACTGAGTGCCCAAAATGCAACCCAAAACCCACTTATGTATCGCCGGGTGGGTGTGGCCTACTTGGCGGGCACAGCTACAGTGGGCGTGGCAGACTGGGTGGGCGTGGCCACTGGATTGGGTGTGGCTGCAGTAGTCACGGCAGACTGGGTGGGTGTGGGTGGGGTGGGTGTGGCCACCTCGATGTTGCTTATGGGGAGGGACACCTGTGGGAGCCGGGCAGGGTTGGGGGAGATCCAGGGGGTCTCTGGAGGGTAGGATGGTGGGCTCCCCAATGGCGGCTCCAGTCTGGCTGGCCTTAGGCCAGTGATGGCGAACTTTTAGAGACTACATGTGCTGGGGCGATGGCGCGTGCCCACAGAGAGGACTCCGCGTGCCGCCTTGGGCACGCGTGCCATAGGTTCGCCACCACTGTCCTAAGGTAAGAGACAGGAGAAAATCTATTTCGAGAACACGTTTTCCTTCCTCCTTCACTCTCTCTTCCTTCCTTCTTTTTTGTCCTTTCTTACCCTTTCTTTTTTCCTCCCTCCCTCCCTCTTTTCTTTCTTTCCTTCCTTCGCTTTCTTTCTTCCCCTCTCCCTCCCTCCCCCTTTCTTTTTTCCCTCTTTTCCTTTTCTTTCTTTCTTTCCGTCCTTCCTTTCTTTCTACCTTCCTTCGCTTTCTTCTCCTCTCCCTCCTTCCCCCTTCCTTTTGCCCCTTTTCCTTCCTTCCCTTCCATCCCTCCCTCCCTTTCTTTTTCTTTCTTTTCTTTTTCTCTTTCCTTCCTTCCTTCCTTTCTATCTTTCTTCCTTCCTTCCTTTGCTTTTTTTCTTTCCCTCTCCCTCCCTCCCCCTTCCTTCCCCTTTTCCCTCCTTCCCTTCCCTCCCTCCCTTTCTTTTTCTTTCTTTCTTCCTTCCTTTCCTTTCCTTTCTCTTTCCCTCTCCCTCCCCCTTTCTTTTTTCCCTTCCCTTCCTTCCCTCCCTCTCTTTATCTTTCCTTCCTTCCTTTCCCCTCCTTCCCTCTCTTTCTCTCTTTCCTTTCTCTTTCTTTCTTCCTTTCCTTTCCTTTCCTTTGCTTTCTTTCTCTTTCCCTCTCCCTTCCTTTTTCCCCTTTCTCTTCCTTCCCTCCCTCTCTTTATCTTTCCTTCCTTCCCCCCTCTCCTTTCTTTTTTTTCTTCCTTCCTTCCTTCCCCCATCTCTCTCTCTCTCTCTCTCTCTCTCTCTCTCTCTCTCTCTCTCTCTCTCTCTCTCTTTTTCTTCTCCCCTCATTATAATACTGAGTAGAATGGGCTACAGGAATCAGAGATGAAATCTCTGGAGATGAAATCTTTTTTTTGTCAAATCTCAGCTGTCACCCAGGATCACAGAGTTCTTTTCCTTCGTAATTAAAAGATCAAAGGCCTCACAGGATGAAATAAGATCAAAGAGGGCTCTCTTTCATGTTTAGCTCACCTCCTGATGATTTTATGACACAACGCTTCAGGACATCAATGCAAAACACATGCCAATGCCTGTTTTACAGACTGGTCCTCAATCTCCCAGCCTAGCCTATGCTGACAGGTTTTCCTGGTGGTCTCCTATCCAGGTTCTGCTTGGTTTGGGGAGGAGGGGGCAGCCAAGAGGAGCAGGGTACAACTCCTGTGATTAACTACAGGTAGTCCTCGACTTACAACTGTTCATTTAGTGACCGTCTGAAGTTACAACAGCACTGAAAAAAGTGACTTTTACACACAATAAAAAATTCAGGCACTTGGCAACTGGCATGTATTGACAATTGTTGCACTGTCCCAGGGTTCTGTGATGGCCATTTACGACCTTCCCAGCCAGCTTCAGAGAAGCAAAGTCAATGGAGAAAGCCAGAGACCACAGGATTCACTTATCAACTGCAGTGATTCGCTTAACAACCATGCAGAAAAAAAAAGCTGTAAAACAGTGTGGCTCAATTTACCACACCTAGCTTAGCACTACCTCCATTGGAGATTGTGATAGATTTTATCTTCCTGGGCTCCAAAATCACCACAGATGGGGACTGCAGCCAAGAAATTAAAAGATGCTTGCTCCTGGGGAGGAAAGCTATGGCAAATCTAGACAGCATACTAAAAAGCAGAGACATCACCCTGCCAACAAAAGTACGTATAGTCAAGGCCATGGTTTTCCCAGTTGCAATGAATGGTTGTGAAAGTTGGACCATAAGAAAGGCCGAGCGCCAAAGAATGGAGGCCTTTGAACTCTGGTGCTGGAGAAGACTCCTGCGAGTCCCCTGGACTGCAAGGTGATCCAACTGGTCATTCCTAGAGGAGATCAACCCCGACTGCTCTTTAGAAGGGCAGATCCTGAAGTTGAAACTCAAGTACTTTGGCCACCTGATGAGAAGGACTCACTGGAGAAGGGCCTAATGCTGGGAAAGATGGAGGGCAATAGAAGAAGGGGACGACAGAGAATGAGGTGGCTGGATGGAGTCACTGAAGCAGCAGGCGTGAGTTTCAATGGACTCCAGAAGATGGTAGAGGACAGGAAGGCCTGGAGGAACATGGTCCATGGGGTCGCGATGGGTCAGACACGACTTCGCAACTAACAACAACAACAAGCTTAGCACTAGAAATTGCAGTCTCAATTGTGGTTATAAGTCGAGGACTACCTGTAAGGAGCAAATTATGAGAAAGGAAAAAGTGCAATTTTTTACTGCAATTTTTAGCCTGCTTATTAAAGCTACTTTTCATCTCCTGGAAGGATCTTCCCGCATTTTGCAAAGCGGGTTGTCATATGGGATTACAAATTCAGCCTCAAAATGTTAGCTTCCATTTTGTTTAATCCAACTGGAGGTTGGCATCCCAGAAGGCCCCTGACAACCCCTAAAATTTAAAATTTAAAACTAAACTGGAAAAAACCCCATTCTTTTTGCTTAACTTCCCCCCCCCCTAAGACAGGGGTAGGCAACCTTGGCTCTTTTATGATTCGTGGACTTCAACTCCCAGAATTCCTGAGCCAGCATGGGGGAACTATGGCCCCCTCATGACTCGTGGACTTCAACTCCCAGAATTCCTGAGCCAGCATGGGGGAACTATGGCCCCCTCATGACTCGTGGACTTCAACTCCCAGAATTCCTGAGCCAGCATGACTCAGCTTGGAAACCTCTCCCTTTTACCTCAGCATGGCTGGCTCAGGAATTCTGGGAGTTGAAGTCCATGAGTCATAAAAGAGCCAAGGTGGCCTACCCCTGGCCTAAGACAAGGCAAAGACAAAAAATGCCAAATTTGAAACTTAACCAAAAAGCTTGGGGTTTTGTTTTTAAATTAAAAAGGCCCACATGGATCCACGCTTTGAGGACATTTTTATTTTCAGAAACGTCAGAGAAATATTTCTTTTTTTTTTTTTTTTACGGTTTGCTGGAGTTTAGCCCCCAGGAGGAAATTAATCTTGCCTCTGTCGTGCTTCAAATGCCTCGGGGCTAAAGCAGAAGGGAGGAAACAGGCACTCATCCTTACCTGACGCTGAGTTCACGCTGCAGGAACAACACAACAAAGACAGTGAAATCAGTTATTATTAAAACACCAGCAGGGAAACAGGAAGCCGGGAAGCAAATTAATAAAATAAAAAAAAACAATCAAAATAAACCAGGAATAGTCTTTTTTCTTAAAGGATTCCCAGCCTCAGTTTTGCAAAATAATGCAATTATTTTATTCACTGGTGATTTTGAATGCCTCCCATTTATTTATTGGTTTGTTTGTATCCTGGCTTTATTATTTATTTTTACAAATAACTCAAGATGGTGAGCATATCCAACATACTATCCTCCATCTATTTTGCACATAACAAAAACTAGAACTCACCGTCTCCTGGTGACTGGCTCAAAGTCACCCAGTCAGCTTTCACGCCTAAGGTGGGACTAGAACTCACAGACCCCTGACGATTGGGACAAAGTCACCTAGCCAGCTTTCATGCCTACAGCGGGACTAGAACTCACCGTCTCCTGGTGAATGGCCAAAAGTCACCCAGCTGGCTATCATGCCTAAGGTGGGATTAGAACTCACCTCCTCCTGCTGATTGGCCCAAAGTAATCCTGGCAGCCCACATCTTAAGGTGAACTAGAACTCACCATCTCCTGGTGATTGGCCTGAAGTCACTCAGCCAGGTATCATGCCTAAGGCGGGACTAGAACTCACTGTCTCCTGGTGATTGGCCCAAAATCACTCAGCTGGCTTTCGCAGCTAAGGCAAAACTAGAATTCACAGGCTCCTGGTGACTGGCCCAAAGACACCCAGCCAGCTTTCATGCCTAAAGTGGGACTAGAACTCACTGTCTCCTGCTTTCTAGCCTAGTGCCTTAACACCAGACTAAACCATCTCCTGGTGAGTGGCCAAAAGTCACCCAGCTGGCTATCACGCCTAAGGTGGGATTAGAACTCACTTCCTCTTGCTGATTGACCCAAAGTAATCCTGGCAGCTCTCAAAGGCTTTTCGAGGGCCTTATGGAAGCTGGTTGCACCAGGTCTCAAATGAGGGCCAAAGAGATCCCACGGATGGGGCTGACCAGCCTGGCTAAGTTACCTGCTGCGCAAACCTGGATAAGACACCGGGTGGGAGGCAACATACCCCAGTTCCCCACCACACAAACACACACACCCCATGCCAGACAAACCCATGCTGTTAGTCTGAAAGTGACCCCTGGAGAGGAATGCAACTTAAGCAACAACCACATTAAGCTTACGACCACATTGAGCCCAGAATTTATGTCGCTATGTGAGAAATTTAAGTTGGGTTTTGCCTCACTTTACAACTTTTCTTGCTGCAGTTGTTAACTGAAACACTGCAGTTGTTCAGTTAGCGACGTGACTGTTAAGTGAATCTGGCATTGACTTTGCCGGTCGGAAGGTGGCAAAAAGGGGATTCCTGGGGGGCACAGCGACCGTCATAAATATGAGTCAGTTGCCAAGTGTCTGAATTTTGATTGATGATGTGACCACGGTCGTTAAGTGTGAAATAGGGTCACAAGTCACTTTTTTCAGTGCCGTTGAACTTTGAACAGTCATATAATAATAATAATAACAACAGCAATAACAATAATTAAAAATATTAATAATAATAATTGTTAATTATTAATTGTTGATAATAATAACCTATTATTAATAAATTATTATTATTATTATTATTATTAATAATGTTGGAAGGGACCTTGGAGGTCATCTAGTCCAACCCCCATGAACGGTTGTAAGGTATACAGGTGGTCCCACACAACCTTTTTAGTGACCGTTTGAACATACAACTGTACTGAAAAAAAGTCAGCGCATGACCATTTTTCACATTTACGACCATTGCAGCATCCCTGTGGTCACGTGATCAAAATCTGGACCCTTGGCAACTGACTCGTATTTATGACCGTTGCAGTGTCCCCTCCCAGGGTCATGTGATCCCCTTTTGCGACCTCCAGACAAGCCAAATCGATGGGGAAGCCCGATTCACTTAACAACCTGTGTTCCTAACTTAACATCTCCAGTGTTTCCCTTAACAACTGCGGCAAGAAAAGTCGTAAAATAAGGCACAACCTAACCACTGTCAGGGAACTTCTCTCTAGCAAAGTGTGTACTTTGAGCTATTCTGTGTGTGGTATTTATAGTGCCTGTTTAGATGTTGACTGAGGTGTGTTGATGGCTGGCTTTTAAGTCATTAGCTGTTGTTTACTTGTACTGCTCAGCCCTCACCTCCATAAGTACTTAATAAGCTGAGGCGGTACATCAGCACTCCTGCTGAGTGAGGAGGGGCCCGTTTCCCAGGCTTCAATCATTTCCCTGGCTGTTTTTGTGCCTGCTCGTCCAGCAATGTTAGTAACTGCAAAATTGAATGTGTGTCCTTGTTCATTGCAATATGAGGTTACCAATGAATTCGGGTCTCCTAGCCTGATCGCTCGCTTGCGTTCTTGCAGTCTGGTGTTTAGCTTCCTCCCTATTTGTCCCACACAGTCAGAGGGGAATCCACGCAGGGGATCCGGTAGATTCCATTGGAAGTGTCTCCCACCTCCAAGCAACCTTTACAGTGCATAATTTGTTCTCATATGGTAGCCTCTGGGCAGCGTGCGATGCCTACTTGCAGATCTTGGAAGCTGCGTGCTACAGCTTCTGAAACGTTTTCGATGTATGCTACAAGGGTTGTAAATGTGAAAAACGGTCCTAAGTCAATGTTTTCAATGCCCTCGTAACTAAATGAATGATTGTAAGTCAAGGACTATCTGCAGAAGATCAGACACAGGTTCGCTCAAGCAATCTGGGGAGCCCTGGATAAGCTAAAGACTTTGATCCCAAATTTTGTTTTGCTAAACTTTCGTCCGGCCAAAAAACTGCCGGCGTCATCAGAGTTAGAATAGCAGGAGATCGGGAAGGCAGCTCATATAGCCTCCTGCCTCTGCGCCCGGCTCCTTGAGCGCGTCATCGGCCCGTTGATTGTGTTAATCGTATCGCACAGAGTTGTTCCGCATCAGGCAAACTGTCTTTGACTCCACTGGTTGTTTTACGATCCTCAAGTGCTCTTTTAGAGTGTGTGCAAGCACTTAGAGGGCGGCTGTCAATCCGTCCCTGTGCCCAGTCCCCCTCCTTCCCAGGGCCATTATCCTCTCCCACCCCCAAGGCCGTTGTCGTAATTTCTCCGCCCCAGTCCTGCAACAAGTAGCTGTTCCGGCATTCCTGCTCTCTATCTTCCCCCTCCCCCCCTCCTTCCATTGCAGAAGGGGACTGAAGATGGCTACAATGTGGCTGACCCCAAAAGGTGGCCTTGAGGCAAAGAAGAAAACCCGATATCCCCCAATGCAGGGGCTACCCTGAACACTCATAAGGTCTCACCTCTTCCAGCTGGCTGTGCACATGCTGGACGATCAAGTCAATAGCGACGGTATTTCCACTACCTGAAAGGAACGGAGAGAGAGAAAGAGTAAATGTCACTGATTAAGGCCAATATTGGTAGCTCAGGATTGAAATGAGGGGTCCTCGGGGCTCTTGGTTGAGACCAAACCCCACTCTCTCCTTGCCCTGATGACACTACCGAGTTGGGTAATGAAACATCTGCGCAAGAAAACGACCAGAGAAGTGAAGGTCAGTTTACTTCCTGTAATGACCTGGGAAATCCCCTAGAGGGCGCAAGCAGCCTACAGATCCCATGCAAACGGCAGAGTCGAAATTTAAGAGCTGCAACTTTCTCAAACCGACGTCCGATTGAACAAGCCCCAAATTACAGATAGTTCTCGACATATAACAGTTTGCTTAGTGACCGTTCGAAGTTACAACGGCACTGAAAAAAGCGACTTATGACCATTTTTCACACAAGTATTGCAGCATCTCTCCCCCCCCTCCCGGTCACGTGATCCAAATTCAGGTGCTTGGCAACTAACTCGTATTTATGACGGTTTGCAGTGTCCCCAGCTCACGTGACCCTTTTTTACAACCGTTTGACAAGCAAAGTCAATGGGGAAGCCAGATTCACTTAACAACCGTCTTACTAACTCAACAACTGCAGCGATTTACTTAGCAACGGACGCAAGGGAGGTTGTTAAAACTTGCTTAGCCGTGGAAATTTGTGGCTCAGCTGTGGTCGTAAGTCAAGGACTACCTGTTCAGTTATTCTTTGACTTAACGTTCATAATGGAGCCTGTCCGTAACAGCCGTCAGTCACGATGGCCGTGAAATGAGGCACCCTGATGAACTTTTACAACTTTTTTTTTACAAAGCGGTTGTTAAGCAAAAGTGTTGATCGTCTAGCGACCGCCACCGTCATTAAACGAACCCATTTTTCACCAAGGGCTAATTTTTGCCCAAAATGGGAAGTCAATAGCGGTTTTTAGCAAAAACATCCTAAATGTGTTTTTTGTAAACATACGAATGCAAACCTTAGGAAGTAAAAATTCTCCTCTATTGGAAGCAAAGGAACAAAATGGATGGGGAAGCCCTTCCAAGCATTGTTTTAATATAATTTGATTTAATATAGAAATAAAAAAATATATAAAAAAATTACATCCCTGAAATTTTGGCGCGGCTAATCTGAAAAATTGCAGGGCAGACTGGAGTGATCTGTTGGCAGCTGTCAGCGCAACGTAGGCAATAGAACCTTCAGATTCAGTGGCACTCTACCTTAATGTACAGCATAGGTGGCACCATGCTCAATAGTAGTAACTGTGAGAGGGACCTCGGAGTCCTAGTAAACAATCACCTAAATATGAGCCAGCAGTGTGCTGCAATTGCCAAAAAGGCCAACACAGTGCTAGGCTGCATTAACAGAGGGATAGAATCAAGATCATGTGAAGTATTAATACCACTCTTCAATGCCTTGGTAAGGCCACACCTGGAATATTGCATCCAGTTTTGGTCACCACGATGTAAAAAAGATGTTGAGACTCTAGAAAGAGTACAGAGAAGAGCAACAAAAATGATTAGGGGACTGGAGGCTAAAATATATAAGGAACGGTTGCTAGAATTGGGTATGTCTAGTTTAACGAAGAGAAGGACAAGGGGGGACATGATAGCAGTATTCCAATATCTCAGGGGCTGCCATAAAGAAGAGGGAATTAAGCTATTTTCCAAAGCACCTGAAGGCAGGACAAGAAGCAACGGGTGGAAACTAATCAAGGAGAGAAGCAACCTAGAACTAAGGAGAAACTTCCTGACAGTGAGAACAATTAATCAGTGGAACAGCCTGCCTCCAGAAGCAGTAAATGCTCCAACACTGGAAGTTTTTAAGAAGAGACTGGACAGCCATTTGTCCGAAATGGTGTAGGGTTTCCTGCCTGAGCACGGGGTTGGACTAGATGACCTCCAAGGTCCCTTCCAACTTTACTACTACTATTATTATTATGATAATGTCCCAGACCAAATCCTTTCGAACATTTTTTTTTTTTTTTTGCTAGTTGGCTGCAAATGGATCCCAAACACTTTCAGCGTGAGAAAAATCAGGGCAATCTGAGCAAGAGATCTAGCAAAGGGACCCCCAGATCAGGAATCCAGCCAGCCCTACCTCGTGGGACCACAATATCGGCTACTCGCATGGTGGGCTGGATGTATTGGTCAAAGGCTGGCTTGACAAACTTGTTATACTGCTTGATGACCCCTTCAATCTCTCGGCCTCGTTCACTGATGTCCCTTCGTAAACGCCGAACCAGACGGATGTCCGAGTCAGTGTCCACAAATATTTTCATATCCAGAAGCTGGAGAGGACAAATGAGGGGAGTCAAGTGGCATTTGGGTCCAAAAGAGATCCCTCCAGAGCAGACATGTCAAACGCGCGACGTGACGTGACGTCGCGCAACTTATTGGAGCTTTCCCCCCATTACTGGCAATGGGGTGGGCGCCGTTTCATGGTGACCCAGGCGGCCCGTGGGCTGGCAGTTTGACACCCCTGCTCTAGAGCAGTGTCTTTCAACCTTGGCAACTTTAACATGCGTGGACTTCAACTCCCAGAATTCACAGTTGGCTAGGGAATTCTGGGAGTTGAAGTCCGTGCATGTTAAAGATAAGATAGCCTTTATTGTCATTTTTATACTGTGGGCACAATGGCACCCATCAAAAATGAAATTTAGTTGCCCGCTCTCAAAATGAAACACATACTTGACACACACTTAAACATACTATGAACAACATATGTATAGACCCACATCCCTACATATACGTAGCAAATACATATTAAATATTGTCCATCTTGAATATATAACGGAAGGAGGAAGCTTGAGCGTTCACCCAAGGTTGAAAAACATTGCTTTAGGAAATGCCAGAGGGTCTGGGGGAAAGAGGGTTGGACTAGAAGTGGGTGTTCCCCTCCCCTCTGCAAAAGAACTTCCAGGGCAGTCACATTGGGCTAGTCCCCCCCTCAGATGGACCAACCTCACAAGGCTGTTGTTATTGGGTAAAACAGGAAGGGGGGAATGCTAGAGGACCTGTCTAGAGTGGCTAAAAGGGAGAGGGAAATTTAAATCCAAAAAAATATTGATCGTTAGAACCTTGCAAGGAGGAAGGGGAAGGGGAAGGGGAAGGGGAAGGGGAAGGGGAAGGGGAGAAAGAAAGAAAGAAAGAAAGAAAGAAAGAAAGAAAGAAAGAAAGAAAGAAAGAAAGAAAGAAAGAAAGAAAGAAAAAGAGAGGGAGGGAGGGAGGAGGGAGGGAGGGAGGGAGGGAGAGGGAGGAAGGAAGGGAGGGAGGGAAGGAAGGAAAGAAAGAAAAAGAGAGAGGGAGGGAGGGAGAGAGGAAGAAAGGAGGAAGCAAGGGAAGGAAGGAAGGAAGGAAGGAAGGAAGGAAAGAAAGAAAGAAAGAAAGAAAGAAAGAAAGAAAGAAAGAAAGAAAGAAAGAAAGAAAGAAAGAGGGAGGGAGAGGGAGGGAGGGAGGGAAGAAAAAGAGGGGGGGAGGGAGAGAGAGGAAGGAAGGAGGGTGGAAAGTGAGGAAAGAAAGAAAGAAAAAGAGAGGGAGGCAGGGAGAGAGAGAGGAAGGAAGGAAGGAAGGAAGGAAGGAAGGAAGGAAGGAAGGAAGGAGAGAGAGAGAGAGAGAGAGAGAGAGAGAGAGAGAGAGGGAGGGAGGGAGGGAGGGAGGGAGAGATTGAGAAATGCAGGCCTGGCTGCAGGAGACGCCACAGAAGAAGTGGGCCTGCGAGGAAAGGCCTGGCTGCAAGGAAAAGGTGGGTGTGGGGTGCGTGGATCAGCTCTACACCCCCACACCCCAGCCCTAGCTTGATTTTTAGGTGTGTGCCTCACCCCAAAACTAGAGCTTATTTTGGGGATAGGGCTTATATTAGGCCCAACCCCCAAAATCAAGCTAGGCTTATTTTTGGGGTAGGCCTTACTTTCGGGGAAACACGGTACTACCCCCTCCCATCCTAACACCCCCCCCTCTCCCCCCAGAAAAAGAAGGCTGAAAACCCGGACTTACCTTCAGGAGCTCCTTATCGGCAAACGCCATAATACCTTCAAATATAATCACGTTGGCTCCGTAAAGCATTTTCTGGAAGCAAGAATGGTGCATGGAGACTGTCAAAGTTTGATTAAAACACTTATTGGTTTGTTTGATTGATTTTTTTTTGTTTTTTATCCGGCCTTTATTACTTTATAAGTAAACCTGACTTGGATATAAGAAATCAAAACACAAGACTGGTTTATTCAGAGATTAGCGGAAAGGTTTAAAGCAGGGGTAGGCAACCTTGGCTCTTTTATAACTCGTGGAATTCAACTCCCAGAATTCCTGAGCCAGCCGCGCTGAGGAAAAGGGGAGAGGTTTCCAAGCTGAGCCATGCTGGCTCAGGAATTCTGGGAGTTGAAGTCCATGAGTCATAAAAGAGTCAAGGTTGCCTACCCCTGCTTTAAAGTTATTTCATTGTGCTGGGTCACCAGCTGTGATGGAATGTAGTCTGGATTCCTAGGAGGGAGGGGTTGAATTCCAGAGGAGCAAGAGACAACTCAGTCCAGATAGTTTGTGTGAGAGAAAGAGGCTGAAGACAACTCCTCCCTATTAGTTCCCAGAGTATGTTTTATGGAAAGCCACCACAGATATGACCCCTTCTTGGTCCTATGAAAGGGTCCCCACTCCTAAGGAGGTCCATCTAGCAAGAAGACCAAGAAGAAGGGCCTTCTTTGTGGTGGCTCCCTCCCTCCCTGTGGAAATAAGATTGCCTCCCCCCCCCACTGAAACACTTTTGCAAGGCCTTGAAGACATAGTTTTGACAACAGGCCTGGGGGGATCCCAGAGTGGGATGGAGTCCATCAAGTGGCGTATTTGATTGTTGTTGCTGGGGTGTGAGTGTGTCATTGCTTTTCTATGGTCCCTATATTCAGCTTTTATCCTTGTAAGTCGCCCTGTGTCACAGAGAGTGAGTTGGCCGGCCATATACAATTTCTTACATAAATAAGACAGCCAGTTTTGTCTAGTGGTGACTGCGAGTTCTAGTCCCGCTTTAGGCACAAATGCCAGCTGGGTGACTTTGGGCCAATCACCAGGAGACGGTGAGTTCTAGTCCCACCTTAAGCATGAAAGCCGGCTGGGTGACTTTAGTCAATCACCAGGAGACGGTGAGTTCTAGTCCTGCCCTAAGCATGAAAGCCAGTTGGGTGATTTTGGGCCAATTTCTCCCTCACTCAGCCCAGCCCACCTCACAGGGTTGTTGTGGGGAAAACAGGAGAAAGAAGATGCGTTTGATAAGTATGCCGCCTTGAGGTGTTTGTGAAAATGATGAAGGAACTAGATGATAGATAGATAGATAGATAGATAGATAGATAGATAGATAGATAGATAGATAGATAGATAGATAGATAGATAGATAGAAAATTGTCAACTGCCAACCCCTCTGGGCGAATCGCAATAATCAAAAAACAAGAAATTAAAATAACTTGTAATTGAGGGAGAAAGCTGAGCCCGAGAGCTACCTCAGGCAACGGAGACATGTCACCCTAAAAAGGGGGCGGAGCTAAGACATCAAGACCCCCTCAGAAGCCGGGCTCACCCATTCCTTCTTGCGGCTGTGGCTGGTGAAGTCATAAACGGGGATCTTCACACTTTTCCCTTGCTTGAGTTTTTTGACAGTGGCAATCATCAGGTCAAAATCGAAAGCATCCGGATGGTCAAAGTTGAAATCGTTGCTGGCCGCCAGT
Source organism: Crotalus tigris (assembly GCF_016545835.1). Classification (NCBI taxonomy): domain Eukaryota; kingdom Metazoa; phylum Chordata; class Lepidosauria; order Squamata; family Viperidae; genus Crotalus; species Crotalus tigris. The sequence continues at coordinate 476,076 of NW_024100516.1, read as the reverse complement.
TCTTGCTGCTCTTTCGTCAGAACCTGTCACCCACAAAATGATATTCTATTCTTATTCCATTCTATTCTATATTCTATTCTTATTCCATCCTATTCTATTCCATCTTCTATTCTCATTCCATTCCATTCTATTCTACAATCTATTCTATTCTACAATCTATTCTATTCTATTCTATCCTATCCTATTCTACAATCTGTCTATTCTATTCTATTCTATTCTATTCTATTCTATTCTATTCTATTCTATTCTATTCCATTCCATTCCATTCCTATATTCCCTCATTACCCACAACTGAATTGTCAAAGGGGAGGACTCTCACTGCTAGCCCTCTCATTCTGCCTGCCTGGATTTTCCAACTCCGGAGCACCTCTGTAGCTCTTCTCACCTTATAAAAGGAGTCCATGGAGAGTAACACCACCCACGGCACGTCCAATGCCTCGATGATCATCCTGGCCACCGTGGTTTTCCCGGAAGCGCTGCCCCCACCCAGACCTGGAGAGGGAGCGAAGCCCAAGGCAGAATGTTGACCACAGTCTTGCAAGGTAGGCTCAGATCAACCCCACTAAAAAGGCAGACTTCCAACCTGTAAAGCTTGCCTTGAATTTCTTGGCTGGCCCTTTGCTTTAACTCAGGGGTGGGAAACTATGGTGACTTTATGATCTGTGGACTTCAGTTCCCAGAATTCCTGAGCCAGCCATGCCGGCTCAGGAATTCTGGGAGTTGAAGTCCCACAGGTTGCAAGCTTGTCATCGTTGCCCGTCTCTGCTTTAGTCATAGGGATCGGGGCCTAAGTGCCTCCTGTCCCAAACTGCCCCCCTCCAATCCAATGCGGCACCCCGTACCGATAACAAAGGCTTCTTTTGACTGGGTGCCATGTTCGTTGTACCAGGGCGGTCGGCCCGCAGTGTAGATGGTCCTTTTACTGGTACGCAGAAGGGGGGGCTCCGATTTAGACTGGCTGGTGGTTCGCTTCCGGGGGGACTTGGTTCCGATAATTGTGGGCAGCAGCCGGTCCAAGGTGTCGACACTGTTGTTGCTACAAGGGAGGAGAGAGAGAGAGAGAGATCAGTTCCTGATCACCCCCAGGCAGAATAATCCAGTTGGGAGGGACCTTGGAGGTCTTCTAGTCCAACCCCCTACTCAAGCAGGAAATCCTATAGTACCATTCCAGACAAATAGCTGTCCCATCTCTTCTAAAAAATAAAAAAAAAACACTTCCAGTGTTGGAGCATTCACCACTTCTGGAGGCAGGTAGTTCCACTGGTTAATCGTCCTCACGGTCAGGAAATTTCTCCTCAGTTCTAGGTTGCTTCTCTCCTTGATTAGTTTCCATCCATTGCTTCTTGTCCTGCCCTCAAAGGTCAAAAACTTTGCTTTCAGGCAAAGAATCAAAGCCAATAAGGACTCTTTGGTCTCAAACCCGTCTCAAATCTCCCAGATGTCCACGTAGTTCATGTAAACACCCTCCTGTTTTGAGAACCATCTGCTATCTTCTTCACAGCGATTAGAATGTCCTTGAAAAGTTTCCATAGATCAGTGGTGGCAAACCTATGGTCATTACCTTTAAAGCCCTATATGGCTCAGGGCCAGGCTATTTGCGAGACCGCCTACTACCTCATAGTTCCCTACATCCGGTTAGATCCCACAGGCTGGGCCTCCTTCAGGCCCCGTCGGCCAAGCGGTGCCATTTGGCGGGGCCGCGGAGGAGGGCCTTCTCTGTGATGGCGCCCACGCTTTGGAACCAGCTCCCCCCGGAGATTAGGACCGCTCCAACCCTGTTGGTCTTCCATAAGCTACTTAAGACCTGGCTTTTCCGGCAGGTCTGGGGTTTATAAAACCCGACCCCTGGATGATTGTCTTTGTACTGTTGTTTTGTTATGTTTTATGTGTTTTTTATTGTTAGCCACCCAGAGTCCTTCGGGAGTGGGGCGGCTTATAAATTTTAAAAATAAAAATAAATTTAAAAAAAATGCGTGCCGAAGGCGGCACTCAGAGCCCTCTCTGTGGGCACGCGTGCCATGCCCCAGAGATGGCAACCGTCCTTCTTCAACCAGCCACCCGCTAACTCGCCGAGGTCCCATGTGGCCGGATACATCCCAGCACGGTTGGTTTCCCTCCTGCCCCGTCCCATCCTTCCTGCCCTCGCTTGCTCTCCTTTTCCTGGACACGAGCCACTGCATCGCCTCCTCAGCTGTCAGATGGTCCATCCAGCTCAGAAACGGCTTCTCTGAACTGCTGGTGGCGTGCTGTGGAGCCCCAGAGAGTCGAGGGGCTGGCAGGCTGTGGCTGCTGACGGACACTGTCGGCTCCCATGTGTTCGCTGGCCTCTGTGTGTGGGGGGCTGATGGTGTCAGGCAGCAGCAGCCCTGGCCCCTCTTGCCTTGCCCTGCGACAATGGCACCCCCACCCTGCCTCACTTTGCCTCGCCTCACCCCGCAGGACGATCCTCCTGCCCACCGCCCCACCTGCCAGAGACCCCCTGGATCTCCCCCAACCCTGCCCGGCCCCCACAGGTGTCCCTCCCCACGAGCAATATTAAGGTGACCACGCCCACCCTGGCCACACCCACCCAGTCTGCCATGACTACCACAGCCACGCCCACCCAGCGGGCCACACCCACCTGGCACCCAGCGATACATAAGTGGGTTTTGGGTTGCAGTTTGGGCACTCGGTCTCTAAAACAGTGGTTCTCAACCTTTTTAATGCCGCGACCCCCAACCGGTCGTAAGTCGAGGACTACTCGACCGGTCGTAAGTCGAGGACTACTCCACTGGTGCAGCACCGTTTGCAGAATGGGACTTTTGGCGGGCTCAGCAGGGCAGAGACAGCCTGGACAATTCCTATTGGCTTTTGAAAGCCAATAGAATTAGACTCTATTCAAGAGAGTCTATTCTATTGGCTTTCAAAAGCCAATAGAGTAAAAGGGAGTAGCACAGCTAAGGAAAAGGGGGAAAAAATGGCGGACTGCGTTGTTTGGCGACCCCCATGAAATGGTCGTTCGACCCCAAATGGAGTCCCGACCCACAGGTTGAGAACCACAGGTTCGCCACCACTGCCATAGATCTTTTTCCTCAACAAATGTCTGCAGAACTGCAGCCTCATCTCCCCCCCCATTCTAATGACAAGATGAAAACAATAAGACCCCTAGCTGCCAGGTTTTCACTCTTGACATGGTGACCGTCGTTAAGTCGAGGCACCCATCTGACTGGACCCAATTTTGCCACCATTTTTCTGAAAGTCATAAGATTGTGAAGCGCATCACACAGTCATACGTCCGAACCCGTTCTTCCAAATGGGCAATTTTTCGCCTTAAACTGCCCCCCCCCCAAACCCCAAACACTGGCAAAAAAAACCCCAATTCGGTTTCCAGGTAAAACATTTCCATTTTCCGTTGATAAGCCAACTGTATCCTTTCAGGATTTCAGACTCTAAACGCGCCTCTAATTCTAGAAATCAACTAGACATGAAAGGGGGAAAAAAAGAGTAGGTTTTAAAAGATGACTGTCTTAAAAAAAAAAAAAGGAGTCAATTTTTCCTTTTTATAATTAGCCACTCCCGAGGGATTTCTTAATAGCAACCTCTTAACATAGAATTTGCACTGGTTGAGCCTTTCTTTTTTCTTTTTATAAATATAATGTTATCTTTATTTCTGTTTTAAAGGTCTGCTTGCAATTGAGTTATTAAAGGGAGAACGGAGGGAAATGGTTTTTGCTGGGTTGTTTTTAAGCCAGTTCGTTCTTATCTGTAGATTCCAGATGGAGCCAAAATAAAACGGAAACCTCCACCCAACTAAGATGAGATTAAGGCTGACTACAGGCTGGGTTTTGGCCAGCTGGCAGGATAAGAGAGCAAAACAAGGTCACTCTGGAAATTTGAACCCAAAAGTCTTGCCTGCAATGCTTCCTGCCTCAGAGCCTCTTCTTTCTGTGTACCTCAGAATTCGGAATAACAGAGCTGGAAGGTTCCTTGGAGGTCTTCTAGTCCAACCCCCTCCTTAAACTGGAGACTGTAAACCATTCTGGACAACTGGCTATCCAGTCTCTTCTTAAAAAAACCCCAGTGATGGAGCACCTACAAATGTTGTAAATTGAGGACTACCTGTATTCCTAATAGTAATAATAATAATAATAATAATAATAATAATAACAACAACAACAACAATAACAACAAAATACAAAGACCTACAAATAGAAATAGAGAGACTATGGCAAAAGCAAGCAAGGGTAGTACCAATAGTCATAGGCTCCTTGGGTGCAATCCCAAAACAACTGGAGCACCACTTGAACACCATCATCGGCATTGACAAATTCGCTATTAGTCAATTGCAAAAGGCGGCCTTACTAGGAACTGCTTCCATCCTACGACGATATCTGTAATACCATCAAACATCCACATCTGCCTATCCCAGGTCCTGGGTAAGGACTCGATAGGTAGACAAAATGCCAAATCCAGTCTGAACATCTGGCTGACTGTGCGATGATCCATAATAATAAAGTTGGAAGGGACCTTGGAGGTCATCTAGTCCAACCCCCTGCTCAGGCAGGAAATCCTATACCATTTCGGACAAATGGCCATCCAGTCTCTTCTTAAAAACTTCCAGTGTTGGAACATCCAGTGTTGGAGATCAGGAAGTTTTGAATCTTTTGGGATCAGAATAACAGAGTTGGAAGGGACCTTGAAGGTCTTCTAGTCCAACCCCCTGCTCAGGCAGGAAACCCTGTATCATTTCAGTCTCTTCTTAAAACCTTCCAGTGTTGGAGCATTCACCGCTTCTGGAGGCAGGTCGTTCCACTGGTTAATTGTTCTCATTGTAAAGAAATTTCTCCTTAGTTCTGGGTTGCTTCTCTCCTTGATTAGTTTCCATCCGTTGCTTCTTGTCCTGCCTTCAGGCGCCTTGGAAAATAGCTTGACTCCCTCTTCTTTGGGGCAGACCCTGAGATATTGGAACACTGCTATCATGTCCCCCCTCGTCCTTCTCTTCATTAAACTAGACATACCCAATTCCAGCAACCGTTCCTTGTATGTTTTAGCCTCCAGTCCCCTAATCATCTTTGTTGCTCTTCTCTGCACTCTTTCTAGAGTCTCAACGTCTTTTGTACATCATGGTGACCAAAACTGGGTTCCATATTCCAAGTGTGGCCTTACCAAGATGTTATAAGGTGGTATTAATACTTTACGTGATCTTGATTCTATCCCTCTGTGAATGCAGCCTAGCACTGTGTTGGCTTTTTTGGCAGCTGCAGCACACGGCTGGCTCATATCTAAGTGATTGCCCACTAGGACTCCAAGATCCTCTCACAGTTTCTACTATTGAGCCAGGTACCCCCTATACCAGTGATGGTGAACCTTTTAGAGACCAAGTGCCCCAAAACTGCCTCGCCTCTGCCCCACCCTGCCTCTCCTGCCCGCAGGACCACCCACCACCTCCACGGCCTGTCACAGCAGATCGCCCAGGCATCCCAGAAGCGTCTTGGTGGCCACACCCTCTGTCCGCACCCTGCAGCATCATCTGTACACGATGGGGCGCAAGAATGGAGTCTTGTCCCCGCTGCCTGGCTGCCATGTCCTTGACTGTGCTGCTCTGCCCAGGCTGAGCCCGGGGCGACTTTCCTCCAGGGGGGCTGCTGGTGAGGAGGGGGCTACGGGGAGTGGTGGCGCTGGGGCAACAGCGTGCGTGCCCACAGAGAGGGCTCTGAGTGCCGCCTCTGGCACCCGTGCCATAGGTTCGCCACCACTGCCCTATACTATACCTGTGCATTTGGTTTTTCCTGTCTAAATGCAGGAACTTACATTTCTCACCATTGAACTACATCTTATTGTATATTAGGGACATATGAGGGGAAAAAAAATCAGTTTGCATTTGAATCTTCAGTGCATGACACAACAGGCCAAATTGCAATCACACACTTTTAAAAGTTCTAAAATTCAACAAACCAAACACAAAGTGGAAAACTGGGAAGGGAAGGGGGGGGGAAACCTGGGAAAACCTGGCCGTTCCCAACACAGACCGGAATCTCTTCTGGGGGAAAAAAAGCAATCCAATTATTATTTTCTTTTCATCGGCAAAGTATTTAGCAACCAGCAAAGTCCCCCAGCAAGAATTGGAGAGCAAACGCCAAGCCCCAAATGCTTTAAGTTGTTCCGTGAGCGGTAAACAAAACCGGCTTTTATTCCCAGAGTGACGTCAACAGGAGCAAACGATGCCACGGACAAATCAGTGCCCAGAACATTTGTTGCTTATTTATGCACACCAGGCGCTGGCTTGGATTTTCAACACAACTGAGTTTGCAAAGGGGACTTTGAGACTTCTGGTCTAGACCAATACCTACAGGTAATTTATGCACGCTGCTCTTGTGGCTATTTTTTTTTTCCAGGAATATAGCTCTGATTTTTCCATTCGTCTATAATTTATTATTTTATTTATTAGGGTTTTTTTTAGCTCGCTTTTATTACTTTGTAAGGAACTCAAGGCAGCAAACATACGTAATACTTCTTCTTCCTCTTTTCCTTACGACAACAATCCTGTGAGGTAGGGTGGACAAAGAGAGGGAGACTGGCCCAACGTTACCCAGCTGGCTTTCAAGCCTAAGGCAGGATTGGAATTCACCATCGCCTGGTGATCAACCAAAGTCTCCCATATAGCTTTCATGCCTAAGGCAGGACTAGAACTCATCATCTCCTGGTGATTGACTCAAAGTCACCCAGCTGGCTTTCATATCTAAGGCAGGACTAGAACTCACCATCTCCTGGTGATTGGCCCAAAGTTACCCAGCTGGCTTTCACACCTAAAGCGGGACTAGAACTCACCATCTTCTGGTGATCAACTCAAAGTCTCCCATATAGCTTTCATGCCTAAGGCAGGACTAGAACTCACCGTCTCCTGGTGACTGGTCCAAAGTCATCCAGGTCAGCTTTCATACCTAAGGCAGGACTAGAACTCATCATCTCCTGGTGATTGACTCAAAGTCACCCAGCTGGCTTTCATGCCTAAGGCAGGACTAGAACTCACCGTCTCCTGGTGATTGGCCCAAAGACACCCAGCTGGCTTTCACACCTAAAGCAGGACTAGAACTCACTGTCTCCTTGTGATCAACTCAAAGTTTCCCATATAGCTTTTATGCCTAAGGCAGGACTAGAACTTACTGTCTCCTGGTGATTGGCCCAAAATCACCTAGGGAGCTCACATGTCTACGGTGCACTAGAATTCACCATCTCCTGGTGACTGGCCCCAAGTCACCCAGCAGGCTTGCATGCTGAAAGAGGGACTAGAACTCACAGTCACCTGGTGATTGGCCCAAAGTCATCCACCCAACTGTCATGCCAAAGGCGGGTCTAAAATTCACCACCTCCCGGTGATTGGCCCAAAGTCACCAACCAGCTTTCATGCCTAAAGTGGGACTAGAACTCACCGTCTTCGGGTTTCTAAGCCAGCACCTTCACTCCTACATAAAATATGGGCCTGGATACAAGTGTGCAACAGCAGAATAGAAAAAGACGTGTATGTGTACACACAGAAAAAGGAATAACAGATTTTTTTTTAACCCTCAGACTTTTCCCCAGTTCGGTTGGGACTCAGTTCCAAGGAAAACCTTGAAATTTGTGAAATCTGTAAGCCCAGGTGGAGGGCACGAGGTTGGAGAAGAGTAGCAAGCAAACGTCGGGTGTGTCAGAGAGTATCTTAAGGATATATTTGTTTACAGCAGCCTTGAGTTGGCTTAGAGATTTGGATGCCAAGTTTCGGTTCACAGGGTAAGGTTGCAGAACGGAAAGGACCAGTTCAGCAAAAACACATCCAGAAAAAACACATCCTGACAGTTAGAACAATTAATTTTGTAAGTTAAGGACCTGAGATATTGGAAGGCTGCTATCATGTCCTCCCTCATCCTTCTCTTCATTAAACTAGACTTACCCAATTCCAGCAACCGTTCCTTATATGTTTTAGCCTCCAATCGTCTTTGTTGCTCTTCTCTGTACTCTTTCCAGACTCAACATCTTTTTTACATCATGGTGACCAAAACTGGATGCAGTATTTCAAGTATGGCCTTACCAAGACGTTATAAAGTGGTATTAAGACTTCACCTGATCCTGATTCCATCTCTCTTGTTTATGCAATTGAAGACTGAATTGACTTTTTTGGCAGCTGCAGCACACGGTTGGCTCATGTTTAAGGGATTGTCCACTAGGACTCCGAGATCCCTCTCATAGTGGCTACTATTGAGCAAGGTACCCCCTATACCAGTGTTTCTCAACCTTGACAATTTTAAGGCATGTGGACTTCAACTCCCAGAATTCCACAGCCAGCAATGCTGGCTGTGGAATTCTGGGAGTTGAAGTCCACATGCCTTAAAATTGTCAAGGTTGAGAAACACTGCCCTATACTATAGCTGTACATTTGGTTTTTCTTGCCTAAACGTAGAACCTTACTTTTTTCACCACTGAATTTCATTTCTTACCACCATTTGTTTAACGACCGTTTCGAGATACAATGGCAGAAAAAAAGTGACTTTTAAGCAGTCCTCACACTTATGACCATCACAGCACCTCCGTAGTACTGTGATCAACATTCATGTGCTTGGCAACTGGCATGTATTTTCAGTGCTTGAAGCATCCCGGGTTCATGTGATTGCATGATTCACTTAACAACTACAAAGATTCACTTAACAACAGTGGCTAAAAGGTCATAAAAATGGGCAAAACTCACAAGAACGGTCTCATTGAATAACAGAAATTTTAGGCTCAGTTGCGGTCATAACTCGAGGGCCACCTGTACATTCCTTAGAATCCTTATTTTCAATGCAATGCAGAAGCCAGAAAAATATATACCGTATTTTCCGGCGTATGAGACGACTGGGCGTATAAGACGACCCCTGACTTTTCAGAAGATTTTCATGGTTTAGAAAGTCGTCTTATACGCTGGAAAATACGGTACATACATAACTTTTCCCAGCCCATATCTTACACCTTTAAAAATACCTTTCTATGACTATTAACTATTAACCCCAAAACTACAGCTATATTCAACATTGTGCCGTAGATGATGAGGCTCTAGAAAGAGTGCAGAGAAGAGCAACAAAGATGATCAGGGGACTGGAGGCTAAAACATACAAGGAACGGTTGCTGGAATTGGGTATGTCTAGTCTAATGAAGAGAAGGACGAGGGGGGACATGATAGCAGCCTTCCAGTATCTCAGGGGTTGCCCCAAAGAAGAGGGAGTCAAGCTATTCTCCAAAGCACCCGAAGGCAGGAGAAGAAGCAACAGGTGGAAACTACAAGGAGAGAAGCAAGCTAAAACTAAGGAGGAACTTCCTGACAGTGAGAACAATTAACCAGTGGAACAACCTGCCTCCAGAAGCGGTGAATGCTCCAACACTGGAAGGTTTTAAGAAGAGACTGAAATGATACAGGGTTTCCTGCCTGAGCAGGGGGTTGGACTAGAAGACCTCCAAGGTCCCTTCCAACTCTGTTATTCTGATCCCAAAAGATTCAAAACTTCCTGATCTGACATAACCCCAGATTTAGCTAAGCACTACAACCTATCTCCTTTTTTGGGGGGGGGGGGGTTTCGTGTCTCCTATTCTACCTCAAGCCTTCCTGTTTAAAAAAACACACACATGCATTTCCTTTGCAAAAAGCCAGGAAAACCAAGTTTAGGGGGAAAAAAAAACTGAGGTTCAGCAACGCTCTGGATACACAGTACTCACCCACCGCCGCTGTCAGTTCCCAAAGCTCTAAAGCCGGAAATCCTTGCCCCTGAATATGCAGGCGATTGGTTCATCTCGACTAAATCCCAGAGAAGTGGGAATGGGGGGGGGTTTTTGGAAAAACCTGCTTTGGGGAGAGGGGTTGATTCAGTTTATGGGCCTTGAGGTCTCATCCTAGCCAGGAAACATTCGGGGGGGGGGGTGGTCTCCAGAAAGGAGTTTCAGACGCCTTCCTTTCTCCTAGGGGTGCAAATTTGTGGCCCACCGAGGGCAGCCAAAGGGATCCGATGTTGTCACACGGCAAAGGACGGGGGCAGAAAAAGGGAGTCACGGAGCAGCAACTGAGAACTGGATCAACCAGCATGCCTAAGAGGATAGCTTTAACCTAGAGATTAGATGCGTTGCCTGATATATTAATAGCAGTGGCTTTGCAGAGAGAACGGCAGCCACTCACAGCTTGGTCTGGAGTCCCTTATGGTATAGAGGCACCCACCAAGGATAGAGACAGCGATGTGGCTGCTTCGGGCATTTAGACCAAACCTTAGGGCCGGAGGGAGGGATACGTGGAGAGAAGGGGTGGCATGGCCAACAGATTGTGCAAATTCGGTCGATGTTCTTGTAGACCAGTATTTTATTATAATAATGATAATAATAATAATAAAGTTGGAAGGGACCTTGGAGGTCATCAAGTCCAACCCCCTGCTCAGGCAGATAACCCTATACCATTTTGGACAAATGGCTATCCAGTTTCTTCTTAAGAAAATTTCCAGTGTTGGACCATTCACCGTTTCTGGAGGCAGGTTGTTCCACTGGTTAATTGTTCTCACTGTCCGGAAGTTTCTCATTAGTTCTAGGTTGCTTCTCTCCTTGCTTAGTTTCCATCCGTTGCTTCTTGTCCTGCCTTCAGGTGCTTTGGAGGATAGCTTGACTCCCTCTTCTTGGGGCAGCCCCTGACATATTAGAACACTGCTATCATGTCCCCCTTCGTCCTTCTATAATAATAATAATAATAATAATAATAATAATAATAATAATAATAATAATAATAATAATAATAATAATAACCCCCAGTGAGGCACTACCTTGACGTGGTTGTGGGGCTTGTGTACTCTGAGGAAGATGAGAGCTATGCCAGAGGTTCAACCATACTGGACAGGTCTCATCAGAGGAGTCAGACAAAGAGTGTCTCTCCCATAAAAAATATGGTGAGACGTAAATTTCAGAATGCCATACCGGCTCGGACGTCGCCCGGGTTAACAAGGTCCGCACTAGATATTGGAGTTCCTGGATATCTGGTGAAAAATGGGTTACAGGACTCAGGACTGTTGGCTGAGCAACCAGGGCCAGCAGCTGCAGAACTACTGGAAGAAAAGGTGTTTACCCGTCGCAGATACACAGTGATGGAAAACAAAGAAATAATGATCTGTTACTACAGATCAAGTCCAACAAGAAGAGGATATCTAAAACGAATGCACCAATTCTGGAAAGAACAACATCCAGAATCAGAAATAACAGAACAGAGACTAGCAGATCAACGCCGATTTATAACACGAAATAAAGTATTTACAGAAACAGAATTAGACGAACTGCAAAGGTTTACCCAGGGCAAAGAAATCAAAGCCTTACAAGAAGTAATTCAGAATGTAGAGGCAAACCAGGGGGAGTTGGCAGTGAAAGAATCCAGTAGAGATATACAACTGTTCTCATTTGGAAACCAGGCACCTCTTCCTCAGGAAGAACAAAACCCTCTAACTAAAGAAATAAAAGAATTGAAACAAAGAATAACTGAGCATCTAGAACAGCACAAAAACAACAGAATAAGGCTGCCTGCATTGAAGCTTGTTCCAAAGAAACAGCTAGCACAAGCATTAAAAGATGCAAATACTGCAATAGCAAGTATAAGCACCAATTCACTGCAAGAAACAAACCAACTAATGTACAGCACAGCTGCAGTTATAACAGAATACCTGGGATGTAAAATCAACAAAAAAGAAAAACAAACAAACAGTGCACCAGAAAAATGGAAGGTTAGACTAGAAAATAAGATCAGCAAGTTAAGATCACATGCAAGCAAGCTAGAACAGATGAAAGAAAAGAAGCTGAAGAACAAGAAGACCAAAGAATACCTAATCAAGAAATACCACTTAGAAACAAGGAAGATCAAGGAAGCACTGGAAATAATAAAGCAACAAATAACAGCTATAGCCAGGAAAATCAGTAGATATGAAGCTCGAATTGCAAACTATAGGCAGAACCTCCAATTTCAATCCAATCAGAAACGTTTCTACCAATCCATCAATGGAGAAACTGCAAGGAATCAGTCAGTACCTGACAAGGAAGAAACAGTGCAATTCTGGAAGCAGGTATGGGATAACCCAAAGAAATACAACAAGGATGCAGCTTGGTTAAAAGAAGTGGATGCAAATAAAACAGAAGTTGAAATGAAAGAACTAGTAATAACAACAAAAATGGTAGAAAAAAGAGCAAAGAAAATCAAAAATTGGTCAGCACCAGGTGAAGATGAACTGCATGGGTTTTGGTTGAAACATCTAACTGTTATACACCCACTCATTGCCAAGCAGTTCAACAATATACTACAAGGAGGAGAAATTGAAAAGTGGCTAACAACTGGGAAAACCTACCTAATAATGAAAAATCCAGCAAAAGGGGCAACACCAGGTAACTACAGGCCAATTACCTGCTTACCAACAACTTTCAAATTACTAACTGGTGTGGTAGCTGATGCAGTACAACAGCATCTAGTTGAAAACAATCTCTTTCCACCTGAGCAGAAAGGAAACCGCCCCAATAGCAGAGGAACAAAAGATCAACTCCTAATAGACAAAATGATCTTGGAAAACTGCAAGAGAAGGAAGACCAACCTGAATGTGGCATGGATTGACTACAAAAAGGCATTTGACTCTCTGCCACATGATTGGATAATCAAGTGCCTAGAAATAACAGGAGTCAGTAGAAACATCAGAAAATTTGTGCAAAGATCGATGGCACAATGGAAGACACAGTTGCAGATCAATGGTGAGAAGCTGGGAGAGGTTAATATCAAGAGAGGAATATTTCAAGGAGATTCATTATCACCATTACTATTTGTTATTGCACTGTTTCCTCTGTCAACAATACTGAATAACTCAGGACATGGTTATCAAACATCAAAAACATCTGCTAGACTATCCCACCTCCTTTATATGGATGATCTGAAGCTGTATGGAAAAACATCATCTGAAATAGAATCGCTGCTCAACACTGTCCGTATATATAGCCAAGATATTGTAATGGAGTTTGGCTTGGACAAATGTGCCACACTTACTATCAAACAAGGAAAAATAGTGAAAACTGAAGGAATCAAGATGCCCCACGAAAATAACATTAAGAGTCTGGATGAGGAAGAATACTACAAATACTTGGGTATCCTTCAAGCTGACAACATCAAGCACACTGAAGTCAAGAAAAAGATTAGAGGTGAATACATCAAGAGAGTGAAGAAGATCTTAAAGTCCAAACTCAATGGAGGAAATACCATAAAGGCAATCAACACCTGGGCAATCCCAGTCATTAGATACACAGCTGGAATAGTGGACTGGACTCAAGCAGAACTAAAAGCAATGGATAGGCAGACCAGAAAAATAATGACAATGAATCACGCCCTTCATCCACGCAGTGACATTGATAGACTTTATCTACCAAGGCAAATAGGTGGGCGTGGAATGCTACAAGTACATCAGATGGTTGAAGAAGAAAAAATGGCTTTGGAAGAATATCTGAAGAACAATGATGAAGATGCACTGAAATTAGTATATCAGGAAGGCTTACTAACTACTGGAGAGACCAAACTGGCCTACAAGAAAGACCAAATGAAGAACAGAATAGAGGCATGGGAAGACAAAGCACTACATGGCCAATACATTAAAAAAATAGCTGGGAAAGCAGATAATAATAAAACCTGGCAATGGCTAAGAGCAGGAAAATTGAAGAAAGAGACCGAGGGACTAATTCTGGCTGCACAAGACCAAGCCTTAAGGACAAATGCATACAAAGTCAAAATTGAGAAGACAGCAACAGACAGTAAGTGCCGCCTATGCAAAGAAGCTGAAGAAACAGTGGACCACTTGGTAAGCTGTTGCAAGAAGATTGCACAAACTGATTACAAGCAGCGGCATGACAAAGTAGCAACAATGGTGCATTGGAAGATCTGCAAAAAATATCATTTGCCTGTAAGCAAAAACTGGTGGGATCATAAAATAGAGAAAGTCATAGAAAATGATAAAATTAAACTGCTCTGGGACTTCAGAATTCAAACAGACAAGCACCTGCAACATAACACCCCAGACTTAACAATTGTCGATAAGAAAGACAAAAAAGTCTGGATAGTGGACGTGGCAGTGCCTGGAGATAGCAGAATAGAGAGAAAGAACTGGAGAAGATAACAAAATACAAAGACCTACAAATAGAAATAGAAAGACTGTGGCAAAAGCAAGCAAGGGTAGTACCAATAGTCATAGGCTCCTTGGGTGCAATCCCAAAACAACTGGAGCACCACTTGAACACCATTGGCATTGACAAATTGCTATTAGTCAATTGCAAAAGGCGGCCTTATTAGGAACTGCTTCCATCCTGCGACGATACCTGTAATACCATCAAACATCCACATCTGCCTATCCCAGGTCCTGGGTAAGGACTCGATAGGTAGACAAAATGCCAAATCCAGTCTGAACATCTGGCTGACTGTGCGATGATCGATAATAATAATACTGGAGCACTTGAACACCATTGGCATTGACAAATTCGCCATTAGTCAATTGCAAAAGGTGGCCTTACTAGGAACTGCTTCCATCCTGCTACGAGATCTGTAATACCATCAAACATCCACATCTGCGTATCCCAGGTCCTGGGTAAGGACTCGATAGGTAGACAAAATGCCAAATCCAGTCGGAACATCTGGCTGACTGTGCAACGATCCATAATAATAATAATAATAAAGTTGGAAGGGTCCTTGGAGGTCATCTAGTCCAAATGGCTGTCCAGTCTCTTCTTAAAAACTTTCAGTGTTGGAGCATTCACCGCTTCTGGAGGCAGGTTGTTCCACTGGTTAATTGTTCTAACTGTCAGGAAGTTTCTCCTTAGTTCTAGGTTGCTTCTCTCCTTGATTAGTTTCCATCCGTTGCTTCTTGTCCTGCCTTCAGGAGCCTTGGAGAATAGCTTGACTCCCTCTTCTTTGGGGCAGCCCCTGAGATATTGGGACATTGCTGTCATGTCCCCCCTCGTCCTTCTCTTCATTAAACTAGACATACCCAAGTCCAGCAACCGTTCCTCATATGTTTTAGCCTCCAGTCCCCTGATCCTCTTTGTGGCTCTTCTCTGTACTCTTTCTAGAGTCTCAACATCTTTTTTACATCGTGGTGACCAAAACTGGTCAGCAAGTTTCTTGGAGAAGAGAATGAGTTCTGCTAGAGATATGGGGGAATCAGCCTGTGATATTGCAGTCAGCCAGATGTTTAGACTGGATTAGGCATTTTTGTCCACCTCCCCGAGCCCTTCCCAAAGACCTGGGATCGGCAGATGTGGATGTTCGACGGTGTTAAGAGGTATCATTGCAGGATGTCAGCTGTTCCACATCAAGCTGTCTTTTGCAAATTGACTTTTGTCAATGTCAAAGATGCAGTAAACTGCAACTTGCTGGATAGGGCTTAATGTCCAAATCTTTCAAGATCTTCCAGTTTTACCAATTCCCCCAGTTTGTCTGCAGATTTGATGGGCCACTTATTCTGATTGCTGGATTTGTAGCCAACAGTGCAGCCAGCATTGGCTGTGGTGCTCCAGATGTTCTGGGATTGCACCCAAATGCCTGTCATTATTGGTACTATCTTTGCTTTTTTTTTCTCTACAAGTTGTTCTACCTCTATTTGCAGGTCTTTGTAGATTGTGAGTTTTCTCCAGTTCTTTCTCTTCTGCCGTCTCTAGGTGCTGCCACATCCACTGTTCAAACTTTTTTTGTCTCTCTTATTGACAATCGTTATGCTCGTCGTGTCGCGGGGTCCTGTCTGTTTCGACTCTAAATCCCAGAGCAATTTAACTTCTCTGGCTTCTAGGACTTTCTCTATTTTACGGTCCCACCTGTTGTTGCTTGCAGGCAAATGGTATTTCTTGCAGATCTACCAATGCACCATTGTTGTCACTTTGTTATGCCGTTGTTTGTAGCCACTGTTATTATTTTATTAATTATCGAAATTAGCCCTTCGGTTCTGGAAAAGCGAGGAAGCAAGAAGGGCACCCATCTCTACAATTGCTAAATGACCCCCTTCCCTGGAAATCTCCAAAGCGCCTGAAGGCAGGACAAGAAGCAATGGATGGAAACTCATCAAGGAGAGAAGCAACCTAGAACTAAGGAGAAACTTCCTGACAGTGAGAACAATTAGCCTGTGGAACAACCTGCCTCCAGAAGCGGTGAATGCTCCAACACTGGAAGTTTTTAAGAAGAGACTGGACAGCCATTTGTCCGAAAAGGTGTAGGGTTTCCTGCCTGAGCAGGGGGTTGGACTAGATGACCTCCAAGGTCCCTTCCAACATTATTATTATTATTATTATGGATCATCGTACAGTCAACCAGATGTTCAGACTGGATTTGGCATTTTGTCTACCTATCGAGTCCTTACCCAGGACCTGGGATAGGCAGATGTGAATGTTTGATGGTATTACAGGTATCGTTGCAGGATGGAAGCAGTATTATTATTATTATTATTATTATTATTATTATTATTATTATTATTATTATTATTATTAAATTTTGGGGGAGGAAATAGACCCAGGATTATAGTCTATTGCCAGTGTTGTTTTCCAACATTGGCAATTTAAAAATGTGTGGCCTTCAAGCAAAGGCAACATCATGG
Organism: Crotalus tigris; assembly: GCF_016545835.1. Lineage (NCBI taxonomy): Eukaryota > Metazoa > Chordata > Lepidosauria > Squamata > Viperidae > Crotalus > Crotalus tigris. The sequence continues at coordinate 459,472 of NW_024100516.1, read as the reverse complement.
GAGCACAGTTGAAGAAAAGAGAGGCTGCTAAAATCTTTTGGATTCTGGTTTGGGACCAGTGGTAAACATATTTCTTTTTAGGACTCACCTTTTTGCCTTCTAATCAGTGGAAGGGTTAAACTGCCCCCTAGTGGCAGATACCAACAGTCCCTGATACGGTATACCAGAAGAGTAAGTACTAATAACTAGACTCAGTTGAGATGGTAAGTTCATTTAGTGACCGTTCAAAGTTACAACGGCACTGAATAAAAATGGACTTAGGACCATTTTTCACACTTACGACTGTTGCAGCCTCCCCTTGGTCACGTGATCAGAATTCAGACATTCAGCAACTGACTTGTATTTATGACGGTCGTAGTGTCCCCGGGGTCACGCCATCTCCTTTTACAACCTTCTGACCAGCAAAGTCAGAAGGGGGGGGAGGAAGCCAGATTCACTTAACAACCGTGTTGCTAACTTAAGAATTGCAGTGATTCATTCGCTGGACAGCCATTTGTTCGAAATGGTGTAGGGTTTCCTGCCTGAGGAGGGGGTTGGACTCAATGACCTCTAAGGTCCCTTCCAATTTTATTATTATTATCATTATCATTATTATTATGGATCATCGCACAGTCAGCCAGATGTTTAGACTGGATTTGGCATTTTGTCTACCTATCGAGTCCTTACCCAGGACCTGGGATAGGCAAATGTGGATGTTTGATGGTATTACAGATATCGTCGCAGGATGGAAGCAGTTCCTAGTAAGGCCGCCTTTTGCAATTAACTAATAGCAAATTTGTCAATGCCAATGGTTATTATTATTATTATTATTATTAGGGGCGAAATTCACTTAACCATCTCGCTTAGCAACAGAAATTTTGGGCTCAGTTGTGGTCGTAAGTCAAGGACTTCTTGTAATGGTATGTGAGAAAGACCCAGAGGGATAGGGCAAAGAGAGGCTGCCGAGAGAACAGGCAGAGAAGAGAAGGCACAGCCCAGATCTCCATAAGGCGAGGAGAAAGACGGTATAAAAGAAACAGTGGAATTTTTCCAAGATTCTGTTAATCCAACCTTACAATAAAGTGCAGGTGATCCTCGGCTTACAACCATTTGTTTAGCGCCGTTTAAAGCAGGGGTCTCCAAACCTGGCCGCTTTAAGACTTGTGGACTTCAACGCCCAGAATTCCTCAGCCGGCTTAAAGAAAGGCCAACCATTGGTTGTAAGATAAGCGGGACTTGTATGTGAGATTGAAGGGGTGAGAATTACACATAGATCACCAAGCAAGATGAGATGAACTATAATGTAATGTCGCATAGCATGGAGCTCTTGAGGCATATAGCTTTAATTATAAATCTCATATTCTGGATTCCCTCCCTCTAGCAAAACTGGAGGGACTAGAACAGTGGTGGTGAACCTGTGGCACGGGTGCCAGAGGTGGCACGCAGAGCCCTCTCGGTGGGCACACGCACCATCGCCCCAGTCCTAGGCCTTCAGCTGGGTTGTATAAAACCTTTTCGCTTTAGGCCTCCGCCGCCGTGTGCAAAAAAAAAAAGTTCAATCAATCAGTCAATTTCAACTTCTCGCGGGAAAAAAAAAGATCTTGCAAAGTTGGAATTGATTGATTGAACTTTTTAGTCCCACCCACTGCTGTTACCACCGCAGCCACACCCACCCAATGGGTCATACCCACCCAGCACCTGACAATGCATAAGTGGGTTTTGGGTTGCAGTTTGGGTACTCGGTCTCTAAAAGGTTCGCCATCACTGGACTAGAACTTCTTATCTCCTGGTGATTGGCCCAATGACATCCAGCCAGCTTTCACGCCTAAGGTGGCACTAGAACTCACCGTCTCCTGGTGATTGGCCCGATGACATCCAGCCAGCACTAGAAATCACCGTCTCCTGGTGATTGGCCCGATGACATCCAGCCAGCTTTCATGCCTAAGGCGGGACTAGAACTCACCGTCTCCTGGTGATTGGCCCAATGTCACCCAGCCAGCTTTCCTGCCTAAGGCGGGACTAGAACTTCTTTTCTCCTGGTGATTGGCCCAATGTCACCCAGCCAGCTTTCCTGCCTAAGGCGGGACTAGAACTCACCATCTCCTGGTGATTGGCCCAATGACATCCAGCCAGCTTTCTTGCCTAAGGCGGAACTCGAACTCACAGTCTCCTTAACCACCAAAGCAAACTGGCTCCCAATTAGCAACTCACATAAAATAATGGACAAAGTTCAACAACTTTTCACTTTGACTTTGCATGCGGCACAAACACTGCTCGGCGGGTTGATGGATCTGTGTGTTGTGAATACTCAAAACAACGAGTTAATTCAATGTTCGGCTGAGCCCTGTGAAAGGCAGTTATTCCCGTTTGAAGCCAATTGCATGCTTTCGTTGTGCTTGGAGGGAAGAGTTTGACTCAAAACCACAACTTCACACCTCTTTTTCCTTTCCAGAAATATACAGGTAGTTCTCGACATATAACCACAACGGAGCTGCAGTTAATCAGCTAGTAACCTGGTTGTTAAGCGAATCAGGCTTCCCCATTGACTTTGCTTGTCAGAAGGTCGTAAACGTTGATCACATGACCCCAGCACACTGCAACCGTCCTAAGTACATGCCAGTGGCCATGCCTCTGTATTTGGATCACGTGATCCCTGGGGATGCTGCAACAGTCGTATCAAAACTGGTCATAAGTCACATTTTTCAGGGCCACTGTAATTTCAAACGGTCACTAAACAAATAGTTGTTTGAGGACGCCCTGTAAATTAATCTAATAACTAAATCTAATAAAGAAACCGAATGAATGAATGAATGAACGGGGTACAACAACTGTGTGAAAACCGGTCCTGTCAATTTTTCAGTGCCTTTGTCCTTTTGAACGGTCACTAAGCAAACAGTCGTAAGCCAAGGAGTACTTGTAAATTAATCTTATAAGTATAACTAATAAAGAAATCGATTGATTGATTGAATGAATGGGTATGCAACAGGAATAATTCCCAAAAGCAGACCTCTCCACCTCCCACTTCCTCTGGACCTTTGTACCCCAAACCCCAGAATTCACAGAGCAAACAATGCAAACCTCTGTGCATTAATTCCCTTATTCCTCTATTGCCGCACACATTGTTTAAAAAAAAAAAAAAGCCACACCAGCTGCATCAGCCACCAAACCACAATTTCACCGTCCCCCTGCGATGATGGCTAGGGGGGCTTCTAAGGGGGTAAGGATAAAGAAGGGGAGGAAGAGTGGGAAAACTCAGAACAGAACAGAATTGGAAGGGACCCCAGAGGTCGTCTAGTCCAACCCCCTGCGCGAGCAGGAGACCTGGCTTATACCATTCCAGACAAAGGGTTGTCCAATCTCTCCTTAAAAACCTCAACCAACGACTGGAGCGCCACAACTTCCAAAGTGAATTGCCGTCACCGTCTGCGAAATTTCTCTCCGCGATCAGTTTCCATCCCAACCCACGTCTTGTTTCCCCCTGAGATAGAGCCTCCACCTCCAGGGGCGGTCTACCTGCAATCTTCCTTAGCCCCCCCCCCGGGGGAAGGACGGAAGAAGGCGATTTTGCGCATCTTTAAAGAGGAATCTGGCCGGGAGCTGCACCAGGGGCGTCTCCGCCGCGCCCCGGAGGAAGGGAAAGCAAGCAACAGGCGTCCCGGAGCGTAAAGGGAGAGGATCTCGCACCCAAACCCCGAGGAGGAAGCCCCTCGGCGCTTTCCCCCACCCGGCCGCCCCTCACCTCCCCCAGCGGGGCCTCTGACCTGCCGTCCCCTCGGTCGCCTCTGCCCGCCCGGTCGGTCACTCCTTGCTCCGCAGCGGCGGCCAGAGCAGCAGCCATAGTCGCTCTGATCAGCTGTTGCGAGCCAGGCAGCGAGGGAGGGGCGGAGCCGCCTTCCCGCCCCGCGGCTTTCTGGGAATTGTAGTTCTCCCCGGCAGAGGAAAGCCCTGCTGGCAGACGCGGAGAGGCGTCTCGGAGGACTACGCGGCCCAGGGAGCTTCGCGGCGCCCTGGCCTGACGGGAGTTGTAGTCTCGCCGCCCAGCTGGGAAGGCGGGTTCGCGCCAAGGAAAGGAAAGCGAAAGGAGGGGGGGGTGAATTATCGCTCAACGACCCTGACTCGCTTTTGCAGGATTGCGACCTTCAGGAAAGCAAATCCAGGTGGTCCTTGACTTACGACTGTTTGTTTAGTGACCGTTCAAAGTTACAACGGCACTGAAAAAGTGACATAGGACCGTTTTTCACACTTAAGACTGTTCCAGCAGCCCCCGTGGTGATGGGAACAAAATTCGGATGCTAGGCAACTGATTCATATCTATGACAGTCGCAGCGTCCCGGGGTTACGTGATCCCTTTTTTTGCCAAGCAAAGTCAATGGGGAAGCCAGATTTGCTTAACGACTGCATGAGCAACTTAATAACTGCAATGATTCACTTAGCAACAGGGGCCAAAAAAAGGCCGTAAAAGTGTTGCAAAACTCTGTTGAAGACTTTTCCACTCCCTTTACTACTATGGCTGCACATGGGCAGGGCCTGGGAAACCCATCCACAGACACAAGGGGTCTGCTGCCGGCAAGATGAGGCTTACTAGTCTCAGTCCATTGGAGAGGTTAGCTTGGCGTCCCATCCTGGGGTACCAAATTGTTGGAAGAAAAGTCTTCATCATGGTTCCGTCCAAGCTGGGAATAAACAACATGGCGACTGCTTCAGAAAGAAGATTGCAGTTTATTGAAGAGGAGAGCCAGACAACAATATGGCTCTGGAAGAAAACAGAGCAAGCACATGTAGGGAGTGGGTTTTTATATCCTCTGGAGCAGGGCTTTTCAACCTTTTCACCCATTGTATCACTTTTAGGATATGGCAGTATCCAAGTACCACTAATCACCTAGCAAGGTGTCAAAAACTTGATGACCAAAAAAAAAAAAAGGAAAAAAACTGATGAAGTACAGATAGTCCTCAGCTTACAACAGTTTGCTTAGTGACTATTCAAAGTTACAATGGCACTGAAAAAAGTGCCCCCCCCCAAGCCATAGCCGAGCAAGACACCTGTCCGCCTACCCGGTGGCGCTCTTCCTCCTGTCCGAGGTTTTCATTGTTGTGAGCATTTCTGTTGAGGATTGGCAGCGGGGGTGGGGTGGGGGTGTTTGGTTTTTATCCCCCCCACATCTACTGGGTGGTTGCAGCAGGTTTTGGTTACTTCACATGACCCTCGGACACTGTGACCGTCATAAATACGAATCAGTTGCCAAGCATCTGAATGTAAATCACAAGACCCTGGAGATGCTGCAACATTCCAGCTGATCGGTGCATCTTCTGGGCTCAGCAGAAGCACCAGGATCAGCGCCAAGCTCCAGATGGAGCCTGGCGCTGATCCTGGCGCTTCCACTGAGCCCTGACAGTCCCGAAGAAGCGGCGATCAGCTGGAAAGCAGCACTGATCCTGGCGCTTCCGCTGAGACCTGACAGCCCTGCAGCTCCAGCCATCTCTTGCTCAGGCTTGTGCGGTGCTGCCACTGGTTCAGCTGATTCCCCTCCCCCGCTACCACTTTTATAGGATGGTCGCGTACCACCTGCCAGATGCCAATGTATCACAGGTGGTACCCGTACCACTGGCTGAAAAGCCTTGCTCTGGAGCCTTTTGTTTGGAGTTTTTTCCTGTTCCTGTTTGAGGCTTTGCATTTCCTGTGTCATGTATTCTGACCTGAGTCTCGGTGTGCTCTTTTAATATTTCCTTCTCTGGGGGGCTGACTTCCCACAACTCACTTAACCAATGTCTCGCTCAGCAACGTAAATTTTGGGCTCGGTTGTGGTCGTAAGTCGAGGACAGCCTAGAAGGAAAAAAAAGGCATAGTGTCGAAAGAAGAGAGAACATATCAGCCAAAGGGGTGAGATTTGGCAATTTGGCCCGCTTGTGTGTTTTTAGGAGGTGTTCTGATGTTGGGGTGTTTCCTTCCAGCTAAAATGGAAATCTTGCAAATTTGCAAAGCTTTGACTTCTTGCTTTCGAGGTTTCTGTTGGACTTGACGAGGGAAGTAGGGATGTTTGTGCGGGTCCTGTACCGCCATCGTGGCGCCCTGTGTTGGCAACGTGAAAATAACCAGTTAAAATCAATCAACCTCCCATAATTTGGACAAGTTGAAATTTGTCTTTCGGCCAAGTCACCCACCAACCTCCCATTTAACCAAGTTTCAATGGCTGATTTCCAATAGCTAAGCAAATTTCAAGGATGGGAGACCACTAGGAAATCCCAGGGATGTTGGCTAAATTGGCACATTGGGGGGGGGGAAACATCCCAGAAAAAGGCAGTGATAAGCCATTTGGGTAGGAGTCCTGTTTCATCTCAGAAAGCTTTTCTTTTTAAAATGGTCATTTTCACCTAGTTCCAATTATCTTGGCCAGAAAGAGGCAAATAAGAGGAAGGAAAGAAGACTCTCAACAGGATTAAATTAATTAATTTATGTTCTTTTATTTTTTTTAATAAATAATTCAAAGCAGAGAGCATACCTAATACTCTTTCCTCCTTCTAATTTCCCAACAACAACAATCCAGTGAGGTGGGTTGGGCTGAGAGAGACTGGCCCAGAATCATTCAGCTGGCTTTCATACCTAAGGTGGAACTAGAACTCACTGTCTCCTGGTGATTGGCCCAAATTCACCCAGCTGTTTTTCAGCGGGATTAGAACTCACTCATTGCTGATGGCCCCAGGTCATCCTGGTGATTGGCCCAAACTCACCCAGCCAGTTATCATGCCTAGGGCAGGACTAGAACTCACCGTCTCCTGGTGATTGGCTCAAAGTCACTCCGCCAGCTTTCATGGCTAAGGCAGGACTAGAACTCACCGTCTCCTGGTGATTGGCCCAAAGTCACCCAGCCAGTTATCATGCCCAGGGCAGGACTAGAACTCAGTGTCTCCTGATGATTGGCCCAAAGTCACCCAGCCAGTTATCATGCCTAGAGCAGGACTAGAACTCACCGTCTCCTGGTGATTGGCTTAAAGTCACCCAGCCAGTTATCATGGCTAAGGCAGGACTAGAACTCACCATCTCCTGGTGATTGGCCCAAAGTCACCCAGCCAGCTTTCATGCCTAAGGCAGGACTAGAACTCACCGTCTCCTGGTGATTGGCCCAAAGTCACCCAGCCAGTTATCATGCCTAGAGCAGGACTAGAACTCACCGTCTCCTGGTGATTGGCCCAAAGTCACCCAGCCAGTTATCATGCCTAGGGCAGGACTAGAACTCACCGTCTCCTGGTGATTGGCCCAAAGTCACCCCGCCAGCTTTCATGCCTAAGGCAGGACTAGAACTCACTGTCTCCTGGTGATTGGCCCAAAGTCACCCAACCAGTTATCATGCCTAGAGCAGGACTAGAAGTCCCAATGTTGTTGATTCTCTGGATCTCTGCTGTATTGGTTCCTTTCCCCATTCATTCACAGGATTAAAGGACCCCAAACCAGAGACTTAAATCTCTCTGTACCTGTGTGACTACAGCTTGTCACCATTCAGCTAAGCCAATGAAGCCTGAGAATCAACTCCCAGGAAAGCAAAACAAAAGAGATTTTTTAATTGTGATTGCAGAAAACAAGAAAGCCCCCCCCCCCTGCCCCTGTTGTCCCTTTCCAAGACGGCACCCCTGGCACCAACTGACAGGGCGAGCTGAACAGATGGTAGAATTTTGCTCCCGTCAATGATGAGTGTATCACGCAAGCTGCAGACCTAAAGACCGCCTGCTTGTTGGCACGTGTCTCTCTCTGGCACGCCGGGCAGCTGTCCAAGGGAGCCATTAATAGCATTGGGGTCAATAGGGACTTTTTAAAGAGAGCTGCCCCCAAATTAAGGGGTTGGGGGGGGGTTGCAAGGTCTATTAAAGTAAGGGGATCTTCACTTTCCATTCTTCTCACTCAAGTGAGAACAGTGAGAACAATTAATCAGTAGAACAGCCTGCCTCCAGAAGCAGTAAATGTTCCAACACTGGAAATTTTTAAGAAGAGACTGGACAGCCATTTGTCCGAAATGGTGTAGGGTTTCCTGCCTGAGCAGGGGGTTGGACTAGATGACCTCCAAGGTCCCGTCCAACTTTACTATTATTATTATTAAGTCATTCTGGTGGTCTTTTTTAAGGGGCTTGGCATAGAACAGGGGGTCTCCCAACTTGGCAACTCTAAGGCTTGTGGACTTCACCTCCCAGCTTGGGAATTCTGGGAGTCGAAGTCCACAAGTCTGTAAGTTGCTAAGTTTGGAGACCCCTGGCGTAAAAAATAAAGAGAGGGTTGTCGGAGAAGGTGGCAATTGAAAGGGTCTTTTTAATTTTTTTTTCATCAACATATATTAATTTTTCCAATCAACAAGTTGTCTGGAGTTTGCTAAGCTAATACATGTTCAATTCCTAATCCTTCATTCTTTTCTCTAACCAAGAATAAAATAAATTCCAAATTTGATAGTAGTCTGTATCTTCTTTGTCTTTCAACCTCATAGTTAATCTGTCCATCTCTGCACATTCCAGTATTTTCCTGATTATTTCTTCCTCTGATGGCAATCCTTCATTCTTCCAGTATTGTGCAAAAATTATTCTCGCTGCTGTGGTGATGTGTAAAATTAAATATAATTTCTGCTTATTAGTCTTTTCAGGCACAATGCCTAGTAGAAAAAGTTCAGGTTTAAAATCCACTTGTTCGCCCAATATTTTTTCTAACCACATATGTATATTTTTCCAATAAGCCTTTGCCTTCCCACATGTCCACCAAATATGATAATACGTGCCTATGTTATGTTTACATTTCCAACATCTATCTGACATATTTTTAAACATTTTTGCTAATCTTGCTGGTGGAAGGTACCATCTATAAAACATTTTATACAAATTTTCTTTGTATGAAGTTGACATTGTTAATTTATAGTTTCTCTCCCATAACATTTGCCATTTTTCTAATTCTATATTATAACCAAAATTTTTTTGCCCATCTTGTCATTGTTTCTTTCACTTGTTCACTTTCCATATCTAAAATTAACAAAAAGTTATACATTTTCTTGATTAATTTCTCATCTGAGGTTAACAAAATCTTATCAAACACAATTTGGTCCTTGTAAAATCCATACATTTTTACATCTTTTTCATATCTACTTTGTATCTGTAAAGGTGCCCACCAAGACAGATTAATTCCCTGATTTTCCAATTCTTGTTTAGATTTTAATTTCCCATCCATATCTAAAATATCTTTATATGTCCATGTTTTTTTCAAAGTCTACCAGGTTCGGATGAATAAATTCCTCCATCGTTGATAACCACCCTGGAATTTTTGAATATATTTTAGCTTTAATTTGTTCCCATACTATTAACAAAGCATTTCTTATAAAATGATTTTGAAAGTACTTATGGACTGTTTTTCCATACCATAAAAAAGCATGCCACCCCAATTGTAAATCATGTCCCTCTAAATACAATAACCTTTTATTTCTGAGTGTTATCCATTCTTTCACCCATGTTAACACAGATGCTTGATAATACAATGTCCATTCTGGCAACCCAAAACCTCCATTTTCCTTAGCATCTTGTAATGTTGAAAGGGTCTTTTTAAACTGCTGGAAGCTGACCTGGCACAGCATAAGATCTGGCTTTTGTCATCAGAGTTGATGAATGGGTGAAGTCCTTGATTTACGATGACAGCTGGGACCTGAATTCCTATCGCTAAGCAAGGCAGTGGTTAACTGAGTCGTGCCCAAGTGTGCAACCTCTTTGTCACGGTGGCTAAGTGAATCACTGCAAACTTTGCTCTAGGGGTGCCTTATGTGGGGGCTCTGCTCCCAGGCCTGTACGAGGGAGTCCCACTTCCCTCCATGATCTCTGGAAAAAGATGCAGCTGCTTAATAATAATAATAAAGTTGGAAGGGATCTTGGAGGTCATCTAGTCCAACCCCCTGCTCAGGCAGGAAACCCTATACCAGGGCTGTCAAACTGAATTTCATTGAGGGCCACATCAGCATTGCAGTTGCCCTTGGGGGGGCAGGTGGGTGTGGCCAGGGTGGGGGCGGACCAACTGGGTGGGCGTGGATGGAGTGGGTGTGGCCTACTGGGTGGGCATGGCCAGCTCTACATCGTTTGTGTCAAGGGTGCCTGTGGGGGCCTGGGCAGGAGTGGGACAGATCTGAGGATCTCTGGCAGAAGGGGGTGGGACCGGGGCAAGCGCCAAGGCGTGGTCCATTTCTTCATTCCTCACAAAGGGTGACACCTCCCCAGCATGCACCCAGAGGGCGGGGCCAACGCAGCAGGGGCTGGTTCCTCGCTGTTTCCAGATGGCCTTGTGGAGCTCAGACTGAGTGCGTTTCAGCATAGAGGGCCACCACAAAATTATACATTGGCTCCCGGCCGGCCTGGACCAGGGCCAAGGCAGCAGGGGCCGTTCCCTCACTGTTTCCAGGATGGCTTCGCGGGCCACATGAAACCACTTCGCGGGCCGCATACGGCCCCCAGGCCTTGTGTTTGACATGCCTGCCCTATACCATTTCGGACAAATGGCTGTCCAGTCTCTTCTTAAAAACTTCCAGGGTTGGAGCATTCACCACTTCTGGAGGCAGGTTGTTCCACTGGTTAACTGTTCTCATTGTAAGGAAATTTCTCCTTAGTTCTGGGTTTGCTACTCTCCTTGGTTAGTTTCCATCCGTTGCTTCTTGTCCTGCCTTCAGGCACTTTGGAGAATAGCTTGACTCCCTCTTCTTTGGGACAGCCCCTGAGATATTGGAAGACTGCTATCATGTCCCCCCTCGTCCTTCTCTTCATTAAACTAGACATACCCAATTCCATCAACCTTTCCTTATATGTTTTAGCCTCCAGTCCCCTAATCATCTTTGTTGCTCTTCTCTGTACAATTTCTAGAGTCTCCGCCTCTTTTTTACATCGTGGTGACGATGTAAATAAGGAGTTAGGTAATTTCCACACACAGGTTTACAACTTTTCTTGCCGCAGTTGTTAAATGAATCACTGCAGTTGTCAAGTTAGTAACACAGTTGTTAACTGAATCTGGTCTCCCTGTAGACTTTGCTTGCCAGAAGTTACAAAAGGGAAATCACATGATCCCAGGATGCTGTGACGGTCATAAATACGAGTCATTGGGCAAGTGTCTGGATTTTGGTCACGTGACCATGGGGATAGCACAACAATCATTACGTGTGAAAAATGGACCTAAGTCACTTTTTTCATTGCTGTTGTAACTTTGAATGGTCACTAAATGAAATGTTGTAAGTCGAGAACTATGCTACATGGTTAAGATTTGTGGGAAGTCAGCCCCCCCCCCAGAGAAGGAAATATTAAAAGGGCAGAATATATTTCCCTAAAGGATTTTAAAAGCAGAAACCAACCCCGCCCCCAAGTCTCTCTGTCCCAAGCAGAAACCAAGTCTGTAGAAATGCAGATAATCTTCTCAGAAAGATTGGAGTCAGGAAGCTGGGATTAGGAAGATTAGGAAGAAAGATCTCTAGAGTCAAGACCAAAAATCTAAGAGTCTTCAGCCACAGCCCCAGGGAAGCAGGATACGACCCTTGGGACATCATAGGATTAACCCACCACCATCCAAATACCAGAAAGGCACACTCAGACTCAGGTCAAAGTTCATGCCACAGGAACAACTCCAAACAAAAGGCTCCAGAGGGTATAAAAACCCATTCCCTACATGTGCTCATTCTCTTTCTTCCAGACCCTTCTTCCTGTCTGGCTCTCCTCTTCAATAAACTGCAACCTTCTTCCTAAAGGAGTCGCCATGTTGTTTATTCCCAGCTTGGATGACTCATGATGACTTTTCTTTCAACAGATTCTTTGAAAAAGGCCGCAGGGTTTACCACTACAAGGATCTCTGCCAAAGAGACTTGTAGGCCTCACCCACTTCGGAAGCATTTAATCTTCTCGGATTTGCGCATTTTAATCCATTTCCTTAGGGGTAGAGTCGAGTTTTGTGTAAACACATCCCTGAGCAGACACGTTTATACTCTGGGTGTGAATATTATTGTTGTGTTTTTTTAAAACTTGCATCACATTGCAAAATAGAATCATTCGTTGATCCATTAGAAATCAATTCATGATGGATCCATTGGCACTTGTGACTTAAGAAAAGGAAAAATTTTCCTGAGTTTTTAAACATTCCAGAATGTCAAGACGTACAAAATCCGCAGGATTGTTAAGTACTTTTAGGAAAAGGGATTATTTCACGCATCTGTAACTCAGTGTGGAGACTGGCTGTGATTTCTTGGTATTTACAGCGGAAAGAGAGAGATTTGGATATATGTCTGTGGAGATTCTCGGCCATCCAGTCATGGTTGTCCCAAATGTGCTTTTTCAAAATTGGACTTTTTTCCCCTTGAAGATGTTTCACTTCTCATCCCAGAAGCTTCTTCAGCTCTGACGGAATGGCATAGAATGGAACGATTTATAGTCCTTGTAGTCATCTGGTCATTAGTACTCTTTCTGAGAATTGTTGAGGCCGCTTGGAGGTTTCAGCAGTTCCAAGAAGGCTCCACACCCGTTTGCACTACTCAGCTGACCGCAAGGACACAGATAAACCTCCAAGCGGCCTCAGCGATACAGGTAGTCCTCGACTTACAACATTTCGTTTAACGACCGTACGAAGTTACAGCGGCACCGAAAAAAGTGACTTATGACTATTTTTCACACTTAGAACCGTTGCAGCATCACGTGATCAAAATTCAGACGCTTGTCAACTGACTCATAATTATGACGGTGGCAATGTCCCGGGGTCACATAATCCCCTTGTGGGCCCTTCCGACAAGCTATGTACACAGGGAAGGCAGATTCACTTAACAACCGTGTTACTCATTGAACAACTGCAGTGATTCGCTTAACAACTGTGGCAAGAAAAGTCGTAACGTGGGGCAAGACCCCCATTTAAGCGACATAATTTCTGGGCTCAGCTGTGGTCGTAAGTGTGAGGACTACCTGTATTTTAAAAAGCACCTCTCCCGATTCTTTTGAGGCGTACAGGTTGTTCTCAATTTACGGCCACGGCTGGGATCAGAGTTTCCATGACTAAGCAAAGTGAATCGAAGCCGATTTTGCAACCTTTGTTACTACCGTCGTTAAGCGAATCACTCCAGTTGTTAAGTGAGTACGTCTTACCACACACACACCTTGACTTTGCTTGTTGGAGGCAGGCTGGAAATCACCGCAAATGGCAATTACGTGAGTCCAGGACACTGCAACCATTGTAAATCCAGGCCAGGTGCCAAGCAACCGAATTTTGATCACGGGACCATGGGGGTGCTGTGACGGTCGTAAGTGCGAGGACTGGCTGTAAGTCCCTTCTTTCAGTGCTGCTGTAACTTCTAACTGTCGCACAACGGATGGTTTTAAGCTGAGGACTACTTGTATGCGTTTGTAACAACGCGGGACTGATAGGTAGGGAATCGTGAAACTAAATAGCCATATTTATTTTATTTGATAAATCATGATCAAACGGACAGGAGATCGTCTGATTTGTGCTTGAAGGGCAGAGGTGCTTTGAACGTATCAAGAACGGGATTAAAAACCAGAAGTTATTTTTCGGCCCCTGTTTTTCCAGACAAGACACTCAGGCTAAAAGTACAAAAAAGTCAATAAACATTTATTTGATACAGCTGTGGTTTTTCCTTTTTAATACATACAGTACATAGATTTGCCCCATCAAGGGTTTCTCAGTGGTGCTGATATTAATATTTATTTATTTATTACAGTACTCTAGTGGATATTCTTCCCCGCCCCCCAATGATTACCAAAAAAAGACAGATCATCACAAATCAGGAGTTCGCTTATAAGATAGTTTACATTTAAAACATTTTTTTTTCTTTTTTTTCTCTCTCTCTCCTTTTTTTTTGCAAATAAACACTTCTTAATATATATTTATATTTATATATTTATTTATTTATATGATTACAAGCGATAGATTGAAAACCATTTTTTTTTTTAAATTTCCCAAAATACACTTATGCGTTAATGTTGGCATCGGGGAAAAACAAAGAGATATTTGGAGATGCTCTGGAATCAATATCCTACCAAAAGGAGGGAGGGAGGAAGGAAGGGAGGACGGGAGGGAGATATGGATGAACAAAGAGGAAGGAAAAAGGGAAGAACAATGAGGAAGGAAGGAAGTAAAATGCTGAGGAAGGAACGAAGGAAAGAAAGGAAGAAAGAAAGAAAGAAAGAAAGAAAGAAAGAAAGAAAGAAAGAAAGAAAGAAGAAAGAAGGAAAATATTGAGGAAGGAAGGAAGAGAAAAAAAGAAAGAAAGAAAGAAAAAGAAAGAAAAAGAAAAAGAAAGGAAGGAAGGAAAATATTGAGGAAGGAAGGAAGGAAGAGAAAAAAAGAAAGGAAGGAAGGAAGGAAGAAGGAAGGAAAATATTGAAGGAAAGAAGGAAGAAAAAGAAAGGAAGGAAGGAAGGAAGGAAGAAGGAAGGAAAATATTGAGGAAGGAAGAGAAAAAAGGAAGGAAGGAAGGAAGGAAGGAGGAAGGAAGAAGGAAGGAAAATATTGAGGAAGGAAGGAAGGAAAAGAAAGAAAGAAAGGAAGGAAGGAAGGAAGGAAGGAAGAAAGAAAAAGGAAGGAAGGAAGGAAAATATTGAGGAAGAAAGAGGAAGAAAGGAAGGAAGGAAGAATGATCTTAGGAAGGAAGGAAGGAAGAAGGAGGAAGGAAATAAGGTGGAAGAGGAGAGGGAGGAAGATTTGGATGAGGAGGAAAGGAAGGGAAAGGAAGGGAGAGAGAAAGGGAGGGAGGAAGGAAAGATGATCTTAGGAAGGAAGGAAGGAAGAAAGGAAGGAAGGAAGGAGGGAAGGACAGAGGGAGGAAGGGAAGAGGATTACGGTGAGGGGGAAGGGAAGGAAAAGGAAAGGAGGGGGAGAGAAAGGGAGGGGAGGGAGGGAGGAAAGAAGATCTTGACAAAGAAGGAAGGAAGGAAGAAGGGAAGGAAGGACGACCTTGATGAGGGAGGAAGGAAAGAAGGAAAATGGCAGATGTGTATAAATCAATATGGGGGGACTTTTACAGCCTGGCCAGGCAGATTTAAATAAATACTCTTGTACCAAAATCCAAATCCTGTTGAAACTGTGATATCCCTTCCCACTCCATCACAGGCACCATCACCACTACCCATTATGTGATCCCGAGCTTTGGATTCCTGATCAGAACAATTACAGCATCCAAGAAGTGACACCGGAGGTCTCTGTGGAGGGGAGTCCGGGAAAGCTACACCCCGTCTCGAATCACAACCAGGCGGTACTTAAAGACAAACCTTCCTGCCCTCCTCTGCCTTGTGTCCTGACTGGTTCCCACGAAGGTGGCGGCGACTGTTAAGACTTAGCTTGGTGCTTCCTCACCTCAAAGAGTGCATGCGTGCGTGCGTGCGTGGCGAGAGCCAAAGTCAACCCCTTCCGTTTGATGGACACAAGAAACGCATGCTTTCGTCATCTGCATAGTGGCCAGATGGATTCCTATGCTACTGACCTTCCCAACCTGGGAAGGATTTGGCTAAAAGTCACCTAATTCCACCCGGAACCAGGGGTGGCCCAACTGATTGGCAAGTCCCCACCCAACTTCGATAAATGAGCTGATTGTCAAAATACTTTAAAAACCTTCACACAGATACAAGGAGAGATTTCGGTCATTCTCTAAAGGACGTTTCTGCAGCAACAGATGTGGACGTGTCTTAGAGCAGGGGTCCCCAACCCCTCGGTCTGTGGACCGGTACCGGGCCACGGCATGCCAGCAACCGGTCCACACAAATAAGCAAAGCCCCATCCGCGGGATGCAGGCCACACACAAAACCACGCACCCTCCGGTCGCAGAAAAACCTCTCTCCACGGAATCGGTCCCTGGTGCCCAAAAGGTTGGGGAACCTCTGTCTGAGAACAACTACTGTTGTAAATTGAAGAAACTTGGCTTTTATCGTGTTTATGGTAAAGCTCCCGAAACCGAAAGAGATGTTGTGTTTCTTCGGGTATCTTTATTGTTCCTGTCCCATAGACAGAATCTTGCCAAACTAAAGCCTGCTATTAGCCAATGAGGCGTGTACTCTGGGAACTGTTAGGGAGGAGCCTTCCTCACCCTCTTTCTCTCACACAATCTATCAGGACTGAGTTGTCTCTTTCTTCTCTAGAATGCAGTCTCTCCCTTCTGGGAATCCAGAAAAGGGAGGGAGGGAGGGAGGGAGGGAGGGAGGGAGGAAGCTCCCCAAATCAAGAAAGACACAATGTGATTCTTCCTAGCAGATTTTCTTTATTGTTCATCACCCGTAGACAGAATCTTGCCAAATTAAAGCATGCTAACATCCCCATAAAGCAGTGGTTCTCAACCTGTGGGTCGGGACCCCATTTGGGGTCGAACGACCATTTCACGGGGGTCGCCAAACAACGCAGTCCGCCATTTTTTCCCCCTTTTCCTTAGCTGTGCTACTCCCTTTTATTCTATTGGCTTTTGAAAGCCAATAGAATCGACTCTCTTGAATAGAATCTAATTCTATTGGCTTTCAAAAGCCAATAGGAATTGTCCAGGCTGTCTCTGCCCTGCTGAGCCCGCCAAAAGTCCCATTCTGCAAACGGTGCTGCACCGGTTGAGTAGTCCTCGACTTACGATCGGTGGGGGGGGGGTCGCGGCATTAAAAAGGTTGAGAACCACTGCCATAAAGCATGTACTCTGGGAACTATTAGGGAGGAGCCGTCTTCACCTTCTTTCTCTCACACAAACTACCTGGACCAAATAATTGTTTGGTCCTCTGGAATGCAGCCCCTCCCTCCAGGGAATCCAAATTACATTCCGTTACACTTATTTGCCTGCATGAGATGTCTGCTGTTTGTTTGTTTGTTTGTTTTGTGTAACATCTGCTGGAGATCCACAGGGAGGCTAATCCATGTGACAGATTACGCCTGTACATTTTCAACTCGAATTTAAAGAGTTTAATTCAAACAGAGCTTTGGAAACGTCTTATAAAAATAGACCATTCTAAAGTTTCAGCAAGAATTCAATACTATTTTTAAAGATTCTACCTTGACTGATGATCACCATGCAAATTAATTCACTAACAGGACTGGGAATCACAACCACATCATGGGAAAGACAGTTGTGCGAATGCACTTGCTCTAATAAGCCAAGAACCAACCGCCTCATGTGTCTTTACACAACTACTGTTTTAACACAGATCTCATAGAACCAGCAATAAATCCTCCCTCACTGACAAGTTTTAATAACTGTTATTTCTGCAGGGATGAAATAATTGATATATTGGTTTGCCTCCAAGTTGAGAAAAGTAAAAAAAAAAAATCTTTTTTTTATGACTTTGTAATCCCTTAATTCAGGGTAGCTAATCTTTTTTTTCAAATTAATTGATTAAAAGAAGAGGATAGTGGCGTTTTGAAAACAGATAAGTTTCAATTATCCAGAAAAATGAAGCAATCCTGTGGATGCAACATAACTGATTTTGCTTGTGAATTAGTCCTTTTTCCAGATTTGTACAATACTCTGAGCTACCAGCTTCAGATTCCAAAGTCAACACAACGACAAAGGACTGAGCAGTCTGCAAATCCTTCAACCTAAACTGTCTTTAATTGCACAGAAGGCAGCTGTGCGGCTCTGGAGGAAAATATAATGTTTCAAGGAGGTATTTGCGCTCCCCACAGATCACAAAGCTGTCTTTTTGCCTTGGGACCTGGTGCATTGCACAACATTACCATGTACCAAAAACAAATAGGTTAAATTTGGACACCATGCTAGGACTGTCAGTGTTAATTCTGGAAGGAATGGAGAATAGAATAGAATAGAATAGAAATATTGTAGAAGAGAAGAGAAGAGAAGAGAAGAGAAGAGAAGAGAAGAGAAGAGAAGAGAAGAGAAGAGAAGAGAAGAGGAGAGGAGAGGAGAAAAGATTGTAGAATAAAATAGAATAGAATAGAATAAAAAGATTCTAGACTAGACTAGACTACACTAGACTAGACTAGAATAGACAGATAATAGAATAGAATAGAATAGAATAGAATAGAATAGAATAGAATAGAATAGAATAGAATAGAATAGCACAAATCACACAAACCAATCCAACTGGTTAAATTCCACAGGCAGTTAATAAAAACAGATGCTTGCAACTCTTGAGAAGCAGCAGTTGCCATGGTATCCCACACATCAGTAAATGAGGTATCCTCTGGAGAATATGCCGTGCACCCTTGAGAACAGACTGAATTTCAGGCAAATTAGTCACATAGACCTCAACTGTTATCAAGGCCCTACCTGTTTGGGCAGCTCCATCTAAATGATTGTCTTTCAGCCTTTATCTTCATCCCAAAGAGGTGGGTAGTACTTATTCTGGGCATCAAGCAAGACACAACTGTATCTGTTAGTTGGTGTCATTCAAGAAGCAGAGAAACAGAGTTGGAAGGGATCCTGGAGGTCTTCTAGTCCAGCCCCCTGCTCAAGCAGGAGACCCTATACCATGTCAGACAAAGTGTCCAATCTCTTTCTTAAAATCTCCATGGTTGGGCAAGTTATTCCACTGATTGATTGTTCTCACTGTCAGAAAATTTCTCCTTAGTTCTAGGTTGCTTCTCTCCTTGATTAGATTCTATCTGTTGCTGCTTCTCCTGCCTTCGGGTGCTTTGGAGAATAGCTTGACTCCCTCTTCTTTGGGGCAGCCCCTGAGATAGTGGAAGACCGCTATATCATGTCCCCCTCGACCTTCTCTTCCTTAAACTAGACATACCCAATTCCAGCAATTGTTCCTTATATGCTTTAGCCTCCAGTCCCCTAATCATCTTGGTTGCTCTTCTCTGCGCTCTTTCTAGAGTCTCAACATCTCTTTTATATCGTGGTGACCAAGACAATGGATTCCCAAATGGTACTGTACTTATGACCTGGTTCAAAAGTTTTGACTGCAGTACATACCACTCATTCATGTTCGCATCATCACAATTGACTATGTTTTGGGGCAGTTTCTGGCCTTTTTCACGGACAAAATACGCCTCTAGGAATGAATGGATGCTTAATGACCACTGAGTTGGCTTTACGACCGCTCGGTTTGCTTAATCACTGCAACAAAAAGTCACAGAATCCCGTGGGTCACACAGGTGCCTCGACTTACGACCATCATGACTTCCCATAGGAATTCCAGGCTCCACTATGGCCGTAAGTCAAGGATTACTTTTCATCAAAGTTAACCCAAAGCAAGTTTAGCAAACTGAGTTATCTGCAGCTACAAAGTACCTCGCTCAATAGTAGGCAACTGCGAGAGGGATCTGGGAGTCCTAGTGGACAATCACTTAAATATGAACCAGCTGTGTGCTGCAGCTGCCAAAAAAGCCAACACAGTTCTGGGCTACATTAACAGAGGGATAGAATCAACATCACACAAAGTATTAATACCACTTTACAATGCTTTAATAAGGCCACATTTGGAATACTGCATCCAGTTTTGATCACCACGATGTAAAAAAGATGTTGAGACTCTAGAAAGAGTGCAGAGAAGAGCAACAAAGATGATTAGGGGACTGGAGGCTAAAACATATAAGGAATGGTTGCTGGAATTGGGTATGTCTAGTTTAATGAAGAGAAGGATGAGGGGGGACATGATAGCAGTCTTTCAATCCCTCAGGGGCTGCCACAAAGAAGAGGGAGTCAAGCTATTCTCCACAACGCCTGAAGGCAGGACAAGAAGCAACGGATGGAAACTAACCAAAGAGAGAAGCAACCTAGAACTAAGGAGAAACTTCCTGACAGTTAGAACAATTAACCAGTGGAACAACCCGCCTCCAGAAGCAGTGAATGCTCCAACACTGGCAGTTTTTAAGAAGAGACTGGACAGCCATTTGTCTGAAACGGTATAGGGTTTCCTACCTGAGCAGGAGGTTGGACTAGATGACCTCCAAAATCCCTTCCAAACTTTATTATTATTATTATTATAAAGTCCTGAATGGACCTGGCTAAGATGTTGTGTGAACGCAACCAGGTCATTTCGCATCAAGCTGGATAGAATGATTCGTTCCAATGGGAAGGATCAGGAAATGGTTATTTTATTTTATTTTATTTTAATATCCTTCCGCTTCACTGCAGGCGTATAAAGATTTCCTGCTTCCTCTCTGCATGCTGGAGAACAAGAGCCACTTTTGTGCTTTTCCAACAATCATATAAATCCACAGGCAGTAAATGGAGAAAATGACCCGTGACAGATTTTATGGCTCCGTGTTGTTGCAAAAAAAAAAAAAAAAAGCAAGGGCTAAAAATATCCCTGGTGTTTGCAATTCTCTAGGGCCAAGGATTTGTTTTTGCCAGCATCTCCCTTTTCTACATAGTAAAAAAAAAAAAGGATGTTTTACTGATTCGGGAAACAAACAAAAAAATAATTCTGAATATTTTAAAAGAAAATACAACAAGACTGCAACTATTTCCATCTTTAAAAACAGGAAACACAATTTCACCCTCACTTTGGTTGCTGCTAAAAGCTGTCAGGTACACAGAGTGACTCTGCATCATAAGGAATCTTTAGCATAGATGAGGAAGGATCTATGAGGTCATCCAGTCCAACCCCCCTAGCTCTCCGTTAAATTCAAATGATGTCTATCCAACCCCAGTAAACCAATGTAAACCTTTGATCAGTTTATAAGGTTCCTGCTGCCCATATTTTTCTCTGTCCTTCTCAGTACACCCCATCATTACTAGAGACCCCATATACGACTGATGCAGGGCCTGGTCTTGGAACCCAAATTATTTGTTGACAGCATCCTATTCTTGGACATTTTTTGCCTCCAGAATCCTGCCCCCCTTTCTTGTCCTTGGACCATCAGCATGCAGGATGGGTTTTTTTTTTAAAAAAAAAAGCTACTTGCAACTTCCAGTTCCTTTATCTTCCCATTTAGCACTCTTCTTTGATTCAGAGGAGATCTCTTTCAGAGGTTTGCTTTATATCCATTTTCTCCATCCCAGGTAAAAAGAAAGAAAAGAAAGAAAGAAACAAGAGAAAGAAAGAAGCAAGAGAAAGAGAGAAAGAGAGAAAGAGAGAAAGGAAGGAAGGAAGGAAGGAAGGAAGGAAGGAAGGAAGGAAGGAAGGAAGGAAGGAAGGAAGGAAGGAAGCAAGCTCTGATTCCTGTAGCCCATTCTAGTCAGTATTATAATGAGGGAGGGAGAGACGAAGGGAAGAAGGGAAGAAGAAAAAGAGAGAGAGAGAGAGAGAGAGAAAGAGAGAGAGAGAGAAAGAAAGAAAGAAAGAAAGAAAGAAAGAAAGAAAGAAAGAAAGAAAGGGAAGAAAGGAAGGAAGGAAGCTCTGATTCCTGTAGCCCATTCTAGTCAGTATTATAATGAGGGAGGGAGAGACGAAGGAAAGAAGGGAAGAAGAAAAAGAGAGAGAGAGAGAGAGAGAGAAAGAAAGAGAGAGAGAGAGAAAGAAAGAAAGAAAGAAAGAAAGAAAGAAAGAAAGAAAGAAAGAAAGAAAGGGAAGAAAGGAAGGAAGGAAGCTCTGATTCCTGTAGCCCATTCTAGTCAGTATTATAATGAGGGAGGGAGAGACGAAGGAAAGAAGGGAAGAAGAAAGAAAAGAGAGAGAGAGAGAGAGAGAGAGAGAAAAAAAGAAACAAGAGAAAGAAAGAAGCAAGAGAAAGAGAGAAAGAGAGAAAGGAAGGAAGGGAAAGGAAGGAAGGAAGGAAGGAAGGAAAGAAGGAAAGAAGGAAGGAAGGAAGGAAGGAAGGAAGGAAGGAAGGAAGGAAGGAAGGAAGGAAGGAAGCAAGGAAGCAAGCAAGCTCTGATTCCTGTAGCCCATTCTAGTCAGTATTATAATGAGGGAAGAAGGGAAGAAGAAAGAAAAAGAAAGAGAGAGAGAGAAAGAAAGAAAGAAAGAAAGAAAGAAAGGGAAGAAAGGAAGGAAGCTCTGATTCCTGTAGCCCATTCTAGTCAGTATTATAATGAGGGAGGGAGAGACGAAGGAAAGAAGGGAAGAAGAAAGAAAAAGAAAGAGAGAGAGAGAGAAAGAAAGAAAGAAGGGGAAGGAAGGAAGGAAGGAAGGGGAAGAAAGGAAGGAAGGAGAGGCAGAGATCGAGGTGAAGAAGAAAAAGGAGAAGGAGGAGAAGCAAGGAGGCGGAAGGGAGAGAAGGAGGAGTAGGAAGGGAAGGGAGATGGAAATAGGAAGGAAAGGAAAAGGAGAATGAAGGGAAGGGGGGGAACGAGGAGGAAGAAGAGGACAAGAAGAAGGCTCGCGCCTTTTCAGCATCACCATCTTGCCATCCCTTTTGAGCTCTGAGGTGGTGGGATTGCCTGGTATAGGGTTTCCTGCCTGGGCAGGGGGTTAGACTAGATGACCTCCAAGGTCCCTTCCAACTTTATTATTATTACTGCTCGGGTTTCAGAGAACAAAGTCAGGTGCCTTTCCCTGACATTCCATTACAGCAATGCATATCATTACGAGCGGATCCAATCTTGGAAACATCCGCCTGACAAAAACGTTGGCCATCCACCCAGGCGCTTGCCAACACAGTTTCTACTAGCCACGGAGCTGCCACGCAAAACACAGGGTTGCTTAACGTCAATTCTGATAGAAGGGGGCATCTTGTAGCTTAAGGGACAAGGTTGAAGTGGGGCCTTCTTGCTGCTCTTTGAGCTTGGTGGTTTTCTTGCAGACGTTTCATTACCCAACTAGGCAACATCATCAGTGCTAGAAGGGAGGAGGAGGAGGAGGAAGAAGAAGAAGAAGAGGAGGACTGTGGGGTCCTTGGTTCTCTCTGAGCTTGGTGGTTTTCTTGCAGACGTTTAGTTACCCAACTAGGCAACATCATCAGTGCTAGAAGGGAGGAGGAGAACTATGGGATCCTTAGTGCTCTCTGAGCTTAGTGGTTTTCTTGCAGATGTTTAGTTACCCAACTAGGCAACATCATCAGTGCTTGAAGGGAGGAGGAGGAGGAGGAGGAGGAGGAGGAGGAGGAGGAGGAGGAGGAGGAGGAGGAGGAGGAGAATTATGGGATCCTTAGTGCTCTCTGAGCTTAGTGGTTTTCTTGCAGATGTTTAGTTACTCAACTAGGCAACATCATCGATGCTAGAAGGGAGGAGGAGGAAGAGGAGGAGGAGAAAGAGGAGGAGAACTATGGGATCCTTGGTTTTTTCTAAGCTTGGTTGTTTTCTTGCAGACGTTTCATGACCCAGTTAGGTAGCATCTTCATTGCCTGACGATGTGACCTGATATGACTGATGATGTTACCTAGCTGGGTCCTGAAATGTCTGCAAGCAAACAACCACAGAGAGCAGCAAGAACGTTATGCCAACTCTACCTACAGAGATCAAATTTACACTGTGTCAACTGCCAGGGGTGGTCTTCCACTTAAGCAGACTTGGCCAACTTAAATAGTAAAGCCAACTTTTTGTCTGGCCATCTCTCCCAATCTGGAGTTGGTTGGGAATTCCAAGAGGAGGCGGTATTCCCATGCATTTTATCCGGTTATTTCATGAACACTCTAGTTGCATGTCACTCCTGGTCTGGCCCAATACTTTGCACAAAACAAGGAAAGAAACGGTTAAGTATAAAGAAGAGTCTAGATCAGGGGTCCCCAACCTCTGGTCTGTGGACCAGTACCGGTCCGCGGCATGCCAGCAACCGGTCCGCACAAACAAGCAAAGCTCCATCTGTGGGATGCAGGTAGCACACAAAACCACGCACTCTCTGGTCCGTGGAAAAACTTCTCTCCACGGAACCGGTCCCTGGTGCCCAAATGGTTGGGTGCCTCTGATCTAGAATAGTTTTTTTTTTTTTCTCAAAAGTTGGCAACTTTAAGCTGGGTGGACTTCAATTCTCAGCTTGCTGGGAGCTGACGTCCATCAAGTTTGAGAAATGTTTCTCTAGAAAGCATCTTAAACGTTCCGTCACAATACAGGTAGAGATCGACTTACAACCTTTCAAAGTTATGACGGCACTGAAAAAAGTGGCTTACGACCGTTTCTCACACTTAACAACCGTCGCAGCCTCCCTGCAGTCAAGTAATCAGAATTCAGACGCTCAGCAACCAGTTCATATTGACGACGGCTGCAGCGTCCCCGGGATCAAGCGATCCCCTTTTGCGACCTACTGGCAAGCAAAGTCAATGGGGAGGCCTGATCTACTTAACCACCGGGTTACTAACGCAACAGCTGCGGTGATTCGCTTACAACTGTGGCGAGAAAGGTCGTAAAACGGGGCAAAACCGACTTCGCAACCGTCTCGCTTTGCAACGGAAAATGGGGACTCAGTTATGGTAGTTAAGTCAAAGACTTCAGGAGTCAACAAGTTCAACTAAGACTGAGTTCCTAGTGGGTTTTGCCGTGGCAAATTAACAGAATGACAGAATCACAGTGTGGGAAGGGACCTTAGAGGTCCTCTAGTCCAACCCCCTGCTCAGGCAGAAAACCCTATACCATTTCGGACAAATGGCTGTCCAGTCTCTTCTTAAAAACCTCCCGTGTTGGAGCATTCACAGCTTCTGGAGGCAAGTCGTTCCACGGATTAATTGTTCTAACCTTCATGAATTTTTTTTCTTAGTTAACATGGTCAAATAGAGAAATGTCATTTTTTTTTTTAACTGTTACACAGACACCATGATTGGAATTGCTCCATTTGTAAACCTGCACTAGGAAGTCTTGGAAGTGGGCATGGAAAGTTTATTGCAATGAAAACGGCTCTCCGTGCTATATCGGATGCAATGCCAGCACCTGCATCTCTCTTTTAAAGCAGGGCTTTCCAACCTTGGCAACTTTTAAGACTTGTGGACTTCAGCTCCCAGAATTCTGTGCTAGCTGGGGAATTCTGGGAGTTGAAGTCCACGTCTTCTTCTTGTGCCAGATCCGTTATCGGACATTGGCGATCATGTTGGCGATCCTGTTTTTATCAGCAGCCGCACGAAAAAGTGCTGCTGAGTTTTGTCCAAACCAGTCCCTTAGATTTTGAAGCCACGATGTTCTTCTTCTGCCTGGACCTCGTTTGCCTTCAATCTTTCCCTGGAGGATTAAATGGAGTATGCCGTATTTTTCTGGGGGTTGCATCACGTGTCCGAAATATTCTAATTTTTGTTTTTTGATTGTTTTGATGATTTCCCTCGGCTTCCCCAGGCAGCTGATCCCCTCCTCATTTCTGATCTTGTCAACCCAGCTTATACGTTTCAGCTGGACTTCAGCAAGTAGTAGATTATGATCAGATGGTACATCTGCACCCGGGTATGTCTTTGCTGGTTTTACTGAGTTTCTAAATCTTTTGTTTATTGTAAAATAGTCAATTTGGTTCCTTACTACGTTATTTCCACAAGTCTTAAAAAGTCGCCACGGTTGGAGACGCCTGTTTTAGAGGGAAGCCTCATTGTGGCCTAAGACTGGCCCCTTAGGAAAAGATAGTAATAGTAGTAAAGTTGAAAGGGACCTTGGAGGTCATCTAGTCCAACCCCCTGCTCAGGCAGGAAACCCTACACTATTTCGGACAAATGGCTGTCCAGTCTCTTCTTAAAAACTTCCAGTGTTGGAGCATTTACTGCTTCTGGAGGCAGGTTGTTCCACTGGTTAATTGTTCTCACTGTCAAGAAGTTTCTCCTTAGTTCTAGGTTGCTTCTCTCCTTGATTAGTTTCCACCCGTTGCTTCTTGTCCTGCCTTCAGGCTCTTTGAAAAATACCTTGATTCCCTCTTCTTTATGGCAGCCCCTGAGATATTGGAAGACTGCTATCATGTCCCCCCTCATCCTTCTCTTCGTTAAACTAGACATACCCAATTCTAGCAACCGTTCCTTATATGTTTTAGCCTCCATGGTAGCCCTGCCAGAGAAGATGGGTGTCTTAACCACGGAAGCTCTTGTTAAGTGGAAGCTGGTTGTAACCAGGAATCATTCTGAACAAGGGATCAAATCATAGGGTGAGTCTGCCACCAGCACCGCTGCCTTACTTGCACTTAGAATCATGCCAAAGTGGACTTCTAGATCAGTGGTTCTTAACCTGGGTGATATGGCCCCCCAGGGGGCAATTTTGTTTTTCAGGGGGGCGATGGAATGAAAAGAGGGTGATATGGGGGCGATGGAGCGAGAAGTTTTGGGGACACTTTTAAGACTTTTTCGTACAGTGAATCGCTGCATATCTGTCGTACAAAAACATCAGATCGCTCGCTATTCGTGGATTGAATTGTGTTTTCAAATGTTCCTCCAGCTAGCTTCAGTACAGAACGCCGTACATATGTGAAGATGCATCGCTTATCTTCATGCGCGTTGCGCAGCAGCCTCTACCCTTTTTAAATTTCTTTTTGCGTCTTAAATTTCACTTGTAATTCAATCATTAAAATGTTACTGTTTTTGTTTTCGGGCATTTCACTTTCTTGCAATTGAATTTTGTTTTCAGTGGTCATTACATTTAAGTGTCTTGAATAAAGAAGACAATAATGAAATACATGTATCACCAAGTTTGGGAATAAAGTGACGGGTGGCACCAACATTTTTCAAACAGTTGAGATATGGGGAAAAGACTGGAAATAAATTATTTGCATCGATATGTCCTGATGACAATTTTAAAGAAAACAAAAAAAGGGTTTGCATAAATTGAAGAATAATTTCCTATGTTGTGATTGAGAGGTTATGTTGGGAGAGGGGGGTGATGACAACTTCCTCATTGGCTCAAGGGGGAGATTCTTTCAAAAAGGTTAAGAACCACTGGTCTAGATCAGTGGTTCTCAACCTGTGGGTCGGGACCCCATTTGGGGTCGAACGACCATTTCACGGGGGTCGCCAAACAAGGCTGTCCGCCATTTTTCCCCCTTTTCTTTGGCCACGCCCCTGGCACCCGGTGATGTATAAGTGGTTGGGGGTCACCACAACATGGGAAACTGTATTATGGGGTCACGGCATTAGAAAGGTTGAAAACCACTGGTCTAGATAGACTTTTGGGCCCTGACATGGAAGATACTTGCATTGAGACTTCTTTGCACCAGAGAGAAGATCAGCACCCTTTGCTCAGCGCACAGTGTTGATAAGAAAATTCAGTTATGGCTCTGACCACAGTCTATATGGCTAAACTTCACTAAAGGTCAACAGGTTGAGGGCCATCCACCAAGTTAGCACTTCACACGTACAAGTCCTCAACCAATATAAGAGAATATTTGAAGCTCAGAGTGGAACTGGGGGCTCTTTGGTGCTCTCTGAGCTTGGTGGTTCTCTTGCAGACGTTTCATAACCCAACTAAGTAACATCATCAGGACCAGAAGGGAAAGAGGGGTTTGCTCTCTGTTTATCTACAAGTGGCTTGCTCTGTGCACGTTGGTGGGAGTTTTCCTGATGAGGCTGTGGCTTACTTATTCACTCAGAACAATAAGCTAACAGTAAACAACAGCATAATTAAGGAATACGAAGAACACACCCACCAACGTTGACAGAGCAAGACACTTGTATATACAGAAAGAAAACTTCCCTTCAAGCACGGATGATGTTACCTAGTGGGGTCATGAAATGTCTGCAAGAAAACAACCAACGTCGGAGAGCGCCCAGGACCCCACCGCTATTAAACCAGCCCTAAGAAGGCAGGGCATCAAAGGCAGAGAAATTCAAGACTTATTCCTGACCAGAAAAAAATATTTATTCTTTCAACCCCTTCGCTTCTCCCAGCCCAACCTCCTTACAATGTTATGTATTTATTTAATCAAGTTATAAAGCTGTCCATCTAACACAGGGGTATCACACTCAATTTCATTAAGGGCCGCATCAGCATTGCGGTTGCCCTCTGGGGGCCGGGTGGGTGTGGCCAGGGTGGGTGCGGCCTACTGGGTGGGCGTGGATGGAGTGGGTGTGGCCTACTGAGTGGGTGTGGCCAGCTCTCCATCGTTCGCGTCAAGGGTGCCTGTGGGGGCCTGGGCAGGAGTGGGACAGATCTGAGGGTCTCTGGCAGAAGGGGGTGGGACTGGGTCAAGTGCCAAGGCAGGGTCCACCAGGGCAAGTGCCAAGATGGTCACCACAAAATTGTACATTGGCTCCCGGACGGCCTGGGCCAGGGCCAAGGCAGCGGGGGCCGTTCCCTCACTGTTTCCAGGATGGCTTCGCGGGCCACATGAAACCAGTTCGCGGGGCGCATCCGGCCACCGTGCCTTGTGTTTGACATGTCTGATCTAACAAACATATTTGGGGGGGGGAACGACAACTTTCAGGATTCCTAGCCAGCGTGCATTGGCCATCCCCAGCTGAAGAGCATCAGATTTACTGAATTATTTTATTATCAAATGGGTTTTGGTGCCGGACTCCAAATGATGGGGGACAGACTGGGACGTCTACTCCTTCAATAACTTTTGGAAGAAGGCATGCAACGACCTCTTGCCAAGAGCTACCCAGAGATTGGCCCTGGTTGTGATAGGTAACTGTGCTTGGATTTAAAAAAAGAAAAAAGTGCTTTAGGTTCATGGGATGGGAGCACAAGCTGTAGCATCAGTTCCAACACTTTAAATCAGCTTTAAAGCAGCTGCTTCTTTTCCTAGGTTAGTTGCTGCCCTAACCAAGGAAAAGACGCAGCTGCTTTAAAGCACAGGAGACAAAATAACAGAATAATAGAGGAAGGACTGGAAGTTACTTCCAGAACTTGTGGGTGCTCCAACACTGGAGGTTTTTAAGAAGAGACTGGACAATCAGTTGTCTGAAATGGTATAGGGTCTCCTGCTTGAGCAGAGGGTTGGACTAGAAGACCTCCAAGGTCCCTTCCAACTGTGTTATTCTGCCTCTTGAATGAGACCAACTAGCAGATACGGTGGTGTCTTGCTTTATGCCCAAAATAAGTATTACCCACCTCTTAGGGATGGAGATAAAGGCTGAAAGACAATCATTTAGATGGACTTTGGAGGTCTTCTAGTTCAACCCCCTGCGCAAGGAGGAGACCCTATACCAGTGGTGGCGAACCTATGGCACGCGTGCCAAAGGCATTCAAAGCCCTCTCTGTGGGCATGTGTACCATGCCCTGGAGATGGCAACTGTCCCTCTTCAACCAGCCACTTGCTAACTCACTGAGGTCTCATGTGACCGCATGCATCCCAGCATGGCTGGTTTCTCTCCCCAGTCCCATCCCTCCTGGCCTCGCATGCTCTTTTCCTGGGCACGACCCACTGCATCGCCTCCTCAGCTGTTGGCCGTCTGTCCAGCTCAGAGGCGGCTTCTCTAAACTTCTGGTGGCGGGCTGCGGAGCCCCAGAGTGTGCCGGTCGAGGGGCCGGCAAGCTGTGGATGCCGACGGACACTGTTGGCCCAAATGCGCTCGCTGGCCTCTGTGTGCAGGGGCCGATGGTGTCAGCCAGCAACCGCCCCGGCCCCTGCCTCGCCTTGCCCTGCGACAATGGCATCCCAGCCCTGCCTCGTCTTGCCTCACCTCACCCCGCAGGACGAGCCTCCTGCCTACTGCCCCACCTGCCAGACACCCCATGGATCTCCCCGAACTCTGCCCGGCCCCCACAGGCATCCCACCCCATGAGCAACATCGAGGTAACCATGCCCACCTTGGCCACACCCACCCAGTCTGCCATGACCACAGCCCCGCCCACCCAGTGGGCCACGCCCACCTGGCACCCGGTGATAAATAAGTGGGTTTTGGGTTGCAGTTTGGGCACTCGGTCTCTAAAAGGTTCGCCATCACTGCCCTATAGCATGTCAGACAAATGGCTATACAGTCTCTTAAAAATCTCCAGTGTTGGGAGCACTCACAAGTTCTGGAGGCACGTCCTTCCGTTAGTTAATTATTCTGTCAGGAAAGTTCTCCTTCGTTCTAGGCTGCTTCTCTCCTTGATTATTTTCCATCCATCATCAGCCCTGCTGGCGCAGCAGTTAGAATCCAGTACTGCAGGCTACTTTTACTGACGGCCAGATTTCCTGCAGTTTGGCGGTTCGATCCTCACCAGCTGAAGGTTGACTCAAGATGGTTGGGGGCAAGAGGCCGACTCCGTAAACCGCTTAGAGAGGGCTGTAAAGCACTGCGAAGCGGTATATAAATCTAAGGCAGTGGTTCTCAACCTGTGGGTCGGGACCCCATTTGGGGTTGAACGACCATTTCACGGGGGTCGCCAAACAACGCAGTCCGCCATTTTTTTCCCCTTTTCCTTAGCTGTGCTACTCCCTTTTATTCTATTGGCTTTTGGAAGCCAATAGAATAGACTCTCTTGAATAGAGTCTAATTCTATTGGCTTTCAAAAGCCAATAGGAATTGTCCAGGCTGTCTCTGCCCTGCTGAGCCCGCCAAAAGTCCCATTCTGCAAACGGTGCTGCACCAGTTGAGTAGTCCTCGACTTACGACCGGTTGGGGGGTCGCGGCATTAAAAAGGTTGAGAACCACTGGTCTAAGGGCTATTGCTATTGCTACTTCTTGTCCCGCCTTCAAGTGCTTCGGAGAATAGGTTGCCCACCCCCTCTTCTTTGTGGCAGCCCATTGGATATTGGAAGACTGTTATCATGTCACCCCTCATCCTTCTTTTCATTAAACTGGACCTACCCAATCCCTGCAACCGTTCTTCATATGTTTTAGCCTCCAGTCCCCTACTGACTAACGCTATATTTGCGTTCTGGCTGACCTTCTTGAAGACCAAATCCAAGCACTCCATAGCTTTGCCACATAAAACATGTGTATAGCACATGCACCAACATTATTGTGATGCCACCATACCCTACACATGGAGGTTCACACGATAGAAAAGCTAAGGGCCCCACGGGGACAGGAATGGTTTTGCAAAGATTTGTGAAGCAGGGACAAACATTTCTGGTTTTCTTCCACGTTTTTTATTTGCTCATGTATT
This sequence comes from Crotalus tigris, assembly GCF_016545835.1. Taxonomy (NCBI): domain Eukaryota; kingdom Metazoa; phylum Chordata; class Lepidosauria; order Squamata; family Viperidae; genus Crotalus; species Crotalus tigris. The sequence continues at coordinate 428,768 of NW_024100516.1, read as the reverse complement.
TATTCTTACGTGATCCAAAGATCCCAGCGTTGGCTGGGGTAGATTGATTTATTTAGATCCCGCCCGGCACGGATGGTCTCTGGGCGGGATACGGGGTTGGGGGGGGAAGGAAATTTGAAAACTAGATAAAATCAAACAAGGAGATTATTGGAAAAGGCTGGTTTCCCGGAGCCAATTGTCCGGAAAAGAAGGGATTTGCTATGTCCCAGCTGGAATGCTTGGGTAAGTCCTCGGTTAACAACTGCCTGTTCAAGGACCATTTGAAGTTACAACAGCGTTGAACAGGGGTCTCCACCGTCTTGTGAATGTTGTGTCAAGCATTGGGCAGCCAGCTCGTAATTATGCAACTGCAGCATCTTGCAAAGTCAATGGGGAAGACAGCAGGAAGTTGGCAATTGTGATCAGGTAACTGCGGCACACTGCGAGTGCGTGGGATTCGTTTAACGATGGCAACTGAAACAGTTGTGGTAAGTCAGTGCGCTTGCACTCCATAATTGTGTTGCTGAGCAACAATTACAGGAAGACCTCAACTTATGACACTTCATTTAAGGACTGTTCAAAGTTGCAAAGGCACTAAAAAAAAAGTGGCTTATGTTCGTTTTTCACACTTAAGGATCATTGTAGCGTTTCTCCCCCCCCCTCCCGGTCACGTAATCAAAATTTGGTTCATATTTATGACAGTTGAGGTGTCCTGGGATCCTGGGATCAGCTTTTGTGACTTTCTGACAAGCTGTCTTTCACACTTAATGACCCGTGTAGCATCCCCATGGTCACATGATCAAAATCCAGACGCTTGGCAACTGATTCATACTTATGACTGTTGCTGGGGTCCCAAGTCATGTGACCTAACGAGAGAAAATTCAGGCTCAATTGTGGTTGTTAAGCCGAGGACCCCCTGGACGGTGGTTAACCGAGGATTACCCGTATTTTACAGTCTAGTTGTGGTTTGGCCAGGAGAAAAATTCCTTAATTTTATGCAGCTCAAATATAGGACTGTCAGCCACTTGGTGACTTGCAGATAAATGTCTCAGTGAGTGAGCGAAATTTAATGCTTTAGTTAGGGGGAAAAAAGCAGAAAGCGAATTATTTGGGGTATTATGCCAGCCAGCTTTTTGTAAACAAATTCCTATGACTACATTGTGAAGTCAAGATACACAAACACCGGTATATGTGAAAGGCAGATCAGATTAAAGATGGGGGCATTTAAATGCTCTCTTCCTAATTTGGGGTATTTGAAGTAACACGAGGTCTGAAATTTTATTCTCATTTCAAAGCCACACGTTCTCCAATTTTGCAAAGCAGTTCACTGTTGTTGCTGTTGTTTTTAAGGGAGAAGACTACACAATTAACATCTGCATTCCTGAAATAATGTACAAAGACACACTTGCTATAACCGGAACGACACAGGATGTTAGGGAAAATGCAAAATGTTTATGCTCGGAGAGAAACGTGCACTCAAGTGCATACCGTTTTCAGTGCAAACTCGAAAAGGGGGGGGGGAAATCTCAGCTTTAAGGAACCAGACAGATCTACACAAATGAAAAATATAAACAAAAGGCTGGATGCGTAAATTCACCCATCCCTGGCTTTGAATTAAGTGCTGGGCATTAATTGACGGTGAGGATTAAGGGACATTGCATCCATGTAATATACATCTCAGCAACTTATAACAAATTTCACAATCCCACACCACTGTGTTTCCAAGCACTATGACATGTGTGTGTGTGTATGTCCAAATTTGGCAACCTTAAGACCTGTGGGCTACAACTCCCAGAATTCCTCAGCCAGCATGGCAGGCTAGCGAATTCTGGGAATTGAAGTTTAGAGGTCTTCAAATTGCATTATGGCAGTGGTTCTCAACCTGTGGGTCGGGACCCCATTTGGGGTCAAACGACCATTTCACGGGGGTCGCCAAACAATGCAGTCCGCCATTTTTTCCCCCTTTTCCTTAGCTGTGCTACTCCCTTTTATTCTATTGGCTTTTGAAAGCCAATAGAATAGACTCTCTTGAATAGAGTCTAATTCTATTGGCTTTCAAAAGCCAATAGGAATTGTCCAGGCGGTCTCTGCCCTGCTGAGCCCGCCAAAAGTCCCATTCTGCAAAGGGTGCTGCACCAGTTGAGTAGTCCTCGACTTACGACCGGTTGAGTAGTCTCAACTTACGACCGGTTGGGGGTCGCGGCATTAAAAAGGTTGAGAACCACTGCATTACGGGAAAATAAAATGACAGATTAATTCCTTCATTCATTAGAACGATTTAGCCAGATCGTTCTTTTGGGGATATTTTAAGGACTTTTTTTTTTTTCACAAATACCTGCAGAACTAAAATAAAAAAAAATAAGAGTTTCAAGGAAAGGTCCTATATTTTCCCCAATTAAACCTCCCTCTTTTAAGAAAACTTCCCCAAACATCTCCTTGCCAAAAGTTCCTTTCTCCAATTCTAGTTTTCCCTAAACTTTTCCCAAAGTTTGTGTTATCCAAATTTGCAGGTGGGGGCATCCCTCCTCTTGATTTATTTCTGGTTGGACCATAAAAAAAAAAAAATCAAAATTCAAAATCAGGGTATTTCATCAACATCATCATTAACCCCCCACACCCCAACTGTTCATTGTCAAACAATCTCAGATACTTTTTTTTTCTTTAAAATGCATTTCCTATCAAATTTATAAAAAAAAAAGTAAGCTGGGTTTGCAACCACAACCACAATATTTGCTTTCCGTTCGCAGGAACTCCCGACACGCTCTGTTTTTCTAACACACCACCGCTACTGGAAAAGGAATCCACAAAAACAGAGAAGGAAAAAAGAAAAAAGCTTAACATGATTTCCCTATTGCACTTTGCTTTTTCCTGCTCTTGCAGGGTCTCTTTCGAAAACCCCTCCGTTTCGCCGTGGCAGCCAACCGATCCGTGGACTCTGTTCTGCCCACGAGGGCGGGCCTTATATACAACCCAGGCGGGGTACGGATGGAAGAATCACGCCGGAAGTCTGAGTTCCGTCTCCGAAAATAAAAACCCAGCCCTTGTAGTCCGTGCCTTAAAGTGGTTTGTCACTTTTTTTTCTTTCTTTTTTGTTAAAAAAAAAAAAGAGAGAGGAGCAGAACGGGAGGGGCTCAGCCAACGAAGGAGCATCCTGGTCACCCATCACCCTGTAAACTAATCTTTATTAAAGAGGTTTTTCTGTGGTTTATTTTATTCATTGATTTATTTTCCTGACCCCCTCCGGCTTATTTTTCTGCCATTTTATTCGCCCCCGCTTTCTTGGCGTGGAAGGGTTTGTTACCTCTATCTTTCTCGTCCAGGATGCAGTTTGCCACCGGCCACGAGGCGGCGGCTTTCTTGTGGTTAGTATTTTCCAGGAGGCTCTCCGTGTCTTTAGGGAAAAATTCGGGATGTCTTTCCTTCGGCTTCCGGCCTCGTTTCCTCCCGTCGGGGCTAGTTTTTTGTTCTTCGTGGCCGGGGGACCCCTGTTCTTTGCTCTTCTTTTTCTTGGAAGAATCCGCCGAGGTGTGGAACCAGTTCTGGGTTGCGGGGATGGGAAGGGAGGGAGGCAAAGAAAGATGGATTGGCACAGGTCGCCTGCATTCGCACAAAGCAGGTTTAAATGGTGCTTGCACTACACAGGTCAACCTTGGCTCTTTTATGACTCGTGGACTTCAATTCCCAGAATTCCTGAGCCAGCTTAGCTGGCTCAGGAATTCTGGGAGTTGAAGTCCACGAGTCATAAAAGAGCCAAGGTTGACTACCCCTGAGGTAGACTTACGACAGCTCATTCAGTGACCGTTTAACATTACAGCGGTGTGGGAAAAAAAGGACCATTTTTCACACTTTCACGTCGCAGCCTCCCCCGTGGCCACGTGATCGAAATTCAGACGCCTGGCAACTGGCTCCTATTTATGACGGTACTGCAGTGTCCCCCTTTTGTGACCTTGTGACAAGCAAAGTCAATGGGGGAAGCCAGATTCATTTAACAACCGTGTCGCTAACTTAGCGACCGAAGTGATTCGGTTAACAACTGTGGCAAAGAAAAGTCATAACATGGGGCGAAACTCACTTAGCAAGCGTTTCGCTTAGCAACATAATTTTTGGGCTCAACTGGGGTCGTAAGTGGAGAAGGGGACAGGTAGTCCTTGATTTACAACTGGCCGCTTAGCGACCATTCCACGTTACGTCCAAACCGAAAAAGGGTTTCCTTTTGCTATAGAGGGTTTCCTTTGGATGACAGGTTTTAATTCTTATTTTATTTGTTTATTTCTATCTCGCCTTTATTATCTCTGCAAATAATTCAAGGCAGTGAACGTATCCAAAACACCTTCCTCTTTCTGTTTTTTTCACAATAACAACCCTGTCAGGTTTTCCTCACAACCCTCCTGTTTTCCAAAGCGCCTGAAGGCAGGACAAGAAGCAATGGATGGAAACTAACCAAGGAGAGAAGCAACCTAGAACTAAGGGGAAACTTCCTGACAGTTAGAACAATTAACCAGTGGAACAACCTGCCTCCAGAAACTGTGAATGCTCCAACCCTGGAAGTTTTTAAGAAGAGACTGGACAGCCCTTTGTCTGAAATGGTATAGGGTTTCCTGCCTGAGCAGGGGGTTGGACTAGATGACCTCCAAGATCCCTTACAACGTTATTATTATTATTATTATTATTGTTGTTGTTGTTGTTATTACTATTATTTTTACCCCACAACAACCATATGGGGGTTGGGCTGAGAGAGAGGGACTGGTTCAAAGATACCTAGCCAGCTTTCATGCCTAAGGCAGTACTAGAATTCATGTCTCCTGGTGATTGGCCCAAAGTCACCCAGCTGCCTTTCCTGCCTAAGGCGGGACTAGAACTCACATCTCCTGGTGATTGGCCCAAAGTCACCCAGCCGGCTTTTCTGACTAAGGCGGGACTAGAACTCACCGTCTCCTGGTGATTGGCCCAAAGTCACCCAGCCGGCTTTCATGCCTAAGGCAGGACTAGAACTCACATCTCCTGATGATTGGCCTAAAGTCACCCAGCTGCCTTTCATGGCTAAGGCGGGACTAGAACTCACATCTCCTGATGATTGGCCTAAAGTCACCCAGCTGCCTTTCATGGCTAAGGCGGGACTAGAACTCACATCTCCTGGTGATTGGCCCAAAGTCACCCAGCTGCCTTTCATGGCTAAGGCGGGACCGGAACTCACCATTTCCTGGTGATTGGACCAGTCACCCAGCCGCATCGTCTCCTGGTGATTGGCCCAAAGTCACTCAGCCGGATTTCATGACTAAGGCAGGACTAGAACTCACCGTCTCCTGGTGATTGGCCCAAAGTCACCCAGCTGCCTTTCCTGCCTAATGCAGGACCAGAAGTCACCGTCTCACGCTTTCTAGCCAGGTGCTTTAACTTTGCAGCGACTCCCAAAAAGTAGCTTCTCACCTCCGAGTGTGTCTTGGTGATGTGGTATTTGACTCCACTTTCTGAGCTAAACTCCTTCTGACACAGAAGACAACGATATTTGCCCACCAAATGGCCTCCCTGTAAATCAAAGACCAGCCAGGTTAATTTCGGCAGAACCAACCTAGAACTGAGGAGAAATTTCCTGATAGTGAGAACAATTAAAATCAGTGCAACTGCATTGCCTCCAGAGGTTGTGAGCCCTCCATCACTGGAGATTTTAAAGAAGAGATTGTGTATAAGAGATTTCTTATACACAATTACTTAGATGGGATGGTAAAAATTGGCAATTAATCAATCGCAAGAGAAGTACTTTTTGGTATGGAAAAGATGGATAAATTTTATACAATACAAGTATGATATAAAAAATATTATTTAGTTTTTGAATAATTTACATTTAAAGTTTAAGGTATTTTTTAGATATTTTTTTTTTCTTCTTTCTCTTTCTAATTTCTTTTTTTTTCTTTCTTCTTCTTCTTCTTCTTGTTTCTTTTCTTTTTCTCTTTCTGTTTTTTAAGTATTGGTGTTAAAGTATTTTATGATTTGTTTAATTATTGTAACCAAATTTGTATATGGTTTATTTGTGTTTAAAAAATTTTCTTTTAAATTTTAATTAAGCCTGTATTCAGCTCTGGGAAGGTTGGGGGAGGGTTGGGGTGGGTTGGGAGGGTTTGGGGAAGGGAACTCTTTTTTTTGTAAAATTTAAAAAATTTTCAATAAAAAAAAAAAAGAAGAGATTGGACCGCCATTTTTTTCTGAAATGGTGTAGGGCAGGGGTCTTCAAACCTGCCCCTTTTATGACTTGTGGACTTCAACTCCCAGAATTCCTCAGCCAGCGTGCCTGGCCTGTTCCGTTCTGTTCCATTCCATTCTATTTTTGGAGGCTCCAGAGGCCACAGTCCCCTCACGTGGCTTCCGCAGGTCTGGAGGCCACACGAGAGACACCCCATTCTTAAGTGCGGCCTCTGCAAATCGTGTGAGAACCGGACGCCTTTTTAAGAAAAGCTGCCGCGTGGCCTTGGTGAACACAGGCGTCACCCCAAAATGTTGCGCCATCTTTGCCCATCCCCGGCCTACGGTCTGCTGCGGATTTGACTGGCCCACCGTTGCACCCCAACAAAGAAATTGATAATTCAGAGAGAGAGAGACAGACAGAGAAAGAGGGACTATGGAGGTCCATTACCTTGTTGCAGTTGGCCAGGTGGGCTTTTAGGCCGGACACGCTGCAGTAAATGGCTGCACAGCACTGGAAGGGAAAACAGAGAGGCTGAGTGAGCTGGATTCACTTAATAATCACATTCCTAACTTAACATCTGCAAGTGGTTCGCTTACCACCTGTGGCAAGAAATGTCATAAAAATGAGACAAAGCTCACTGCAACAGCAATCTGGGGGCTCAATTGTGGTCCAGGACTACCTGTATCAGGGGTCTTCAAACTTGGCCCTTTTATGACTTGTGGACTTCAGCTCCCAGAATTCCTCACCCAGGTACGCATGCCTGGCTGAGGAATTCTGGGAGTTGAAGTCCACAAATTATAAAAGGGCCATGTTTGAAGACCTCTGACCTACAGTAGTAGCCAAAATTGTGGAAACTTTTTGGGAAAAGTGTACAGTAGAAATGCCACCTTTGGTTAAGTTTCCTCCCATTTTTCTTCTAATTTCTTTATCACTGTAGCCTTGTTCACTTAATAATACTGTTTTACATCACTTTCTGGGCAACCGGTCAACTCTTTGCACCATGACTTTAATTTTATTACGTTTTACAAGCTCACTCAATGAAAAAACACAAAGAAACCCAACCAACTTGATAGCCATCGCACAACACACTGACAAATGTCCTCCTCTCAACTTCAATACAGGACATCAATCACTGGATCCTACTGTGATCTGATTGGCTCATGGCCAAAACAAGATGACACCCGATTGGCTCTCTAAACACTCATGCTCATTGGCTATAATCAGATGAAGGAAAGCTCCCTGAGATCCACCTAAGCAAGTTGTGCTTCCTTTTTCTGGTTATTTGGCTATACCTTTTCCTAGAATACAGTACAGATGATTGAACCAACTTTGTTGCATTACATTCTTGATTAAATGATCTTTCCATTGATATATAATTTTATGGTACTACTCAGAAAAAGGGGGTGTTATTAGCCATCAAACCTCAAAAATACACTTTTCCCAAAAGGTTTCCACAATTTTGGCCACTACTGTATATAGCAGTGGTTCTCAACCTTTTTAATGCCGCGACCCCCAACCAGTCGTAAGTCGAGGACTACTCAACCGGTTGTAAGTCAAGGACTACTCAACTGGTGCAGCACCGTTTGCAGAATGGGACTTTTGGCGGGCTCAGCAGGGCAGAGACAGCCTGGACAATTCCTATTGGCTTTTGAAAGCCAATAGAATTGACTCTATTCAAGAGAGTCTATTCTATTGGCTTTCAAAAGCCAATAGAATAAAAGGGAGTAGCACAGCTAAGGAAAAGGGGGGGAAAATGGCAGACTGCGTTGTTTGGCGACCCCCGTGAAATGGTCGTTCAACCCCAAATGGGGTCCCGACCCACAGGTTGAGAACCCCTGGTATATAGTCAGACCTCTGTTTGTGACTCCAATCTTCCTCCGATCCCATCCAAGACAAATCGAGGGACTTCTGGACGTCAAACGCAACACACTCACGTCATTTGGGCAATTGATGTGTCCTTTTTCTTTGACTTCATTCTTCCAGGCCTCCAGAAGACTCGGGTTCAACTTGGGCAGTCCAGGCCGAGTGTAATTTAGCTGCCAACATTCAGCAGTCACAACAGTCAGAATGCTATTCACAGGTGCAAGGAGGAAGAAGGCGGCTAATGGCTCCCCGATTTCTTATCCTCCTCTCTCCCCCCCCTCCAAGAGGCTCAACAGGTAGAGAGCATTTACATGCCTTCCCCCCCCCCAAAAAAAAGTAATTGTAGGGAATGTTTTAAAAACGTGAATCGAAATTAATGCAAGCAAAAATTAATAACAAAGCTAAGGTGCAAACGAGGAGAGGAGGGCAGAGGAGCAACTGCAGTTAAAGAGTGACTTATGACTGATCCTCGGACTTATGACGGGATCACCTGATCAAAATTCGGGCGCTGGGCAACCAGCATGCATTTATGGCGGTTGCTGCATCTCAGGGTCACATGACCATTGAGACTCTGGAAAGAGGGCAGAGAAGAGCCACAAAGATGATCAGGGGACTGGAGGCTAAAACATATAAGGAACGGTTGCTGGAATTGGGTAGGTCTAGTTTAATGAAGAGAAGGACGAGGGGGGACATGATAGCAGTGTTCCAATATCTCAGGGTCTGCCCCAAAGAAGAGGGAGTCAAGCTATTCTCCAAGGCACCTGAAGGCAGGAAAAGAAGCAATAGATGGAAACTAATCAAGGAGAGAAGCAACCTAGAACTTCCTTACAGTTAGAACAATTAACCAGTGGAACCACCTGCCTCCAGAAGTAGTGAACGCTCCAACACTGGAAGTCTTTAAGAAGAGACTGGAGAGCGATTTGTCTGAAATGGCATAAGGTTTCCTGCCTGAGCGGGAGGTTGGACTAGATGACCTCCAAGGTCCCTTCCAGCTTTTTTTTTTAAAATTATTATTATTATTATTAATTATTATTATTATTATCAATCTTCCCAGGTGGCTTCTGTCAAGGGGAGGGGATTCACTTAACAACCATAGTGATCTGCTTAGCCACACTGGAAAAAGAAGTCCTAAAACTGTGCATGACTTGCTTCATAACTGACTTGCTTAGTGACAGAAATTCAGGTCGTAATTCTGGTCGTACATCGAGGACCAGGGGTTTGCTTCATCTTCTGATAAAAGGAGATGTTCCTCAAAGAAATTGCAGCACCATCTTATCTGTCCTGCATGGCTTTGGGGGACTCGCTGCTAACCCTGAACTGCTGCTGAAGGCCGGAGGGTTTAATGCAGGGGTAGGCAACCTTGGCTCTTTTATGACTGGTGGACTTCAAGTCCCAGAATTCCTGAGCCAGCCATGCTGAGGGGAAAGGGAGAGGTTTCCAAGCTGAGCCAAGGTGGCTCAAGAATTCTGGGAGTTGAAGTCCACGAGTCATAAAAGAGCCAAGGTTGCCTACCCCTGCCCAAATGCCTGAATTTTGATCACGTGACCGTGAGGAAAAAATATTTAAATATTTAAACCAGGGGTCTTCAAACTTGGCCCTTTTATGACTCGTGGACTTCAACTCCCAGAATTCCTGAGCTAGCCACGCTGAGGGAAAAGGGAGAGGATTCCAAGCTGAGCCATGCTGGCTCAGGAATTCTGGGAGCTGAAGTCCTCCAGTCATAAAAGAGCCAAGGTTGCCTACCCCTGGTTTAATGCAACTGTCATGTCAGGGAAAGCTGATTTGCACCTGATTTTATTGTATAAATTTGATTAGTTGGGGAAAATTTGGTCTAGTAGTTAAGTGACCAGGCTAGAAAGTGGGAGGTTCTGAGTTCAAGTCTCATCTTAGGCGTGAAAGCCAGCTGGTGACTTTGGGCCAATCACCAGGAGATGGTGAGTTCTAGTTCCGCTTTAGGAACCAAACCAGCTGGGTGATTGTGGGCCAATTAGCAGGAGACAGTGAGTTCTAGTCCCGCCTTAAGCATGAAAGCCAGGTGGGTGCCAGTCTTGGGCCAATCACCAGTAGACAGTGAATTCTAGTTCCGCTTTAGGAACCAAACCAGCTGGGTGATTGTGGGCCAATTAGCAGGAGACAGTGGGTTCTAGTCCCGCCTTAAGCATGAAAGCCAGCTGCGTGACTGTCTTGGGCCAGTCACTCTCTCACCGCCCAACCCACCTCACAGGCTTGTTGTGGTGGGGAAAACAATAGGAGGAAGGCATCTTGGATTTGCTCATCATTATTTGTAAAAATAATAAAGAGTACAGTAAAGCAAATCAATAAATAACAAGACCAGGTACCGAACACGCGGCTCTGAACAGAAGCAGCGTAGCTAAGATGCAAGATCCGGACCAGAGAGAGTCGAGTTCAAAACCATCCCTCCGGGAAAAAAAAATCATCCATCAGATGGGCGCCTTTGGTCAATATTTCTCTCTCGGCCCACCTTACAGGGTCGTTGTGAGGATCGATGAATCCCCATGGAAGCCATCTTGGGCTCTTGGAGAAAGGCGGGCTATAAATCTAACCGATAAATAAAAAGCATGCAACAATCCTCAAGCCAAGCCTTCTCCCCCAAACGCTCCGATTCTCCGACCCCCTCCCCCACCCTCCGCCATCTTTGAGAAGCTCTCAGGGGGGGGTCCCAGTCGCTCACTTGCTTCGTTTCGGGGACCAGATCGTCCTTCATCCGCCGCTTGGTCCAGTCCTTGGCCAGCTCGTCCTCCGCTATCTCCTGCAGGTGGAAGACGGCCACCTGGGCGGAGGTGCGCCGGATGCGGCCGCTGGGGGTCCTCTCGAAATCTACCATGGGGCTGGGTTCGGGTTTCGCCTCTGGCTGCTCTGGGGGCTGAGGAGAGAAAAGCGGTCTGTGATGAAGGCAGATGCTGGAAGGGGGAAGAGAGGAGGAAGAGAGGAAAGAGGAGAAAGAGGCAGGGAGGTGACGGTGAAGGAGGAGAGGAGAAGGAGGAGAAGCAAGGGAGGAAGATAGGGAGGAGAGAAGGGGAAGGAGGAGGAGAAAGAGTAGGAAGAAAAGGAAAAGGCGAAGGAAGGGAAGGAAGGAGGGAGGAAGGGAGAGAGGGAGATGGAGATACAAGGAGGAAAATGAAAAGGAGAATGGAGGGAGGGAGGGAGAGGGAGATAGAAGGAGGCAAACGAAATGGAGAATGAAGGGAAGAGAGGAGGGAGGGAGGGAGAGAAGGAGAGGGAGACAGGAGGAAAATGAAAAGGAGAATGGAGGGAGGGAGGGAGTGGGAGAGAGGGAGAGGCAAATAGAAGGAGGTAAACAAAAAGAAGAATGAAGGGAGGAGGGAGGGAGGGAGAGAGGGAGAGGAAAATGAAAAGGAGAATGGAGGGAGGGAACGGGAGAGAGGGAGCGGGAGATGGAGATAGGAGGTAAATGAAAAGAAGAATGAAGGGAAGGGAGGAGGAAGGAAGGGAGGGAGAGAAGGAGAGGGAGACAGAAGGAGGAAAATGAAAAGGAGAATGGAGGAAGGGAGTGGGAGAGAGGGAGAGGGAAATAAAAGGAGGTAAACAAAAAGAAGAATGAAGGGGAGGGAGGGAGGGAGGGAGAGAGGGAGAGGGAGACAGAAGGAGGAAAATGAAAAGGAGAATGGAGGGAAGGGAGAAGGAGGAGGAGACAGAGGAGATAAGGAAAGAAGAAACAAAATGGAGACAGAGAAGAGAAGGAGGAGAAGGAGGAAGAGAAGCAGATGGAAGGGAAGGAGGGGAAGGAAGGGAGATAGAAACAGAAAAAAAGGAGCAGGAGAACGAAAGGAAGGGAGATGGAGGAGAAAAAGGAGAAGGAAGAGGAAAGGAGATGGAGACGGAAAAGGAAGAGGAAAAGAAGGGTGAGGAAGGAAAGAAACAAATTAAGAAACGGTGGTAATTAAGGACTTTGTCAAGGTTCCAACTGACGAACCCAGCCCAGCAAACACCTTTGAGATAGTTTGATCTCTTAATGCAAAACTTTACTGAGTACATCATTTCAGCACAGACGAAAGCAAAACCAGCTCTAGCAAACCCCAGCCCAAACCCCTATACTAGTAAAGGAATAGAATTTCCCCTCCCATCCATGAGCAGGTCACATTGGCCAATTAGGTGCAGTTATATTGTTATGAGAAAATGTCTCTGCATCCGGTAAGGCACCTGGTGAATCGTCCTTGAGTCTCACGGTCTGCCTTCTTTATCTTGGTAGCCTGCATTCCAATTCCCCATTTCCCCCCACCCCCAAGTTCGTTGGCAAGCGAAGAAGCAGTTACTGTTCCACCAGAAAGCGAGCTTCAAGTCTGACAGACTTTTATTGCTGTTCTATCTTAGACGTTTCAAAGGACGGGGGGGGGTGGGCTGGCTTGTGGACCTTGGTGACCTGCAGGGTTGCCCAAGCACAGAGACTTCCAGCTATGTGGCCTTGAACTCTCTAAAGCAGGGGTCCCCGACCTTCAGTCCGTGAACCAGCACCAGGTCGTGGCATGCCAGAAACGGACCACGCAAACAAGTGAAACCCCATCTGTGAGATGCAGCCCCCCTCTGGTCCCTGGAAAATACTCTCTCTGCGGAACCGGTTCCTGGTGCCCAAAAGGGGGAGGGGCACTGCTCTAAACCTTTCCTTCACTTGCACACATCAAAGATGATTAGGGGATTGGAGGCTAAAGCATATAAGGAACGGCTGCTGGAATTGGGTATGCCTAGTTTAACGAAGAGAAGGACGAGGGGGGACATGATAGCAGACTTCCAGTATCTCAGGGGCTGCCCCAAAGAAGAGGGAGTCAAGCTATTCTCCAAAGCGCCTGAAGGCAGGACAAGAAGCAACGGATGGAAACTAATCAAGGAGAGAAGCAACCTAGAACTAAGGAGAAACTTCCTGACAGTGAGAACAATTAACCAGTGGAACAACCTGCCTCAAGAAGCGGTGAATGCTCCAATACTGGAGGTTTTTAAGAAGAGACTGGGCAGCCATTTGTCTGAAATGGTATAGGGTTTCCTGCCTGAGCAGTGGGTTGGACCAGATGACCTCCAAGGTCCCTTCCAACTTTATTATTATTATTATTATTATTATTATTATTATTATTATTATTAGGTTTCCAGATTCTGCAAACTGCCCTAACATCAAGGGACTTACGACTCGTCGTCTTACAACCATTACAGCTTTCCCGCCGTCATGTCATCAAAATGGGGGTTGCAATGTCTTGGGGAGGTCCTGTGATAGCCCACGGCAAACCTCCCAGCTGGCTTCCAATAAAACATCAATTTTGGGAAGCCCGATTCGCTTAGCGACCCTAGGATTCACTTAGCAACGGCAGCGAGGTGATCAAAATCCGGGCACTTGGCCACCCGGCTCAGATTTAGGATCGTCGCGGCCTCCTGTGGTCATGCGGCGGCGACTTGCAACTTGCGACCCTGGAGGAAGCCTGGGTTTGCGTAACGACCACCTTATGCATTTAAGGACCCGTGGCAAAAAAAAGGTCACAACAGCAGGTCACATCCTGTCTCGTGGGACGGCCGTGCTGCTTAACAATGGGATATTTCCGGTCCCAGTTTGTGGTCCTTAAGTCGAGGACTTAACCGTGTAACGCTTGTCAAAATAACAAGCCCAGCCTTGGCGACTAGGAAACCGGGGGGAGGCTCAGAGGCTCACCATTGCCGGATGCTCGGAGCGGATGTGGTAGTCGTGTCCAGCTTTAGATTTGTAAGCCTTTCCACAGTGCGGGCAGGCGAAGACCGGCTTTTCCACCTCCGAGGGCTGCTTCCCACATCGTTTCTGGTGATACTGGTACCCCATAAGGCTGGAGAAAGTGGCCGTGCAACCCTGAAGAAAAATAAGAAATGGCTGCCGGTTAGCACGTAAGAAAAGGGTTTTCAGGTTGCCGAGTCCATCCTTTAAAACAGCCTAAACATGTTTAATTGTCCACAGACAATAAGCAATAGAAGGGGAGGGAAAAAAAACCACACAAAAATAATGTGTTATAGTTCTGACAGATGAATCTCTGAGGCGTTGTTTACCTTAAAGCAGGGGTAGGCAACCTTGGCTCTTTTATGACTCGTGGACTTCAACTCCCAGAATTCCTGAGCTAGCATGGCTCAGCTTGGAAACCTCTCCCTTTCCCCTCAGCGTGGCTGGCTCAGGAATTCTGGGAGTTGAAGTCCACCAGTCATAAAAGAGCTAAGGTTACCTACCCCTGCACTAGATAAGTATAGGGCTCTTCAAACGTGCCCCTTTTATGACTCATGGACTTCAACTCCCAGAATTCCTGAGCCAGTATGGGGGAACTATGGCCCCCTCATGACTCGTGGACTTCAACTCCCAGAATTCCTGAGCCAGCATGGCTCAGCTTGGAAACTCTCCCTTTCCCCTCAGCGTGCCTGGCTCAGGAATTCTGGGAGTTGAAGTCCACGAGTCATAAAAGAGCCAAGGTTGCCTACTCCTGCCTTAAAAGATCTTTATTCGAGTAGCATAGCATCAGCACGTACATAGGCCAAGCCAAAATCTGAATTCCCTTCCCCTAAACACAGAGTAGCAAAGCATAATTCCCATCGCCAATTAACAGTCCTAAATCACATTCCCCAATTAGCTTGAAATGCAGGCTTTCCCTCCAGTTCTTCAACCAGCCATTCCTTATCATCTCTTATTTCAAAAAACCTTGGTTCTCACTCTAGTTACAACATTGCTACCTCTAACTAAACTCCCATGCACATTCCTTCTCCTTCTCCCCCCCCCCATCATCTAATCCTAACTCTAATTCTAAGAATAAAACATAAGAAGGAAAATGGCTGCATCTCCATATGTTGTCAAAGCAAGAACATCCGATGTTAGCAGCGTTGACATAGTGGTTATTTGGCACAACCACTTTTTAAGGGAGAGCGGGGTTATCTGTTAGGCTTGAGAACTGTGAAGGTGCCTTTTTCCAAAGGCCAGGCCAAAATTTGCCTCCCAAGCCAAAGAGCCGCTTTGGTTTAATGGTTAAGGCACTAGATCAGAAATTAGGTGACAGTAAGTTTTAGTTCTGCCTCAGGTGTGAAAGCCGGCTGGGTGACTTTGGGCCAGTCATTCCCTCTCTGCCCAACCAACCTCACAGGGTTGTTATGGGGAAAATAGGAGGAAGGAATAGGTATGTTCACCATCTTGAGTTATTTTTAAAAATAATAAAGGCAGGGGGAAAAAGTCTAAAATAAATAAAAAACATTTTTTTTAAAAAAAAAATCATCCTCCTCTACATAAACCCCACTCCCTTCCAGCACTGATGACGCTACCTAGTTGGGTCATGAAATGTCTGCAATAAAACCACCAAGTTCAGAGAGCACCAAGGACCCCACAGTTCAGCCCTGAGCTACACATATTTTCTTCCATCCATACAGGTGAGGCAACCATTCTGGCAGACAGCAAAAGCAATACCTCATTTGGGCATTTGAGTTTTCCCATCTGCTTTAGCACTTTCCTCAGCCTTTCCCTGTCTCCCAGTTCACTGAGAGGGACAGCAGCTTCCACAGGAGCATTCTAGAAAGAAGAAATAAGGGGGCAAAAATTAGGCATTCTAATGATAATGATAATAATAATAATGATGATGATGATGGTGGTGGTGGTGGTGATGATAATAATGATGATGATAATGATGATGATGTTGGAAGGGACCTTGGAAGTCATCTAGTCCAACCCCCTGCTCAGGCAGGAAACCCTATACCATTTCGGACAAATGGCTGTCCAGTCTCTTCTTAAAAACCTCCAGTGTTGGAGCATTCACCGCTTCTGGAGGCAGGTTGTTCCACTGGTTAATTGTTCCCACTGTCAGGAAGTTTTTCCTCAGTTCTAGGTTGCTTCTCTCTTTGGTTAGTTTCCATCCATTGCTTCTTGTCCTGCCTTCTGGTGCTTTGGGGAATAGCCTGACTCCCTCTTCTTTGGGGCAGCCCCTGAGAGATTGGAAGACTGCTATCATGTCCCCCCTCGTCCTTCTCTTCGTTACACTAGACATACCCAATTCCAGCAACCGTTCCTTATATGTTTTAGCCTCCAGTCCCCTAATCATCTTTGTTGCTCTTCTCTGTACTCTTTCTAGAATCTCAACATCTTTTTTACATCATGGTGACCAAAACTGGATGCCGTATTCCAAGTGTGGCCTTACCAAGGCCTTGTAAAGTGGTATTAACACTTTGTGTGATCTTGATTCTATCCCTCTGTTAATGCAGCCTAGCACTGTGTTGGCTTTTTTGGCAGCTGCAGCACATGGCTGGCCCAACTGTACCGGTTTGCAACAACCTGCTCTAGAGTCGAAGACTAAAATTAGCACTGAATTTCCTAACTTTCTGCAATTTCCAAGTACATGGACTTCAAATCCCAGAATTCCCCAGGCAGCTTGGCTACTCATGAGAATTCTGGGAAGTGAAGTCCAGTCACTCAGAGGTTGTCCCAGTTGAGAAATGTTGGATTGGAGCAATATTTCTCAACCCTGCATCCTTAAGATGTGTGGACTTTGGAGTCCTAGTGGACAATCACTTAAATATGAGCCAGCCGTGTGTTACAGCCACCAAAAAAGCCAATACGATCTTAAGCTGCATCAACAGAGGGATAGAATCAAGATAATGGGAAGTGTTAATACCTCTTTAAAATGGCTTGGTAAGACCATACTTGGAATATTACATCCAGTTTTGGTCACCACGATATAAAAAAGATGTTGAGACTCTAGAAAGAGTGCAGAGAAGGGCAATAAAGATGATTAGGGGGCTAGAGGCTAAAAGGTTTGAAAAATGGTTGCAGGAATTGGATATGTCGAATTTAATGAAGCTAAGGACAAGGGGGGACATAATAGTAGTGTTCCTGCTGCAAGGGGCTCCCACAGAGAAGAGGGGGTCAAGCTTTTTTCCAAAGCACCTGAAGGCAGGATAAGAAGCAACAGAAGGAAACCAATCAAGGAGAGAAGCAACCTGGAACTAAGGAGAAACTTCCTGACCGTTATAACAATTAACCAGCGGAACAACCTGCCTCCAGAAGTTGTGGGTGCTCCATCACTGGAGGCTTTTAAAAAGAGACTGGACAGTCATTTGTCTGAAATGGTATAGTGTCTCCTGCTTGAGCAGGGGGTTGGACTAGAAGACCTCCAAGGTCCCTTCCAACTCTGACGATAATGTTGACTTCCACTCCCAAAATTCCCCAGTCAACTTGTTCCATTGATTAATCGTGCTCATTGTCCGAAAATTCCTCATTTCCAGGCTGGGTCTCCCTCTGATGAGCTTCCCCCCATTACTTCATGTCCTGCCTTCTACATGCACAGTCTGTATTGTACATAGATCAGGGGTAGGCAACCTTGGCTCTTTTATGACTCATGGACTTCAACTCCCAGAATTCCTGAGCCAGCATGAGGGAACTATGGCTCCCTCATGACTCGTGGACTTCAACTCCCAGAATTCCTGAGCCAGCATGAGGGAACTATGGCCCCCTCATGACTCGTGGACTTCAACTCCCAGAATTCCTGAGCCAGCATGAGGGAACTATGGCTCCCTCATGACTCGTGGACTTCAATTCCCAGAATTCCTCAGGCAGCATGGCTCAGCTTGGAAACCTCTCCCTTTTCCCTCAGCGTGGCTGGCTCAGGAATTCTGGGAGTTGAAGTCCACGAGTCATAAAAGAGCCAAGGTTGCCTACCCCGACATAGATCTACGTGCAGAAACTCCATACCTTGTTCATGTGCTCTGCCATCGTGTGATAATTCAGCCCTGCTTTGGACTTGAACTGTTTTTTACAGTGCTGGCATTTCAAGGCATCCTGCAGCTAAAACAAAGGAGAAAAATACATATATTTCAGACCGAGAAATCTAGAGCGGATTTGATTTTCCTTTTCTCAAACTACACCTAGCACTACTAATTGGCATACGTGACTCTGTTGTACATCCGTTTTTTGCTTATCCTCTTGTTGTTTTTAAGCCAACTTATGAATGCTATTCAGAGTTGCTCAAAATGGGGAATAGCTTATGATCCCAGTGAAATAATAAAAATGCAGGTACTACACTTCATTTAGTGACCATTCAAAGTTACGACGACACTGAAAAAAGTGACTTTGGGCTGTTTTTCACACTTATGACCATGGCAGCGTCTCTGTAGTCACATGATCAAAATTCAGGTGGTTGGCAACTGACTCGTATTTATGACGGTCACAGTGCCCCGGGATCACGTGATCCACTTTTGTGGCCTTCCGACCAGCAAAGTCAATGGGGGAAGCCAGATTCACTTAACAGCCATGTTACTAACTTAACAACTGCAGTGATTCACAACAGCTGTGGCAAGGAAAGTCATAAAATGGGGCAAAATTCACTTTACAAATGTCTCACTTAGCAACAGAAATTTTGGGCTCAATTGGGATGGTAAGTCGGGACACTGCAACCGTCATAAATATGAGTCAGTTGCCAAGCCCACGGAATTTTGATCACAAGACCATGGGGATGCTGCAATGGTCATAAACAAGGGTCTTCAAATTTGGCCCTTTTGTGACTTGCGACTTCAACTCCCAGAATTCCTCAGGCAGGCATGCTGGCTGAGGAATTCTGGAAGTTGAAGTCTACAAGTCATAAAAGGGCCAAGTTATAGAATATATAACTGCTATAGAATATATAAAGCAGATATGAGTATTTTGAGGAAATCTTGAAGGAACATTCTGGAAAAAAAGAGTAGATAGAGGCCTAGCTCAGATTTTTGTTGGCTGCTTTGTGGCTCTGCGGCTGGAAGGTAGGTACATTTATCACTAAATGTAGAACAAGGGTAAGATTTCTCCTTTTTTCCCCCTCATAAAGAATGTAATACAGGTATGTAGTCCTAAACCAGGGGTCTTCAAACTGGGCCCTTTTATGACTTGTAGACTTCAACTCCCAGAATTCCTCAGCCAGCGTGCCTGGTGAGGAATTCTGGGAGTTGAAGTCCACAAGTCTTAAATTGGCCAAGTTTGAAGACCCCTGGTCATAAGTATGAAAAATGGTCATAAGTCTTTTTTTTCCCAGTGCCATTGTCACTTTGAACGGTCACTAAATGAACTATTGTTAAGTTGAGGACTACTCGTATATTAAACTGCCGCAACCCAGCAATTGTGATGCCCATTCCAGGGGCCTGGAATTCAGAGTCAGTGGCCCAGGAGTCAACCTTAGTGTAGCCCAAAGGAACAGGACAAAAGCTGGTGTTGGGCCAGAGTGGGCCCATTGAAAGCAATTCGCAGCTGCAGAACACGGGTTTCGTTCCTCGACATTTTAATGGGGAATGTGCAGCTCCCTACTTTTTGGCAGACTTCCATGTGCTTCTTGAGACCCAGGACTGTCTTCCGGGTGATCATGCCACAGGTCGGGCAAGCGACTTCTCCCTTCTCGTTGATTGTCCGCTGCCACTGCTCCTCAGGGCTTGCTAGAGAAGAGAAAAAGACAAGCCATGAATGCTGGTCAGGCTCAACAGTGAGGGAGCTCAGTTTTGGTTTTATTCGAGAGCTCTATTTTGACTTTTCAGGACCAATATGTAGTATAGTATTACTTTCGTTCTCATTTGTTTCTGTTTATTTATTTCCCTGCCTTTGTTATTTTAATAAATAACTAAAGGCAGCTAACATACTTAATACTCTTTCCTCCTCCTATTTTCCCCATAACAACCCTGTGAGGTGGGTTGGGTTCAGAGAGAGAGTGACTGGCCCAAGGCGGGACTAGAACTCACCGTCTCCTGGTGACTGCCCCAAAGTCACCCAGCCAGCTTTCATGCTTAAGGCGGGACTAGAACTCACCATCTCCTGGTGACTGGCCCAAAGTCACCCAGCCAGCTTTCATGCCTAAGGTGGGACTAGAACTCACCGTCTCCTGGTGACCATGGAAATGCTACAATGGTCATGTGTAAAAACCAGTTATGTCATTTTTTTCAGTGCCATTGTAATTTTGGACAGTCACTAAATGAATTGTTATAAATCGAGGACTAGCTGAAGTTCTTATTTAACTTAAAATAACAGAATTGGAAGGGACCTTGTAGGTCATCTAGTCCAACCCCCTGCTCAAACAGGACACCCTATATACCATTTCTCACAAGTCTCTTCGTAAAAACCTAGAGGGAATTAAGCTATTTTCCAAAGCACCTGAAGGCAGGACAAGAAGCAACGGGTGGAAACTAATCAAGGAGAGAAGCAACCTAGAACTAAGGAGAAACTTCCTGACAGTGAGAACAATTAATCAGTGGAACAGCTTGCCTCCAGAAGAGTAAATGCTCCAACACTGGAAGTTTTTAAGAAGAGACTGGACAGCCATTTGTCCGAAATGGTGTAGGGTTTCCTGCCCGAGCAGGGGGTTGGACTAGATGACCTCCAAGGTCCCTTCCAACTTTACTACTATTACTATTACTAACCTCCAATGATAAAGCACCCTCAACCTCTGGAGGCCAGCAGTTCCACTGGTTAACTGTCCTCACTATTAGGAAGTTTCTCCTCAGGGGTCTTCAAACTTGGCCCTTTTATGACTTGTGGACTTCAATTCCCAGAATTCCTCAGCCAGCATGCCTGGCTGAGGAATTCTGGGAGTTGAAGTCCACAAGTCATAAAAGGGCCAAGCTTGAAGACCCCTGTTTCTCCTTACTTCTAGGTTAACTTAGTCAATAACCAAATTGTCTGGCTGGATTAAAAGTCACTTAAGCATCTGAAAATCAAAACAATCATTCCTGTAACACAGGGGTGTTCAAACTCGGCCCTTACTCATGGACTTCAACTCCCAGAACTCCTCAGCTAGCATGCCAGGCTGAGGAATTCTGGGAGTTGAAGTCCATGAGTCATAAAAGGGCCGAGTTTGAAGACCCCTGCAAAGGAAAGAAAACTCTTGACATAATTCTGCTTTGAATCACAACGTTCTTGAAAAACACAATAATCAATGGCAGGCGAGCAGTTACAGAAATTATGGGGTTGGCTTAACTCCCATCCGTGGATCAATGTAGGCTTGCGGAGTTATTCATGACATCAATTTCAGATACAAAATCTGGGAAAATGAATTAGCTAGCTAGGAGAAGTTGCTGATGTGTTTATTTGGAAAATCCAGCTGTCTTCAGTTCAGTAAGAGATTTTCCAGAGAAATATATTTTGGGCTGATCCCAGAGAAAGATATTTTGACTTTTAAAGGTCTACAGATTATTTGCCAAAATTGCAAAAGGCAGCAAGGGAAGAATCTGAGGGCCAACGAACCGAAGAACTTTATAGTTTTCCAAGGCAGGAAAAGAAAAATAACCAAGTTTTCAGTGTGCAGAAAAAATGCATAGTAAAGGATATATCCACATGGATGTCAGGTTTAATTGCTTCTACCCATTTGGTGCCTGTTGAAAAGCAGATAGCAATCTTGACAGGCTGCTTGGGAGTAATTTTGCTGTTGTTATTTATATTTGGATATTTTTACGGGGTGTATCTTAGGTGAAAAGGTGAACCGGGATTATGAGCCAGTCAACAAGCATCTGAAGCACTTGATTGTGGGTAATAGTGCTACAGTCATGTGACAAATGATCATAAGTCACCTTTTTGGGTGCCGTTGTAACTTTGAATGGTCACTAAACAAATGGTTGTTAAGTTGAGGGATACTTGTAACTGCACAATGCTGTTAAAATCAGATATCTTTATAAAGGTTTGGGGAGGGAGGACTGGGTATCCCCCAACGCTGCCCATTTGACGGTACAATCCTATGATTTGGGGATTAACCTGATTAGGAACCAAGGTTAAAGTGCTCACGGGCCATAAAAGCCACTGGGGGGGGGGAATCAAATACCGGTAGTTTACAAGCTACCATCAACCTAACAAAAGACTCCTGCGAGTCCCTTGGACTGCAAGGCGTTCAAACCGGTCAGTCCTAGAAGAGATCAACCCCGACTGCTCTTTAGAAGGCCAGATCCTGAAGTTGAAACTCAAATACTTTGGCCACCTAATGAGAAGGAAGGACTCACTGGAGAAGGGCCTAATGCTGGGAAAGATTGAGGGCAATAGAAGAAGGGGACGACAGAGAATGAGATGGCTGGATGGAGTCACTGAAGCAGTAGGTGTGAACTTAAATGGACTCCAGAAGATGGTAGAGGACAGGAAGACCTGGAGGAACGTTGTCCATGGGGTCGCGATGGGTCGGACACGACTTCGCAATTAACAACAACAAATCAGCCTAACAGAATGTTTCTGAAACTTGGCTACTTTAAGATATGTGGACTTCAACTCCCAGAATTCCCCAGCCAGCCATGCTGGCTGGGGAATTCTGGGAGTTGAAATCCACAAATCGTAAAGTGCTCAAGCTTCAAAAACACCAACCAGCAAAATAAGGGAATTGCTACTAACAGAGCATCCTGGTCAATCTTACCTGTAGCTGAATGAGCTATTGATACAGTGGTGGTTTCTTTTTTCACACTGGATCCTGTCAGCTTTTTCTTACGGTCTTCGGTATTACCGCTGAGGAGGGAAGCTTCCAACTTCTTTGCGCGGTGTGCTTTAGCCTTGTCTTCTGCTTTCGCCAGCCCTGTTGAAAAGGAGAAATTAATGTTGGAAGGGGTGAGCGCTGCGCAGTTTCTGGCTGCGGGTTGGAATGAGCTGCTCTCTGAGCTTGCTGGGTTTCCTTGCAGACGTTTCACGACCCAAACTTGGTTAAGATCATCAGGGCTAGAAGGGAGTGTGGGATGTGGAGAGGAAGAGGAGGAGGAGGAGGAGGAGGAGGAGGAGGAGGAGGAGGAGGAGGAGAACTGGGATCCTTGGTGCTCTCTGAGCTTGGTGGTTTTCTTGTAGACGTTTCATAATCCAAACTAGGTTAAGATCATCAGGGCTAGAAGGGAGTATGGGATGTGGAGAGGAGGAGCAGGAAGAGGAGGAGGAGGAGGAGGAGGAGGAGGAGGAGAAAGAGGAGGAGGAGAACTGGGATCCTTGGTGCTCTCTAAGCTTGCTGGGTTTCCTTGCAGACATTTCACAACCCAAACTAGGTTAAGATCATCAGGGCTAGAAGGGAGTGTGGGATGTGGAGAGGAGGAGAACTGTGAGGTCCTTGGTGCTCTCTGAGCTTGGTGGTTTTCTTGAAGACACTTCATGACTCAAACTAGGTATCATCAGTGCTAGAAGGGACTGTGGGATGTGGGGGGGGGGGAGGAGGAGGAGGAGGAGGAGGAGGAAGGCCAATGATTGTGGCTTCCTTTGTGCTCTCTTAGCTTGGTGGTTTTCTTGCAGATCAAACTAGCTGACTTCTTCAGTGCTGATGATGTTACCTAGTTTGGTCATGAAACGTCTGCAAGAAAACAAGCTAGCTCAGAGAGCAACAAGGATTCCCCTCCCCCCCCCGCCCAGTCTCTGGCTTAGAAGAACCAGGTATAATCTCCTAGGAAGGTCCCAGCAGGGCACACATGGCTGCACGCTGACCTCTAGGTCTCTCTGCAAGAAAAAAGGGCCTAATCCACTCCATTTTTCTTAAAATTTAAACCAAATTTAAACAGAACGTGTCTGCGGCAAAGCAAAAGCCCAGCCTTCAGAAACTCTGAGTCCCTGGTCCAATAATCAGCCCCGTAAGATGTTTTCCAGTGGGGCTCAACCAGTGGCATCTTTGCTTTTGTTTTCCCAGCCTGGCTGATAGCAGTGGGGATCTCCTGGTGGTCTCCTTTCCAGACATTAACCAGGGCCAAATGTACCTAGCTTTTGGCGACTCGTCATAAGCTGAGGACTATCTGTAGAGGTCTGTAATAACCCGCACTTTGATCTGCACCAAAGGGCAGCAAACATTTGAGCATACTGGAAGATTCTGCCCCAGTTGTTACTTCCATATAGTCTTCAAGGACAGCCCCATGCACTGCGCACTGCAGTTGTCCAGCTGGGGGGAAGTGACCGAGATATGAGGGACCGTGAGGAAGTCCGCCCAGCTCAAGAAAGGGCGCAATGCCGAAGCCAGAAACGGGGAAGGAGAGAGAAGCAGCAGGTGCTGAAAAACTTTCTACCAGCCACGTGCAACAAACAGCGAATAGCCCCCAAACGAGATAGGTTTCTAGTCCACATGAACCAAAGCTACAAAGAATGTTGTGCCAGAAAAATGGATGAAGAGGGACCCACCCCCTCGCCTTTGCAGATAAAAGAGTTCAAACATTCCCGTGTTACTGAGTTATTATTTAGGATTATTGGCGAGGGATAAAAAAACAGAGACATATTTTGTTTTTACCTTTTAATCCAAACGTTCCTGAGATGGATGGCTGCTCGCCAGTGAACTTCTTAGGCGTTTTCTGTTTCCTTCCTAACTCAAAAAGGAGAAAACAGAAATAAAACTTTGGTCAAACCCCTGGGTGTTGAGTTGCTTTTCTGCAATTAGCACATGGTTTTGCATAATTTATTCCTCAACTGATGGCCTTGAAGAGAGAGAGCAAAATAACCAGCGTTAAATCTAATTATTAGATTCAATAAATCCGGTTTGACTTCTCCTGACTTTTATCATGCCCTCTCCGTTCTCTATTTTTATTGGGTTTTTTTGTGGTTTTACTCTTTTTATAGTGACCAATTCCTTGTGTGTCTAATCACGGCCAAATAATTCTAATAATTCTAATTCTAATAATTGTAATTTTAATTTTAATTCTAATAATTTTAATTCTAAATAATAATAATAATAATAATAATAATAATAATAATAATAATGTTGGAAGGGACCTTGGAGGCTATCTAGTCCAACCCCCTGCTTAGGCAGGAAACCCTATACCATTTCGGACAAATGGCTTCCAATCTCTTCTTAAAAACTTCCAGTGTTGGAGCATTCACCACTTCTGGAGGCAGGTGGTTCCACTGGTTAATTGTTCTAACTGTTAGGAAATTTCTCCTTAGTTCTAGGTTGCTTCTCTCCTTGATTAGTTTCCATCCGTTGCTTCTTGTCCTTTCTAATTCTAATTCTAATTATTCTAATTCTAATTTGTTTCCTTGGGCTGTTCAAGTCTTTGGCTCACATTTGAATAGAAATTCGGCAATTCAATAAATCAATTAATAAATAAAATGGGGTGCACAATTCCTACCCTCACCCCCAGCCCAGAAATCTCTCCTTAGCCTTCTTGAGCTTCTGAGGTTTCACTAGTTACTATCCATACAGGTTCCAAATTTGTCTTCATTAACATGAGGACTAGAATCTTGGGTTTAGAAAATAACAACACAAGAGAGAATGCATAATCTTTCAGCAATGTTTGGAGCTGAGACTTCCAAATGCTGGTGACCCAGGCAGGATAATTTCAAGGATGCCCCCCCCCCCCGCTCCCCAAATAAGGAAGATACTGCAAAATCAATCAGTAGAGTTTACTTTTACAATAAAGGTATATAGGAAGTCCTTGATTTATGACCACAATTGAGCCCAAAATGACTGCTGCTAAGCAAATCAGTTGTTAAATGAGTTTGGCCCCCATTTACGGCCTTTCTTTCCACCCTTGCTAAGTGAATCACTGCAGCTGTTAAATTAGTAACACGGATATTAACTGAATCTGGATTCCCCATTAGAAAGTTGCAAAAAGGGATCAATGACCCCGGGTAAGGGCAACTGTCATAAATATATGCCAGTTGCCCTAATTTTGATCACGTCACCCGGGGGATTTTTTTTTCTAATAAGTGTGAAAAACGGCCACTAGTCGCATTTTTCAGTGCCGTTGTAACTCTGAACGGTCACCAAATGAATCGCTGTAAGTTGAGGATCACCTGTAATGGCTTTGGCTAAAGCAGGGGTAGGCAACCTTGGCTTTTTTATGACTCGTGGACTTCAACTCCCAGAATTCCTGAGTCAGCCACGCTGAGGGAAAAGGGAGCTGAGCCATGTTGGCTCAGGAATTCTGGGAGTTGAAGTCCACGAGTCATAAAAGAGCCAAGGTTGCCTACCCCTGTCCTAGGATGCCACTGAAGGACCCAATGTTTGGTTTAGATCAGGGGTAGGCAACCTTGGCTCTTTTAGGCCTCGTGGACTTCAACTCCCAGAATTCCTGATCAGCCACGCTGAGGGAAAAGGGAGCTGAGCCATGTTGGCTCAGGAATTCTGGGAGTTGAAGTCCACGAGTCATAAAAGAGCCAAGGTTGCCTACCCCTGTCCTAGGATGCCACTGAAGGAACCAATGTTTGGTTTAGACCAGGGGTAGGCAACCTTGGCTCTTTTAGGACTTGTGGACTTCAATTCCCAGAATTCCTGAGCCAGCCACACTGAGGGAAAAGGGAGGGGTTTCCAAGCTGAGCCATGCTGGCTCGGGATTTCTGGGAGTTGAAGTCCACGAGTCATAAAAGAGCCAAGGTTGCCTGCCGCTGGGCTAAAGATAGGCAGTTCTGCTGATGCAGAGATGATTGGTCAGTTTAGAATTTAGATCGTTCCATTCCACAACACAAGCAACCCCACACCACACGTCCTTCTAATTTTAAACTCAGAGGAAATGGGGTGCCTCTGCCCACCCCCCAAAAATGTTTGAGAAATGCTGCTCTAATCTTACTGTGCTTCATCCTTTCGGGGTCTTCCTCTTGCTTATAGGCCTGTCTGCTGGCCTGATGTTTAGAGCCGCGGCTGCCCGGTGTCTGGCCCAGCGGGGTTGCAGCCCCTTCCCCGCCTCCAGCTGCAGCGGTCTGCAAAACCCGGATGCCTTGGCTCACGGCCGCATGCTCTCCGTTCTCGGGGTGTTGCAAGGCGACAGCCTTCTCCACCTTGGCTTGTTTGGGGTGAAGGGAGGGGGTCATGGTCCGTTCGGCAGCTCTAGGGCAAAAGGTAGGTTGAAGGAGAAGTCAAGCCAGGCAAGAGTCGGGTGCGAAAAACCAGGTCCAGTGAAGCTGCTCTATTGCTAAAAGCCCATTCGCAGGAATCTTCTCTGCTAAGGTTAGCGTTAGATACGGGTCAATGGAATTCAAAAGATTTGGAGAAGGAGTGGCAGAAGCTGGGGGCAGAATCAAAAGAGGAACCAGCCTACAATCCCAATGTAGTCAAAAGCAGACTACTCTTGACTACATTGGGATTGTAGGCTGGTTCCTCTTTTGACTCCGCCCCCAGCTTCTGCCACTCCTTCTCCTATAGCAGAGGTCGGCAACCATGGCTCCTTTACAACCTGTGGACCAATTCCCAGAATTCCTGATTCAGCCGTGCTGGCTCAGGACTTCTGGGAGTGGAAGTCCACAAGTTGTAAAGGGCCCATCGTTGCCCAGACCTTAGAATAGAATAGAATAGAAGAATAGAATAGAATGGAATGGAATGGAATGGAATGGAGTGGAGTGGAGTGGAGTGGAATGGAATAGAATAGAATAGAATAGACAGATCATAGAATAGAATAGAATAGAATAGAATAGAATAGAATAGAATAGAATAGAATAGAATAGAATAGAATAGAATAGAATGGAATGGAATGGAATGGAACGGAGTGGAGTGGAGTGGAATGGAATAGAATAGAATAGAATAGAATAGACAGATCATAGAATAGAATAGAATAGAATAGAATAGAATAGAATAGAATAGAATGGAATGGAATGGAATGGAATGGAATGGAATGGAATGGAACGGAATGGAACGGAGTGGAGTGGAATGGAATAGAATAGAATAGAATAGAATAGAATGGAATGGAATGGAATGGAATGGAATAGACAGATCATAGAATAGAATAGAATAGAATAGAATGGAATGGAATGGAATGGAATAGAATAGAATAGAATAGAATAGAATAGAATAGAATAGAATAGAATAGAATAGAATAGAATAGAATAGAATGGAATGGAATGGAGTGGAGTGGAGTGGAGTGGAGTGGAATAGAATAGAATAGACAGATCATAGAATAGAATGGAATGGAATGGAATGGAATAGAATAGAATAGAATAGAATAGAATAGAATAGAATAGAATAGAATAGAATAGAATGGAATGGAATGGAATAGACAGATCATAGAATAGAATAGAATAGAATAGAATGGAATGGAATGGAATGGAATGGAATAGAATAGAATAGAATGGAATGGAATGGAATGGAGTGGAGTGGAGTGGAGTGGAATAGAATAGAATAGACAGATCATAGAATAGAATGGAATGGAATGGAATGGAATGGAATGGAATAGAATAGAATAGAATAGAATAGAATAGAATAGAATGGAATGGAATGGAATGGAATGGAATGGAATGGAATGGAATGGAATGGAATAGCATAGAATAGAATGGAATGGAGAATGGAATGGAAGGAATGGAGTGGAGTGGTGGAGTGGAGTGAGTGGAATAGAATAGAATAGAAGATCATAGAATGGAATGGAATGGAATGGAATGGAATGGAATGGAATGGAATAGAATAGAATAGAATAGAATAGAATAGAATAGAATAGAATAGAATAGAATAGAATAGAATAGAATAGAATAGAATAGAATAGAATGGAATGGAATGGAATAGACAGATCATAGAATAGAATAGAATAGAATGGAATGGAATGGAATAGAATAGAATAGAATGGAATGGAATGGAGTGGAGTGGAGTGGAGTGGAATGGAATAGAATAGAATAGACAGATCATAGAATAGAATAGAATGGAATGGAATGGAATGGAATGGAATAGAATAGAATAGAATAGAATAGAATAGAATAGAATAGAATAGAATAGAATAGAATAGAATAGAATAGAATAGAATAGAATGGAAAGAGCCAAGGTTGCCTACCCCTGCCCTAGCCCCTCCTCTTGTTCCAGAGGTCCTGGCCCCTACCTTTTCTTCCCTGGCCCCTTGCTGGTTGCCTTCTGCATTTTGTTTTCTGCTGGGGGGCTGGCTGCCGGCAACGGTCTTTCCAAATGGTTCCAGAGACAATGTTTCTCCAGCTGGGTTTTTGATGTGAAGATAGCTTCACAGTACAGGCAAGGGAAGGTGCGTTTCTCAACAATGGCGCCCTGGAAGGAAGAGAGAAAAAGGGAAAGAAGGCAGTGGAAACAGAGCAAAAGAAGGGGGGAAACGCAATATACCTCTTGGCTTCTGCAAAGGGGTCAAAACGTGGCTGTGCAGCTTTGTGTGAGGAACACAGAGGCCCAGACTTCCGTGGGGCTAAGCACGGCGAGCTCCCGCCTCTATTAATAACTGCTAACCCCCCTTCCGCCATTTTGGAATCTGTGACCTTTTGAAATTTTACAGTTATTTTTACAATTTCAAAATGTTCTGATCTTGTTAATTCTGATTTTAATGTAATTTTATGGATTCTATTGTATACCGCCCACAGCCCCTCTCTGAGAGAAATGGGTGGCTAAGAAAATATGAAATATAAATAATAAAAAACAAAAACAAAATAATAAAATGCCTGTAAAATAAAATAAAATAATAAAATATAAAAAAAACAATAAAATAAAATAATAAAATAAAATATAATAAAAAATAATAAAATAAAATAATATGGCAAAAATAAAATAAAATAATAAAATAAATAACATAAAATAACATAACATAAAATAAAAAATAATAAAATAAAATAAAATAAATAAAAATAACATAACATAACGTAAAATAAAATAATAAAATAAAATATAATAAAAATAAAATAAAAAATAATAAAATAAAATAATAAAAATAATAAAAAATAAAATAATAAAATAAAATAAAATAAGTAAAATAAAATAAAATAATAAAATAAAATAATAAAATAAAATAAGTAAAATAAAATAAAATAATAAAATAAAAAAATAAGTAAAATAAAATAATAAAATAAATAAAATAACATAATGTAAAATAAAAAATAATAAAATAAAATAATAAAATAAAATAATAAGTAAAATAAAATAAAATAATAAAATAAAATAAATAAAATAATAAAATAAAATAATAAAATAAAATAAAATAAATAAAATATCCATCTTTTAGATTGGGTTAATTCTCTTAACCTGGGTAACCTCAGGTGGACTTCAAGTCCCAGAATTCTCTTCTGCTGTCACGATTGCTGCTGCTGAGAATTCTGGGACTTGAAGTTTCTGTACGTAGAGGGCCACCAGGTTGCGGGAGGAAGCTGTTCTAGACAAAACACCGGTTCTGCTGTCCAATTTTGATAATCCAATTTGGCTAACCGCATGAATTTTACTCAGCATAGTCTGCAAGCCCTTGCGTAAAAATAAAACAGTTTTGAGACATCCATAGCGTTCTACCTTACTTGAGGATGAGTTCATACAGCACACTTAAAAGCTGAGTTAAAAACCTAGTGGTAATGTTAAGATTAATTAGCAGGTCAAAGCCGCTGACCCTTCCTTTGGCCTATCTAGACCAGCATTTTTCAATCTTGGCAACTTTAAGCTTTCTGGACTTCAACTCCCAGAGTTCCCAAGTCAGCAATGTTGGCTGAGGAACTCTGGGAACTGAAGTCCAAGCAAAACCCTTTCTAGACCAGTGTTTCTCAACATTTCTAGACCAGTGTTTCTCAACCTTCCCCATCTGGCTGAGGAATTCTGGGAGTTGAAGTCCACCCATCTTCAGATTGCCCCGGTTTGAGAAATGGTTGTAAAAATTGGGTGTCTCACTAAGAACCGCTTTGCTCAGCAACAGAAAAGCTAATCCCAATTGTGGTCGTAAATCAAGGACTACCTGTACACATCCACAGAGTTGCAAAGAAGGTGGCCCCCACACTAGGAGAGCAGGTCTGATTTTTCTTACCTGGCACCGCTGGAAGTGGTATTTCAGGCCATAGATGCTTGGGAACTCCAGCCAGCAGCCCGAATTAGGACACTTCACCCTGGAGTGAGCCTTAAATTCATCCTTCCATTGATTCATCAGAGGCAGCTGAGAGGAGAAAGTCCAGAAAATGAGGGGGGGGGGGGAAGAGACAAAAAAGGAATTTAAAAAATAAAGAAAAGAGGAGCAGACAAATTAAAAAAAATAGTGCAACTGCGTTCCTCAGCTTGATCTCTATCTAACCCAGTGTTTCTCAACCTTGACCATTTTAAGGCATGTGGACTTCAACTCCCAGAATTCCACAGCCAGCATTGCTGGCTGTGGAATTCTGGGAGTTGAAGTCCACATGCCTTAAAATGGTCAAGGTTGAGAAACACTGATTAAACCAAGGCTTTCCACTGAGCCATGAAAGGTAAATATTTTCATTCCAGGGGACAGAAGGAACCAACTCAAGAACAGAGACTCATGCAGAGATAAATTACACAAACTAAAATCTCGGAGGAAAGAGAATGGCTAAAACTTCACCCTAGCTCAATCTTCATAACTTTAAGGTGTTCCACAGCTGGGCAAATTCTGGGAGTTGTAGTCCAGGGTTTTTCAACCTTTTCACCCATTGTACCACTTTTAGGATATGACAACATCCGAGGACCACCAGTCGCCTAGCAAAGTGTCAGAAACTTTATGACCCCAAAAAAAAGAAAGAAAGAAAAAGAAAAAAGTGATGAAGTACAGGTAGTCCTCGACTTACAACAGTTCGCTTAGTGACTGTTTGAAGTTACAATGGCACTGAAAAAAGGGCCCCCAAGCCACAGCTGAGCAAACACCTGCCTGCCCACCCAGCAGTGCTCTTCCTCCTGTCCGAGGTTTTCATTGTTGTGAGCGTTTCTGTTGAGGATTGGCAGCGGGGGTGGGGTGGGGGGGTGTTTGGTTTTTATTCCCTCCCCCCCCATCTGCTGGGTGGTTGCAGCAGGTTTTGGTCACTTCACATGACCCTGGGACACTGTGACCGTCATAGATATGAATCAGTTGCCAAGCCTCTGAATGTAAATCACAAGACCCTGGAGATGCTGCAACATTCCAGCTGATCGGCGCTTCTTCTGGGCTCAGCAGAAGCACCAGGATCAGTGCTGAGCTTCAGCTGGAGCCTGGCGCTGATCCTGGCGCTTCCGCTGAGCCCTGACAGTCCCGAAGAAGCGCTGATCCTGGCGCTTCCACTGAGCCCTGACAGCCCTGCAGCTCCAGCCGTCTCTCGCTCAGGCTTGTGCGGTGCTGCCACCGGTTCAACTCATTCCCCTCCCCTGCTACCACTTTTCTAGGATGATTGCGTACCACCTGCCAGGTGCCAATGTACCACAGGTGGTACCCGCACCACAGGTTGAAAAGCCCCGTTGTAGTCTACTTATGCTAGTGGGGGAATTCTGGCCTTGAAAGGTAAAGATTCCTGGGGAGGCATCAAAAGAACAGAGACTCATGCAGGGATAATTACACAAACTCAAATCTTGCAAGAAGCAGAATGACTGAAACTTCACCCTAGCTAGCTCAATCTTTGCAACTTTAAGGTGCACGGACTTCAACTCCCAGAATTCCGCAGCTGGGTAAATTCTAGGAATTGGAAGTTCACACATGCTAGAAGGGAATTCTGGGAGTTGAAGTCTACCTGTGCTGGTGAGGGAATGTGGGGAGTTCCATACAAGTCTGTACCTATTGGAGGGGAATTCCTGGGAACTAAAGTCCACATGCCCTAAAGTTTGCCAAGGTTGAGAAATATTGCCTTTGAGAAATCAGGTGAGTGGGAGAATAAGCGAGAAAGAAAGTCTTCAAAGAAGAATTTTGAAATAGCAATTAGATACAGAAAGTCATGTTTGAACCAGCAACCTGATGTAAGATGGAGGGCTGATGGAATGGGGGGGGGCAAATGATAAAGGAAAAGCTACTGGAGGACACAACTACCTGTGTACACAACTACCCACAATAATAATAATAATTATTATTAATCATCATCATCATAATAAAGTTGGAAGGGACCTTGGAAGTCATCTAGTCCAACCCCTGCTCAGGCAGGAAACTCTATACCATTTCAGACAAATGGCTGTCCAGTCTCTTCTTAAAAACTTCCAGTGTTGGAGCATTCACTGCTTCTGGAGGCAAGTGGTTCCACTGGTTAATTGTTCTAACTGTCAGGAAGTTTCTCCTTAGTTCTAGGTTGCTTCTCTCCTTGGTTAGTTTCCATCTGTTGCTTCTTGTCCTGCCTTCAGGTGCTTTGGAGAATAGCTTGACTCCCTCTTCTTTGGGGCAACCCCTGAGAGACTGGAAGACTGCTATCATGTCCCCCCTCGTCCTTCTCTTCGTTAAACTAGACAGACCCAATTCCAGCAACCGTTCTGTCTTCCCCAAATGCCATTCCCTACCTGGCTATCTGGCAATGGAACAATATGAGCGTCTGTGTCTGTGGGTAATGTTTAAGCAGTTGTGGAGTCCTTGATGTTCTCTGGGCTTGGTTGTTTTCTTGCAGACATTTGATGACCCAAATAGGTAACAACATCAGTGCTAAAACGTAGTAGGATTTGGGGAGTGGAGGAAGAGGAGGAGGAGGAGGAGGAGGAGGACTGTGGAATCCTTTTTGCTCTCTGAGCTTGGTTGTTTTCTTGCGGACATTTCATTACCCAAATAGGTAACATCATCAGTGCTAGAAGCTAGTGGGGAGAGGAGGAGGAGGAGGAGGAGGATGATTGTGGGGTCCTTGGTGCACTCTGAGCTTAGTTCTTTTCTTGCAGACATTTCATTACCCGACTAGGTAATTTCATCACTGTTAGAAGGGAATGGGGTTGGCAGATGTTTAGTTATCCACCTAGGTAACATCCTCAATGCTAGACAGGAATGGGCTTTGCTCTCTCTAGTGGCTTGCCTTTTTAGTTTTGGTGGGTCTGTTCTTGGTGGCCGTTCGATTAAGCTGTTGTTTGCTGTTTGACTGTTTGTCTGCTTTGGTAGTTCCTTGATTGGGGTGTTGTTTAATTCATGATAGTTAGTCTAGTAATAAACTTGGTGTTAACCTCTGCTTATCGGGGCATTGATTGCAGGCAAGAAGGTGTTTTGGTTGTTTGGTTTATACCAGGGGTAGGCAACCTTGGCTCTTTTATGACTCATGGACTTCAACTCCCAGAATTCTTGAGCTAGCCACGCTGAGGGAAAAGGGAGAGGTTTCCAAGCTGAGCCAGGCTGGCTCAGGAATTCTGGGAGTTGAAGTCCACGAGTCATAAAAGAGCCCAGGTTGCCTACCCCAGGTTTATACCCACCAACACTGACAGGGCAAGCCTCAAAACAGACAGCAAAACTCACTCCCTTCTAGCATGGATGATGCAGTGGTGGGATTCAGCCGGTTCGCACCACTTTGGCAGAACCGGCAGCTAATTTTTTGTTGCCCAGGCCCAGAATGGACTTCCGGAAGCGGCATCCACACAGAGAACCTGTTGTTCACATATTTGAATCCCACCCCTGGGATGATCTACCTAGTTGGGTCATGAAACATCTGCAAAAAAAAAAAAAAAAAACAACCAAGTTCAAAGAGCACCAGGGACCCACAGTTCAACCTTGAGCTACGAATATTCTATTGGCTTAAGGCTAGCAATCGTCTTAATAAAGTTTTAATAGGTGGGAGTTCCTCTGAGCATTTAATTATTGCTTAAGATCGTGAGGTTCAGTGTTGCTACAAGATGCAACACGATGTTGCCTGTCCAGGATGACTCGAAAAGGTGCGGACTTCAACTCCCAGAATTCCTCAGCCTGCTTGGCTGACTGAGGAATTGTGGGAGTTGAAGTCCGCACCTTTTCAAGTTGTCACAGTTGAGAAGCAGTGCTCTAGAATTCTCTTCACCGGGAATGAGCGACAGATCCATGGCAGAAGCAGGGGGGAAAAATGGCTTTTTCCACCAGGGAGCAAATAAACAAAAGTGGGTTAAAGAGAAGATTTTTTTTTTTTATCCAATGGCTACAGGCTTTAAGCAATCCAAGGGCTCATCGTAATCCATGAAATTAATCATCACACGTGAATCTAAATAGCGTGTTTCCTCTGCTGCGACTTAAAAGCAGCTGGACGCCCTCAGCAGTGGTGCACTACAAATTCGATCATCCTCATCCTGCCTAGGGGAAATGGGAATTGGAGTCCATCATGTGTGGAACATGACAGATTGGGCAAGTGGGACTGGGTACTACTTAAGTGTCTGTGTTTTTCTATTTTGTTCTGAACATTGGATGCCGATGCAGTCAATCTTTTCCTTCCTTCCTTCCTTCCTTCCTTCCTTCCTTCCTTCCTTCCTTCCTTCCTTCCTTCCTTCCTTCCTTCCTTCCCTTCCTCCTTCCTTCCTTCCTTCCTTTCCTTCCTTTCCTTCCATTTTTATCCCACATTTATTACTTCATAAGCGACTCCAGGCAGCGAACATACCTAATACTCTATTCTTCTCCTATTTTCCATGCAAAACAATCCTGAGAGGTGGGCTGGGTTGAGAGAGAGATTGGCCCAAAGTTGCCAGCAAGCTTTCATGCCTAAGGCAAGACTAGAATTCACCGTCTTTTGGGGATTGGCCCAAAATCACCCAGCAGGCTTTTGTGTTTAAGGCGAGATTAGTACTCACCGCTTGGAGGTTTACAAGGAAAAATTGGACAACCATTTAACCGGGATGGTATAAAGACCCCTGCTTAAGCAGGGGGTTGGACTAGAAGACCTCTGGCTTCCCTTTCAGCCCTGTGACTCTATGTCAGTGGTTCTCAACCTTTTTAATGCCGCGACCCCCCAACCGGTCGTAAGTCAAGGACTACTCAACCGGTCGTAAGTCGAGGACTACTCAACTGGTGCAGCACCGTTTGCAGAATGGGACTTTTGGCGGGCTCAGCAGGGCAGAGACAGCCTGGACAATTCCTATTGGCTTTTGAAAGCCAATAGAATTAGAGTCTATTCAAGAGAGTCTATTCTATGGGCTTTCAAAAGCCCATAGAATAAAAGGGAGTAGCACAGCTAAGGAAAAGGGGGCGAAAATGGCGGACTGCGTTGTTTGGCGACCCCCGTCAAATGGTCGTTCGACCCCAAATGGGGTCCCGACCCACAGGTTGAGAACCACTGCTCTAACAAATTTAAACTCCCCGTCTCCTGAGCCATCCTACGCGAAAAGGAATGCTCACCCATTCAAGACCGTTCTTTTTTGTTCCCGTTGCCGGGGAAGACAGAAAATACAATTAAAATCTTACGGGAATATCTCTCAAGGCCTGGTTTTCCGTCTTGGGCCTTCCTTTCCGTTTGCTCTCTGTTTTGTCGTGCATTGCATTTCCTGCCAAGAAAGGGAGAGTAAAAAAAATGTTGAAATCAACATCAGTGATCAATGATGCATAAGTTTTCATGTGAGAATGTAATCGGCATCGTGGCAAGACGTGGTTGGGGAACGCAACGTTCTCTTGAGGTTCCACAAGAGGTTTATTGACAATTACGATGACACCCGTTCAGTTGTGTTGTCCCTCGCTGATTCTATGGCCCAGGACTCTCCTATCTTCTTCTTCTTCTTTTTTTTAACAAAATTTTATTAAATTTATATACGTAAGGAAAAATAGAAACAATACAGGTATGGTAAAGGGAGGGGTAAAAGGAAGTGGGGGAGGGGAAGGAAATAAGGAATTAGGATAAAATAAGGATAGGTACAATCACATATTTCAACAAACAAGCAACCGTCCGGATCATAATAGTGAGTAAATATCATATTCAACCATTTTTAACAAAGCTTACACTGTAACATATTAAAAACAATTAGTAAACAAATACGTTGATCTATTAAGTAAACACTACTAATAAAATCTAAAAAAATAATAATAATCCTAACAATCAAAAGTAACAAATGAAAATCAGTAAATCAGGAAAAGTAATCGTATCATCAAAATATTAGTTAGAACTCGATTAAAAATCAGTCATCTATTCTAAAATATTAAATCCTTCAAGTTCTAACATAGGACT
Organism: Crotalus tigris; assembly: GCF_016545835.1. NCBI lineage: Eukaryota > Metazoa > Chordata > Lepidosauria > Squamata > Viperidae > Crotalus > Crotalus tigris. The sequence goes on along the minus strand of NW_024100516.1, from coordinate 392,139 downwards.
CTCCTATCTTCTGATCTTGCACTACAGGTCATCCTCGGCTTACAACAGTGACCAAAGTTATATTCGAGTCAGTTTCCAAGTGTCTGAATTTTGACCATGTGACCACGGAGGATGCTGCAATGGTAATAAGTGCGAAAAAAGGCCGTAATTTTTTCCAATCCCATTGTAACTTCAGACAATAACTGAACTGTTGTAAGTTGAGGACTATCTGTATTTAATTCTGAGGGGTCCTTGGTGCTCTCTGAGCTTAGTTGTTTTCTTGCAGACGTTTCACTACCAAACTAGGTAACATCATCAGGGCTAGAATGCAAGGAGAGCAAACGCCAATCCCTTCCAACACTGATGAGGTTACCTAGTTTAGGTGATGAAGGATCTGCAAAAAAAATCCAAGCTCAGAGAGCAACAAGGACCTATCATTTCAACCCTGAGCTGCAAATATTCTCCTTTCTTAATATTCAATTCTAAATATGTTGACACAACGCATCCTTTACTGCAGGCTGTGAGCGCTTTGCCAGAGAAGAGACAACATTACCTACATTTGCACAATACTCTCAACCCGGTTAATGAACTGACTCCTTTTCCAAAGCTGCACATTGAGCAATAAATTAGCCGGTCCAGTTTTGCACAAAAAGTGAAGCCCTCAAAAAAAAAAAATCAAATAGAAATACATCTGGTACGATCTGACCTGAGGTGACACCGTTTGAACACAGCCATTGTTTTAAAGACTGAAAGATCAAAATAAAATAATTAAAAAAAAAAACCCTGTGTCTAGCTTCATGCCACCCAAAGACAAGCAGTAAAATTATTTTAGGGAGAACAAAAAAAAAAAAAAAATGGATGCCAACTAATCAAGGAGAGAAGCAACCTGGAATTAAGGTTAGAATGCAGTATTGCAGGTTGACTCTGCCCACTGCCAGCAGTTCGATCCTGACCGGCTCAAGGTTGACTCAGCCTTCCATCCTTCCGAGGTCGGTAAAACGAGGACCCAGATTGTTGGGGGCAAATAGGCTGACTCTGTAAACCGCTTAGAGAGGGCTGTAAAGCATGTGAAGCGGTATATAAGTCTAAGGGCTGTTGCTATTGGCTGCCTCAGCCACCGGTATTCTTATTGTTGGGCGCCCTACCTGAACTCTTTGAGAGTGTTTCCATAGAATTTTCTGGGCAAATGGTGGACTTAATTGAGTTCTGTTCCGCTTGCAGAAAAATTGGCAAAAAAATTTATGGGGAGTTGCAAATGCCCATCCCTGGGTTCAAAAGTTGACCTCCCTTGATTGTAGTAATCAGTGCTCAGTCATTGCAGGGTGCAAATATGGCTGCCCGTACGCAGCATTTATTGCCTTTTATACAGTATTACAAGCAGCAAAAGTTTTACATGGCAATAGCATTTCATTGGTTAAACTCCTTACCAATCCTTAAGAATATAGAAGCCAGAGGCCCAAAACAAGGAACAGTTGAGCAATAACATCTTGTTGGTGTAAGCTAGCTGATATTAGGCAGGCAAGGTCATTGTACCAGCTGGGGTACTTTCCCACATTGCCATGGTGATGTGTAGGGGTGAGATAGATGTAGATCAGTGGTTCTCAACCTGTGGTTCGGGATCCCATTTGGGGTCGAACGACCATTTCACGGGGGTCGCCAAACAACGCAGTCTGCCATTTTTTCCCCCTTTTCCTTAGCTGTGCTACTCCCTTTTATTCTACTGGCTTTTGAAAGCCAATAGGATAGACTCTCTTGAATAGAGTCTAATTCTATTGGCTTTCAAAAGCCAATAGGAATTGTCCAGGCTGTCTCTGCCCTGCTGAGCCCGTCAAAAGTCCCATCTGCAAACGGTGCTGCAGCAGTTGAGTAGTCCTCGACTTACAACCGGTTGAGTAGTCCTCGACTTACGACCGGTTGGGGGGTCGTGGCATTAAAAAGGTTGAGAACCACTGATGTAGATAGAAGAGGCATGCAGGCTTTGGAGGGGCAGTTTGCTGCTCACGACCTCTACCTGGCCCCCACCCTACACTTGATCCCACTTGGAAGACTTAATGCCTACCCAGGTTAGACTGTTCGTAGGCTGTATGAACCTTCAGTTCTGTCTTGGTGCTTTCTCTCTCCATGCTGGTCCTGCTGGATCCTGCCAGCTTCTTTCCAACTCTGTAGGTATAGGGGTCTGCCATTGCTGAAAGAAAGAAGAAAGGGCATCATCTCAATGAACCTGGGCATTCAAACAAGGGGGCAGGGGGTTGGTTTAACCTTCTGGGATGGAGGTCAAAGAGTTGGACCTTAGCCCACTGCAGCTTCTTCAGAACTTCGTAACAGCCCTGCTGGATCAATCTTAGACCAGAATCAGGGATCTTGTACTGACCCAGCAGTTTCTGAGCAACTTCCAAGCCAGGGGTGAAGATACAGCTCTCCCAAGTTGCTCCTCTAAAGACCATCTGAACACCCAACCAAGAAATGTTGGTGTGTCTTAGACGAAAAAGTCTTGATAGGCTGGTCACCAGTAATGCATCCCTTTGAAGGAGCGTTTCTCAAGCTTAGCCACTTTAAGATGTATGGACTTCAACTCCCAGAATTCCCCAGCCAGCACACCTGGCTGGGGAATTCTGGGATATGAAGTCCAGCCATGAAAGTGGCAAAGCCTAAGGAATTCTGGGAGTTGAAGTCCACAAGTCATAAAAGGGCCAAGTTTGAAGACCCCATGGCCTAAGGTATACAGGTACTGTAGTTCTCAACTTACAACAATTGAGCTCAAAATTTCTGTTGTTAAGCGAGACAGTTGCTAAGTGAGTTTTGCCTCATTTTATGACCTTTCTTGCCTCCGTTGTTAAGGGAATCATTGCAGTGGTTACATTAGTCACATGGCTGCTAAGGGAATCTGGCTTGGCCATTGATCTTGCTCGTCGGAAGGTCGCAAAAGGGGATCACATGACACACACACACACCCCCGGGACACTGCAACCGTCATAAATTCAAGTCAGTTGCCAAGCATCTGAATTGTTTTCACGTGACCCTGGGGATGCTGCAACGCCAATAAGTGTGAAAAAAGGCTGTAATTTTTTCCAATGCCATTGTAATAAGTGAATAAGTGAACTGTTTAAGTTGAGGACTATCTGTATTCAATTCTGAGGGGTCCTTGGTGCTCTCTGAGCTTAGTTGTTTTCTTGCAGACGTTTCACTACCAAACTAGGTAACATCATCAGGGCTAGAATGGAAGGAGAGCAAACGCCAATCCCTTCCAACACTGATGAGGTTACCTAGTTTAGGTAATGAAGGATCTGCAAAAAAAAATCCAAGCTCAGAGAGCATCAAGAACCCGTCCTTTCAACCCCAAGCTGCAAATATTCTCCTTTCTTAATATTCAATTCTAAATATGTTGATACAATGCATCCTTTACTGCAGGCTGTGAGCGCTTTGCCAGAGAGGAGACAACATTACCTACATTTACACAATACTCTCAACCCGGTTTCTGAACTGTTCTCCTTTTCCAAAGCTGCACATTGAGCAATAAATTAGCCGGTCCAATTTTGCACAAAAAGTGAAGCCCTCAAAAAAAAAAAAAAATCAAATAGAAATACATCTGGTACGATCTGACCTGAGGCGACACCGTTTGAACACAGCCATTGTTTTAAAGACTGAAAGATCAAAATAAAATAATTTAAAAAACACCTGTAACTAGGTTCATGCCACCCAAAGATAAGCAGTAAAATTATTTTAGGGAGAACAAAAAAAATGGATGCCAACTAATCAAGGAGAGAAGCAACCTGGAATTAAGGAAAAATTTCCTGACAGTGAGAACAATTAACCAGTGGAACAACCTGCCTCCAGAAGTGGTGAATGCTCCAACACTGGAAGTTTTTAAGAAGAGACTGGACAGTCATTTGTCCGAAATGGTATAGGCTTTCCTGCTTGAACAGGGGGTTGGACTAGATGACCTTCAAGGTTCCTTCCAATTTTATTGTTATTGTTATTCTTCTTGTTGTTGTTGTTCTTATTATTATTATTAAATTTATGCATCCAAACTATGCAAAAACTGCAAACTCCTTTCTCCTAGAGCTGATTCCTGGAGCGGGCATAGAGATGGCAAACTAGAAGGGCATGAGAAAGGCCAGAATTATACCCATACTACAGACCTGGTAAGTTGAGGCAGATAACTCTTAGGAAATAGAACAAGATTATATTCAAATAGATAAAATATGTATTTTGGATATTATAGTTTGTTATGAAGTGAGATAAGAGAAATTTTGGTTACCCAAAGCCTGAAAATTATAAATATCAAAGGTTAAATCGGAATAATAATAATAATAATAATAATAATAATAGTAATAATAATAATAAAGTTGGAAGGGACCTTGGTGGTCATCTAGTCCAACCCCCTGCTCAGGCAGGAAACCCTATTACCACTTCAGACAAATGGCTGTCCAGTCTCTTCTTAAAAACTTCCAGTGTTGGAGCATTCACAGCTTCTGGAGGCAGGTTGTTCCACGGGTTAATTGTTCTCACTGTCAGGAAGTTTCTCCTTAGTTCTAGGCTGCTTCTCTCCTTGATAAGAAACTAAAAATTGAGCAAAAATTAATAACAGGATATGAATTGTTTATGAATGTAATTAAGATATGTATAAGCTAAAAATGTATTGATGAATGTAATAATGATGTTCTTATTGAGTTGATATAATTAGAAATGTACTGGTTTGAATGCGAGACAGTAAATGTTAAGGAAAAAAGAGAAGAAATATTCAATGTTGTAACCTGAGATTTGCACTAAGATTTTGTTATAGAACTATTGTAACCCAGTCACCACGTTGCTTTTTCAATATTCAAATGGAAAAATGGAAAATTAATAAAATATTATTAAAAAAAAAAGTTTTAACAGAATACCAGGTAGCCCTCAACCTACAACAGTTTGTTTAGTGACTGTTCAAAGTTACATCAGCACTGGAAAAAAGGGACTTATGACCGTTTTTCACACTTACGACCGTTGCAGCACCTCCCTGATCAGGTGATCAAAATTCAGATGCTTGGCAACTGGCATGTACTTATGACGGTTGCAGTGTGTCCCAGGGTCACGCGATCCCTTTTTGCGACCTTCTGACAGGCAAAATCAACGGGGGAAGCCAGATTCACTTAACGACTGTGTAAGCAGCTTAACATCTGCAGTGATTCATTTAACAACTCTGGCAATCAAGGCCGTAAGCTCACTGAACAAATGTCTCACTTAGCAACAGAAATTTTGGGCTCCATTGTGGTTGTACGTCAAGGACTACCTGTGAACAGAGTTGGAAAGGACCGACTCTAAGAGTCGCTGGCCAAGCGTCCGAATTTTGATCCCATGACTAGGGGGATGCTGCAACGGTCGTAAGTGTGAAAAATGGTCATAAGTCACTTTTTTTCAGGGTTGTCGTATGGTCATTAAACGAACGGTTGCAAGTCGAGGACTACCTGTGACGAGATTGTTCTAGTAGAGAAAATAAGAGAAAAAGGAAGGAAGGAGAAACAGGGAGATGGACGAGAGGGAGGAGAGGAAGGAAGGAAGGAAGGAAGGAAGGAAGGAAGGAAGGAAGGAAGGAAGGAAGGAAGGAAGGAAGGAGGGAGAAAGGAAAATGGGAAGGAAGAAAAATGGGAAGGAAGGAAGGAAGGAAGAAAGAAAGAAAGGGAGGGAGGGAGGGAGGAAGGAAGGAGTGGATTAGGGTTGAGAAGGAAGGGAGGAAGGGAGGAGAGAAGGAGGGAGGAGTGGATTAGGGTTGGGAAGAAAGGAAGGGAGTAAGGAAAGTAAGGAAGGAAGGGAGGAAGGAAGGAAGGAAGGAAGGAAGGAAGGAAGGAAGCCATCTGCAGCTTGAAAATAACATTCTGCCTTATGGGACACTGGCAGGATGGTCAAAAAAGTCAAGATGGCAGCCGCGATCTTGTGATCAAAGCCCTCCCTCTTTCCCACACAAACGGAGGGGCTGTGATCATGTGGTTGTGGCCACTATTTTGAGTTTTTTTACCTCTGTCCTGTGGCCCAGGGCTGCCTTCCCAGGTGTAAAGTGTTAGAACCAGACGCAGGACTGAGAACAAGGAACCATCATGGGAAAGCCTTGCCTCTTGGAGTTGTGGGTGTCCCTCACTGGAGCTTTTCAAGAAGAGACTGGACAACCAGTTGGCCAGGATGGTATAAGGTCTCTTTGCCTTGAGTAGGGGGTTGGACTAGATGACCTCCAAAGTCTCTCCCAGCCCTAGCATTCTATGATTCTAGATGGAAGTCTACAAATTTGTGCATTTCCAGTTTTGCACCCAACCTGGAGAATTTTAGTGTGTAACGGCAGTAGCTTTTTTGATTTTTGTACTTCATAAAAAAAAATGGATTTTTTTTTGGATTTTGCACTTAAGTATAAAATAATGCATAATTGCCAGTGCTCCACTCCTACTTACAGTCTATTCCTGTTGCTACCAGTCAATCTTTCTACGTGGCTTTAGTTTTGGCACATTTCACCTGGCTTTTTATTAACTTAGCAAATTGTTCAGTGGGGTCACCTTAACATGGAATGGTAACAGGGTTTAAATCAAGCGAGCTTCGGAAATGAAGCACACACCGGTTTCAGAGTAAATAACAGAATCTTAAGCGCTTTTCTTTAGCCTTAGTTGACATGCGTCCCATTCACACAAACTCCGAAAATCTGACTGCTTAGTTTTAACTCATTTTCTGGGCTTCACTGATCAAGTTGGTAACTGGTTGGTACAAACAATGGATAAGCAAATTGGTTGGTTTCACAGGAGGGAGGGAGGGAGGGAAAAGAAGGGAGGGAGGGAGGGAGGGAAGAAGTGAAAAAAGAGAGGGAGGGAGGAAAGGAAAAGGGAGGGAGGAAGTAGGGAGGGAGGGAAAAGGAGGGAGGACAGGAAAAGGGAGGGAAGAAGTAGAGAGGGAGAAGGAAAGGAAAAGGATGGAGGGAGGGAGAAAGGAGGGAAGGAAGGGAGGGAGGGAAGGAAGGAAGGAAGGAAGGAAGGAAGGAAGGAAGGAAGGAAGGGAAGGAAAGAGAAGGAAGGAAGGAAGGAAGGAAGGAAGGAAGGGAGGAAGGAAGGAAGGGAGGAAGGAAGGGAAAAGGATGGAGGGAGGGAGAAAGGAGGGAAGAAAGGAGGAAGGGAAGGGAAGGAAAGAGAAAGAAGGAAAGAAGGAAAGAAGGGAGGAAAGAGAAAAAAGGAAGGAAGGGAAAAGGATGGAGGGAGGGAGGAAAGAAAGAAGGAAGGAGGAAGGAAAGGAAAGAAAAAGAAGGAAGGAAGGAAAAGGATGGAGGGAGGGAGGAAAGAAGGAAGGAAGGAGGAAGGGAAGGAAAGAGAAGGAAGGAAGGAAGGAAAAAGGATGGAGGGAGGGAGAAGGGAGGGAAGGAAGGAAAGAAGGAGGGAGGGAAAAAAGGAAGGAATCTAACTAAGGTTAACACTAATTAAGGTTAGCTTGTTTGGTGAGCACAGCTGCAAGATCTTCAACTGGTAGGGCAAAGGGTGTCTATGAACACAACATACAAACAAGCTGAGTGAGGAAGTGTTTCTTTTTATTTTGTCCCGCATCCGTTTTTTTCTCAACACAATTTTCTACCTTTCCATGGAGAACGCCAATTAAACAGTTTGCTTGTGGAATTCATGCTGGATGGGGGAGGGTGGGGTGGGGGAGGTTGTTGGAAAATATCAACAGCCTCTTGAGAATCTGGGTAACATCCAAATCACTCCACGGGATCAAACCAGCTACCATCCACCCCAGACTTAACCAGGTTACCAGGATTATCATTCTTTGCCAGGCTTCTGCTGGATCATAACATAACTGATGCATTCAACAGGCGTCGCACATTAAGCCATCAAAGAATCCAAGCCAACTTAAAAGCAAGTTTAGCATGTTGCATGAAAGCAGCTGCTCTGACTGATCTTGTTAAATATAGAACAGAACAACAGAGTTGGAAGGGACCTCGGAGGTCTTCTAGTCCAACCCCCTGCTCAGGCACGAAACCCTATACCAGGGGTCTTCAAACTTGGCAACTTTAAGACTTGTGGACTTCAACTCCTGGCTAAGGCATTCTGGGAGTTGAAGTCCACAAGTCATAAAGGGGCCAACTTTGAAGACCCCTGCTTTAGGTTATTTCCCTGGAAATGAAAAAACAGCTGGGAAGTCAATTAGCTGCAAAGAAAAAAACACCCCCCAATTAGAATTATCAGGCAAATGAATCTCTCCCAGGGGTGTCCAAGCTTGGCAATTTTAAGACTTGCGGACTTCAACTCCCAGAATTCCCCTGCCCCCTGCCCTACATTTTTGCTGTTGTATTCACCTCAGCGCAGCACTGACCAACCTTTTTACATTTCTCTTCCTGTACAAATGGAGGTTCGTTTTTTGTTAATTTCTCTACAGCAAACATCTCCCACTTCAAAACTTGAAAAGCTGTATTCCTACGCCCACAGTACAAGGATTAAGAAAGGAGGATTAAGTGAAAACAGACACTTTCCCTCATCTTGCTGTTGCAAGCATTATGATTTAATATTTTTTTTTAAAAAAAGGCAGGAGAAAGTAATAGTGTTTGAATTTTTTTCAAAGATTTTTTTTTAAAAAAATCCCACCTTTCTTATTTTTATACATAACTCAAGGCAGCAAATACATATCCAACATATATTTGGATATCCAACATATATTCTGCCTCCTACTTTCACCACAACAACCCTGTGAGGTGGGTTGGGCTAAGAGGGAGTGACTGGCCCAAATCACCTGCCTAAACTGGACTAGCACTCACCATCTCCTGGTGATTGGCCCGAAGTCAGCCAGCCGGCTTTCATGCCTAAGGCGGGACTAGAACTCACCATCTCCTGGTGATTGGACCAAAGTCACCCAGCCGGCTTTCACACCAAAGGTGGGACTAGAACTCACCATCTCCTGGTGATTGGACCAAAGTCACCCAGCCGGCTTTCACGCGGAAGGCAGGACTAGAACTCACCATCTCCTGGTGATTGGACCAAAGTCACCCAGCCGACTTTCACGCCAAGGCGGGACTAGAACTCACCATCTCCTGGTGATTGGCCCAAAGTCACCCAGCCGGCTTTCACTCCTAAAGCGGGACTAGAACTCACCATCTCCTATTGATTGGATCAAAGTCACCCAGCCGACTTTCACGCGGAAGGCGGGACTAGAACTCACCATCTCCTGGTGATTGGACCAAAATCACCCAGCCGACTTTCACGCCAAGGCGGGACTAGAACTCACCATCTCCTAGTGATTGGCCCAAAGTCACCCAGCCGGCTTTCACTCCTAAGGCGGGACTAGAACTCACCATCTCCTATTGATTGGATCAAAGTCACCCAACCGGCTTTCACGCGGAAGGCGGGACTAGAACTCACCATCTCCTGGTGATTGGACCAAAGTCACCCAGCCGACTTTCACGCCAAGGCGGGACTAGAACTCACCATCTCCTAGTGATTGGCCCAAAGTCACCCAGCCGGCTTTCACTCCTAAGGCGGGACTAGAACTCACCATCTCCTATTGATTGGATCAAAGTCACCCAGCCGGCTTTCACGCGGAGGGCGGGACTAGAACTCACCATCTCCTGGTGATTGGACCAAAGTCACCCAGCCGACTTTCACGCCAAGGCGGGACTAGAACTCACCATCTCCTGGTGATTGGCCCAAAGTCACCCAGCCGGCTTTCACTCCTAAAGCGGGACTAGAACTCACCATCTCCTATTGATTGGATCAAAGTCACCCACCCGACTTTCACGCCAAGGTGGGACTAGAACTCACCATCTCCTGGTGATTGGACCAAAGTCACCCAGCCGACTTTCACGCCAAAGGCAGGACTAGAACTCACCATCTCCTGGTGATTGGCTCAAACCAGAATTAGAACTCACCATCTCCTGTTATCTAGAGTACTGCCATAATCCCTACAGGTAGTCCTCAATTTAGACCCATAACGGAGCCTGAGCAGGTGATTCACCTGATTTTATTTCTGTTGGCCGTCGTTAAGCAAATATCGCAATCCTTAAGCAAAGCAATGGTGCTGCTTTTGGTAAACAACAACAGAAGATGCAATTTCCCAACTATGGGACACGGCAAAGTCCGGTGCCCGAGCGCCCGAAATGCATTCCCACAACCACGGACCGGGGGGGGGGGAGGCGGCCATCCAAACTTCACAACCAAGTGGTAACCCAACCCTGGAGAGTCTCATCGTAACTTAGAACACAGTTCCCCAAACTTTTGGGATTGTTGGCCCGGAGCAGAGCAAGGGGAAAAAGAAGGGGTGGTTTTGTGGTGAAGTGAACACTCACGGGGGCCGTGAGTGCCCACAACCCTCGCGACGAGTGGGGCTGTGCATGCACGCACACATGCACACCAGCCAGCTACTCACATGGCCCGGTGACCAAGCTGTAACCTGGCAATGAGTCGTGTCCCACAGATTGGGGACTCCTGACTTTGAACGCTCACAAAGGGACCGGTTTTTAAGGCGAGGACTACCTGCAGAACCATTTTTGCGGCAAACAGGATCAGATGGCCCACGAGGATAAATTCCACTTTCACCGACGCAGGTTGCTATTGCAAAGGATTAACGATGCTGCTATTCTCCACCTGCCAACGGGCATTAAGGGCAAAGGCAAACTGCACAAACCATCATCGTTTGAAAGGATGCTAAATGCTCCCCGCCGGTCTTTTCCTCAAAAGCCCCTAAACTTCAGCAATGGCCTCCTCGCTTCAGCTGGTCTTCAGTCGGGAGATCAGCCTTGCAAAGAATTTCTGGACAGATCCCCAGCAAACTGCACAACTTGGGAACGAGATTCTTTTAAAATCACTTGGCCTGGGGAACGGAAAACAACCGTGGCCTTTCCGTTCATTGATTCCCAAAAGGATAAAGACAATCAAATCTTAGAAGGACAGGTGGTCCTCGACGTACGACCACAATTGAGCCCCAAATAAAATTTTTATTAATTTTTTTCCATGCAATTCAACAGTACTTAATCAACAACGTGTTGCCTGAGTTTATCATTCTCTAACACAAATTTAATTCCTATATTCCTTTTTCCAGCCATTGATAAAACAAGTCCCAAGTCTGATATTATTTTGTTTCCTCTTTTTCTCTCAACCTCATAGTTAGTCTGTCCATTTCTGCACATTCTAGTATTTTTTTAATTATTTCTTCCTCTGATGGTGTTTCTTCCTTTTCCCAATATTAGGCAAATAGGATTCTTGCCACTGTTGTGACATGCAAAATCAAATATAGGCTTTGCTTATCAATCTTTTCTGGCATAATATCTAATTAAAAAAAAGCTCAGGTTTAAAATCTACATGCTTTCCCTGGCCACAGTCATTAAGGGAAGCACAGCCATTGTTGAGCTAGCCACACAGTTGTTAAGTGAATCTGGGTCCCCCAGAAGGTCGCAAAAGGGGATCACATGACCCCAGGACACTGCAACCGTCATAAATACGAGTCACTTGCCAAATGTATGAATTTTGATCATGTCACCCTGGGGCTGCTGCAACCGTCGTTAAGTGTGAAAAACATTCATAACTCACTATTTTCAGTGCCATTATAATTTTAAACGGTCATGAACTGTTGTTAGTTGAAAACTTCCTATATTTTTCCAGGTTGCCTTTACCTATAAATGTTCCGTGGTTCACTGAATCATAGTTTACCTAGCCATCCATGTTGTAATTCCAGTTGCGCTTGGATTCACACAACACACTGAACCTTAGAGCCAACTAAACAAGCTGGATTCATCCAAAGCCAGGCGAACACTTAACCAAGGTTAACCTCCAGCTTAGTATGCCATTCAAATGTCTCTGCTGGATCCTCACTTGACAAGCTTAACCATGTTGTGTGAGTGCAGGCACAGAGTCACCAACTAGCTAAGCCAGTGGTTCTCAACCTGTGGGTCGGGACCCCATTTGGGGTCGAACGACCATTTCACGGGGGTCGCCAAACAACGCAGTCCGCCGTTTTTTCCCCCTTTTCCTTAGCTGTGCTACTCCCTTTTCAAACCCATCCAGTCTCCGGTTGTGTGAACACAGGCCCACTCCTTTCCCGTTTCCAAAATATGAATGTGCTGTAAAGTTGAGGAGAGGGATGTTGATCGCTCTTCCCCCTTTCTTGAACCCGAACATGACTTCCTGTACATTGAACATGTTACCTATGCAGGAAGTCCTCGACTTAACGACAGTTCACTTAGTGACGATTCAAAGTTACAACGGCATTGAAAAAGGTGACTTATAACAGTTTTTCACACAGGCGACCATTGCAAGCATCCTTTTGGTCAAGTGTTCAAAATTCAGACGCTTGGCAACTGACTCATATTTACGACGGTCACAGCGTCCTGGGATCATGTGATCCCCTTGGTAAACGTCTGACAAGCAAAGTCAATGGGGAAGCCAGATTCACTTAACAACCATGTTATTAACTTAACAACTGCGGGGATTCGCTTAAAAACCGCGGCAAGAAAGGTCGTAAAACTTGACAAATGTCTCATTTAAGAACGGAAAATTTGGGCTCGATTGTGGTCGTAAGTCGCGGACTAACCGCTCAGCTTCGGGAATCAAAAGATTGGCAGAGCCTTCAAAGCGACCTCATGTCACCTCATCTTCTAAGGGCAGACTCCACCAGAGCATCCCCTGCCTGCATCAGAGAAGGGTTGGTCTAGACCAGCGGTTCTCAACCTGTGGGTCGGGACCCCATTTGGGGTCGAACGACCATTTCACGGGGGTCGCCAAACAATGCAGTCCGCCATTTTTTTTTCCTCTTTTCCTTAGCTGTGCTACTCCCTTTTATTCTATTGGCTTTTGGAAGCCAATGGAACAGACTCTCTTGAATAGAGTCTAATTCTATTGGCTTTCAAAAGCCAATAGGAATTGTCCAGGCTGTCTCTGCCCTGCTGAGCCCGCCAAAAGTCCCATTCTGCAAACGGTGCTGCACCAGTTGAGTAGTCCTTGACTTACGACTGGTTGAGTAGTCCTTGACTTACGACCGGTTGGGGGTCGTGGCATTAAAAAGGTTGAGAACCACTGGTCTAGATGACCTCCAAGGGTCCCTTCCAGCTCTATGAATCTAGGTTCCCTTGTCAAGCTTTCAAGCAAGGTGCATTATGCCCCATTCCTGGGAACATGCACTGAAAAAAGTGATTTATGACCATCTTTCACACTTATGACGGTTTCACCCTCCGCATGGTCACGTGATCAAAATCCGGCCGCTTACCAACAGGTGTGTCTTTATTACGGCTATGCTGTCCGGGGGTGTGTGTGTCACGTGATCACCATTCCTAACTTTCCCGGCCGGCTTCCACCGAGCGAAGTCCATGGATTCGCTTCACGACCGCATGACTCACTTTAACAACTGCAGCCATTTGCTTAACAACTGTGGCGAAAACAGGTCGCATCCGATGAGGCGCAGCGCCCTCAACAACTGTCTCGCTTAGCAACGGAAACGCCGTAAGTCAAGGACTACCTCCAAAGGCTCTTGACAGACCCCTCTACCTGCATGCCACCCCCCCCCCTAGAGCCCCTGCTGCCCGTGGGGCTACCCCAATATCCAGGCCGGGGCATCACCAAGATATCCAGCACTCCCCCCCCCCAACAGCAATTCCTGCCTTCCCAGGAGGAAGGTCTCAATTCCCACCCAAACTTTGGCAAACTTGATCGGGATTCCCCCCCCCCGCCCTTGAGGGGCACCAGAGCCTAGTGGCCAGAGCTTCCCCCCCCACCAGTGACCTCGAGGTGACCCGCTGAGACAGGCCCACGCGCGCCTGAGTCCCTCTGACACCCCCCCACTCCTGGGGGGGTCTCCACGCGCGTGCCAGGCGCGGCCAAGGGAGGGGGGAGTAGGGGGCGACAGTCCCACCACCTGTCGCTGAAGGGACGCGGGTGGCCCAGCGGGGGGAAAGCCCCCCCCTTCCTCCTCCCCCCCGGCCTTTCCCTAACATTTCCTAAAAGTGCTTTCTCTCCCCCCTCCCCTCCCCTCACTTTCGCTTTCTTCTTCCCTTTCCCTTTCTCCCCCCCCCCCTTTTGCAAACGCTCCGCCTGCCGAAAAGGAAAACGGAGGAGCCTGGAGCTGGGGGGGGGGAGAGAGAAGGGGGGGGGAGAGAGGAGAAGAAGCCGAGTGTTTCTCTCCCTTGCAAAAAAAGGGGGGGCATCCCCCTCCCCATAAACAACCCGACCCCCCCCCAATTGCACCCCCTATTGCACAAACACGCCCGCACCTCCCTCCCGCGCCAGCCCAGCAGCCCCCACACCTTCTCCCGCTGTTCTTTCCCCCCCGCAGGCGGGAGAGGGGAGGGGGGGGTCTCGCGGTGCCCCCCCCCGAAAAAAACACGAGTGGGTGGGGGGGGAAAGGGAGGGCTTCGGGCCGAGGCGTGGGGGGGCAGCCCGGGCGGGCTAACTCAATCCTGAAACGCCCCGGGAAAGCAATGAAGCAAAATGGCGACTTTTTATGCAGAAGGAGGGATGGCAGAGAGAAGGGAGGAAGGGAGGAAGGAAGAAGGGAGGAAAGGAGGAAGGGAGGAGGAGAGCGGGCTTGCAAAGCCTCCGCGCAAGGGAAGGCGCCGAGCCCCGGGGACCCAGCCAGCCAGGCAGGCAGAAGCGAGCCGGGCCGGGGGCTCTGGGGCGGTGGAAGCGGGCGGCCCGGGCAGGGGGAGAAGGGCCGGGGCTGGACGAGCCGGGGTGCCTGGCTGGCCGGCCTCGCTTACCTCCGAGCGTGCGGCCAGCTCTCCTCCTCTTCCACGCGTGGGGTTCCCCGCCAGCCCAGCCAGCCCGCAGCCGCCGCGACGCGCCCGGCCAAAGCACCGCCGGATCATGCGCGGAGACCCCCCCTCCTTTCCTTCTCTCCTCCTCCTCTTCTTCTTCTTCCTTCCCTTCTTCCTCCTCCTCCTCCTCCTCTCCTTCTCCCTTTGACAGTTTCGCCCTCGACGCTCGCAATTCTCGCGGTATTATTTTAATCGGCCAGCGGGGATCGGCCCCTCCGGAGCTGGGGAAGGGATCCCGGGGGAGGGCGGTGGGAGAGATTCCGGGGGGGGGGTTCGGGAGAGGAGGAGGAGGAGGGGAGGTGTTTCCCCCCCCCCACGCACACAGACACAGACACACACCCCTTGGGGAAAAGGGAGGCGCGTGGGAGAGAGGGGGACTTTAACTCGGATCGGCAGCGCAGGACAAGTCGGAGGTCGTGTTCCCACGACAGGTTAGGGGCGACCTATAAGCCCCAGTGATTGCTTTGGCCAGGGTTAGTCCGCTCTAGGGGTGAACTTGGGTTGGGCTTCCAGAGCTTGGCTTGGCTTGACCCCAGAGCCAACTTTCCTTCCTTCCTCCCTCCCTCCCATTTCCTTCCTTCCTTCCTCTCTCTCATCCTCCTTTTCTCCCATTTCCTCCTTTCCTCCCTCCCTCCCATTTCCTTCCTCCCTCCCATTTCCTTTCTCCCATTTCCTCCCTCCCTCCCTCTTTCCCTCCCATTTCCTTCCTCCCTCGCTCCCTCCCTCTCATCCTCCTTTTCTCCCATTTCCTCCTTTCCTCCCTCCCTCCCATTTCCTTCTTCCCTCCAATTTCCTTCCTTCTTTTCTCCCTCCCTCCCTCTCATCTCCTTCTTTCCTCCCTCCCTCCCATTTCCTTCCTTCCTTCCTCTCTCCCACTTCCTCCCTCCCTCCCTCTCATCCTCCTTTCCTCCTATTTCCTTTCTTCCTCCCTCCCTCCCATTTCCTCCCTCCCTCTCATCCTTCTTTCCTCCCATTTCCTTCCTCCCTCCCATTTCCTTCCTCCTTCCTATTTCCTTCCCCCTCCCTTCCTTCCCTCAGTTGATGGTTGTGGGCTTCTTCTACAAACCCAGATAACATAAAATAAGATAAGATAATCTTTTATTGTCATTTATCAGATTGGGGGTCAGTCGGAGGAATCTGCTAACCTTGAATCCACATAATTAGCAGGTCACAGGCGAGTTAACCATGGAGAACTTTGCTGGAGGAAGACAGTCCAACTGGGCAGGTGTGACTTCTCAGAAGCCTACAATTTCCACTCCAGGGTTTCTCAACCTTGGCATCTTGAAGATGTGGGGGGCCTTGCAGCTCCCAGAATTCCCCGCCCAGCCTGGGCATCTTGAAGATGTGGGACACTTGCAACTCCCAGAATTCCCCACCCAGCCTGGGCATCTTGAAAACATAGGGACTTCAACTCCCAGAATTCCGTAGCCAGCCTTGGCTGCTTGAAGATGTGAGGACTTCAATTCCCAGAATCCCCCAGCCAGCATAAGGACTGGCCACATTTTTCAGTGCTGTTGTAACTTTGAGTAGTCACTAAACGAATGGTTATAAGTCGAGGACTACTTGACTCTAGCCCAGTGGTTC
This sequence comes from Crotalus tigris, assembly GCF_016545835.1. Classification (NCBI taxonomy): domain Eukaryota; kingdom Metazoa; phylum Chordata; class Lepidosauria; order Squamata; family Viperidae; genus Crotalus; species Crotalus tigris. The sequence goes on along the minus strand of NW_024100516.1, from coordinate 375,845 downwards.
TCAACCTGTGGGTCGGGACCCCATTTGGAGTCGAACGACCATTTCACGGGGGTCGCCAAACAACACAGTCCGCCATTTTTCCCCCCTTTTCCTTAGCTGTGCTACTCCCTTTTATTCTATTGGCTTTTGAAAGCCAATAGAATAGACTCTCTTGAATAGAGTCTAATTCTATTGGCTTTCAAAAGCCAATAGGAATTGTCCAGGCTGTCTCTGCCCTGCTGAGCCCGCCAAAAGTCCCATTCTGCAAACGGTGCTTCACCAGTCGAGTAGTCCTCGACTTACAACCGGTTGAGTAGTCCTCGACTTACAACCGGTTGGGGGGTCGCGGCATTAAAAAGGTTGAGAGCCACTGTCCTACAAGAATACCATTCTCTCTTGCCCTCTTCAATGACCTTTTTAGTGAGTTACACAATGGGGATAATCCTGCTTATTCAAGACCCATCACCAAACTGCCATGAATTAAGACGAATAAGTGGTGCCCGGCTGGATCGGACACCTGGTAACTAAACGAACACATTATACGTACACACACAAATACCGTAGACGGGATAAATTAAGTGATAAAATCGCAACCATAGAGTTGCAATAGGATAGGATGTTACAGTTCCTAACCATCATCCTAACCACGATGACACCAAAAGGACGGCATTCTGCGGGATGTCGTCCAGACGCAAACTCTGCAAGGATTAAAACTGTGGAATTTTGCACTGTGGCCCTGGAAATGCATATTTTCTCCCCTGGCCTTGCCTGGATGCACCCACGGAGGGACGTTGCAAAACCAGCCATGACCTTTGACCCGCCATCTGGGATTTTCTGGAAAGAAACCAGAGGCAGAAAACCTCAAGCTTTTAAAAATGGAAAATTTGCAATGACAAGGGATGAGGTAGAGCTGTTGGAAGAATCTGATCTGAAGGTGTAAATCTTCTGTCTCAGTCAGAAGGATAAAAATTGAAAGGAGCTAAACAAGACATGGAATTCCCCACCCATTCCCCACCCTAGGAATTCAGCTGATTATGAAATGCAATTCAAGAGAGGCAGTTTGGTCTAGTGGTTAAGGCACCAGGCTAGAAACTGGGAAATCCTGAATTCTAGTGCCACTTTAGGCATGAAAGCCGACTGGGTGACTTTGGGGCAATCACTAGGAGGCTCTGAGTTCTAATCCCGCTTTAGGCATGAAAGCCAATTGGGTGACTTTGGGCCAATCACTAGGAGGCTGTGAGTTCTAGTCCCACTTTAGGCATGAAAGCCGACTGGGTGACTTTGGGCCAATCACTAGGAGGCTGTGAGTTCTAGTCCCACTTTAGGCATGAAAGCCAATTGGGTGACTTTGGGCCAATCACTAGGAGACTGTGAGTTCTAGTCCCACTTTAGGCATGAAAGCCGACTGGGTGACTTTGGGCCAATCACTAGGAGACTGTGAGTTCTAGTCCCACTTTAGGCATGAAAGCCGACTGGGTGACTTTGGGCCAATCACTAGGAGGCTGTGAGTTCTAGTCCCACTTTAGGCATGAAAGCCGACTGGGTGACTTTGGGCCAATCACTAGGAGGCTGTGAGTTCTAGTCCCACTTTAGGCATCAATTGGGTGACTTTGGGCCAATCACTAGGAGACTGTGAGTTCTAGTCCCACTTTAGGCATGAAAGCCGACTGGGTGACTTTGGGCCAATCACTAGGAGGCTGTGAGTTCTAGTGCCACTTTAGGCATGAAAGCCGACTGGGTGACTTTGGGCCAATCACTAGGAGGCTGTGAGGCATGAAAGCAATTGGGTGACTTTGGGGCCCAATCACTAGGAGACTGTGAGTTCTAGTCCACTTTAGGCATGAAAGCCGACGGTGACTTTGGGCAAATCACTATGGAGGCTGTGAGTTCTAGTGCCACTTAGGCATGGAAAGCAGACTGGGTGACTTTGGGCCAATCACTCGGAGGCTGGAGTTCTAGTCCCACTTAGGCATGAAAGCCGACTGGGTTGACTTTGGGCCAATCACTAGGAGGCTGTGAGTTCTAGTGCCACTTTAGGCATGAAAGCCGACTGGGTGACTTTGGGCCAATCACTAGGAGGCTGTGAGTTCTAGTCCCACTTTAGGCATGAAAGCCGACTGGGTGACTTTGGGCCAATCACTAGGAGGCTGTGAGTTCTAGTGCCACTTTAGGCATGAAAGCCGACTGGGTGACTTTGGGCCAATCACTAGGAGGCTGTGAGTTCTAGTGCCACTTTAGGCATGAAAGTCAATTGGGTGACTTTGGGCCAATCACCAGGAGGCTGTGAGTTCTAGTGCCACTTTAGGCATGAAAGCCGACTGGGTGACTTTGGGCCAATCACTAGGAGGCTGTGAGTTCTAGTGCCACTTTAGGCATGAAAGCCAATTGGGTGACTTTGGGCCAATCACTAGGAGGCTGTAAGTTCTAGTCCTGTTTTAGGCATGAAAGCCGACTGGGTGACTTTGGGCCAATCACTAGGAGGCTGTGAGTTCTAGTGCCACTTTAGGCATGAAAGCCAATTGGGTGACTTTGGGCCAATCACTAGGAGGCTGTGAGTTCTAGTCCCACTTTAGGCATGAAAGCCGACTGGGTGACTTTGGGCCAATCACTAGGAGGCTCTGAGTTCTAGTCCCACTTTAGGCATGAAAGCCGACTGGGTGACTTTGGGCCAATCACTAGGAGACTGTGAGTTCTAGTTCCTCTTTAGGCATGAAAGCCAATTGGGTGACTTTGGGCCAATCACTAGGAGGCTGTGAGTTCTAGTGCCACTTTAGGCATGAAAGCCAATTGGGTGACTTTGGGCCAATCATTAGGAGACTGTGAGTTCTAGTGCCACTTTAGGCATGAAAGCCAATTGGGTGACTTTGGGCCAATCACCAGGAGGCTGTGAGTTCTAGTGCCACTTTAGGCATGAAAGCCGACTGGGTGACTCTAGGCAGTCACCAGGAGACCATAGGTTTTAATCCCGACTTAGGTCTGAAAACTGACTGGGTGACTTTGGGCCACTCACCAGGAGATGGCGAGTTCTAGTCTCACCTTAGGCCTGAAACCGGCTGGGTGACTTTGGATCAATCACCGTCTCTCAGCTCAGCCCAGCCCACCCAACAGGGTTGCTGTTGTAGGGAAAATAGGAGGAGGAAGGAGATTTGGATATGTTCGCCACCTTGAGTTACTCATAAAAATAATAAAGGTGACCAGAACAGAATAGAATAAAATAATGATTAGAACAGAACAGAATGGAATAGAATAAAAAAAGAAATAGAATAGAAAAAAGGAATAGAATAGAATAGAATAGAATAGAATAGAATAGAATAGAATAGAATAGAATAGAATAGAATAGAATACAATAGAATACAATAGAACACAAAAAGGAATAGAATAGAAAAAGGAACAGAACAGAACAGAACAGAATAGAATAGAAAAAAAGAATAGAATGGAATGGAATAGAAAAAAGGAATAAAATGAAATGGAATGGAATGGAATGGAATAGGATATAGAATAGAATAGAATAGAATAGAATAGAATATTGCTGGAAGGGACCTTGGAGGTCTTCTAGTCCAGCCCCCTACTCAAGCAGGAGAACCTATACCCTTTCAGATAAAAACCCCCTGAACAACTGCCTCGCTTAGCAACAGAAATCTGGGCCCTCAACTGCGGTCGTAAGTCGAGGACTACGTGCATGTCTCACTGTGTTCTTTTTTGTAGTTTATTTTATCGTTCCACCATCTTCACTTCTGTTGGAGCACTTTTCCTGTCTTCCTTTCTTATGGTGGTCTGCCACCTAGAGTAAACCTGTAGTTGCCGTTGACCCAGTTGGACTTTCCTGGGGATGGCTTGGTGTTCTCCCAATCAAGGGCTAACCAGGTTTAATAAAGATGATGATTAACTGTTGTAAAATGCCTACCTGTGAGTTGAGCAGCTAGGTAATTTTTTTAAAAATAAATAAATATTGTAAGTATCAATAGCATCTCCTCGAAGTCCAAACAAGCCAGTGGGTGGGATATGTTTACGTGGCTGTGCAAGGACCACAACTGAGCGCAAATGTTTCTGTTGCTAAGCCAGACGGTTGTTAAGTGAGCTGTGCCCCATTTTACGACCCTTTTTGCCACCATTGTTACGCGAATCCCTGCGTTTGTTAAGTGAACCATACCGTCATTAAACAATTCTGGCTTCCTGCATTGGCTTGGCTTGTTGGAAGCCAGTTGGGAAGGGGGGGGGGAAGGCAAATAGTGATCACCTGACCCCGGGACAGTGCAACTGTCATAAATATCACATCTGTCAGTTGTGGTCAGAATTTTGATCACATGGCCTGGCTGGGGAATTCAGGGCCACCCACCGCCTCCACGGTCCACCCGAGATCGCCCAGGCGGTCCAGCAGCACCATGGCAGCCATGCCCCCCCCCGCCTGCGCCCCGCAGCATCATCTGCACATGACGGGGCACGAGGGTGGAGTCTTGCCTAGCTGCCATGTCCTTGGCTGCGCTGCTCCACACGGGCTGCATCCAGGGGCAACCCTCCTCCAGGGGGTCTGCTGGTGAGGAGGGGGCGGTGGTAGAAGGCAGGGCTGGGGCAATGGCGCATGTGCCCAAAGAGAGGGCTCTGAGTGCCGCCTCTGGCACGCGTGCCATAGGTTCATCACCACTATCCTATCCTATCCTATCCTATCCTATCCTATCCTATCCTATCCTATCCTATCCAATCTTTAGGAGTAACAAGGCTGGGCCACCAATAGATGGCAGCAGTGAGATAGAGAAAACCCTTTGGATCTTCACTAAGTATAGAAAACATTGTTGGAGGCTGTACTATAGGAACTCCTCAATTTACAACCATCCGTTTAGGGATCATTCAAAATTACAATGGCACCAAACACTGTTTTTTTTATTATAACTGGTCCTCACACTTGCAACCATTGGAACATCCACACCAGTGGTTCTCAACCTTTTTAATGCCGCGACCCCCAGCCGGTCATAAGTCGAGGACTATTCAACTGGTCGTAAGTTGAGGACTACTCAACTGGTGCAGCACCGTTTGCAGAATGGGGCTTTTGGTGGGCTCAGCAGGGCAGAGACAGCCTGGACAATTCCTATTGGCTTTTGAAAGCCAATAGAATTAGCCTCTATTCAGGAGAGTCTATTCTATTGGCTTTCAAAAGCCAATAGAATAAAAGGGAGTAGCACAGCTAAGGAAAAGGGGGAAAAAATGGCGGACTGGGTTGTTTGGCGACCCCCGTGAAATGGTCGTTCGACCCCAAATGGGATCCCGACCCACAGGTTGAGAACCACTCATCCACACGGTCACAGGATCAAAACTGGAGCACTTGGCAAACGGCATGCGTTGGTTGCAGCATTGTGGCGTCACATGATCAGCTGGCTTCTGACAAGCAAAGTCAGTGGGGAAAATTGATTCATTTACTGACTGTGCTGTTGGCTGCACGCTGGCTGGGGAATTCTGGGAGTTGAAGTCCACACATTTTCAAGTTGCCAAGGTTGATAAACACTGTCCTAGTTTGTGCAATGTTCCCCCCCCCCCAAGCAATTGTGTTTAGCCTTTACAAATTCTGCAAAGATTTATTGTTCTCAGGGGGCTCCAGGGACTAGCGATTGCATTATTTGCTATAATTTGTTTCTTTTGATTTAATGAATGGAATGGAATGGAATAGTAGAATAGAGTAGAGTAGAGTAGAGTAGAATAAACAGATTGTAGAATAGAATAGAATAGAATAGAATCATGGAATGGAATGGAATGGAATAGAATAGAGTAGAATAGAGTAGAATAAACAGATTGTAGAATAGAATAGAATAGAATAAAATAGAATAGAATAGAATAGAATAGAATAGAATAGAATAGAATAGAATAGAATAGAATAGAATAGAATGGAGTAGAGTAGAGTAGAATAGAATAGAATAAACAGATTGTAGAATAGAATAGAATAGAATAGAATAGAATAGAATAGAATAGAATAGAATAACAGAGTTGGATGGGACGTTGTGCTTTCTAGTTTTTTTTGCATAAGTTGCAATCACCCCTCATCATTCATTTTGAATATAAAGATATCAGAAAATGCCAAGAAATCAAATAAAGGACCAGTAATGCTGGGGATTTTCCCCTTTCTTTTCCATTAGCTTTCCAGACATTTTCAACAGAAACCATCAAACCTATTTAACTCCTAGCAGTGAAATAAATGCCAGGGTTTGTTTGTTTGTTTGTTTTTAAAAATGCAATGTACTTCATCTGATGGTAAACAATTTATTTGAGAACACAGGTAGTCCTCGACTTACAGCAATTCATTTAGTGACAGTTTGAAGTTACCACGGCACTGAGAGAAGTGACTTATGACCATTTTTCACACAGACGACCCTTGCAGCATCACTGATGTCTTATGATCAAAAATTCAGGTGCCTGGCAACCGGCTCATATTTATGACGGATGCCTTGTCCCAGGATCATGTCACGTCACTTTTTTGTGACGTTCTGACAAGGAAAGTCAATGGGAAAATCAGATTTATTTAACAACCGTGTTAGTCACTTAACAATTAAAGATAAGATATGATAGCCTTTATTGTGATTTTTTTAATATGAGCACACTGGCCCACATTAAGAATGACATTCTGTTGCCTGCTCTCAGAAAGAAGTATATTACCCATACCCATACATGACACACATATATACATGCTATACACACACACACATATGTGCCTGTACACGTATATAAATAATAATAACAATAATAATGTTGGAAGGGACCTTGGAGGTCATCAAGTCCAACCCTCTGCTCAGGCAGGAAACCCTATACAGTTTCAGACAAATGGCTGTCCAGTCTCTTCTTAAAGACTTCCAGTGTTGGAGCATTCACTGCTTCTGGAGGCAGGTTGTTCCACTGGTTAATTGTTCTCATTGTCAGGAAGTTTCTCCTTAGTTCTAGGTTGCTTCTCTCTTTGGTTAGTTTCCATCCATTGCTTCTTGTCCTGCCTTCAGGGGCTTTGGAGAATAGCTTGACTCCCTCTTCTTTGGGGCAGCCCCTGAGAGATTGGAAGGCTGTTATCATGTCCCCCATTGTCCTTCTCTTCATTAGCCTACTAGACGTACCCAATTCCAGCAACCAACTCCAGCAACCAATTCCAATAGTGTGTGTGTGTGTGTGTGTGCGCGCGTTTTATCAGAGCAACCTGATCCACCCAAATATGCCTTTCTGCCTCAATCTAGGAGCCTTCACAGACAGTCGCTTCTGCTACAACTATTTCTGTGTTAAATTTTCCGAGAAAGAATGAATGAATCTGGACGTTCTGCTTCGGATCTGGATGCAATTGCAATGATTCACTTAACAATCATGGTAAACAAAAGGTTGTAAAATGGGGCAAAATTCACTTAAGAAATGTTTTGCTTAGCAACAAACATTTTAGGCTGAATTGTGGTGGACTACCTGTAATCTATAAAACTGGCACCCTCCCAAGCAGCTAAAGCTTTTGGCAGTTAAGGAAATCCAATCCAAAGCGGCAAGTTAAAGGCTGGTGTACGTCCCAGGCTAAGAAGCTAGGCTCATGCATAAATTTCCTTTCATTTATAAAAGCGCCAAAGTCTCTTTAAGTCAAGACTAAGACTGCAAAATGAGCTGTGTCTTCCCTTGATCGCTCCTTAGCACTTTATTCATTAGACTTTAAGTCCTTCTTAATTGGCCGATAATACAGGTGAATTTTTTTTTAATTGAAAAGCACTGAGACAAAACTAATTCCTCCTATTAAAAGACTGGCTTGGATCTTAGTTTTTTTTTTTTTAATGAAGTCCTTTTTTAAAAAATCTTCACAGAAAGCTTTCTCTTTTGACCTTGCCTGACAACCTCCAGAAGCATAGGGGGGAATAAATTCATTTTAAGAAGAAAAATGCTTTGTTGGTTTTCATTAAACACCAAGCAACAACATCACTGGAATAGCTAAAAATGGCTTTGCAGGTTTCTATGCAACATAAGTAGATATAGTGATAGAATAGAATAGAATAATTGTAGAATAGAATAGAATAGAATGGAATAGAATAGAATAGAATCATGGAATAGAATAGAATAGAATCATGGAATGGAGTAGAGTAGAGTAGAGTAGAATAGAATAAAATAGAATCATGGAATAGAATAGAATCATGGAATAGAATAGAATAGAATAGAATGGAATGGAGTAGAGTAGAGTAGAGTAGAGTAGAGTAGAGTAGAGTAGAGTAGAGTAGAGTAGAGTAGAGTAGAGTAGAGTAGAGTAGAATAAAATAGACTGGAATAGAATAGAGCTGGAAGGAACCTTGGAGGTCTTCTAGTCCAGCCCCCTGCTCAAGCAGGAGAACCGTCTCAGACAGGTGATTGTCTAGCCCAGTGGTGGCGAATCTATAACACATGTGCCAGAGGCGGCACTCAGAGCCCTCTCTGTGGGCACACGCACCATGCCCTGGAGATGGCAACTGTCCCTCTTCAACCAGCCGCCCGCTAACTTGCCGAGATCCCACGTGGCCGGATGCATGCCAGCATACCTGGTTCCCCTCCCCCCCTATCTCATCCCTCCTGGCCTCGCATGCTCTCCTTTTCCTGGGCACGACCCACTGCATGGCCTCCTCAGCTGTCAGCCGGCCATCCAGCTCAGAGGTGGCTTCTATGAACTGCTAGGGGCGGGCTGTGGAGCCCCAGAGTGTGCCGGTCGAGGGGCTGGCAGGCTGTAGCTGCTGACGGACACCATCGGCCCCCATGCGCTCGCTGGCCTGTGTGTGCGGGGGCTGATGGTGTCAGACAGCAACTGCCCTGGCCCCTGCCCTGCCTTGCCCTGTGACAATGCCTCACCTCGCCCTGCCTCACCTCGCCTCACCCCACAGAATGAGCCTCCTGCCCACCGCCCCACCTGTTAGAGACCCCCTGGATCTCCCCCAACCTGCCTGGCTGCCCCACGAGCAACATCGAGGTGACCACACCCACCTTGCCCACACCCACCCAGTCTGCCATGATCACAGCCACGCCCATCGAGGGGGCCACGCCCACCTGGCACCCGGCGATAAGTAAGTGGGTTTTGGGTTGTAGTTTGGGCACTCGGTCTCTGAAAGGTTCGCCATCACTGGTCTAGCCTCTTCGCGTCTCGGAGCTTCTGTTGCTTCTAAAGCCTCGATCTTCCCAGTAACGCAGACAGCTCAGCAAGCTAAGTCTAAGTTTCCACCACCTTCTCCATTGTCTCCAGCATGTATACTTAAAGATTTACAGGATGCCTTGGAAAAAAAAGGCACGACGGATTAAAGAAGAGATAGAGGTTTTTATTGAAAATAAATTCATGAAATTGACAGAGGACATAGCGTTTGCGTTTCAAAAGTGTGTTGGTCATACAGATCTTCTGGATGAGCGTATTGATGATGTTGTGGAAAATTTTGAAAAACTGGAAGATCGAATTGACAAAGAGCCGAGATAGCGCAGCAGTTAGAGTGCAGTACTGCAGGCCACTTTAGCTGACTGTGTTCAGCAGGTCAGCGGTTCAAATCTCACCGGCTCAAGGTTGACTCAGCCTTCCATCTTCCGAGGTAGGTAAAATGAGGACCCAGATTGTTGGGGGCAATGTAAAATATATATATACATTGCTTACTGGTGTACACCGCTTAGAGAGTGCTTGCACTTAAAGCGGTATATAAGTCTCATAAATAAATAAATAAAATAATGTGGGAATAATACAGGATGAAGTTACTATGTTACAATACTGGTCTAGCCTCTTCTTAAAAACCTCCAGTGATGGAGCGCCCACGATTTCTGGTGGCAAGCTGTTCCACTGGTTGCTTGTCCTCACTGTCAGGAAGTTTCTCCTTAATTCCAGGTTGTTTCTCTCTTTGATCAGTTTCCATCCATTGTTATTTGTCCTGCCTTCAGGTGCTTTGGAGAAGAGCTTGACTCCCTCTTCTTTGGGGCAGCCCCTCAAATACTGGAATACTACTATCATGTCACCCCATGTTTCTTCTTGGGGCTTGCCCATTCTGGTCATAAAATGCATCGTAATATAATCAACTCAGTTTGACAACTCTTTTTGTGGCAATTGTTAAGCGACTGCCACAGTTGTTGCATGGACCAATGATTTGATATGAGGCAGTTTGGCCGAAAAATGGAAATAAAAACTGCAAAAGAAAGGGACCCTGCAAAGCATCTGAGGATCGGTCATATAACCGTGTGTGTGTGTGTGTGTGTGTGTGGGTGGGTGTGGGTGTGTGTCTGTGTTTCCGATGGTTGAAACTTTGAATCTGGGTTTTGTCAGTAGCCTCCAAGGAAGTTCATCATAACTTGGAATGGTCAGAAGTTGAGAACTACGTGTATTGTATCTCAGGGGCTGCCCCAAAGAAGAGGGAGTCAAGCTATTCTCCAAAGCGCCTGCAGGAAGGACAAGAAGCAACGGATGGAAACTCATCAAGGAGAGAAGCAACCTAGAACTATTGAGAAACTTCCTGACAGTGAGAACAATTAACCAGTGGAACAACCTGCCTCCAGAAGCGGTAAATGCTCCAACATTGAAAGTTTTTAAGAAAAGACTGGACAGCCATTTATCCGAAATGGTGTAGGGTTTCCTGCCTGAGCAGGGGGTTGGACTAGATGACCTCCAAGGTCCCTTCCAACTTTACTACTACTACTACTATTATTATTATTATTTGGAATGCTTATATTTTTGTAGTATTTTATTTATATAATTTTATCTTTTCATATTGTAAGTCGCCCAGAGTTATCCTGTTAGGCAGCCACTAAATGTAATTAAAAAATACAGGTACTCCTTCACTTACAACAGTTCACTTAGTGACCGTTTTTTCACACTTACGACTGTTGCAGCATCCCCCTGGTCACCTGATCAAAATTCGGACGCTTGGCAACCAGTTCATATTTATGACGGTCGCAGTGTCCCTGCGTCACATGATTCCCTTTTGCGACCTTCTGACAAGCAAAGACAGTAGGAAGGCCAGATTCACTTAACAACCATGTTACTGACTTAACCGCAGTGATTCACTTAACAACTGCGGCAAGAAAGCTCGTAAAATGGGGCAAAACTCCCGTAACAAACGTCTCACTTAGCAACAGAAATGTTGGGCTCAATTATGCTTGTGAGCTGAGACCTTACATAAAATAAATAAATTTGTTAAAAATAAAGGGAATGCTTGTTGTTCTTCACCTTCCCACTTAACCTGGTTGTATGCTTATGCGCCATCAAGGCGCCATTGTCTCCTAGCAACCAGCTGGAGCAGGCAAGGGTAACTATAGTCCCTTCACGACCTGTGGACTTCAACTCCCAGAATTCCTGAGCCAGCATTCCTGAAGTCCACAGGTCGTGAAGGCACCATAGTTGCCCACCCCTGACCTAAACTGACTTTCTTCATAACAATTTGGCCTCTTTTTGGTCTTTGACAGCCTTGCTTGCTTGCTTTAATTTTAAAAATCTGACCCAAGAGATTGATAGCTCACAAATTGTGGGCGAGTAATGAGAATTTTCTGCAGTTACACTCAACCCTGCCAGCACGGTGCCAGAAATATTGCACTTTAAGTGTTAAAGAGTCATTCACCCTGATCTGCAAAATTGCTCTGCCACTTAATGGTGCATAAATTGCTTATGGTTATAACAAAGAGGTCAATTTCCCCCCACTTTCTGAAAAATAATTAAATTATTGACCCACGCAGCTGCGTAGTACTGAATCTTGCATTGGGGGTGAATATCCTTGGTGGCTAATTTCTAAAAAAAAAGGAGAGGAATGCAAGAATTTCTAATTGTCAGACCTAGTAATAGTAATAGTAATAGTAGTAAAGTTGGAAGGGACCTTGGAGGTCATCTAGTCCAACCCCCTGCTCGGGCAGGAAACCCTACGCTATTTCGGACAAATGGCTGTCCAGTCTCTTCTTAAAAACTTCCAGTGTTGGAGCATTTACTGCTTCTGGAGGCAGGCTATTCCACTGATTAATTGGTCTCACTGTCAGGAAGTTTCTCCTTAGTTCTAGGTTGCTTCTCTCCTTGATTAGTTTCCACCCGTTGCTTCTTGTCCTGCCTTCAGATGCTTTGGAAAATAGCTTGATTCCCTCTTCTTTATGGCAGCCCCTGAGATATTGGAATACTGCTATCATGTCCCCCCTCGTCCTTCTCTTCGTTAAACTAGACATACCCAATTCTAGCAACCGTTCCTTATATGCTTTAGCCTCCAGTCCCTAATCATCTTTGTTGCTCTTCTCTGTACTCTTTCTAGAGTCTCAACATCTTTTTACATCGTGGTGACCAAAACTGGATGCAGTATTCCAAGTGTGGCCTTACCAAGGCATTGAAGAGTGGTATTAATACTTCATGTGATCTTGATTCTATCCCTCTGTTAATGCAGCCTAGCACTGTGTTGGCCTTTTTGGCAGCTGCCGCACACTGCTGGCTCATATTTAAGTGATTGTCTACTAGGACTACGAGGTCCCTCTCACAGTTACTACTATTGAGCATGGTGCCACCTATGCTGTACTTGTGCATTTGGTTTTTCTTGCCTAAATGTAGAACCTTGCTTTTTTCACCATTGAATTTCATTTTGTTAGTTAGTGCCCAGTGTTCAAGTCTGTCCAGATCCTTCTGTATCTTAAGCCTGTCTTCTGGAGTGTTGGCTATTCCTGCCAGCTTGGTGTCGTCTGCAAATTTGATGAGTTCCCATCTATCCCTTCATCCAAATCGTTGATGAAGATGTTGAAGAGTACTGGGCCCAGAACAGAGCCCTGGGGCACCCCACTACACACTTCCCTCCATATAGATGCAGTTCCATTGAGGACCACTCGCTGAGTACGGCCGGTCAGCCAGCTACGGATCCATCTGGTGGTGGTTCTGTCTACCCCACATGTTTCTATCTTGTCAAGTAGTAGGGTGTGATCTACTTTATCAAATGCCTTACTGAAGTCCAAGTAAATTATGTCCACAGCATTCCTCTGATCCACTAATTTTGTCACTTGGTCAAAGAATGCAATAAGATTTGTCTGGCATGATCTATTTTGGACAAACCCATGTTGGCTTTTAGTAATGACTTTGTTTGCCTCTAGGTGTTTGCTGATTCGTTGTTTGATATCTTTTCCAGGATCTTCCAGGTATTGAGGTCAGGCTGATAGGTCTGTAATGTCCTGGGTCCATTTTTTTTCCTTTTTTGAAGATGGGAACTACATCAGCTCTTTTCCAGTCCTCTGGTAGTTCCCCTGTGTTCCAGGATCTTTGAAAAATATAGTTCAGTGGCTCCGATATAACATCTGCCAGTTCCTTGAGAACTCTGGGGTGTAATCCATCTGGTCCTGGTGATTTGAACTCATCTAGGCTGGACAGGTGCTCACTAACCATTTTCTTGCCTATCTTAACTTGTGTTTCTGTTTTGTTTTTTGTGGCACTATTTTTGATAGGTTGGTCTGTTTTTTCCCTTTGTGTAAAGACAGATGCAAAAAATGAGTTAAATAGTTCTGCTTTCTCCCTGTTGCTTGTCACCTTCTTGCCACTTACACCCACTAATGGACCAATCATTTCCTTCACTTTTTTCTTGTTTTTTACATGTTGAAAGAAGCTTTTTTTGTTATTTTTGACTTTGGTCGCAAGCCTTAGTTCATTTTGAGACTTGGCTTTCTTCACTTCATCTTTGCAGGCTCGGGCTATTTGCTGATATTCTGACTTAGTTATGTTCCCCTCTTTCCACTTTCTATACTTGTCCTTTTTATCTTTCAATTTGTCAGAGAGTTCTTTATGCAGCCATGCTGGTTTCTTTTGAGAGCTGTTGTTTTTCCTCTTTGTTGGTATTGTGCTAGACTGTGCGTTTATTATCTCATTTTTCAAAATTTCCCAAGCTTCTTGAGTTGTTTTCCCCTTGAGGATTCTCATCCATGGAATCCTTCCCAAGCCCTCTCGAAGTTTATGGAAATTAGCTCTCTTGAAGTCCAAGACTCTAGTTTGACTGTGTTCTATTGGTTGTGCTTCTATAATGTTGAATTCTAATATTGCATGATCACTTCCTCCCAGGGTTCCTATGGCTCCAACACCGTCTATCATTTCATCTCTGTTAGTGAGAATTAGATCCAAAAAGGCTAATCCCCTAGTTCCATTCTCTACTTTTTGGGAGACAAAGTTGTCTGCTAGGTTTGCCAGGAACCTGTTTGATCTTCCACTTGGTGCGGAGTTTGTCTCTAATAGAGACAAACCTCTAATAGAGGACAAAAGGATCAAATCTGCAAATTTGATCCACGTGGGAGACTCTCTTTCAAAATTTGGGGTTAAAAGACAGAAACATTCCAACAATAACCAGTCTGGTGTAGCGGTTAAGGTGTTGGCCGAGAAACTAGGAGACAGTGAGTTCTAGTTTCTTAGATATAAAAGCTAGCTGGGAGAGTTTAGGCCAGTTAGCAGAAAACATTGAGTTCTAGTCCTGCCTTAGGCCTGAAAGGCAGTTGGGTAAATTTAGGATACTCACTAGGAGTCAGTGAGTTCTAGTCCTGCCTTAGGCACCAAAGCCAGCTGGGTAAATTTGGGATACTCACCAGGAGACAGTGAGTTCTAGTCCTATCTTAGGCACCAAAGCCAGCTGGATGACTTTGGGCCAATCACCAGGAGACTGTGAATTCTAGTCCTATCTTAGGCATGAAAGACAGCTGGGTGACTTTGGGCCAATCACCAGGAGACGGTGAGTTCTAGTTTTACAAATAAGCTTAGCTGGGTGACTTTGGGCCAGTCTTTCTCTCACCCACCCCACCCTACAAGATTGTCGTTGTGGGGAAAATAGGAGGAAGGAGTAATATTAGGTATGTTCACCACCTTGAGATTTATAAAGTAATACATGTAACTAATAAATATAAATAAGTCTCTGGGAAGATTAAAAGCCCCATTCGTCTGTCGGAGTTAACATTTCAGGGCTCGCTTTATCTCCAGCTTTTAATTTTAAATAGCAGCACACCAGCTTGGTGCTCACCATGTGGGAAAATGCACAGTTGTCCAAGATGTGGCTGACTGTCCCGCAATGCTCAGAAATGATGACCAGGAGACAAAAAAACGCCAAGGGCTTTTCACGCCTGGAAGGAGCCCTTTGTCCCTGGAATAAGTTCCAGACCAAGTTTTCTGCTCCATAAATCTTAATTAGACAGTCGGCCTTTTTCTCTCTCACTTAAGAAGCTTGGTGGTTGATTCATGGCAACCATTAAGCCTGTTGTTGGTTGTTGTGGAAGGGGGCACCCAGCAGCCCAGGGCTCAAACACCATTTATCCCAACAGCCCGGGGTGATTCATGTCCACAAGGAAGACAGGCAGTTCATTTTCCAACAATTTATCCACACAGCTTGCAGGGTAGGTTAACCTCTGCACTTCCATCCCATAACTCATCCTCCTTTCGGTATGCCACTTACGCAGGGCATCTGTGCTGGTGGGTATCTGTGTAGGGCGGGATTGGAGTTATTGTGGGTCAATAATTTGGGAAATCCACTCAAAAGCGTGGGGTTTTTTTGCTTGGAAACCGCTTATGGACTTTCTGCTCGAGGTGGGGAAAAAAAATGAAACTTTGAGTTTGGGTTTTGCTGATTATTTAGATAGGCTTGTGGTTATAGAACGACTAGTAGGCAGGTAGTCCTTAACGTACGAGCACTCTTGGGCCCAAAATTTCTGTTGCTAAGCGAGACAGTTGTTTTGCCCCATTTTACGTTTCTTGCCCCAATTGTTAAGGGAATCACTGCGGATGTTAAGTTAGGAATGCGGTTGTTACATGAATCTGGCTTCCCCATTGACTTTTGCTTGTCAGAAGGTTGCAAAAGGGGATCATATGACCCCGGGACACTGCAACTGTCATAAATACCAGTCAGTTACCAAACGGGTGAACTTTGATCATGTGACTCTGGGTATGCTGCAACGGTAGTCAAGTATGAAAACAGGCATAAGTCACTTTTTTTCCAGTGCTGTTATAACAGTCACTAAATGAAGTGTTATAAGTTGAGGACTACCTGTATATCAGTGGTTCTCAACCTGTGGGTAGGGACCCCATTTGGGGTCGAACGACCATTTCACGGGGGTCGCCAAACAACGCAGTCTGTCATTTTTTCCCCCCTTTTCCTTAGCTGTGCTACTCCCTTTTATTCTATTGGCTTTTGAAAGCCAATAGAATAGACTCTCTTGAATAGAGTCTAATTCTATTGGCTTTCAAAAGCCAATAGGAATTGTCCAGGCTGTCTCTGCCCTGCTGAGCCCGCCAAAAGTCCCATTCTGCAAACCGTGCTGCACCAGTTGAGTAGTCCTCGACTTACGACCGGTTGAGTAGTCCTTGACTTACGACCAGTTGGGGGTCGCAGCATTAAAAAGGTTGAGAACCACTGCTGTATATTAACCTGGACTGGAGGCTAAAGCATATCAGGAACGGCTGCTGGAATTGGGTATGTCTAGTTTAACGAAGAGAAGGACGAGGGGGGACATGATAGCAGTCTTCCAATATCTCAGGGGCTGCCCCAAAGAAGAGGGAGTCAAGCTATTCTCCAAAGCGCCTGAAGGCAAGACAAGAAACAACAGATTGAAACTAATCAAGGAGAGAAGCAACCTGGAACTAAGGAGAAACTTCCTGACAGTTAGAACAATTAACCAGTGGAACAACCTGCCTCCAGAAGTGGTGAATGCTCCAACACTGGAAGTTTTTAAGAAGAGACTGGACAGCCATTTGTCCATAATGGTATAGGGTTTCCTACCTGAGCAGGGAGTTGGACTAGATGACCTCCAAGGTCCCTTCCAACTTTATCATTATTATTATTACCCGTAAAAGTAAAAAGTTGAGGCTGTATGTTATTACCTTTTCTAGGGCACTAAAGAGTCGGAAGTCAATGCTTTTCTTTTCCTCTCCTCTTTTGCCCTGCGCTTCTTCCTTCTCCCTTTTTCCTACCTTATTTTCCCATTATTTTCATTTTTCGTTGTATTTTATAAAACGGAGAGAGAGAGAGAGAGAGAGAGAGAGAGAGAGAGAGAGAGAGAGAGAGAGATTCAAACACAACAATTGGCACCAAGTTGAGTTCCTTCCTTCCTTGCAAAAAAAAAAAACACCCAGAAACGCTCCCCTCCACCACGTGGGCTGGGTTCTACTCGCCCCGCCCCCTCTTTTTCTGGCCTCTCCCCCTTCGTCTCTACTGCTCTTACGGCCACTCTAGCCTTTCCATTAATTTCTGGCTTCTTCGGCAGCGCTCGTGGGCGGGTCCGAGGCGGTTCGTTTTTCTCCGGCTGCTCAGCATCGTTTTTCTGCCGACCGGATCCATAAAGGAGGCTCTTCCATCTGTGGATACTGATAGCGCTTGCAGAGGGTTGGACTAGTCCAGGGGTCTTCAAACCTGGCTCTTTTATGACTTGTGGACTTCAGCTCCCAGAATTCCTCAGCCAGCATGTCTGGCTGAGGAATTCTGGGAGTTGAAGTCCACGAGTCATAAAAGGGCCATGTTTGAAGACCCCTGACCTAATGCAATGTTTCCAAAACTAGGCCACTTTAAGACTTGTGGACTACAACTCCCAGAATTCCCCAGCCAGGCACGCTGGCTGAGGAATTCTGGGAGTTGAAGTCCACGAGTCATAAAAGGGCCAAGTTTGAAGACCCTTGGACTAGACGACCTCTGAGATCAGATACTCTGTGTAGGTAGTCCTCGACTTACAATAGTTCATTTAGTGACCACTCAAAGTTACAACAGCGCTGAAAAAAAGGGACTTATGACCGTTTTTCAACTTAACAACCACCTACGGCAAGAGTCTTCAAACTTGGCCCTTTTATGACTTGTGGACTTCAACTCCCAGAATTCCTCAGCCAGCACGCAGCCCACACCACAGTCAGTAAGCGAATTGATGTTTCCCCATAAAAGGGCAAAGTTTGAAGAACCCCTGACCTATGGTGTCTCTATGGTCAAGTGATCAAAATTCAGAGGCTTGGCATAACGGTTGCAATCATAAATCAAGCAAGTCTGGGTGGTATACAAACAAAATGGTACAACTTAAATGGTTGAGTCTGTGGTCTCCTTGGGGTTGGGTACAGGGGGAGTGAGTTTTAATAAGGATTAGAATAGAATGGATCTGGAAGGGACCTTGGAGGTCTTGTAGTCCAACCCCTTGCTCAGCCAGGAGACCCTGTGTCATTTCAGACTAATGGCTGTCCAGTTTCTTCTTAAAAACTTGCAGTGTTGGAGCATTCACAATTTCTGGAGGCAAGTCGTTCCAATGGGTTAATTGTTCTCACTGTCAGGAAGTTTCTCCTTAATTCCAGGTTGCTTCTCTCCTTGATCAGTTTCCATCCATTGTATCCCACACTCTGCCAAAGGAAGCAGACTTTGCCAAATCAGAGAGCAAAACCTTTCTCTCAGTATTCTTTCTTTCTTTTTTTTTTGAAAATTTTTAAAATTTTACAAAAAAGAAAAGTTCCCTTCCCCCCACCCTCCCAACCCACCCCAACCCTCCCCCAACCCACCCCAACCCTTCCCAGAGCTGAATACAGGCTTAATTAAAATTTAAAAGAAAGAATTTTAAACACAAATAAACCATATACAAATTTGGTTACAATAATTAAACAAATCATAAAATACTTTAACACCAATACTTAAAAAACAGAAAGAGAAAAAGAAAAGAAACAAGAAGAAGAAGAAAAAAGAAAAGAAAAAAAAAGAAATTAGAAAAAAAAATATCTAAAAAATATCGTAAACTTTAAATATAAATTATTCAAAAGCTAAGTAATATTTTTTTATATCATACTTGTATTGTATAAAATTTATCCATCTTTTCCATACCAAAAGGTACTTCTCTTGCGATTGATCTTTCAAAAAAGCCGAAATCTTTGCCATTTCCGCTAAATAGGAAACTTTAAGAAACCATTCTTGTCTCAGTATTATTTCTTGAAAACACAGTCAACGCTTTGAAATTTACGCTGAAGACAACGGTAGTTCTGTGAATAAGAGAGGCTTTGGCAGCCATTTTGTGAGTGCACCCGCAACCTCACCTCAGCAGAACCGTAACGCTAGCGCCAAACCATTTATTTATTTATTTTCTTTCCCTGCCACTGCCATTTAAATCACGGGTGAGAATCAAGATGCTGGTGGTGCTTGAACAGAAAAGAGCAATTAAGTTGTCGGTTTATCGGCAGCAAAAATAGCATTTTCATTCCGTATGGGTCTTCCACCCCCTCCTCCTTCCTCTGCAGCGTAATTAACAAATTAAAATTAAAGGGCGTTAGAGGGAATCTTAAACTACTTCTCTTCCTGCTCATCTGTTTGGTACCAAATGAAAGAGTTTTTTTTTTTTTTTTACATCTTGAAGCGGTGCCACCAGATGGGGGAAATTGTAGTTTTAATACAGCTAAGGATGACTTAAGTCAGTCTCTCCGCTGGGTGACGGAAACGCCATTGAGAGGTGCCAGGAAAAACAGTTTGTTCGGAAGTATTTTGCAAATATGAGTTTCATGCAGGGAAAGCCTTCAGATGTGCTTTATTTTAGAATAAATCTCCGCTTTGGTTTCTAGTTTCTTATCCTACACCAGTGGTTCTCAACCTGTGGGTTGGGACCCCATTTGGGGTCGAACGACCATTTCACGGGGGTCACCAAACAACGCAGTCCGCCATTTTTTCCCCCTTTTCCTTAGCTGTGCTACTCCCTTTTATTCTATTGGCTTCTGAAAGCCAATAGAATAGATTCTATTCAAGAAACGGCGATGTATGCTATAAGTGGTTGGGGGTCACCACAACATGGGGAACTGTATTATGGGGTTGCGGCATTAGAAAGGTTGAGAACCACTGTCCTACACAGTTGTGTTGCTCCTTTTTAAGTGAAAAGGTTTTAGAGTAAGTTTACTGATTTTCTGTTACCAGTTTCAAAACAATCAGGTAGATCACATGTAAATATTAACAAGAACAATCAATAAATCAATAAACCCTGGCCTGTATTTTATATAAAGCAAAATAGGCCAGGGGTAGGCAACCTTGGCTCTTTTATGACTCGTGGACCTCAACTCCCAGAATTCCTGAGCCAGATACGCTGAGGGGAAAGGGAGAGGTTTCCAAGCTGAGCCATGCTGGCCCAGGAATTCTGGGAGTTGAAGTCCACCAGTCATGAGGGGGCTATAATTCCCCCATGCTGGCTCATAAAAGGGCCAAGTTTGAAGAGCCCTATTCTATCTAATGCAGGGGTAGGCAACCTTGGCTCTTTCATGACTCGTGGACTTCAACTCCCAGAATTCCTAAGCCAGCGTGGGAAATGGACTCTTTGAAGAAAATGCCATCCTTCCAACTTATGGACGATCAACATGATTTCTCTCAAATTGCAGTGATCTGTCTTTGCCGGCAAGGATCTCCAAGATCGGAAAGAAATATTTGGATTCAGGGAAATAAAAGCCCTCTAGATGGCGACCGAACTGTTTCTTTTGAATCCACATTTGGGGAAAAAGGCTTAAATTACTAGGCAAATAAATAGGAAGGAGCCCCCAGTCTTAACCTGGTTTTTCAAACACAGGGATCAGAGGGACAGTTCAGGCAGTCCTCAACTTGTGACCACAACTGAGCCCAAGATTTCTGTGGCTATCCAATATGTTAAGTAAGTTTTGCCCCATTTTATGACCTTTCTGGCCACAGTTCTTACGTGAATCACTGCACTTGTTAAATTAGTAACATGGTTGTTTTTTTTTGCTTGGAAACCGCTTATGGACTTTCTGCTCGAGGTGGGAAAAAAAATGAAACTTTGAGTTTGGGTTTTGCTGATTATTTAGATAGGTTTGTTGTTATAGAACGACTAGTAGGCAGGTAGTCCTTAACATACGAGCACTTGAGCCCAAAATTTCTGCTGCTAACCGAGACAGTTGTTTTGCCCCATTTTACGTTTCTTGCCCCAATTGTTAAGGGAATCACTGCGGATGTTAAGGTAGGAATGCGGTTGTTAAATGAATCTAGCTTCCCCATTGACTTTTGCTTGTCAGAAGGCCACAAAAGGGGATCACGTGATCCCAAGACACTGCAACCATCGTAAATATGAGTCAGTTGCCAAGCGTCAGAATTTTGATCACATCACCATGGGGCTGCTGCAATGGTCGTAAGTGTGAACAATGATCATAAGTCACTTTTTTCAATGCCGTTGTAACTTTGAACAGTCACTAAACAAACTGTTGTAAGTCAAGGACTACTTGTATTTATAGCTGATTTTTGTACATCAGACAGTCACTTACTTGAGTGGGGCAGTTATATAAACGCTATGAATGAATGAATGAATGAGAAGAGGGCTTCCTTTTGGTCTAGTGTTTTACTGGTTTTATCTGCTTTGCTTTATAAATGACTAGCATTTGATTTTCAAATTTTTGCAGGCTGCAGAACCAATTAAAATTAAACCCAAGAGAGAAAGTGAAAATGAAATTCAGTGATGAAAAAAGTAAGGTTCTACATTTAGGCAAGAAAAACCAAATGCACAGGTATAGTATATAGGGGGTACCTCGCTCAATAGTAGTAACTGTGAGAGGGATCTGGGAGTCCTAGTGGACAATCACTTAAATAGGAGCCAGCCGTGTGCTGCAGCTGCCAAAAAGGCCAACGCAGTGCTGGGCTGCATTAACAGAGGGATAGAATCAAGATCACGTGAAGTGTTAATACCACTCTACAATGCCTTGGTAAGGCCACACTTGGAATCCTGCATCCAGTTTTGGTCACCATGATGTAAAAAAGATGTTGAGACTCTAGAAAGAGTACAGAGAAGAGCAACAAAGATGATTAGTGGACTGGAGGCTAAAACATATAAGGAACGGTTGCTGGAATTGGTATGTCTAGTTTAATGAAGAGAAGGACGAGGGGGGACATGATAGCTGTGTTCCAATATCTCAGGGGCTGCCACAAAAAAGAGGGAGTCAAGCTATTCTCCAAAGCGCCTGAAGGTAGGACAAGAAGCAATGGGTGGAAACTAACCAAAGAGAGAAGCAACCTAGAACTAAGGAGAAACTTCCTGACAGTGAGAACAATTAACCAGTGGAACCACCTGCCTCCAGAAGCGGTGAATGCTCCAACACTGGAAGTTTTTAAGAAGAGACTGGACAGCCATTTGTCCGAAATGGTATAGGGTTTCCTGCCTGAGCAGGGAGTTGGACTAGATGACCTCCAAGGTCCCTTCCAACTTTATCATTATTATTATTATTAAGTTTTAGTGATGGAAATGTTAAGTATTTTTTTTCCAGGTTTCGTTTCTTACAGAACGTCACTAACCTCTCAGACAAACTCAGGTTAAACCACCTGATGTGGATTCTGCCTGTTGAAGGTATACTATAAATATAATGTAAAAATGGCAGGATTAGAAGAGAAGAAACCTGGGATCAAAATGCTATTTATGGCAGGCAGATAATGTTCCTTAGAAAACGGAAAGCGAAAAGGAACGGTCAGAGAGCCCATTAGAAAAGTACAAATGGAAAATGTAAAATCTGGGTTAATGCAAAAGAATAAAGAGGACAAAGATAACGTCAGCCAGCAGACTCACTGGACTGGCAGCCAATCTCAAAGGACTGAGACTGACAGGTAATTTAATTTAATGGGTGCAGGAACAGATGGAGACGAGACAGTGTGCTGGAGATTGCAGGTAACAGACGTGAAGGAGATTTCAAGGAAAACAAAGTGTGGAATAATGAAAGGAAGTGAATGTAGGCTGGAAAAAGTACAAAAAAAGAAAGAAAGGTTCCCTTTGAATTATGGATCTGAGGGAGATCCTATGAGAAGCAAGAACTGATCCATCAGTGCTGTATGCTGTGTGTTTCTCAACCTTGACGCTTTTTGTGTGGACTTCAACTCCCAGAATTCCCCACCAGCATCTGGTAGAAGAATTCTGGGAGTTGAAGCCCACATATGATGGCTGAGGAATTCTGGGAGTTGAAGCCCACACATACCGGCTGAGGAATTCTAGGAGTTAATGCAGGGGTCTTCAAACTTAGCCCTTTTATGACTTGTGGACTTCAACTCCCAGAATTCCTCAGCCAGCATGCCTAGCTGAGGAATTCTGGGAGTTGAAGTCCACAAGTCATAAAAGGGCCAAGTTTGAAGATCCCTGAGTTAATGTCTACACATGCTGACAGGAATTCTGGGAGTTGAAGTCCACACATGCCAGTGGAAGAATTCTGGTAGATATATGTTCATATGTGTGGCTGGGGATTTCTGGGAGTTGGTTCACACACCTTAAAGTTGTCAAGGTTGAGAAACACTGCTGCAGTATATAACGTCAGATTGCTCCTTTTGAGACCATGGTAAACATCAGAACAGATGCCCAGTTGATGGGAATGGATGATAGGCTAGAAAAAAATGGACAGAACTGGGCAGTCAAGAGACAAGACAGGGATGCCCGTTATCCCCGTTATTGTTTGTTTTAACATTGGAAATATTGTTGATTAAAATTCGGGAGTCTCAAGAAATAAAAGGAATAGAAATTAATAAAAAAGAATATAAATTAAGAGCCTTTGCAGATGACTTGGTTGTTACTCTGTCTCAACCTACCTGGTCGGTGGTAAAATTATTACAATTGATTCAACAATATGGATGTGTTTCTGGTTTTAAAATTAATAATAATAAGACCAAAATATTAGCTAAAAATATGACTAATGGTGATAAACAGGTTTTAGTTAAGTTAACAGACTTTGAAATTGTTGATAAGGTAAAATATTTGGGGGTTACATTATTTGCTTCCAATGCAAAACTGTATAAAAATAATTATGAAAAGTTGTGGACGGAGATACAGAAGGATTTAAAAAATTGGAACAATTTACAGTTATCCCTTATGGGTAGAATTGCAGTTATTAAAATGAATGTCTTGCCAAAGTTTATTTTTCTGTTTCAAATGTTACCTATTTTAAAGAGTGATCGTAATTTAGATGAATGGCAAAAAGGTATTAATAAATTTGTTTGGGCAGGGAAAAAACCAAGGGTGAAACTTAAAATAATGCAAGATTTTCGTGAGAGAGTTGGACTCAAGGTACCAAATATGAAATTGTATTATGATGCTGTAGTACTAACATTGATCAGCGATTGGGTGAATTTAACAAATATAGAAATACTTCATTGGGAAGGTTGGGATTTACTTTTTGGATGGCATGCCTATTTAATATTTAATAAAAAAGTGGATTGGGTTTTTAAGTCTCATATTATAAGAATCTCTTTGCTTAGAGTGTGGAGGAAGTATTATAAATTTGATTTTAAAATACCATTATGGGCTATACCTCGGCATGCCATAGAAGGTATAAGGAAAGGGGTTAATATGGATATGGTTTCTTATGCACAGTTACTTAGATGGGATGGCCAAGACTGGCAGTTAAAATCTTTGGAAGAATTAACACATGAAAATTTAACTTATTCATGGTTCCAATATAGACAAATAGTGGATAGAGGGAAGATGGATTGTAAAACGGGCTGGCTTAGAGAAGATGAAATTTTTTTAAAACAAGTAAGAGATCAAAGGCCAACCCATATTAAGAGAGTTTATGGGGTTTTAGTGGAATTGGATTCAGAATCTGAATTAGTTAAAGATTGTATGATTAAATGGGCACAGAATATTGGTGAATCGATTTCAATGGATAATTGGGAACTTATTTGGATAAGAAATGTTAAATTCACACAAGCGCAAAATTTAAGAGAGAATTTTTATAAGATGTTTTATAGATGGCACCTGGATCCAAAGAAAATGTCCATTATGTACTCTAATTTACAGCCGAAATGCTGGAGATGTGGACACTTGGATGCTACTTATTATCATATCTGGTGGACGTGTAAGCATATAAAAGCTTTTTGGATTAAGATATGGTGGAATATTCAGAGAATTTTTAGAAGGAGGGTAAAATTTACTCCGCAATTATTTTTATTAGGTAATGTTACTGATTGTGATGCTAGGGAGGTTATATTGATGCTAAATTTGATTACAGCCGCTAGGCTGTTAATAGGACAATATTGGAAGAAGGAATCCTTGCCTATTTTACAAGAATGGTTTTATAAAGTTTCGTATTTGGCAGAAATGGCAAAGATTTCGGCTTTCTTAAAGGAGCAATCTCAAGAGAAATTTTTTGCGGTATGGGAAAAATGGATAAATTTTATACAACATAATTTAGATATGGAAAAATATTATTTAGCCTTTTTATAACTTGTAATGATTGTTTTCTTTCTTTCTTTCTTTCTTTCTTCTTTTGTATTATTATTTATATGCTTTTCTATATATGTTTTATTTTTCGCCTACCTCTTTCTTTTTTCTTTCTCTCTCTCTTTTCTTTTTCCCTTTCTTCTTCTTCCTTTTTTACGTATATTATTATTATATATATTATTATTATGATTTTTATTATTATTATTAATTATCTTATAAATTGTATACGTTATTTTTTAAAATTTATTAAATAATCCTATACTCAGTTCTGGGAAGTCGGGGGGGGGGAGGGCGGGGTGGTTTGGGAGGGGGGGGGTGGATGTTTATTTGTAAAATTTTTGAAAAAAATTCAATTAAAAAAAAAAAGTTGTCAAGGTTGAGAAACACTGCTGCAGTATATAACGTCAGATTGCTCCTTTTGAGACCATGGTAAACATCAGAACAGATGCCCAGTTGATGGGAATGGATGATAGGCTAGAAAAAAATGGACAGAACTGGGCAGTCAAGAGACATAAACAAAGAAGGGACAACCGAAAGAAAGAGAATTTCTGAAGTGTCCATGGAATTGTTATGGATTATCAGCAGGGAGAGGTTAAAATGGCAGACACCCATCTGTAGGGTCTCCAAGGGTTAGATCCGGCTGGATGGCACCTGATCAAGGCAAAAGTGGAAATGAAAAAGAGAGCCCTTTTTCGCAGATGTTTATTATCGATTTTTGTTTTTATGTGTTTATGTGTCTCCTACATTGTCCAATCCAGAAAGCCTCCGAGCGATGTGCAAATATGAATTGGGCCATCTCAATTGGTTTTGTGTGTGTTTGTGTTCCCCGTGCCTCCTTGGTCTGCAGTTTTTGTATTGTGTGCTCTATCTCTGTGCAACTCGTACCCCCGTTGTTAACGTCTGTAGAGCAAGGCCAAGAATGAGAGTCGCATCGGTGGTGTGGAAGAAATGCACTTCCTTCCCGCAGGGAATGTCTTGCACAATAGACAGCTAGTAAACACACGGCCATCTTTGTTGTCTTCGAAAAGGACTCCCACTGTGAGGTTTCCCTGCTTTTCAGCATAAAACCAAATGAAAGACAAATTCTATAGAGATGAACAGAGCAAAACATTGCCCAGCTGTTTAGGGCCTCTTAAGATAGATGCCAAGTACTGTTTTTTTTGGGGGGGGGGCAGGTCAAAATTGAAGGAAAAAAATGAATGTTGTATTTTGCAAACCTTGGTGGGGCCATTTCAGCAGCCTCGTCTCATTTCCTCTTTTGAAGGAAGCAGGGACCGTTTTGTTTTGGGGTTTTTTTGACAAAAGGGATTAAGAGGTTTTAATAATAATAACAATAATAATAATAACAACAACAACAACAATAAAGTTGGAAGGGACCTTGGTGGTCATCTAGTCCAACCCCCTGCTCAGGCAGGAGACCCTATACCATTTCAGACAAATGGCTGTCCAATTTCTTCTTAAAAACCTCCAGTGTTGGAACATTCACCACTTCTGGAGGCAGGTTGTTCCACTGGTTAATTGTTCTCACTGTCAGGAAGTTTCTCCTTAGTTCCAGGTTGCTTCTCTCCTTGATTAGTTTCCATCTGTTGCTTCTTGTCCTGCCTTCAGGCACTTTGGAGAATAGCTTGACTCCCTCTCCTTTGGGGCAGCCCCTGAGATATTGGAAGACTGCTATCATGTCCCCCCTTGTCCTTCTCTTCATTAAATTAGAGATCCCCAATTCCAGCAACTGTTCCTTATACATTTTAGCCTCCAGTCCTCTAATCATCTTTGTTGCTTTGTTGTTTCTTTTAATCTCAGGAAACAATGAGTCTCCAGGCTTAAGAGAAAAAAAAAACCCCACTCCGGATATAGCGTTGTGATAGGATGGAGAAAAGTTGGAGTGTGAATACAGACTGGTTAATCCAGGGGTAGGCAACCTTGGCTCTTTTATGACTCGTGGACTTCAATTCCCAGAATTCCTGAGCCAGCATGGCTCAGCTTGGAAACCTCTCCCTTTCCCCTCAGCGTGGCTGGCTCAGGAATTCTAGGTGTTGAAGTCCACAAGTCATAAAAGAGCCAAGGTTGCCTACCCCTGGGTTAGTATCTCATTAAATTAGCTGTGTTAATTCTAGGCCTGATTTGGAAACGATGAGCCCAGAAAGAGATGCGGCTGCTTTAATGAATCGCCAACAAGTACTATCCATGGGTATCCTGGTCCCAGACTGAATCACTGTATGTACAATAGGCCCACTCCAAGTACAGGTAGTCCTCTATTTACGACCACACTGGAGTCCCAAATTTCCATTGTGGTTAAGTGAGTCTTGCTCCGTTTTATGACCTTTTTTGCCACCGTCGTTAAGTGAATCATGCGGTTGTTAAACGAATCTGGCTTCTCCCACTGACTTTGCTTATTGGAAGTCGACTGGGAAGGTTGCAAAGGGTGATCACGTGACCAGGCAGTTCTCATAAATACATGCCAGTTCCTCAATCACAGGACTGTGGAGATACGGTCAACAGTCGTAAGTGTGAAAAGCAGTCGTAAGCCCCTTCTTCCGGCGCCGTTGTAACTTTGAACAGTCACTAAATGAAGGGTTGTAACTCAAGGACCCTGCTTTGGATCAGGGATAGCCAACGGTTTCCGGCTGCGCCGTCCAGTACAGTTCCTAGGGATGGTCCCACACGGATCCGATGAAGTAGTCAAGACTTGCTATATAAGAAAGATTTCAAAGAACAGCCCAGAGGACACAATGCTGTTTTCCGTTTGAAAGAACGACTTCTTTTAATTTTGATATTGGTGTCAAGTACAAAATAAAAATAAAAATAACCAAACGAACCAAAAAAAGTGCCTTTTTTTAAAAAAGATTCCCTAGTCCCCAATTCCATGAACAATATCCAGCTCCTTTCCCCTTTCTTCCCCCAGCAGCTTGCCCTCCCACCCCAAACAACACTAACTTTTACACAAACAAGACAACATACAGTAGGTCAATGTTTCCCAACCTTGGTCACTTGCAGATGGGTGGACTTCAACTCCCAGAATTCCCCAGCCAGCTTTGCTGGCTGGGGAATTCTGGGAGTTGAAGTCCACCCATCTGCAAATGGGCAAGGTTGGCAAAGATCAATTTGGATGCCTACATTTCACTACAAATTTATCGTGGCTTCTTTTGAAGGAACCTGGAAACGGTCCTTTGCAGAACCTGCAGATCTGCGCTTCCTAACATTACGGAACTGTTATTTAAACCAGGGTTATCTTCATGGTGTGCACAGGCACAGAGGAAACCCCCGGTAACTCAAAAACCTCAAAACAACCGGGAGAGTTCAAGAAATCCGATTTTCTTGAGACTTGCCCCAGGAGAGTCCCTCAAATCGTATTCCCAACCTATCCTCAGAGCAGCCCATCCCAGCCTTCTCCTTCCAGGGCGCATGCATTCGTACAGGCGGTCCTCGACTTATGACGGCAGTTGAGCCCAGCTTTTCCATTGCTAAGCGAGATAGTTGTTAAGCGAGCTTGGCCCCGTTTTAAGGCCTTTCTCGCCACACTTGTGAAGGGAATCCCTGCGCTTGTTCAGTTTGTCACACAGTCGTTAAGTGGATCTGACTTCCAGGTTGACTTTGCACGGCAGAAGGTCGCTAAAAGGGGATCACGTGACCCTGGGGCACTGCCACTGTCATAAATATGAGCCAGTTGGATCGCATGTCCACGGGGATGCTGCAACAGTCGTAAGTGTGAAAAAGGATCATGCTGCAAGTCGCTTTGTACAAGGCTGCAACTTTGAACGGCCACTAAACGAACCGTTGTAAACCGAGGACCACCTGTATGGTCTCTGTATAAGATAAAGGATCACTAGCTTTTGTTTTTATCCCAGCAGTGCGCAGAACATACTGGCGTGAGTGCAGAGGAAAAAGATAAAAGTGTTCTTCTGATAGGAGGCACGCCAGGATTGTTTTGGAGAACTGAGGCAGAAGCCCACCCAACAGTTCTCCTATGGGCGGTCCTCGGCACACAGTTCATTTAGCGACCCCCCTTGAAGTTATGATGGCACTGGGGAACAAGGCAACCATCGTTCACACTTACAAACATTACATGGTATTGTGATTAAAATTTAGACACGTGGCAACTGTGCTGTTAATTTAAGAACTCCAGTGATCCACTTAACCCCGGTGACAAGTTGGAAGGGACCTTGGAGGTCATCTAGTCCAACCCCTGCTCAGGCAGGAAACCCTATACAATGTTTGTAAGTTGAGGGCTAGCAGTACCCCATTTCTTGGAAGTGTCTTGGCGACGTTTCGACAAAGTCCCATTCGTCATCTTCAGGTTGGTGTTTTCGGCTTCGTGCTCCTAGAAGCACGAAGCCGAAAACACCAGCCTGAAGATGACAAATGGGACTTCGTCGAAATGTCGCCAAGACACTTCCAATTTGATGTGGGAGAAAACCCAAATAACCAAAGACCTACATATATATAGTTCTCCTAATATACGGAACCATCATATGCTCAGGTGGACTGGATTTGCATTTCACCCACCAAATAACCCAGGGGTCTTCAAACTGGGCCACTTTAAGACTTGTGGACTTCAACTCCCAGAATTCCTCAGCCAGGCACACGTGCCTGGCTGAGGAATTCTGGGAGTTGAAGTCCACAAGTCTTAAAGTGGCCCAGTTTGAAGATCCGTGAAATAACCTAACCGAGGTTATCCCCCAAACAATCCTAGCCTCATTGGAAAGTCAGCCTCCAGCATTTTGACTGATGGGGATCCTTGTGTCTTGTGAACGCAGCTTTCCTTTCTCCCAGGGTCTACACAGTCTTCCACGATTTGGGGGCAGAAATGTAATGCTTTTATTTAAAAGCCTCAGGGATCGACTCTGATGCTTCCAAGGTTAAGCAAGCATCCTAGCCCTGATCTCAAGTCCTTCCCATGTTCTCCCCAAAGAGTGTGAAGCAGGAACATCAAGCCCTCTTTTGTAGCCCTGAAACCTGGGCTTGCTGACCCCACCCGCCTGCCTCCCCTCTCTCTAATTATTCTCCTGGTTTGACAAGGAAAGACCCTCTGATTTCCAGCTTTCCCCTCCTGTTTGTTACCGGTCAGCTTCTCTCCGTGAAATGAATGAATATTTATATATGTCTATAGAAATCACATTGTTCCAGGATCCCTCCAATGGTTGAAGTTCCACCCCTACCCCATTTCCACCCCCACCCTCCCAATGCACCTGTTTCTCACAGAGTAGTAGCAACATTTAGCATTCCATGCTCCTCGCTCTTGTCCTTCATAAGAAGCGCGTCTGAGCCTCGTGGTCCAGGTCCATCTCCTGCCAAAGTTTGCAAAGGGGCTCTTTTGAAAACAACTTCGCGGCTCAGGTCTGATTTACTCCAATGGGAGAAGGAGGTCCAGCCGGGAACTTTGCTCACCTGATTGCACTCGTCCACAGTAGCAAAGGCTGTTTTCGAACCCGGGGCTCAGTCGCTCTGCCCGTTGGGATCCACTCCTTGACTAGTCTGGGAAAGCCATTTTCTGCCCAGCTCAGAGATCGGAGATCAAACCTGAATTCTGGGCCACTTGCTTGGCCAACATTTGGTGTTCTTCCAGCAGGACGTCGTTGGAAGATCCTTCTCGCAAGCCAACATTTGGCCAGGGGGAAAATTTCACATCGCAGTTCGCCAAGCTGCACTTCCTTAGTCCCGAAGCTGGAACCTTGGCGGGCTGGGACTTCTCAACCAAAGAAGAGCTGGTCTCTACATAGACAGTGAGGGGTTAAAAGAGAGGAAGGGGAGATTGGGAGCGTATCATACACCCCAAGGGAGACAGTCTGGGGTCAATCCCGTTCTAATTTCCCCCGGCATGCGGCTGAGCTGGCCATGCGCAAAGTCTGTACGGTCCAGGCAGAACGAAGAGCTCAGCAACGGTGCACATCAGGGGGTTAGGAGATACTTCCAAAAGAGGCTGGACAGGCAAGTGGAGTGGGGGGGGAGGGGGGACACAGGGGTTAAGGTGGAAAAAGAAGAACAAAAGGAGTAAGTACAGAAGCGGCAGCGACAGACCAGGGCGTGCAAAAAAGACACACAAGGGAATGGAGTTGTGTGGGCAATATTACGGAGGCTGCACATCGAGTGTTGGAAGCAAAATGAGGGGTCAGTCGGCGGGATGAGATATTCCTTTGGCCGGCCGTTCCTGCAGGAATGGGATACTTGGCCAAGGCTGTTACAGGAGCTCTCCAAGGTCCTGGCCCAGCTTTCCCAACTTGGAGGATTGCCTGATGAGTATCGACTTCAATTCCCAGGGTTCCCTGCAAGAGCGTGTGGCCTGGGGAATTCTGGGAATCGAAGTCCACTATCAGGCATCTCCCCCTGGTGATGCAAAGCTCCAGCCAGTGGGCTTCTGAGCTGGGGAGGGCAAAGAACTTTGAAGAAGGAGATGGATGCTGCGGAAGTGGGGGACCAGCAGAAAGGTGGGGAGCAGACAACGAGGAGTGGGGGAACAGAAAGGAAAAAATGGGGAAGGGGGGGAAGGACAGAAGAAAGGAGAGACGGAGATGGAGCAGAGAAATAGAGAAGTCAGAAGAGTTAGAGAGAGAAAAGTGTAGGGCAGCTGCCCCAAACCTTTCAATGGGGCTGGTTTCCCACAATTTTATAATTCATGAAGGATGAAGGGATTAGATGTGGTTTGTCTTTGGACAGGAGACCACAAGGAAATCCAAATCAGCTTGGACAGGAGACCACAAGGAAATTTCCAGTTTAGACTGGGGAAGTCAAAGACCCATCCTGGCCAACCACTTCTATAGTGCTGTTATGAAAACTCGGTAACCTCATCAGAGGTCAAACTCAGCTCAGAAACTTGATTGAGTCCAAAACATCTGGAGAACATTGCGTTGGGGAAGATCCTCCTACAAGAATACCATTCTTTCTACTCTCTTGCCCTCTTTAATGACCTTTTTAGTGAGTTACACATGGGGATCGTCCTGCTTACCCATTACACAAGCACCAACCTCCCATGAATTAAGAAGAACAAGCGGTGCTTGGCTGGATCGAATACCTGGTTCATCTAGCTCAGGGGTAGGCAACCTTGGCTCCTTTATGACTCATGATTTTCAACTCCCAGAATTCCTGAGCCAGCCATGCTGAGGGAAAAGGGAGAGGTTTTCAAGCTGATCCGTGCTGGCTCAGGAATTCTGGGAGCTGAAGTCCACGAGTCATAAAAGGATCACGTTTGAAAAGCCCTATTCTATCTAGTGCAGGGGTAGGCAACCTTAGCTCTTTTATGACTCGTGGACTTCAACTCCCAGAATTCCTGAGCCACCACGGCTCAGCTTGGAAACTCTCCCTTTCCCCTAAGCATGGCTGGCTCAGGAATTCTGAGAGTTGAAGTTCACGAGTCATAAGAGAGCCACGGTTGCCTACCCCTGCCCAAATGCCTGAATTTTGATCACGTGACCATGAGGAAAAAATATTTAAATATTTAAACCAGGGGTCTTCAAACTTGGCTCTTTTATGACTCGTGGACTTCAACTCCCAGAATTCCTGAGCCAGCCACGCTGAGGGAAAGGCAGAGGTTTCCAAACTGAGCCATGCTGGCTCAGGAATTCTGGGAATTGAAGTCCACGAGTCATAAAAGAGCCAAGGTTGCCTACCCCTGGCCTAGTTCAACAGTCTGGTTTTCTAAATCAATGTTTCTCAACCTTGGCAAGTTGACAACTAGACATTCTCCTACAACAGTGGTTCTCAACCTGTGGGTCGGGACCCCATTTGGGGTCGAACGACCATTTCATGGGGATCGCCAAACAACGCAGTCCGCCATTTTTTTCCCCTTTTCCTTAGCTGTGCTACTTCCTTTTATTCTATTGGCTTTTGAAAGCCAATAGAATAGACTCTCTTGAATAGAGTCTAATTCTATTGGCTTTCAAAAGCCAATAGAAATTGTCCAGGCTGTCTCTGCCCTGCTGAGCCCGCCAAAAGTCCCATTCTGCAAACGGTGCTGTACCAGTTGAGTAGTCCTCAACTTACGACCGGTTGAGTAGTCCTCAACTTACGACCGGTTGGGGGTCGCGGCATTAAAAAGGTTGAGAACCACTGTCAGAATCCAATTATATTTCATCTTTAATTATCAAACATAGAAACTCCCAATTCTGCCTTCTCTGGATTCTGCCATAAGAGGGAGAAAAGGGGGAGAGCAAAGGGGCTTTATGGCCCTCACTTCCTTCAGCACACTTCAAAGGACTGAATGTGTGTTTATTGTGGCCTCTAAGCTTTAACATATCAAAGAAGAGTAATTGCCTTTCATGTAGTTATCTGAAGTCTCCATCCAGACGGAAGAAGAAAGGGGATGGAATTGTGATACTTGAAACTATCACTGGAAGGGGGGTTGATTGGGTGGGACTACTGGGGAACCCCTTAAAACCTTGAATGGGAGAGCTTGAACCCCAAGTCCTGTCTAGCATGCCTGCAACCATTTTCTCTTAATAAAGGATTCCTGTTGGAAGAATTATTCCAAGAGTTCTGTCTTCTTAAGATGCAAAGTGGGGTGGGTCCTCACATTAGACAGGACTTGCAAAATTAATCCACCTGGAAGGTAGACCCTTGCCGGGGGATTTTGCAAAAATTTACCATGTCAGACAACGAAGCAAGAGAGGGAGAAAACTCCCTGGAAAGAGAGCCGCTGACCCAGTTGGAACCTTGCCAGATGTTGGGATCCGAGAGGCCAGATTTCTCAGAAGAAGAAGTGGTGGAGACACAGGACCACAAGCCTCGCTGGTCGATGGGCGTTGGAAAGAAAAGCGAGTGGGGAAAGGAATCAAGAAAAGTGACCCTGAGACGGGGAACCAAGCAACCAGAATGGAAGCAGGAGATGGAGAAATCCCTGCACGCAAGTGAAGAGGGAGGAAGCTGTATGCCGTACTCAGACTGGATCCTAGAGAGAGCTATTGACCTGATGAAGAGAACTCTCAGCTCCCTAGGAGAGGAGATTCCTGAGCCCTACGCCCGCCCCAGTTCCTGGAGCCACAAAGGGAGAGACACCGAGGGGGACGTGGAACCTGCAACCCCAGGGACATTTACTGATCCAGGAGCTCCCACCCCCTACCGGACCACAGATGGAAATCTGGACGGAAGACACTACCACCCACAATGGAGGCACCGATCCATTCCAAGACGTCCACCGTTGGAGGTGAAATTCAAAGGGGAGCCAACACGCTTGGGGTTTTTCCTAACCCAAGTCCTCAGCTACATGGAGGAATATGGGCAGGACATCCCCAGCGACAAAGCCCGCATCCGGATCGTGCAATCTGCCCTGGATGGACCAGCTGCAGATTGGGTGGTGAACCTGCATGACTCCAATGCCCCAGAACTCAGTAACTTCAACCGTTTCATGTCCTCGTTGAGAAGACGGTTTGAAGACCCCCTGGCTGATCGCAAAGCCCGTGAAAGAATAACAACGATGAGGCAGGGCAAACGCCCAGTGGCTGAGTATACACAAGAATTCCGAGCCATTGCCAGCAAACTGAATTGGCCAGAAGACATCCTCCTTGGCCGTTTCAAAGACGGACTAAACTATGATCTATATGATGCTTGCCTGCCCCGAGGAGACCCACATCGACTTGAGGAATGGTACGTCTTGGCAGAGGAAGCAGAGATCGACATATTGAAGAGGCATCGCCGAGGAAAACAATGGAGCCGCCCCCCGCCTGAGCTGACACACCAACCGGTGAAATCATCGGATACAGCCAAGAAGCAGATGGGGTGTTTCAAGTGCGGAAGAGAAGGGCATCGAGCTGTAGAATGCCGCTCAAAGGCCCCCCAGCACAACCCAGACAGATCCCCAATCAACAAACCCAGAGGGTATTCAGCTAAGCCAAAAGAAACAGCCATGAAAATGATGGAAATTGCAGAAAACCCCACCTCTGCTCACCAAGGGGAAAGAACTCCAGCCTACACCACAGGGACGGTGGATGCCTCAGATGACAGCTCGGAAGGCGAACCCCTGGTGGATCTCTCTTATTGTTAAGAGGGGCCGGATGTCAGAATCCAATTATATTTCATCTTTAATTATCAAACATAGAAACTCCCAATTCTGCCTTCTCTGGATTCTGCCATAAGAGGGAGAAAAGGGGGAGAGCAAAGGGGCTTTATGGCCCTCACTTCCTTCAGCACACTTCAAAGGACTGAATGTGTGTTTATTGTGGCCTCTAAGCTTTAACATATCAAAGAAGAGTAATTGCCTTTCATGTAGTTATCTGAAGTCTCCATCCAGACGGAAGAAGAAAGGGGATGGAATTGTGATACTTGAAACTATCACTGGAAGGGGGGTTGATTGGGTGGGACTACTGGGGAACCCCTTAAAACCTTGAATGGGAGAGCTTGAACCCCAAGTCCTGTCTAGCATGCCTGCAACCATTTTCTCTTAATAAAGGATTCCTGTTGGAAGAATTATTCCAAGAGTTCTGTCTTCTTAAGATGCAAAGTGGGGTGGGTCCTCACAACCACTGTCCTAGAATTCCCCAGCCAGCAGTTCTAGGAACTGAAGTCCACACATCTTGCCAAGAGTGAGAACATGCTGTTCTTACTGACCACCCAAGAAAGCCTCCTAGTCTCCCAGCAGACGGCCTTCAGAGGAAGTCCCACTGCCATCATGGCTAATAACCATGGCTTCCTAAGATCTCTAGGGATCCATGTTACTTGCTATAGGAAAATAAAATCTCTACTTTTTTTTTCTCTCTCCTCCTTTTGAGAGGCAAATCACAGCAAATTTAACAGGCCCAAGGATATAAATGCCCATGCATGTCTGGGGTAGGGCACTGAGGCTATTAAACCTTGTGAACTCTCAAGCGTCCTCCTTCCGTTATGTATTCAAAATGGACAGTGATTAATATTTATATGTTACTTATATGTAAGGGTGTAGGTCTATACCAGGGGGAGGCAACCTTGGCTTTTTTATGACTCGTGGACTTCAACTCCCAGAATTCCTGAGCCAGCATGGCTCAGCTTGGAAACCTCTCTTTTCCCTCAGCGTGGCTGGCTCAGGAATTCTGGGAGTTGAAGTCCATGAGTCATAAAAGAGCCAAGGTTGCCTACCCCTGCACTAGATAGAATAGGGCTCTTCAAATTTGGCCCTTTTATGAGCCAGCATGGAGGAATTATGGCCCCCTCATGACTCGTGGACTTCAACTCCCAGAATTCCTGGGCCAGCATGGCTCAACTTGGAAACCTCTCCCTTTCCCCTCAGCATGGCTGGCTCAGGAATTCTGGGAGTTGGAGTCCACAAGTCATAAAAGAGCCAAGGTTGCCTACCCCTGCCCAAATGCCTGAATTTTGATCACGTGACCGTGAGGAAAAAATATTTAAATATTTAAACCAAGGGTCTTCAAACTTGGCCCTTTTATGACTTGTGGACTTCAACTCCCAGAATTCCTGAGCCAGCATAGGGGAACTATGGCCCCCTCATGACTGGTGGACTTCAACTCCCAGAATTCCTGAGCCAGCATAGCTCAGCTGGGAAATCTCTCCCTTTCCCCTCAGTATGGCTAGCTCAGGAATTCTGGGAGTTGAAGTCCACAAGTCATAAAAGAGCCAAGGTTGCCTACCCCTAGTCTATACGTATGTTGTAAAAAGTATTTTTAAATGTGTATTATGTATGTGTACACTTTGAGAGCAAGCAACTAAATTTCATTTTTAATGCGTGCCGTTCTGCCCACAGTAAAAAAATGACAATAAAGGTTATCTAAAAACAAAAAATCTAAATAACGAGACAGAACTGTATAATCTATAGATTTGCATCCCAGGGGCAAAAGGCTGGCATGGCCTTGTTGTATAACTGCACTGTTTTGGGGGCGTGTAGAACAGCTGGAATCCTGAACCCTGAAATCTAATGTCCACATCAACCAATTTTCAGAGTTTACATTAGGCAATGAAGCACAAACTAACCAAAACGGTCGAGTGTAAGCTGTAAATAAAGATTTACGTGTGGGGTCAACAGGACTTTACCTGGTTTTGTGTGAGTGGGTATTTGTGCTACTGCAGACTTACAAAAAAATAAATCTAAAATACACCAGGCAGGAAAGGAGAGAGAAAGAATGCGGCTTGCAACATCTGGGGAAAAATGAGAAGCCATGGTTGCAACGAATCAGGGCAGGGAAGAGCAGGGTTATTAGCTCCCTCTGTTGAATTTCCGCCTGACGCACAGGCCGAAGATAGCTATTCCATTCACTGCTTTTAGCACTGATCATTTTAAAGATGTGTCTACAGACAGACATCTACTTCTAGTCATCCTACCTTGGCTGAGAAGCTGCAGATTGCGGACTTCCTCCTGCACCTGAAGCTGCAGCACCTGTTGGAGCACTTCCTGTCGCTGAGACTCCTGGATAATCCCCATGCGCTGCAGCTTCTCCCCGTTCAGCCGCAAGAGTGCCCGACCTGCCAAAAAGGAAGCAAAGGAATGGTTCTTCTCACAACCTTTTCACCCCGCTCAGAGAAAGCTCTTCTGGTTTGGTGTAGTCGTGGATAAGGCTCTGGGTTCAAGTCCTGTCTCAGGCATGAAAGCCAGCTGGGTGACTTTGCGCCAATCCCCAGGCGACTTGGATTTATTTATTTTCATCCGTTTACATCAGTGGTTCTCAACCTTTCAATGCCGTGACCCCATAATACAGTTCCCCATGTTGTGGTGACCCCCAAGTAGGTGTGGCCACCAATAAGAGGGAGGACAGCTAGGGAAAAGGGAAAAAAATGGTGGACAGCGTGGTTTGGCGACCTCCATGAAATGGTCGTTCGACCCCAAATGGGGTCCCGACCCACAGGTTGAGAACCACTGGTTTACATGAATACCTCTAAGCAACCTTTTAATATGTAGTTTGCTTGGTTGCAATTGACACTAATACAGCTATAGACATAACAGGGTACATTCGGTAACAAAACGGAAACACACCAGATGGAAAGAAAATAAATGGATTATATCGGTGATCTGATGTCACTAAATAATTGGAGCACAGCTGTACTGAGGGTCACAATCATTCTCTCTCCCTCTCTCTCTCTCTCTCTCTCTCTCTCTCTTTATATATTTATCTCTCTATCTATATCTATCTCTCTCTGTCTCTCTATGTATTTCTCTCTCTCTCTCTCTCTCTCTATCTATCTATCTATCTGTCAGTCCGTCTGTCTGTCTGTCTGTCTATCTATCTGTCTGTCTGTCTATCTATCTATCTATCTATCTATCTAAATATCTAAATCTCTCTCTCTCTCTCTATCTATATCTATCTAAATATCTCTTTCTCTATCTATCTATATCTATCTCTCTATCTCTATATACATATCTATCTCTATATACATATCTCTGTCTATCTCTATCTCTATATCCATCCATCCATCCATCCATCCATCCACCCACCCACCCACCCACCCACCCACCTACCTACCTACCTACCTACCTACCTACCTACCTATATTTGTCTGGGTTCCAACACTTAACTTACTAATACATGTTAAATTCCTTTCTCTCTATCTCGTTTTTCTTCATCTCATTCTTGAAAGCCCATTGCTCTTAAGAACTGCCCACCACCAGGTCTATCGAGACGGGTGAACTTCCGAAGGCAGCGTTTGCCAGTTTCCCCAACTTTTATTGCCCACCCAGCCTCGTTCTGTGGGGCCGCCTGGGCAGACAGAGGCAACCTTGCGTGCCTCTCCCCGAGGAAGGCATCGGAGTTTCCCATCATGCCTTGCTCCTCATAGCTAGGGGCCGTTGGCAGAGCGGCCTCATCACCTCTCCATTTCCTCCACTTCCTCTGAGTCCAATTCAAGAGGCTCTTTTTATTTCCAAGCGAAGGAACTGAAGGAGCGGTTCCATTAGTATTTTATTATTGTTGCCCCCAGGGCAGTGAAGTGATGAAGCTCTTGGTCTTTGTGAATGCAGGAAATAAGTTAAAAGAAACAACAACAAACAAAAAAGCCACACACATGTAACAAAGGCACACACCTCATCCAAAGATAGCATTCAATTGATTTCTCATCTTCTGATATGTATGTATGTATGTATGTATGTATGTATCTATGTATGTATGTATGTATACACACACACACACACACACACACACACACACACACACCCACACACCCCTGTGATGGACAGAAGAGGAATATTCATAGCTCAGGGCTGAACTGAGGGGATCCTCGGTGCTCTCCAAGCTTGGCTTTTTTCTTGCAGATGTTTCATTACCCAACTAGGTAACATCATCAGTTCAAGAACGGAGTGGGGTTTGTAGAGTGGAGGAGAATAGGAGGGGGAGGAGGAGGGGGAGGAGGAGGAGGAGAATGGGAGGAGGAGAAGAAAAGGAGAAGGGGGAGGAGAGGAAGAGAACGGGAGGAATGGGAAGAGGAGGAGGAAGAAGAGGAGGAGAGGAAGAGGAGGAGGAGGAGAGGGGGAGGAGGAGGAGGAAGAGGAGGAGGAGGAGAGGAAGAGAATGGAAGGAGGAAGAGGAGAAGGAGGAAGAGGAGAGGAAGAGGAGGAGGAGAGGGGGAGGAGGAAGAGGAGGAGGAGGAGAGGAAGAGAATGGGAGGAGGAGGAAGAGGAGAGGAAGAGGAGGAGGAGGAGAGGAAGAGAATGGGAGGAGGAAGAGGAGAAGGAGGAGGAGGAGAGGAAGAGAATGGGAGGAGGAGGAGGAGGAGAGGAAGAGAATGGGAGGAGGAAGAGGAGAAGGAGGAGGAGGAGAGGAAGAGAAGGGGAAGAGGAGAGGAAGAGGAGGAGAAGAGGGGGAGGAATGGGAGGAGGAGGAGGAAGAGGAGGAGGAGGAGAGGAAGAGAATGGGAGGAGGAGGAAGAGGAGAGGAAGAGGAGGAGGAGGAGAGGAAGAGAATGGGAGGAGGAAGAGGAGAAGGAGGAGGAGGAGAGGAAGAGAATGGGAGGAGGAGAGGAAGAGGAGGAGGAGAGGGGGAGGAATGGGAGGAGAAGGAGGAAGAGGAGAAGGAGAAGAAGAGAAGGGGAGGAATGGGTGGTGGAGGAGGATACAATAGTCATAAGTGTGAAAAATGATCCTAAGTCACTAAGTTTCTCAGTCACTAGACAGTTGCAAGTTGAGGACTGCTTGTCATTGTAATTCTAACTGTAATCCAGGCCAGTATCCCAATGAATGAATGAAAACCAACCGACCAATCAAAACACGACGGGACAGTCGGGGGGGGGGGAAAAAAACCAAACCCACTGAGAGCACAGAGTCCTTCTGGGTCAAGGAGGGCGAGACCTGTTGAGTGTCCATGGCTCGCCCCCCCCCCCTTCAGCGCGCCCTGACGGATGCCCACCTGTGATGGCGTGGTGTGAGAAGGCCTCCACGTAGATGAGATAATTGTGTGGGCAGTGCTTCTTCAGCCATTTGCACACATCCTGCTGGGTCCATAGCACCACCGGCTTGGTAAGGCTGCCCAAGGTAGGGCTGGTGTGGTAGATCCCGTACTGCTCATAAGTGCGGCTCTACAAGGATCCAGAAGGGAAGAAAAAAGCAGACAGCAGCATTATGGAGCATGGAATTTGCATCGTTACAAAACGGGAGTTTTGAAGAATTTTGCACCCGTGTTTATTCCTAAATAGAACAGTGATGCACTAATGTTTATTCCTGAATAAAACTTTTTTTTTTTTTAAGTCAGCAAGTTATGAGTGCTCCTACACCGGAGCTTTTGAAGAAGAGATCGGACAGCCACTTGTCTGAAATGGTATAGGGCCGTGGTGGCGAACCTATGGCACGCGTGCCACAAGTGACACTCAGAGCCCTCTCTGTGGGCACGCGCGCTGTCACCCCAGTTCTAGGCCTTCAGCTGAGTTTTATAAAACCTTTTCGCTTTAGGCCTCCGCCGCTGTGTGCAAAAAAAAGGGGTTCAATCAATCAATCAATTTCAACTTCTTGCGGGGGGGAAAAAAGATCTCACAAAGTTGGTACTGATTGATTGAACTTTTTAGTCCCACCCAGTCTGCCGTTACCACCGCAGCCACGCCCACCCAATGGGCCACACCCACCCAATGGGCCACGCCCACCCGGCACCCGACGATACATAAGTGGGTTTTGGGTTGTGGTTTGGGCACTCGGTCTCTAAAAGGTTCGCCATCACTGGGCTAGGTTTCCTGCCTGAGCAGGGGTTGGACTAGATCAGGGCTTTTCAACCAGTGGTACGGGTACCACTTGTGGTACATTGGCACCTGGCAGGTGGTACGCGACCATCCTAGAAAAGTGGTAGCGGGGGAGGGGAATGAGCTGAACTGGTGGCAGCACCACACAAGCCTGAGCGAGAGACGGCTGGAGCTGCAGGGCGGTCAGGGCTCAGCGGGAGCGCCAGGATCAGCGCCAGGCTCCAGCTGAAGCTCAGCACTGATCCTGGTGCTTCTGCTGAGCCCAGAAGAAGCGCTGATTAGCTGGAATGTTGCAGCATCTCCAGGGTCTGGTGATTTACATTCAGAGGCTTGGCAACTGATTCATATTTATGACGGTCACAGTGTCCCAGGGTCATGTGAAGTGACCAAAACCTGCTGCAACCACCCAGCAGACGGGGGGAATAAAAACCAAACATCCCCCCACCTCACCCCCGCTGCCAATCCTCAACAGAAATGCTCACAACAATGAAAACCTTGGACAGGAGGAAGAGCGCTGCTGGGTGGGCAGGCAGGTGTTTGCTCGGCTGTGGCTTGGGGGGCACTTTTTTCAGTGCCATTGCAACTTTGAACAGTCAGTAAGCAAACTGTTGTAAGTCGAGGACTACGTGTACTTTATCAGTCCCCCCCCTTTTTTTGTCATCAAGTTTTTGACACCTTGCTAGGCGACTGGTGGTACTCGGATGTTCTCATATCCTAAAAGTGGTACAATGGGTGAAAAGGTTGAAAAGCCCTGGACTAGATGACCTCCAAGATCCCTTCCATCATCATCATCATCATCATTATTATTATTATTTTCCTTCAGCCCAAAGATCATTTTCCACGAGGCAACTAGACTTTCTTGTTTTCTTTGAAGACATTTCACTTCTCATCCAAGAAGCTTCTTCAACTCTGACTGGATGGTGGGGAATGGAAAGATTTTGGACAAAGAGGACTGGCCGGTTTGAAAGAGGGGTCAAAGAGGCCATCTGTCTCAAAGCTGAACAGCTCTTTCTGAACAGAGTGGGAAGGATACAACATCCTCTATCTCCAATCTACAACACAGACCTTTCAGCAGTTCCAACAAGGCTCCACACCCATTTGCACCACTCAGGTGAGCCTGAGGACACAGATAAACCTCCAAGTGGCCTCAACGACTCTCTAAAAGGATGCAAATGACCAGCTGTCTGCAAGGAGTATAAATCCTTCCCTTCCCCACCATCCGGTCAGAGCTGAAGAAGCTTCTGGGATGAGAAGCGAAATGTCTTCAAAGGAAAAACAAGAAAGTCCAGTTGCCTCGTGAAAAAGCACCTTTGGGATAACCATGACTCGGATGACTGAAGATCACTAAGGTTGATGAGGTTGCAAAGTAAGTCAAGTGTCGTTGTAACTGAACATGCACTAAAGTCGAGGTCTACCTGTAGGTTAAATGGGTTGTGCGCAACCCATTGCACAGATTTGGGAGAAATCTAGCTGGGTAGGGGCCGAGCTAAAAGCATTGCCAGCAGATGCCAAACTATTTCTCTTCTGAAGACCTTTCTCAAAAGTTCTGCATATCTGCAGTGGAGGGAGGAAGGCAGGGAGACAACAATAATGACGATGTCATTATGCAAATGTTGCAATTCAAGCGAATTGCAGAATTGCAAGCGAGCGTGTAAGTCACCTTCATTCACAGCTGTTGCAGATTTTGTTTTTGTGTTCACTGTCAAGCGGCAGTTAGCCTTAGGATAATATTGCTTTATGTTTTGTGTTTTATTTTTTTTAAAAAATATTTTTTACTGTGTTTAAACCAATGAACAAAGTAAAAGTAGACTTATGTGAAACAGAGCTAATGATATACGCTGCAAACTTAGTTATAATAATAATTTTAAAAGGAGGCTGGAGTAATTATGCTATAAAAAGGCAACTAAAACAGTAATGGGCTTCCTGTATAGCAGGGGTGGGCAGCTATGCCATCTTTATGACCTGTGGACTTCAACTCCCAGAATTCCCAACCCTTACTATGAAGGATTCTGGGAGTTGAAGTCCACAGGTCATAAATATGCCATAGTTGCCCACCCCTAATATGAGGGATTCTGGGAGTTGAAGTTCACACATATTGAAGTTGCCAAGTTTGAGAAACATATTCTCTAATGTCTCCATCAACAACCCACTGCTGGAAATCTGGTGTTGACCAGGGTGATAATTGCCTTTAGTCAATGGCTGTTTTCAAAATACCCACCATTTTTCAAAATATGATAAATTCCAAATGCTGCAGGTGCAGCCAAAACAAGCATGTATATCTTTAATCCACAGCAAAGGATTCAAATCACATGAAGGGTCCCCCAGAATATGACCCTAATAGGAGAAGACCAAACTACATGAGTTAATCTTCCAATCTCAGAACTGAACCTCTTAAAAAAAAAAAAAGACAATTTTACCTAATTCAACATTTTTATAAGCAAGCGCATACATGTTGTTATAGTTGCTGCTAATCTCATTTTGAGGTGGTTAAGAAAGTTTAGGAAATTTATCCTTAGCTATTAATTAGAATCTGATTTTTTTGTAACTTTACAGGGAGTCCTCATTTAGTGACTGCCCCTTTTAACGGCTGTTCAGTTATGATGGTGCTGAAAAAGTAATTTCATGACCAATTCTTGTATTTATGATTTTTGCAGGTCTGTAAAACAAATAGGGAAGTTGAAGGAAGATCAGAAGCACAGACATGGTGTCACTTACTGGCTGCTTTGCTTAACGACCGAGTGGCTGGTCCTAACTGTGGTTGCTAAACAAGGACTAACTGTAATCCATTATTCTCCATTGTGTACTATTAATTCATTCTTTTTATACTCCTTTGTCTGCTCTGTGATAACTTTTCCCTTTAAATCTTGGCCGTTCACAGCAGGCTGGATCTGACTAATCCTGATTTGTGAAACTGGAGCAAAATGCAGCTTGCACGGACGGCGTTCACGGCTTATGTCCAAAGGCAAATTGGAAACTGATCTAAGCAATCTGTGCCCAAGAGTGACAGCATCT
This sequence comes from Crotalus tigris, assembly GCF_016545835.1. Taxonomy (NCBI): domain Eukaryota; kingdom Metazoa; phylum Chordata; class Lepidosauria; order Squamata; family Viperidae; genus Crotalus; species Crotalus tigris. The sequence continues at coordinate 331,706 of NW_024100516.1, read as the reverse complement.
CCTCCGGAAAGAAAACGGCATTCTCCAGAATTCCTTTTGTCACAGAGTTATAAGTAGCCGGCATCACCAGCAATTTTCTAGAGACAGATATATTTATTTTTTTGCAAATTGCCCCCCCCCAAAAAAGTCTGAATTCATTTCTCTCCTCTCCCTATCAAACAATTGCCTTTTGAAAAAGCACCTTTGGAACGTGTGTTGCACACTCGCTCGCTCAGATCTAGGCAGGAGGTCATGTTTGACTCACATGGAGATCATTCTCTATGGCAGGCCTGAGCAACTGACAGTCTGGGGCAGGGGTAGGCAACCTTGGCTCTTTTATGACTTGTGGACTTCAACTCCCAGAATTCCTGAGCCAGCCACGCTGAGGGGAAAGGGAGAGGTTTCCAAGCTGAGCCACGCTGGCTCAGAAATTCTGGGAGTTGAAGTCCACAAGTCATGACAGGGCCATAGTTCCCCCATGCTGGTTCAGGAATTCTGGGAGTTGAAGTCCACGAGTCATAAAAGAGCCAAGGTTGCCTACCTCTGTCCTAGGATGCCACTGAAAGACCCAATGTTGGGTTTAGACCAGGGGTAGGCAACCTTGGCTCTTTTATGACTCGTGGACTTCAACTCCCAGAATTCCTGAGCCAGCCATGCTGAGGGGAAAGGGAGAGGTTTCCAAGCTGAGCCATGCTGGCTCAGGAATTCTGGGAGTTGAAGTCCACGAGTCATAAAGCGGCCTAGGCCTAGGCCAGGGGTAGGCAACCTTGGCTCTTTTATGACTCGTGGACTTCAACTCCCAGAATTCCTGAGCCAGCCACGCTGAGGGGAAAGGGAGAGGTTTCCAAGCTGAGCCATGCTGGCTCAGGAATTCTGGGAGTTGAAGTCCACGAGTCACAAAAGAGCCAAGGTTGCCTACCCCTGGTCTGGGGCGACATGTGGCCTGGTCAGCAGACTTGTCCAGCCCAAAACTCAAATTAGACACTTCCAAAAGTTTGCTGCAAATGACACAGACTGCTAAGTGCTGCCAATATTTTCAAGACTTACTGATCTGGTAGCTCCATGGCAGCCACTGCAGTACTCTATTTGTCCCAAAGGTGCTTTTTTCAGGAGGCAACTGGACTTTCTTGTTTTTCCTTGAAGACGTTTCGCTTCTCATCCCAGAAGCTTCTTCAGTTCTGACTGGATGGTGGAGGAACGGAAGGATTTATACTCCTTGCAGACAGCTGGTCATTTGCATCTTTTAGAGAGTTGTTGAGGCCACTTGGAGGTTTATCTGTATCCTCAGGCTCACCTGAGTGGTGCAAATGAGTGTGCTGAAAGGACTGTGTTGTAGATTGGAGACAGCCCTCTCTCAACAGGGGGGAGGGATATGACATCATCTATCTCCAGTTTATCACACAATCCTTCCAGCAGTTCCAAGAAGGCTCCACACCCATTTGCACCACTCAGGTGACCCTGAGGAGACAGATGAACCTCCAGGTGGCCTCAACAATTCTCAGACAGAATACAAACGACCAGACTGGAGGCTAAAACATATAAGGAACGGTTGCTGGAACTGGGTAGGTCCAGTTTAAAGAAGAGAAGGACGAGGGGGGACATGATAGCAGCCTTCCAATATCTCAGGGGCTGCCCCAAAGAAGAGGGAGTCAAGCTATTCTCCAAAGCACCAGAAGGCAGGACAAGAAGCAAGGGATGGAAACTAATCAAGGAGTGAAGCAACCTGGAATTAAGGAGAAACTTCCTGATAGTGAGGACAATTAACCAGTGGAACCACCTGCCTCCAGAAGCAGTGAATGCGCCAACACTGGAAGCTTTTAAGAAGAAACTGGACAGCCATTCATCTGAAATGGTGTAGGGTTTCCTGCCTGAGCAGGGGGTTGGAGTAGATGACCTCCAAGGTCTCTTCCAACTTTATCATCATCATCATCATCATCATCATCATCATCATTATTATTATTATTATTATTATTATTATTATTATTATTATTATAGATGACTGCCAGGAATATAGATCCTTCCACTCTCCACCATTCAGTCAGAACAGAAGAAGCTTCTTGGATGAGAAGTGAAACATCTTCGAAGAAAAAAAAAGAAAGTCCGGTTGCCTGTAGAAAAAAAACACCTTTGGGACAACCCTGATCTGGATGACTGAGAATCTCCGTAGACCTTCAGCACTTTGTTGGTTTGTTTATTTCTGGAGATGTGCCCAGTGTCAACCTACCTGGGAGTTCTCAGTCCCCGGTTGCTGAAGGAGTTTGACAGGTCTCCCGCCAGCTGTCCTCTGGCTTCGCCCGTCATGCCAGGTGAGATTGCCGCCTGAAGTCCTCTGCAGGCGGTAACTGAGATTCTCGGCCGATACAGTGTGCTCCAGGAGGCTCGGGCAGAAGCCAAAGTGAGTTGCCGCCACTGTGGAGCAGAGAAAGTGCAACAATAATTTGTCAGCTTCTAGCTACTGGTCACTCCCCCCCCCAACATTGCGCAGGAAAAAAAACCCCAAGGGTTTAATTTGGTGTTGGGTTTAAGATGCTGGCTTAGAAAGCAGGAGGTGGTGAGTTCTAGTGTCATCTTGGGCATGAAAGTTGGCTGAGTGACTTTGAATCAATCGCCAGGAGACAGTGAGTTCTAGTTCCACCTCAGGCATGAAAGCCGGCTGGGTGACTTTGAGCCAATCGCCAGGAGACGGTGAGTTCTAGTTCTGCCTCAGGCATGAAATCCAGCTGGGTGACTTTGAGCCAATCCCCAGGAGACAATGAGATCTAGTTCCGCCTTCGGCATGAAAACTGGTTGGGTGACTTTGAACCAATCGCCAGGAGACGGTGAGTTCTAGTTCCACCTCAGGCATGAAAGCCAGCTGGGTGACTTTGAGCCAATCGCCAGGAGACGGTGAGTTCTAGTCCTGCCTCACGCATGAAAGCCGGCTGGCTGATTTTGGCCCAATCCCTCCCTCTCAGCCCAAACCAACTCACAGGTTGTTATTTGCAGGAAAAGAGGAAGTGGAAGGAGTACTATGAATCTTTGCGAACCTTGAGTTAGCAGTAAAGTTGGTATAGAACCCTAATAAATATATAAAGAAGAAGAATAAAGCTGGTCCAGTGTTGCCCCCTCAGAGAATCGATGGGGCTCTACCCTTTTGAGTTCTGAACACTGTTTGCTTGCACACTTGGTTTGCAGGCCCGGAAAAATCACTTATGAATGGCAGAACATTGACAAGGATGTCTGCCAGTTTTAGAGGGAGGCAGGAGAAATGTCTGAAGCAGAAACTCCCTCTCTGCAATCAATAACACAACACAGGCATTAATATAATAATAATAATAATAATAATAATAATAATAATAATAATAATAATAATAATTATTATTATTATTATTATTATTATTATTATTGATCATCGCACAGTCAGCCAGATGTTCAGACTGGATTTGGCATTTTGTCTACCTATCGAGTCCTTACCCAGGACATGGGATAGGCAGATGTGGATGTTTGATGGTATTACAGATATCGTCGCAGGATGGAAGCAGTTCCTAGTAAGGCCGCCTTTTGCAATTGACTAATAGCAAATTTGTCAATGCCAATGGTGTTCAAGTGTGCTCCAGTTGTTTTGGGATTGCACCCAAGGAGCCTATTACTATTGGTACTACCCTTGCTTGCTTTTGCCACAGTCTTTCTATTTCTATTTGTAGGTCTTTGTATTTTGTTATCTTCTCCAGTTCTTTCTCGTATATTCTGCTGTCTCCAGGCACTGCCACGTCCACTATCCAGACTTTTTTGTCTTTCTTATCGACAATTGTTAAGTCTGGGGTGTTATGTTGCAGGTGCTTGTCTGTTGAATTCTGAAGTCCCAGAGCAGTTTAATTTTATCATTTTCTATGACTTTCTCTATTTTATGATCCCTCCAGTTTTTGCTTACAGGCAAATGATATTTTTTGCAGATCTTCCAATGCACCATTGTTGCTACTTTGTCATGCCGCTGCTTGTAATCAGTCTGTGCAATCTTCTTCTCCTTCTTCTTCTTCTTCTTCTTCTTCTTCTTCTTCTTCTTCTTCTTCTTCTTCTTCTTCTTCTTCTTCTTCTTCTTCTTCTTCTTCTTCTTCTTCTTCTTCTTCTTCTTCTTCTTCTTCTTCCTCCTCCTCCTCCTCCTCCTCCTCATTATTAATTATTATTATTATTATTTTTATTATTATTACTACTATTACTTTGCTGCAGACCTAAAGACAGAAAAAAGCCCCTCTCCTAGACTTTCCATTTACTGCTTTTTTCCCAGTCTAGCATGTAACCTGATTTCATCGACCTTTGTTTTTTCAAGGAACCCCCCCCCCCCAACACACACACACACAAACACACTCTTCCTTCTTTTGTTTCGGCACAGAACCCAACAAAGCCGCCAACGGTCATGGAGGAGATTTACTCACTCCAGAGCAATTAAATCCGCAGGCCAGAGATGGCCAGGCGCTCAGCCCTTCTGGCAATTTAGAGATAGGCTTCGACAGACGGTCGTTTGTGTCAGAGGCTGACAAATTGTTCACCCCGGTGTGCTAGATTTATGCCATATTTTGGCGGATGCGGGGCTTCTCCTTTCAAATAAATCTGTGTCGCTGTTCACGGACTCGAATGAGGCCTGTCTGCCTCTAGGGCAGCTGAATACACAGCTGGAGAACTGCAGCCTACAGTGTAGCAGCTGTTTCTCTGACGCTCTCCTGCACCAAAGGATCTTTCCCGCCCGTCTGCATTCACACAACTGTCTGAAATCTAAACCCAAGTCAGTAAATCACAAGACTGGGTTCACCATAACGTGTGATGCATAAACAACTCACTTAGTGGCCTAAAAACCAGGAAGTGGTGAGTTCTAGTCCCACTTTTAAGCATGAAAGCTGGCTGGGTGACTTTGGGCCAATCACCAGGAGACCATGTTTTCTAATTCCGCCTTTGGCATCAAAGCCACCTGGGTGATTTTGAGCCAATCACCAGGAGACAGTGAGTTCTAGTCCCGCCTTAGGCATAAAAGCCGACTGGGTGACTTTGGGATTCTGATATGAATCAACTTTGGAACTTGGCATCATATTATACTATTTATTTATTGGGTTTTATCCCACTTTTATTGTTTTATATCAAGGCAATGAATATACCTATTTCTCCTCCTATTTTGCCCTCAACAACAACCCTGTGAGATGGGTTGGCTTGAGGGAGGGAGGGAGGGAGGGAGGGAGGGAGGGAGAGGGAGAGGGAGAGAGAGAGAGAGAGAGAGAGAGAGAGAGAGAGAGAGAGAGAGAGAGAGGGAGAGATGAATGCAACCCAAAGTCACCTAGCTGGCTTTCATGCATAAGACAGGACTAGAACTCAGATGATTGGCCCCGAGTCACCCAGTCGGTTTTCACGTCTAAGGCAGGACTAGAACTGATAGACTCCTGGTGATTGGCCCAAAGTCACCCAACCAGCTTTCATGCCTAGCCTATGAGGACCTGGGATCTCATTGAACCAGGAGTCTTCAAACTGGAGTTCAACTCCCAGAATTCCTCAACCAGGCACGCTGGCTGAGGACTTCTGGGAGTTGAAATCCACAAGTCATAAAAGGGCCAAGTTTGAAGACCTCTGGGAACGAAGCCCTGGTTTTTAAGCATGAAAGGACAAACAAAAAGAGTTCCATTAGAGTGGAAAGCAATCCACAAACGGTAGGTCTCCTACACTGGCACCCTAGTTCAGTTTTCTGCAGCAATAAACAACCAGCTGAACTTAAATTATGGGACTCCTTGCCTTAGGAAGTTGTACTGATACTTTTTAACCAATCAAGTAAGGAGTTCCTTGATCCACTGACCCAGATAAGGAAGCGTTCTCCACCATGGAAATGTAAGTTTGAAAGTGTTTGCTCATGCCAGTCTTCAAATCGCGGACCACAAGACTCTTTTGAGGGCCAGAATTCAACATCTTGTAGATCTTCAAAGCTCTATCAGAAATGTACTAGAGTTTTTCAAAAAGCATTCCTGGGGGATTACCCGTCCTTGAATCAATCGGTTCCACTAATATGATTTTTAGAACGTCAAGATTCACATGGTTGACCTTTGTAATACAGGTCAAAAAAGGGAAATATCTTCCCCAGAGCTTCACTAGCTTGCTTCCTTGAAGGAAAAATATCTGGTCATTGATCCAGACAAAGAAAGATGAGTCTCTGCGTTGCAACGGACAGGCAGACCAGGGACCTGACTTAAATTTGTTTCATGCGCTCTGGAATAAATGCATTCAGAAAAAAACATTCATTTTTGCCAGCTTCTCTGGAGCCATTGTGAAATCTATCGTGCAAAGGCAGCCTTTATTAAAAAATGGGAGAGGATTCACAAGAAAAATATATTTCGGTTTGGAGAAGATGGATTGATTATATTCAGAATAAATATGAGACTGAAAAGTATTATTTAGCTTATGAGTAAATTTTAGATTATTATTAATAGTTTAATATGGTTGAATTTATATTATTTTTAGTATTATGGTTTAATTATATTATTATTTTTGTTCTTAATTTGTTAATATTTATTTTGAAAGGGAGTTAAAGTATGTTATGGATTTGATTGCTAAGATAGTTGGATAATGTTAGATAGATTATGATTGTTTATTTTAAACCCTGCAATCAGCTTTGGGAAGTGGGGGAGGGGGGGAGGGATTTGGGATATATATTGTATAAAATTTTTAAAATTTTTAAAATGGGAGAGGAAAATATAAATAGGCAGAGAGATAGGACCTAGCTGGACTAACAAAACCCAATGAAAAATGCATTTTATCTCTGCATTCGCATAATAAAGCCTATCCATCTCAAGCTAGCAGGAGCTGTCTGTAGTTCTGCAACTGGGCAAGGGTGAAAAAAGTCTTTATTTCAACATTTGAACAGGTTTTACGCACCCCACTTAGAGAAGGAGCTGGGGTTCCCCCTTCTCTGTATTCCTTATGAGAAGGTGGCTGGTTCAGAATTTCTCATACATCAATTCAGGATATTTCAGTACAGGTAGTCCTCGGCTTATAACTGTTTGTTTAGCGACCATTCAAAGTTATATCACTGGAAATACTGACTTATGACTAATTCTTGCACTTCTATTTCAGCATCCCCATGGTCAAGGGTAGGCAACCTCGGCTCTCTTATGACTCGTGGACTTCAACTCCCAGAATTCCTGAACCAGCATGGCTCAGCTTGGAAACCTCTCTTTTCCCTCAGCATGGCTGGCTCAGGAATTCTGGGAGTTGAAGTCCACAAGTCATAAAAGAGCCAAGATTGCCTACCCCTGCACTAGATAGAATAGGGCTCTTCAAACTTGGCCCTTTTATGACTCGTGGACTTCAACTCCCAGAATTCCTGAGCCAGCATGAGGTAACTATGCCCCCCTCATGTCTCGTGGACTTCAATTCCTAGTTCAGCTCCCTGCTCAGGCAGGAGACCCTATACCAGGGGTAGGTAACCTTGGCTCTTTTATGACTGGTGGACTTCAACTCCCAGAATTCCTCAGCCAGCATGGCTCAGCTTGGAAACCTCTCTTTTCCCTCAGCATGGCTGGCTCAGGAATTCTGGGAGTTGAAGTCCACGAGTCATAAAAGAGCCAAGGTTGCCTACCACCTAATCCTACAGCTTCCTCAATTCATCTATAAGTAGTCCGTAGTCCTCGACGTACAACAGTCCATTTAGTGACCATTCAAAGTTACAGCACTGAAAGATGTGACTCGTGACCGTTTTTCACACTTGCGACCGTCGCAGCATCCCCATGGTCACGTGATCAAAATTCAAACTGCTTGGCCACTGACTCCTATTTATGATGGTTGCGGTGTCCCGTGGTCACGTGATCACCTATTGTGACCTTCTGGCAAGCAAAGTCAATGGGGGAAGCCAGATTCACTTAACAGCCGGGCTACTAACTTAACAACTGCAGTGATTCACTTAACAACTGTGGAAAGAAAGGTCATAAAATGGGGCAGAATTCGATTAACAACCGTTTGACTTAGCAACAGAAATGTTGGCTCAATTGTCGTAAATTGAGGACAATCTATATTTGTGGGGGAGAGGGAGGGGGTTGTGCAATATGTTGGCTCTTACACTGATTTGTGCGTGTAACACCTGAAGCCACCCCAAAATCCAAAGAACGAGGTTCAAACAAAGCGAGTTTGGCTTAGCTTAGCGATGGAGAATAAGCATCCATGTGATTGGTCGGTTCACTGAAATACAAACTAATAGAGTCTTGCAATGAAGTACAGGCTGCAAACTAATCAAGGAGAGAAGCAACCTGGAATTAAGGAGAAACTTTCTGACAGGGAGGACAATTAACCAGTAGAACAGCTTTGCCTTCAAAAAACGTGGGTGCTTCATCAAAATGAGTAACAAAATGAAATTCAATAGTGAAAAAAGTAAGGTTCCACACTTAGGCAGGAAAAGCCAAATGTACGGGTATAGGATGGGGGATACCTTGCTCAATAGTAGTAACTGTGAGAGGGACCTGGGAGTCCTAGTGGACAATCCCTTAAATAGGAGCCAGCTGTGTGCTGCAGCTGCCAAAAAAGCCGACACAGTTCTAGGTTGCATTAATGAGGGAACGAATCAAGATCACGTGAATTGTTAATACCGCTTTGCAAGGCCTTGGTAAGGCCGCACTTGGAATACTGCATCCAGTTTTGTAAAAAAGATGTTGAGACTCTAGAAAGAATACAGAGAAGATCAACAATGATGAACAGGGGACTGGAGGCTAAAACATATAAGGAACGGTTGCTGGAATTGGGTATGTCTCGTTTAATGAAGAGAAGGATGAGGGGGGACATGATAGCCGTCTTCCACTAAGGCAGGGCTTTTCAGCCTTTTCACCCACTGTACCACTTTTAGGATATGGCAACATCTGAGTACCACCAGTCACCTAGCAAGGTGTCAAAAGCTTGATGACAAAAAAAGGAAAAAAGTGATAAAGTACAGGTAGTCCTTGAATTACAACAGTTCGCTTAGTGACTGTTTGAAGTTACAATGGCACTGAAAAAAGTGCCCCCCCAAGCCACAGTCGAGCAAGACACCTGCCTGCCCACCCGGCGGCGCTCTTCCTCCTGAGCATTTCTGTTGAGGATTGGCAGCGGAGGTGGGGTGGGGGGGGTGTTTGGTTTTTATTCCCCCCCCCCCATCTGCTGGGTGTTGCAGCAGGTTTTGGTCACTTCACATGACCCTGGGACACTGTGACCATCATAAATATGAATCAGTTGCCAAGCATCTGAATGTAAATCACAAGACCCTGGGAATGCTACAACATTCCAGCTGACTGGCGCTTCTGGGCTCAGCAGAAGTGCCAGGATCAGCGCCGAGATCCAGTTGGAGCCTGGCGCTGATCCTGGCGCTTCCACTGAGCCTTGACAGCCCTGCAGCTCCAGCTGTCTCTCGCTCAGGCTTGTGCGGTGCTGGCAGCAGTTTATTCCCCTCCCCCGCTACTTTTCTAGGATGGTCGCGTACCACCTGCCAGGTGCCAATGTACCACAGGTGGTACCCGTATCATTGGTTGAAAAGCCATGATCTAAGGGGCTGCCCCAAAGAATAGGAATAGAATGGAATGGAATGGAATGGAATGGAATAGAATAGAATAGAATAGAATAGAATAGAATAGAATAGAATAGAATAGAACAGAAATACAAATAGAATAGAATAGAATAGAATATAGGAATGAATAGAATAGAATAGAATAGAATAGAATAGAATAGAATAGAATAGGAATATAGAATAAACAGATTGTAGAATAGAATAGAATAGAATAGAACAGGAATATAGAATAGAATAGAATAGAATAGAATAAACAGATTGTAGAATAGAATAGAATAGAATAGAATAGAATAGAATAGAATAGAATAGACGCTGGAAGGGACCTTGGAGGTCTTCTAGTCCAGCCCCCTGCTCAAGCAGGAGAACCTACACCATATCAGACAAGTGACTGTCTAGTCTCTTCTGAGGGTTTCCTGCCTGAGCAGGGGGTTGGACTAGATGACCTCCAAGGTCCCTTCCAACTTTATCATCATCATCACTGGAGGTTTTTAAGAAGAGACTAGACAATCACCTGTCTGAGATGGTATAGGTTCTCCTGCTCGAGCAGGGGGCTGGACTAGAAGACCCCCAAAGTCCCTTCCACCTCTGTTCTGATTGATTGATTGAAGTGTGAGAAAGGAAAATTCACAGGGGGGGGGGACTTGAGCAGCCAGACTCTCCTTTGCCCCTTTCCTCTGCGTTCCCCTTCTAGGAAATGATTCCAGCCTATGATTACAAGAAGGATTAAGCCCCCCCCCACACTCGCTGGCTACAGAACACCCCCCCTCTGCTTTCTTTCTCTTTGTGCTGTGGGGCTATAATCCCTCCTCCCCCAACTGTGCTTTGATTAAGCTCCAAGGGACAGGATGCAAATGGGCAAATGGAAATTCCTAGAAAACAGCTTCCGGCAGACGTCTAACTTCCCCCTGTCAGGACCTATTAACCCCGGGGTCAAGTGGGGATTTCCAGCAACACAGGCAGGCACTCCAGTGGGGAGCCTGCAGCCTCATGCTTTCCAGCCTGCTGTGCGCCATCCTATGCAAATTCCTTGAATCTATAGCGGAAAAGGCCGGTTAAAAAATTGTTGACAGCCAGTTGGGTCTCTAGTGCAGTGGTTCTCAACCTCTTTAATGCCGTGACCCCCCAACCGGTCGTAAGTCGAGGACTACTCAACCGGTCGTAAGTCGAGGACTACTCAACTGGTGCAGCACCATTTGCAGAATGGGGCTTTTGGCGGGCTCAGCAGGGCAGAGACAGCCTGGACAATTCCTATTGGCTTTTGAAAGCCAATAGAATTAGACTCTATTCAAGAGAGTCTATTCTATTGGCTTTCAAAAGCCAATAGAATAAAAGGGAGTAGCACAGCTAAGGAAAAGGGGGAAAAAATGGCGGACTGCGTTGTTTGGCGACCCCCGTGAAATGGTCGTTCGACCCCAAATGGGGTCGCGACCCACAGGTTGAGAACCACTGGTCTAGTGGTTAAGGCAACCGGCTGGAAAGTGAAAGAGGATGAATTCTAGTCTGGCCTCAGGCAGGAGAGCCACCTGGGTGACTTTGGGCCAATCGCCAGAGAGGGTGAGTTCTAGTCCCACATTAGGCAAAAAAGCTGGCTGGGTGACTTTGGGCTAATCACTAGGCCAGAGGTAGGCAACCTTGGCTCTTTTATGACTCGTGGACTTCAACTCCCAGAATTCCTGAGCTAGCCATGCTGAGGGAAAAGGGAGAGGTTTCCAAGCTGAGCCAGGCTGGCTGAGGAATTCTGGGAGTTGAAGTCCACGAGTCATAAAAGAGCCAAGGTTGCCTAGCCCTGGCCTAGCCCACTGTTTCTCAGCCTTGGGTACTTTAAGAGGTGTGGACTTCAACTCCCAGAATTCCTGAGCCAGCCATGCTGAGGGGAAAGGGAGAGGTTTCCAAGCTGAGTATGTTGGCTCAGGAATTATGGGAGTTGAAGTCCACGAGTCATAAAAGAGCCAAGGTTGCCTACCCCTGCACTAGGAGAAGGTGAGTTCTAGTCCTGCTTAGGCACAAAAGCTGTCTGCGTGATTTTGGGCCAATCATCAGGAGAAGATGAGCTCTAGTCCCGCCTTAGGCTTGAAATCTGGCTGGTGATTTGGGTCTAATCACCAGGAGATGGTGAGTTCTAGTCCTGCCTTAGGCATAAAAGCGGGCAGGGTGACTTTGGCCCAATCATCAGGAGACTGTGAGTTCTAGTTCATGCCCAAAAGGCATGAAAGCCATTTGGCTAACCTTGAGCCAATCATTCTCTCTCATTCCAAGCCATCTCACACGGTTGTTGTGAGGAAAATAGAAAAAAAAACAGAGTATTGTCTATGTTCACAGCCTTGAGTTATTTGTAAATAAAGGTGGAATATGAACAAAGAGGGGGGAAATACAGCAAGCCCGTTTTCTTTCCTTGCTCAGAATCCCCTCGTCATTTAGTCCTTGGTTTGTTCGTTTTCCCAGGTTTCTAATTCCTAAATGAGACAAGATAGCCATTTGCAAAAATCACCTCCCAGCCTGATGGGACCAAAAGCATTTAGGTCGAAAGGCAAGACTTCCTATCCATCCCAACTTGAAAACCCCCAAATCCTACCAGTTGAACTTTTCTTCAACCGTTGCCAGCTCAGGAGCTGCATTATTTTTTATTTTTAAAATTTATAAGCCGCCCCACTCCTGAAGGACTCTGCGGGGCTAACAATAAAAAACACATAAAACATAACAAAACAACAGTACAAAGACAATCATCCAGGGGTCGGGTTTTATAAACCCCAGGCCTGCTGGAAAAACCAGGTCTTAAGTAGCTTACGGAAGACCAACAGGGTGGGAGCGGTCCTAATCTCCGGGGGGGGAGCTGGTTCCAAAGCGTGGGCGCCATCACAGAGAAGGCCCTCCTCCGCGGCCCCGCCAAATGCCACTGCTTGGCCGACGGGGCCTGAAGGAGGCCCAGCCTGTGGGATCTAACCGGACGTAGGGAACTATGAGGTAGTAGGCGGTCTCGCAAATAGCCTGGCCCTGAGCCATATAGGGCTTTAAAGGTAATGACCAACACCTTGAATTGGACCCGGAGACCAATAGGCAACCAGTGCAGCTCACGGAGGATAGGTGTAACATGGGTTTATCGAGGAGCACCCACTATCACTCGCGCGGCTGCATTCTGGACCAACTGTAGTCTCCGAATACTTTTCAAGGGTAGCCCCATGTAGAGCGCATTGCAGTACTCCAAACGTGAGGTGCAAGTCTAAAGATCATCCAGAAACTAGCCATTTTGTATTGGCCAGATTATGGCTTACAGTTGGACTGGCCATCATTCTGTGCAACCTGGTCCATGAGCTTCCTTTGCTGGGACAGAAATAATCATTTTGGGCTCCTGGGCTGGCATCTCTTGGGAGAGGGTGGAAGTAACTAGTGGTTCTTCAAACATGGCAAGTTTAAGAGAGGTGGACTTCAACTCCCAGAATTCCCCAGCTAGGGAGTTGGTCCACATGTCTAAAACTTGCTAAAGTTGAGAAACACCACTCTAGACAATAAAGACCCCATCTTTATTTTCACCGATCAAGACGCACAAGAGAAGGGATGGAAGACATATTGGGATCAAAGCATGCTGACTGCTTTGTTGTTGGGCAGAAAACCAATTTTTTTTTAAAAAAAAAAAAGAAAAAAGCTTGAAATGGATTCATTTTGCTTATCTGCAGGCAGATTGCTTAAGGATTTGCCATTCTTTCCAGCTGTTAGTTAACCAACTGATTTAATGTATATGTATATATACACATACATATATATATATATATATATATATATATATATATATATGGGGGAAAAAAACCTTGCAGGCAGACTTTCTGCCTTCCTCTTTATCGCTATTCATCATGCGATTATTTTCAAGCTTTTTGCTATCCTCAGAGGTGCTGTATAAAATCCATTTTACAGTCTGCACATGGCCAATTCATCCTGCATCTTTCCAAAGATTAATTTTGCATGGCATGCTGACTGATGAGCCAGAGAAGCACGCTTTAGTCTAATGTGGGATAAGATGCAAGCCTCTATAGTCGGTTTAATGCAGTGATTCTTTAATCTTCTCTTTTGTAAAATAAATACGCCTAGCTTTTTCCTCTGTTCCCCTTGTGGCTTGGTTTCCAGATTCTCTATTATCCTGATTGTTTTTTCCCCCTCAACCTCCCAGGGTCCTTTTAAAATCGCTTTGGATAGCGAGATGGGCGGAGAATAGAATAGAATAGAATAGTAGAATAGATTGTAGAATAGAATAGAATAGAATAGAATAGAATAGAATAGAATAGAATAGAATAGAATAGAAGCTGGAAGGGACCTTGGAGGTCTTCTAGTCCAGCCCCCCACTCAAGCAGGAGAACCTTTACCATCTCAGGCAAGTGACTGCCCAGTCTTTTCTTGAAAATCTCCAGTGATGGAGCGCCCATGATTTCCGGAGGCAAGCTGTTCCACTGGTTAATCGTCCTGACTGTCAGGAACTTTCTCCTTAATTCCAGGTTGCATCTCTCTTTGATCAGTGTCCAACCATTGTTTCTCATCCTGCCCTCTGGTGCTTTGGAGAATGTGACCCCCCTCTGGGGCAGCCCCTCAGATACTGGAACACTGCTATCATGTGTCCCCTATTTCTTCTTTTTTTCAGACTAGCCAAACCCAAGACCCGCAGCCGTTCTTCATATATTTTAGTCTCCAGGCCTTGGATCTGGAGAAGCAATGGGTGGAGATCCAACCTATAATAATAATAATAATGTTGGAAGGGACCTTGGAGGTCAATCTAGTCCAACCCCCTGCTCAGGCAGGAAAGCCTATATCATTTCAGACAAATGGGTGTCCAGTCTCTTCTTAAAAACTTCCAGTGTTGGAGCATTCACCGCTTCTGGAGGCAGGTTGTTCCACTGGTTAATTGTTCTGTCAGGAAGTTTCTCCTTAGTTCCAGGTTGCTTCTGTCTGGTTAGTTTCCCTCCATTGCTTCTCGTCCTACCTTCAGGCGCTTTGGAGAATAGCTTGACTCCCTCTTCTTTGGGGCAGCCCCTGAAATATTGGGAAGACTGCTATCATGTCCCCCCTTGTCCTTCTCTTCATTAGACTAGACATATACCCAATTCCAGCAACCATTCCTTGTATGTTTCAGCCTCCAGTCCCCTAATCATCTTTGTTGCTCTTCTCTGCACTCTTTCTAGAGTCTCAACATCTTTTTCATGTCGTAAAAAAGGTTAGGGGAAGAGGTTTACAGTTAAATATTTCCCTGTCTTCTGAGGCCTTTGGTTGTAAAGAGAGGACGTAGAGCAGTGGTTCTCAACCTGTGGGTCGGGACCCCATTTGGGGTCAAACGACCATTTCACGGGGGTCGCCAAACAACGCAGTCCGCCATTTTTTCCCCCCTTTTCTTTAGCTGTGCTACTCTCTTTTATTCTATTGGCTTTTGAAAGCCAATAGAATAGACTCTCTTGAATAGAGTCTAATTCTATTGGCTTTCAAAAGCCAATAGGAATTGTCCAGGCTGTCTCTGCCCTGCTGAGCCCGCCAGAAGTCCCATTCTGCAAACGGTGCTGCACCAGTTGAGTAGTCCTCGACTTACGACCGGTTGAGTAGTCCTTGACTTATGACCGGTTGGGGGTTGCGGCATTAAAAAGGTTGAGAACCACTGACGTAGAGCAAGACAGGCCGAAATGTTTGGCCCTGTTTTCACACAGACACACACACAGACACACACACATATCAGTTCCAAGCCAAAAGCCGCGGCAAGGGAGCCACCATTTTGACTTGGGGGACCCTTCCCCAGACGGTCTGAACAGGGCCGCAGGGAAAGGAATTACCGAAGGCGTCCAGTTTTTTTGGTCTGGTTTTAAATTGTACCTTCCCGGTGCCAAATTTTGCTGGAAGGATTGTTGGCGGAGTGCTGGCGGAGTCTGTGGCTTGCCCAGCCCTGCCTTAGGACATCCCAAAAAGGGGCAGAAGGGTGATTTCATTGTGGTTTGAACCCCTTTGGCAGGGGAAAAGAAAAGCCAGCGATTGAAACCTTAAAAGAAAGCAAGAAGGAATAAATAAAATAAAGCTGCTTCTACATTGGGAAGGCGCCCTTGTCTGTTTTCTTGGCTCAGCAGCTGATTTTGGCTCCTACGTTGCTTTTTTTTTTTTTTACCTTTTCTTTAGCAAACCTCAGCATTTTCCACCACACTTGAGTTTTGAGAAAGCCCCATTTCCCAACCCCAGCAACAAAAGGGAAAAGAAAACAGAGCTAGCTCTTTCGCCACTTGATGCCTTCCGCAAGCAAGAAGCAAACCATTTCCAGCTCCTCTCTGGCACCGCAAAGGTTCTCCATCAACGTTCGCCCCTAAAGAGGGTCAGCAAAAGAAAAGTGATCCCTTAACTCGGCTCTCTTTTGAGCAAGAAGATCAGGACTGGAAAGGTTTGCAGATCTAAGAGTGGCAAAAAAAAAAAAAAAAAAAAGTTCAGAAACATCCATTTATTTTCCTCACTTTTAAGTGAGCAAATGCAGTGGTTCCTTTATGGGCCAAGAGCTGGAGAAGCAAGGGAGGGAGGGGAGGGAAGGGAAAGGGAAGGAGGGAAGGGAAGGAAGGAAGGAAGGAGAGGGAGGGGAAGAAAGGAAGTAAGGGAAGGGAAGGGAAGGGAAGGGGAAGGAGGGAAAGGAAGGAAGGGAAGAAGGAAAGGGGAAGGGAACAGAGGGAAGGAAGGAAAAGGAAGGAAGGAGAGGGAGGGAAGGAGGGAAAGAAAGGAAGAAAGGAAGGATGGAAGGAAGGAAGGAAAGAAGGGGAAGGAAGGTTAGAGGGGAAGGGGAGGGGAGGGAAAGGAAAGGAAGGGGAGGGGAGGGAGGGAGGGAAGGAGGGAAAGGCAGGAAGGGAAGAAGGAAAGGGAAAGGGAAGGAAAAAAGGAAGGAAGAAATGGGAGAAGGGAAGGGAACAGAAGGAAGGAAGGAAGGAGAGGGAGGGAAAGAAAGAAGGAAGGAAGGTTATAAGGGAAGGGGGAAGGGAAGGAAAGAAGGGAACAAAAGGAAGAAAGGAAAAGGAAGAAAGGAAGGAAGGGAGGGAGGGAAAGGAAGGGGAAGGAGGGAAAGGAAGGAAGGGAAGAAGGAAAGGGGAAGGGAACAGAGGGAAGGAAGGAAAAGGAAGGAAGGAGAGGGAGGGAAGGAAAGAAAGAAAGAAAAGAAAGAAGGAAGGTTAGAAGGGAAGGGGGAAGGGAAGGAAAGAAGGAAGGGAACAAAAGGAAGAAAGGAAAAGGAAGAAAGGAAGGGAGGGAGGGAGGAAGAGGGAGGGAGGAGGGGAAAGAAGGAATTCAGAAAACCAACATTTAACCTAGGTTTGCAAAGCTTCCCCCAACCCAGAGCCTCTTTCTATGCCAGAGTGTGGTCACGGGTTTTATATACATATATATATATATATTTTCCAAATGCATTTTTAAAAATTCGCCTGGCAAACCATCCAAAACCAGCAGACGGAAAAGGGCCAAATAAAACCTTCGGCCACCTCAACAGGCAACCAAGCAGCGCAGCGACTCTCCTGCAAAAACGCAGGAGACGGAAACATTCAAAGCCGCCCAGCTTTTCCCCACAGGCCATACAGCGATGATGGAGACAGATACGCCCCGTCGTCATCGTCGTGGGGGGGGGGGGATGCAGAGGTTGAAGACTCAAGAGGAGAAGGAGGGAAGGAGGACTCACCTGCTTCCTTAGGGGAGGAGGGCAAGGCCATTTTCAAGCGAAGAAAAATAAAAACCAAGAAAGGACCGTCGCGAAAGGTGAGCCGCCTCTGAAAGAGGCTGGGAAGGATTGACCCTGAAAGCCACGGAAGCATCTTGAAAGAAAAAGCTGCGGCCTCTTTCTCATTTTTTCCTCTTGACAGCAACCATAAAGCATGAAGCAGGCGCCAAGGGAGGAAGCAGGACGAGGTTTCAGGGTTGGAGCCACCAGACCGAATCCAGGGATAAGATCCCGGCTGCTAAAAACAGGGCTGGAAATGCACAACTGCCAAGAACAGTGGTTCTCAACCTGTGGGTCGGGACCCCATTTGGGGTCGAACGACCATTTGACGGGGGTCACCAAACAAGGCTGTCCGCCATTTTTTCCCCCTTTTCTTTGGCCATGTCCCTGGCACCCGGTGATGTATAAGTGGTTGGGGGTCACCACAACATGGGGAACTGTATTATGGGGTCACGGCATTAGAAAGGTTGAGAACCACTGGCCAAGAAGCTTTGCAAAGAAGCTACCAGGGCCACCTGCAGGCTTTGGGGGGGCTTGCGTTGGCCCAGGATGCTTCGCAGGGGTTGTTGCAGATCAGACAGCTGCGTTTGCAAACTTGGGGGTAGGGTGGGGGGTGGGGGTATTAATCCTGGTTAGCTTGGGTTGGCTTAGCCCAGGGATGTCAAACTCAATTTCATTGAGGGCCACATCAGAATTGCAGTTGCCCTGGGGGGTGGGTGGGCCAGGGTGGGTGCGGCCTACTGGGTGGGCATGGACAGAATGGGTGTGGCCTATTGGGTGGGCATGGCCAGCTCTACATCGTTCGTGTCAAAGGGGCCTGTGGGGGCCTGGGCAGGAGTGGGACAGATCTGAGGGTCTCTGGCAGAAGGGGGTGGGACCGGGGCAAGGGCCAAGGCATGGTGCATTTCTTCATTCCTCACAAAGGGTGACCCCTCCCCAGCATACACCTAGGAGACGGGACCGATGCGGCAGGGGCTGGTTCCTCATTGTTTCCAGACGGCCTTGTGGAGCTAAGACTGAAAGCGTTTCAGCACAGATGGCCACCACAAAATTGTACATTGGCTCCTGGCCTGCTTGGGCCAGGGCCAAGGCAGCAGGGGCCGTTCCCCCACTGTTTCCAGGATGGCTTCGCGGGCCACATGAAACCCCTTCGCGGGCCGCATCCGGGCCCCAGTCTGGAACAGTTAACTGGAACTTAACAGGTCCCTGACAGGATCAGCCCTTAAAACCAGCACAACATGGGAAGTAATGGAATCCATCTTTTACAACAGCAGTCCCCAACTATTCTGATTCCATGGACCAGTTTTGGAAGAAAAATTATTTTCCACAAACCGGGACCCGGGGTGGTTTTGCACGTGCAACCTAGATCCTGAGCATGTGCAGGTGAAGTTTTGCGCACTCGTCAGCCACTTGTGTGACCCGTTTCCCAACAGGCTGCAGATCAGTACTAGTCCATGGCCTGGGGGTTGGGGACCTCTGCTATAGAGGAAGTCCTCCACTTACGACAATTGGGACCAGAATTTCCATTGCAAAGCAAGGCGGTTGTTAAGTGAGTTGTGACAGATTTCACAACCTTGCTGGTTGTGATTCTTAGGCGAATCATTGCAGTTGTTACAGGAATCGTAAGGTCACTCTGCAAATCCAGCTTCCCCCGTTGGTTTTGATTGTCAGAACAATTAACCAGTGGAACAACCTGCCTCCAGAAGCGGTGAATGCTCCAAAACTGGAAGTTTTTAAGAAGAGACTGGACAGCCATTTGTTAAGTCCGGGGTGTCTGTTTGAATTCTGAAGTCCCGTTTATCATTTTCTGTGATTTATGGTCCCACCAGTTTTTGCTTACAGGCAAATGATATTTCTTGCAGATTTTCCAATGAACCATTGTTGCTACTTTGTCATGCCGCTGCTTGTAGTCAGTCTGTGCGATCTTCTTGCAGCAGCTTACCAGGTGATCCATTGTTTCTTCAACGTGTTTACATAGGCAGCACTACTACTACTTCTTCTACTTCTACTTCTTCTTCTTCTTCTTCTTCTTCTTCTTCTTCTTCTTCTTCTTCTTCTTCTTCTTCTTCTTCTTCTTCTTCTTCTTCTTCTTCTTCTTCTTCTTCTTCTTCTTCTTCTTCTTCTTCTTCTTCATCATGATGATGATGCCAGCTGATAAGATCACAAATGGTGATCCCTTGATCCCGGGACCCTGCAAACTTTGTAAATACATGCCAAGTGTCTAAACTGCAATCACACGATACTGTAATGGTCATAAATGCGAGGACCGGTTGTGAGTCACTTCTTTCAGTGCTGTTGTAACTTCGTAAGCTGGGGACTTATCTGTAGTAAATCCAATGCCCAGAAATAAATTAATCTAATCAGACCCCAACTGGCTGCTCCTCAGGTGCTCCCTGCAATGCTACTAAGGAAAGCAACACACACAAGCCACACACATACACAGACACACACAGAAATGGCTTCATTTTGCAGCTTTTGCAAGCGAAGAGCAAAGCAGCCATATTTCTAGCCCTGCCGGGAGAAAAGTCACTTTGCATCCTCCCCTGCTTGCTAGCTGTTTGGGGTTACAAATGGGATTTATTGTCTGAAATAATGGGAGAACCAGAGGAATATTCCCAGGCAGGCAGAAACCACCTCGAGCATCTTTTAATAGAAAATAGGGAAAAAAAGAAAAAGAAACCAAACCTCTTTCCTGGATTCCTTTGAAATGACTCAGTCTGCCCAAAGGATATATATCTACCTTCCCTCCCAAAACCTGGTCTGCCTTATCAGCAACAACAGCCAGCCATTCAATCAGCCAAACCGCCCCGGCTGTTTGGCTTCTTCCCGTCAGCCGATGCTATTGCTCCGATTCCTCTTCAGGGCAGCGTCCAGCCCTTCGCCTCACTGGTTCACCATCGGTTCCATTAATGGCGTGTTTTAAGTACGGCTAGTCTTGGGTTGTGGGTTGGAAAGCGGCTTAATGCATTAGTAATAGTAATAGTAGTAAAGTTGGAAGGGACCTTGGAGGTCATCTAGTCCAACCCCTGCTCAGGCAGGAAACCCCACACCATTTCGGACAAATGGCTGTCCAGTCTCTTCTTAAAAACTTCCAGTGTTGGAGCATTTACTGCTTCTGGAGGCAGGCTGTTCCACTGATTAATTGTTCTCACTGTCAGGAAGTTTCTCCTTAGTTCTAGGTTGCTTCTCTCCTTGATTAGTTTCCACCCGTTGCTTCTTGTCCTGCCTTCAGGTGCTTTGGAAAATAGCTTAATTCCCTCTTCTTTATGGCAGCCCCTGAGATATTGGAATACTGCTGTCATGTCCCCCCTTGTCCTTCTCTTCGTTAAACTAGACATACCCAATTCTAGCAACCGTTCCTTATATGTTTTAGCCTCCAGTCCCCTAATCATCTTTGTTGCTCTTCTCTGTACTCTTTCTAGAGTCTCAGCATCTTTTTTACATCGTGCTGACCAAAACTGGATGCAGTATTCCAAGTGTGGCCTTACCAAGGCATTGAAGAGTGGTATTAATACTTCATGTGATCATGGAGGTCCCCAACTTTTGGGGCAACAGAGACCGGGTCCGTGGAGAGATGTTTTTCAGCGGACTGGAGGATGCGTGGTTTTGTGTGCTGCCTGCATCTTGCGGATGGGGCTTTGCTTGTTTGTGTGGACCGATTGCTAGCATGCTATGGCCTGGTACTGGTTCACGGACCGGGGGGGGGGGTTGGAGACCCTTGAACTAGGGCAGTGGTCCCCAACCTTTTGGGCACCAGGGACTGATTGCCGGGAGAGAGGTTTTTCCGCGGACTGGAGGGTGCGTGGTTTTGTGTGCTGCCTGCATCCCATGAATGGGGCTTTGCTTGTTTGTGCGGACCAGTTGCTGGCATGCTGCGGCCCAGTACCGGTCCACCGACCCGGGGTTGGAGACCCCTGCATTATGCAAAGCAGCCAGTTTAATTTGTGCACGATTCAATGCGTTTGCACGATCCTGGGAAGTGGGCAAACGGGCTCACAAACGGGAAGGGTGTCGTACAGGTAACCCTCGACTTATAGTCATTCGTTAAGGGAGTGTTTGAAGTTACAATGGCACTGAAAAAAGGGACTGGTGACCGCTTTTCCCACTTACAACCGCTAAGGTCACATAATTAAAATTAGGGGCTTGGGCCACTAGCTTATATACGCAGTCCTCGATTTACAACAGTTCCTTTAGTGACTGTTACAACGCTACTGAAAAAAAAGTGACATGACCTTTTTTTTTCACGCTTAGGACCGTTGCTACATCCCCCTATCATGTGATCAAAATTCGGACACATGACAACTGACTCGTATTTATGACCTTTGCTGTGTCCAGGGGTCACGTGGTCTCCTTTTGCGACCTTCTGACAAGCGAAGCCGACGGGGGAAGCCAGATTCACTGAACAACCATGTTGTTCCTGCCTGAGCAGGGGGTTGGACTAGATGACCTCCAAGGTCCCTTCCAACATCATCATCATCATCATTATTATGACACTTTTTTCAGTAAATGACTGGTCATTAAGTGAGGACTATCCATATGGATAAACACTTAGAATCCTGCATCTAGTTTTGGTCACCACGATATAAAAAAAGATGTTGAGACTCTAGAACAGTGGTTCTCAACCTGTGGGTCGGGACCCCATTTGGGGTCGAACGACCATTTCACGGGGGTCGCCAAACAAGGCTGTCCACCATTTTCCCCCTCTTCTTTGGCCACGCCCCTGGCACCCGGTGATGTATAAGTGGTTGGGGGTCACCACAACATGGGGAACTGTATTATGGGGTCGCGGCATTAGAAAGGTTGAGAACCACTGCTCTAGAAAGAGTGCAGAGAAGAGCAACAAGATGATTAGGGGACTGGAGGCTAAAACATATAAGGAACGTTGCTGGAATTGGGTATGTCTAGTTTAACGAAGAGAAGGACGGGGGGACATGATAGCAGTCTTCCAATATCTCAGGGGCTGCCCCAAAGAAGAGGGAGTCAAGCTATTCTCCAAAGCATCTGAAGGCAGGACAAGAAGCAATGGATGGAAACTAATCAAGGAGAGAAGCAACCTAGAACTAAGGAGAAACTTCCTGACAATGAGAACAATTAACCAGTGGAACCACCTGCCTCCAGAAGCGGTGAATGCTCCAACACAGGAAGTTTTTAAGAAGAGACTGGATAGCTATTTGTCCGAAATGATATCGGGTTTCCTGCCTGGGCAGGGGGTTGGACTAGATGACCTCCAAGGTCCCTTTCAACATCATCATTATTATGACACTTTTTTCAGTAAATGACTGGTCATTAAATGAGGACTGAGGACTATCTATATCACTGGTGGCGAACCAATGGCACGGATGCCAGAGGCGGCACTCAGAGCCCTCTCTGTGGCATGCGCACCGTCGCCCCAGTCCTAGGCCTTCAGCTGGGTTTTATAAAACCTTTTCGCTTTAGGCCTCCACCATTGTGTGCAAAAAAAAAAAAAAAAAGGTTCAATCAGTCAATTTCAACTTCTCGCGGGAAAAAAAAGATCTTGCAAAGTTGGAATTGATTGAACTTTTTAGTCCCACCCAGTCTGCCTTTACCACCGCAGCCACGCTCACCCAATGGGCCACACCCAACCGGCACCTGACGATACATAAGTGGATTTTGGGTTGCAGTTTGGGCACTCAGTCTCTAAAAGGTTCGGCATCACTGATCTATATGGATAAACACTTGGAATCCTGCATCTAGTTTTGGTCACCACGATTATAAAAAAAGATGTTGAGACTCTAGAAAGAGTGCAGAGAACAGCAACAAAGATGATCAGGGGACTGGAGGCTAAAGCATATAAAGAACGGTTGCTGGAATTGGGTATGTCTACTTTAACGAAGAGAAGGACGAGGGGGGACATGATAGCAGTCTTCCAATATCTCAGGGGCTGCCCCAAAGGAGAGGGAGTCAAGCTATTCTCCAAAGCAGAGGTCCCCAACCTTTTGGGCAGCAGGGACCAGTTCCATGGAGAGAGGTTTTTCCGCAGATTGGAGGATGCGCGGTTTTGTGTGCTGCCTGCATCTCGCGGATGGGGCTATGCTTGTTTATGTGGCCCGGTTGCTGGCACACCACAGCCCGGTACTGGTCCACGGACCGAGGGTTGGGGACCCCTGCTCCAAAGCACCTGACAGCAGGCTAAGAAGGAACAGATGGAAACTAACCAAGGAGAGAAGCAACCTAGAACTAAGGAGAAACTTCCTGACAGTTAGAACAATTAATCAGTGGAACAACCTGCCTCCAGAAGTTTTGGGTGCTCCAACAGTGGAAGTTTTTAAGAAGAGACTGGACAGCCATTTGTCTGAAATGGTGTAGGGTTTCCTGCCTGAGCAGGGGGTTGGACTAGATGACCACCAAGCTCCCTTCTGACTCTGTCATTCTGTTATTTCTTTGACTTCTGCAGGACATCAGGTTGTAAAACTGCCAAGGCAAAAAGCTGTGTGGTGCCTGTTTTTCTCATCTAACATACAGACTCTTTGCACAAGAGTGGACACAGCCCCTACTTGCCATCGTATTTGGCACAGCAGCTCTTCTTGCTCCACTGAGAATTTAATGGGAGGGGGATTGAAAGCAATCTAAGACTTTCCCCGTCGATTTTTGTGCAACCCATTTCTATTATCGATTTCCCGTTTAGGTTTTCTTCACGGTCATCAAGAATCCGAGCAGCGTTAAGCTGCCTTTAAAGATGGTTTGTTGAGCAAGGCAGAGTAGACCAAGCCACATGTAATCCAAAGGAGCAAGCCAGAACACACACACACACACACACACACACGGCTGTGTTTCACAAATCCAGCAGGCTCAGCCCAAACTGAGCATTCCCATATCCAGTTGGCATGGGTGTGAATCCAACACAGTTGTGTGCGTTTTTAAAGACTCGGTAAGAGAGCTGTACAAGAATACAACTAACTACCTTACAGGTATGCAATCCATCAGTCAATGAATCCGAATGCAGTAATCTAATTAATCTAATTCAACTATCCTTGAATTATGACAGCGATTGGAACCAGAATTCCTGTTACTAACCAAGGCAATAGTTAAGTGAGTCACGCCCAATTTTATTATCTTTTTTTTTTTGCCCTGGTTCTTAAACAAATCACTGCAGTTGTTAAATGAATCAGGCGGATCCAATTATTTTTATTGATTTTGCTTGTCAGAAAATGGGTGGAATGGTTGCCAACGGCGATTACCTGACAACAGGATGCTGCAACTGTGGTACGTAAACACAAGCCGGTTACCAAATGAACCAGGCAAGCAAAAAGCCACGGAAGTCACATCTTCCATTTGCTTACAGTCAACCGTGGTGGGTTTTTGTGTGGCTTAGCCTGTGTAAATAAAACCATCTTCCAATACCTTGTGCGCATTCAGAAAAGCAATTTGTTCCAAAACCTGCAGAAACGTGTTGTGTAAACGTAGCCACTAGGCCAGTGGTTCTCAACCTGTGGGTTGGGACCCCATTTGGGGTCGAACGACCATTTCACGGGGGTCGCCAAACAACGCAGTCCGCCATTTTTTCCCCCTTTTCCTTAGCTGTGCTACTCCCTTTTATTCTATTGGCTTTTGAAAGCCAATAGAATAGACTCTCTTGAATAGAGTCTAATTCTATTGGCTTTCAAAAGCCAATAGGAATTGTCCAGGCTGTCTCTGCCCTGCTGAGCCCGCCAAAAGTCCCATTCTGCAAACGGTGCCGCACCAGTTGAGTAGTCCTCGACTTACGACTGATTGAGTAGTCCTCAACTTACGACCGGTTGGGGGTCGCGGCATTAAAAAGGTTGAGAACCACTGCACTAGGCAGAATAAATCCTGAAGGTTTGGTCAGGTCCAAAACAAATATAACCTCCTTGGTGAAAATGGGATTCCAATGCCATTTAGATTGTTTCAGTCCAGTTTAGCCTTTATCTTTAGTGCATTGAACCCAAGAGTCTCTTAACACCGAGGTCCCCAACCTTTTGGGCACCAGGGATCGGTTCGGTGGAGAAAGGGTTTTCCACGGACCAGAGAGTGCGTGGTTTTGTGTGCTGCCTGCATCCCGCGGATGGGGCTTTGCTTGTTTGTGCGGACCAATTCCTGCCATGCTGCGGCCCAGTACCGGTCCATGGACTTGGGTTTGGGGACCCCTGTCTTAACACATCAGTTTTTACCCCATTACTGGCTGGGTATTCCTCCCCAGTGCACCGGATTTACGGACACACCATCCGGAGTTGCTCAAAATGCAGCTTCCCCAGTGGGATCTAAGTTCCTGCAAATATACTTAATAGGGACCAGTTTTGGGCTGGGACTGCAGTACTGGTTCCTGGCAGCGAATCCTGTTAAAATTAACTGGAATTAATTGGGCAGGGCTGCACATCCGATCAGCTGTCCCATTACTCTAATTAGCTGCAAGAGATTTCAGAACACGAGGACGCTGCCTGCTCGAGCGAATATCATTCTTCACTTTTTCCCCCCCTGCAAGATCATTCTCATTTCAGTTTGCACGTTTTGTTCCCTCTCTAGTTTAGGGAAAGCCGTAGTATTTCCCGGCATGCCGAAATTTACACGCCAGGGCTACGGGCAAGGCGGGTGCTGTTTTGTGTAAGTCGGTTCAACGCCGGATCAAAGGAAGCAACTCTAGCTTAAAACGACAGTCACCTTCACGGCGATCGGAGGCTCCGCTAAACAGGGAATCCTGCAGGTTTTTTTTTTTTGCTCCTTTGGGAAAAAAAAAGGGGGGGAGGTTTCGGTTCTGCAAAGCAACAGACCGGTAAATCTCTCCCCGTTAATCCTTCCGCCGAATTAGACAAGGGCAATCTTGGCTCCCTTTCGGAGAAACCGGATCAGGCGCCGGTTTGAGTCTCGATGCACCTTGCAGGGCAATTGAAAATAATCGCAAGGTGGGGAGAGGTTTTCTCGTGCATTTTGTAAAACCCGCTGTTTCGAGGGGTGCGAAAGGGCGCACCGTCACCCCCCCCACACACCAAATTCTCCCCCCCCCCGCTTTGAGGCGACCCCACGAACTCCAGAGAAGTCCAGACCGAGCACAGAGGGAGGCCGAGGGTGCCTTTCCTCCAACATGGGGAGGGGGCGTCGAGATGGAAAAGCCCACCCATCCACCTGAACCGAAGGGGGAAAACTGGCCGCCACACCTGCTCACAACAAAGCCCACTCACAAAGATTGCGCCGCGTCTCCAAAGCCCGTTTCCCCACCTTGAGCGGCCCCCTCCCCAGATTTGTTGGGCTATATAGGTTTTTCATCACCCCCGCCTGGAGGTCGGGGAGCATAGGGAGGGGAGTCCAGAGGATCCCGCTGATTAGGTTGGAGTAGTCTAGTCTGCGGTCTCCTCCTCCTCCTTCATCCTCCTCCTCCTCCTCCTCTTTACACACACACACACACACACAAACACATCTGGCACCCCCTCCCCAGCCCGGCCTTTTGTTCCGTCTCTTTTCGTCGTGGTTCCGCCACTTCCCTCCGCCTCGCAGCGCTGAAACCACCTAAGATGCGCGCTGCAACTTGCAGGCGATCGAAAAGCGCCGCTTCAGCAGACGGTTCGCTTGGAAACGGGTCCCCACGGCCGCGGATCGGGGATCTCAAGTCGTTTCTCCCCCCACCCACCCCCCGCCATCCCGGTTACACGCGCGACCCTCTCCTTTTGACCCAGGCGGGCGGGAGTAATCCCGGGTTGCAGCCCCGAAAAGCAGCAGGCAGAGCCCGGGACGCATCCCCACGACCCTCCCGGCACACGCCTCCTTACCCTCCATCTCCTTGCCGCCGTCGCCGCAGTTCATGCTTAGCCCGCGCGCATCGCCTCCCTTCGCCCGCGTCCGGCAAAGGGCTGGCCGGCTGGCGAGCGGAATCCGGCGGAGCGAGCAAGCGGACGGAGAAAGGGCGGCTGGCGGTGTCTTTCCGACGACCGCCCGGCGCCCCAGACGTCCGTAGGGGGCGGGGCAGGAGGGGGCGGGGGCGGCCACTCGCCTCGGCGGAGTTGGGCGGGCTAGGACCGAACCAGGCGCCCTCCGCCGCCGCCGCCTCCCGGCTTCCAGCCCTTAAGCCTCCCGCTGGAGAGGCCGCCTCGCCGCCGCCGCCGCCCGCATCGCCGCAAGGTCACCCCGCAGCCTCGGCTTTGTTTCGGCCCCC
The DNA here is from genome assembly GCF_016545835.1 of Crotalus tigris. Lineage (NCBI taxonomy): Eukaryota > Metazoa > Chordata > Lepidosauria > Squamata > Viperidae > Crotalus > Crotalus tigris. Next base: position 304,370 of record NW_024100516.1, on the reverse strand, counting down.
GCCGCCGCATCCGAGCGGCCAGCAAGGCGCGTTCGCCGCCGCCGCCTCTCCTACCCGCCCTACGCCGAGCTGGGAAGGGCCGCCGCCTCCGCCGCCTTCTCCCGCGGCCCCTAGCGGAGCAAAGGCCGGACCCGGCAGGCTGGGCGCCGCCTTGCAGCTCTGCTCCAGCGGGAGACGCCCGGGCGGTGCCCGGGCCGGGCAAGGCGAGCGGAGAGCGGCGTTCCCCCCCAACCCGAGCGGGCCTGCAACCTGCGCCTGGGGAAGGAGGAGAAGGGAGGGAGGCAGGCGGGCAGGGCTGGCCCACCGCCTGGCCGCTTCTCTCTCCGCGGCAGTTCCCAGCAGATGCGGCCCGGCAAGGCGCCCCCTCCCCGGGCGCCGGAGCCTAGTCGCCGCTCTGCCCTTCGCCTCCCCTTCTCGCCCGGGCTGGTTTCGGCGATCGGCCGCGTCTCCGCCCTTCCGCCTTCCGGGAGGCGAGCCTGGGTCGCGTTGCGCCGCGGCCGCCTTCGGGGATCGCGCTCTGCGGGCGTCCTGGCCAGGCGCTGGGGCAGAGGGGGGGGGGTGGCTCTCTGGGTCAGCCGGGGGTCCTCTTGACTCGCGGGTAAGCCTCCGCCCGCTGCTTCGGCCAGGTGGAGAGCTGCTGGTTTCGGGTGTCGTGGGAATCCGCCCTTTCTTAGCCTGGGTTCATTAGGCCAGATGACAGGAAGAGGGGCGTTGGGGGTTTGTGTGAGCCCATTTGGCCGATAGGGGTTACCTCTGTAAAGAGGGGTATCCTAGAACCCTTAATCCCCAGCCAGCACTGGAACTCAAGTCCCAGATGTCTGAAGGGCAAAAGGCTTCTATAAAGAGAGAAATAAATTGTAGTTCTAAGAACAGGGCAGTACATTGGTTGTTGTTGTTTTTTCACGGTTAGATCCATTTTTTATTTTTTTTCCTCGTCTTTTTCTTTGTTCTCATTGCTTCCTCCCCCCTTTTCTTAACTTTTCGGGCAAGATTTCCAGGTGGCCTCTTGTCCAAATACTAACCCTGGAATGTCCAAGGTGAACTAGGTGCTGCCACCTAGCTTCAGATACAGAGAGATCTCTAGTGTTAACAAAACAGGCCCAAGTACTGTAGTAGTGCAGTGTTTCTTAACCTTGCCCGCTTTAAAAAGTGTGGACTTCAATTCCCAGAATTCCCCAGCCAGCAATGCTCACAGAAGAATGTAACTTTAAAGCAGCGGTCTTCCAACTTGGCCCTTTTATGAGTTGTGGACTTCAACTCCCAGAATTCCTCAGCCAGTTGAAGTCCACAAGTCTTAAAGTGGTCAGGTTTCAAGACCCCTACGCTAGAAGATGACCATCATAGAATCCTAGAGCTAGTAGGGACCTCAGAGGTCTTCTAGTCCAACCCCCTGCCCAGGGCAAGAGACCGTATATCAGGGGTCTTCAAACTTGGCCCTTTTATGACTTGTGGACATCAACTACCAGAATTCCCCAGCCAGCGTGCCTGGCTGAGGAATTCTGGGAGTTGAAGTCCACAAGTCATAAAAGGGCCAAGTTTGAAGACCCCTGGTCTAGTGGTTAGAGAGCCAGTTTGGTTTAGTAATAAAGGTATCATGCCAGAAACTGGGAGACCGTGAGTTCAAATCCTCCCCTAAGTTAGGCATGAAAGCCGGGTGGGGGGAGTTTGGGCCAGTCACTGACTCTCCGCTCAACCTACCTCACAGGGTTGTTGTGAGGAGAAGGAGGACGGACAATATTAGATACATTGGCTGCCTTGAATTACTTACCAAAATAATAAAGGCGGGATACATAGTAAGTCATTAAGTAAGTAAATTAAAACGCAGGTAAATAAATACATGAAATGCAGCTGCTTTTTTTAAGCCATCCCAAGCTGGTGCTGCGTTCGTGTCTTGACATGCTTCAAATCACTTTTGGAAAAGAGAAGCACTGAGCAGGCCTACTTGTAAATATCACCACTTGTCTGGAGCAAAGTATACCTCTAGCTTTGTTGTTCTTTCTGTCTCAGGTTGTGATTTGTGGTTCGCGAAGCTCACCTTCCGTGTATTTTTTTTTTTAATCCCTATGAAGTTGTTGACTAGCTGACTCGTTCCTCCCGTCGAATTTCTCCTGTTCCAACAGGTCATTTTCTACCATTGCTCTGTGGCAGAGGTGTCTCAACGCTGACAGCTCGAAGAGGTGTGGGGCTTCAGATTGCCAAGGTTGAGAAACTGCTTTCGGGTTGTGATGATGACACAACACAGGAGGATCCTAACGCTGTCAAAAAGCCAAACTTCCAAATTGAGATTCCTTTCCCTTCCAGTTTATTAGTAGACGTTCATGGCTCAGGGAGGAATTTGTAGACTGGGTAGGGAAACTCAGGAGGATTGCAAATCACACCTACACACATACGGATAGTCCTCGACTTACGATCACAACAGGGATCGGAATTTCTATTGCTAAGCAAGGTGGGTTTTTTTTAGCGAGTCACGCCCAATTTTATAAACCTTTTTTTTTTTGCCAGGGATGTTAAGCAAATCCCTGTGGTTGTTAAGTGAATCAGATGGTCATTAACTAGTCAAAGAGAGAAGCAACCTAGAACTAAGGAGACATGATAGCAGTCTTCCAGTGTCTCAGGGGCTACCCCAAAGAAGAGGGAGTCAAGCTGTTCTCCAAAGCGCCTGAAGGCAGGACAAGAAGCAATGGGTGGAAACTAATCAAGGAGAGAAGCAACCTAGAACTAAGGAGAAACTTCCTGACAGCTAGAAGAATTAGTGGAACAACCTGCCTCCAGAAGCGGTGAATGCTCCAACACTGGAAGTTTTTAAGAAGAGACTGGGCAGCCATTTGTCTGAAATGGTATAGGGCAGTAATGGCGAACCTTTTAGAGACTGAGTGCCCAAACTGCAACCCAAAACCCACTTATGTATCGTCGGGTACCGGGTGGGTGTGGCCCATTGGGTGGCCGTAGCCAATTGGGTGGGCGTGGTTGCAGTGGTAACAGCAGACTGGGTGGGACTAAAAAGTTCAATCAATTCCAACTTCGCGAGATCTTTTTTTTCCCTGTGAGAAATTGACTGATTGAACCCTTTTTTTTTGCACACGGCGGTGGAGGCCTAAAGCAAAAAGGTTTTATAAAACCCAGCTGAAGGCCTAAGACTGGGGTGATGGCGCGTGTGCCCACAGAGAGGGCTCTGTGTGTCACCTGTGGCACGCGTGCCATAGGTTCGCCACCACGGATATAGGGTTTCCTGCCTGAGCAGGGGGTTGGACTAGATGACCTCCAAGGTCCCTTTAAACCTTCTTCTTCTTCTTCTTCTTCTTCTTCTTCTTCTTCTTCTTCTTCTTCTTCTTCTTCTTCTTCTTCTTCTTCTTCTTCTTCTTCTTCTTCTCCTCCTCCTCATTATTATTATTATTATTTAGACGTGAACCTCAGTCAGCTGAACATTCAAATTGACTGGCACTGATGGTTGAGACGGGTTGCTACCAGCATCCTAGATGTCAACCAGGTACCTCCTTAAAATATAAGATGTTCTGAGTAGCGCAGTTTTTTGTAGCATTGCTGGAGTTATTGCAGGAAGCTGTAGTTATTTTACAAAGTTTTTGGACATAGTTTCCAGTGCCCCGATGACATTGGGTATTACTGTTACTTACTACTACTACTACTACTACTACTACTACTACTACTACTACTATTATTATTATTATTATTATTATTATTTGAATCCGGCTTTCCTCAAAAAGCAGGTAGGAATGTCGCAGATGGTAATCACCTGACCCCAGGATGCTGCAATTGTAAATCATTGCCAGTGGCCAAGTGCCTCAATTTTGATCATGTAACCATGAGGGTAGTGCAACATTGGTACGTGTGAGGACCAGTTAGAAGTCATTTTTTTTCCAGTGCTTTTGTAACTTTGAGCAGTGGCTCAACCAATGGGTGCATGTTTAGGAATACCTCTGCACACTTGTAAAACTGCAGTGCAGTCGCAAGGCTGCAAGTCGCAAGTGTCTTAAGTGAGAATCATATTTCCTTCCTTGAATTTGGGGCTTCACTTCTCTAGCATCCAATTTCCAGATTTTGCCTGTAGAAATGCCCAGCCTTTGAAATTCTGATGGTGAGTCTCCTCTTAATCTATCCTAGATTGAATATCCCTCAACCTTACCGAGTGCCCCCCCCCAAACCTCACTTGCTATTCTAAGAAAAGTAAATTAACTCTCCACCCACTTTCTCCGCAGGTGCACAGCCCGGGTTTTTATGCACAAGCACAACCTGCATTTAGACAGCGCGGTTAAAGGGGGGATTTAGAGTGGGGGGGGGTTGCTTTGTGGCAAACCGTTTTAAACCTATACACACGTTGGACCGAAACGTTTGAATTCTCAGCCAGTCTGGCTGGAAGGAGGGATGTCTGAACATCTGGCAAGACTTCAGCTGGAAAGCAGCATAAGTAGAAATACAGAGGTTGAATTTGGGAGATGTTCCCCTTGTGGGTGTGTTCTGTCTAGCAGAAGCTGTCTGTTTCCAGCAGTGTGATCTTTGGGGGACCCCGGAGGTACACAAAAAGGGTGTGGGCTGCTTGGGGTATTTTAGCCTCCATTTCACTTGCTCCTGGGGAGGAAAGCTATGGCAAATCTAGACAGCATACTAAAAAGCAGAGACGTCACCCTGCCAACAAAAGTGCGTATAGTCCAGGCCATGGTTTCCCCAGCTGCAATGTATGGATGTGAAAGTTGGACCATAAGAAAGGCTGAGCGCCAAAGAATTGAAGCCTTTGAACTCTGGTGCTGGAGAAGACTCCTGCGAGTCCCCTGGACTGCAAGGCGATCCAACCGGTCAGTCCGAGAGGAGATCAACCCCGACTGCTCTTTAGAAGGCCAGATCCTGAAGTTGAAACTCAAGTACTTTGGCCACCTAATGAGAAGGAAGGACTCACTGGAGAAGGGCCTAATGCTGGGAAAGATGGAGGGAACTGGAGGCTAAAGCATATAAGGAAAGGCTGCTGGAATTGGGTCTGTTTAGTTTAATGAAGAGAAGGACGAGGGGGGACATGATAGCTGCGTTCCAATATCTCAGGGCTGCCACAAAGAAGAGGGAGTCAAACTATTCTCCAAAGCACTTAAGGCAGTGGTTCTCAACCTTTTTAATGCTGCGACCCCCAACCGGTCGTAAGTCGAGGACTACTCAACCGGTCATAAGTTGAGGACTACTCAACTGGCGCAGCACTGTTTGCAGAATGGGACTTTTGGCGGGCTCATCAGGGCAGAGACAGCCTGGACAATTCCTATTGGCTTTTGGAAGCCAACAGAATTAGACTCTATTCAAGAGAGTCTATTTTATTGGCTTTCAAAAGCCAATAGAATAAAAGGGAGTAGCACAGCTAAGGAAAAGGGGAAAAAATGGCGGACTGCGTTGTTTGGCGACCCCCGTGAAATGGTTGTTCGACCCCAAATGGGGTCCCGACCCACAGGTTGAGGACCACTGACTTAAGGGCAGGACGAGAAGCAACGGATGGAAACTAACCAAAGAGAGAAGCAATCTGGAACTAAGGAGAAACTTCCTGACAGTGAGAACAATTAACCAGTGGAACAACCTGCCTCCAGAAGCGGTGAATGCTCCAACACTGGAAGTCTTTAAGGCGAGATTGGACAGCCATTTGTCTGAAATGGTATAAGCCAGATTTCCTGCCTGAGCAGGGGGTTGGACTAGATGACCTCCAAGGTCCCTCCCAACTTTGTTATTATTATTATTAGATAAAGGAAAAGAAATAAACCACAGAATGAGGAAGGATCCAGTTCTTTATAACCAAAGTGAGTCACCTTTTCTTCTACTTCCATTCTGCACTTTCCCCCTTGCGAATTTTCACCTGGGCCGTCACTTATGGTTTTAGATCTTAGGAGAAAAGTGAAGGCAGGAGAAGAGAAGTAAACACAAAGAACCAGACCGACAGGCTGGGGAGAAACGTCTTTGCTGTGCTACATTTGTCCACCTTTTAATTAATCGTGTATATTGCCTCCCCACCCACATTTCATCACTTCTAATGCATGGCTTGCTCTGAGCGTTTTTTTCTGACGAGGGGAGGGGCTGTGTTTGTACATCCCAGTTAATGATTTACAGGCAGTCCTCGACATACGACTGTCCTGGAGTTTCCACGTGACAGCCTTACGTTGTGACAGCTGTAAATCGGGTTGGCCAGACAGGCGGGTCTGATTTTGCCATCTTTTTTGTGGTTGTAAAAGAAAGACTGCAGTCGTTAAGCGAACCCATGAAGTGGTTTCCAGCAACCTGGGCATTTTGCACGCTTGGATTTTGCGGGATGTTGCAAGTGGCTATAGAGGCAGCCATTTTGTTGCTGAGCACCTGAAGTGTGATCACATGACCACGGGGTGGGGGGGAGGAGAGAAGGCAGGGATGATTGACAGAACTTCAGAACCAGGTTGTAAACGTCTTTTTTGCAGGTAGGTCGCAACTTCAAACGGTAACTCACCGACTAGTTGTAAGTCGAGGAATACCTGTAGCACGATAATTCTCCAATTTGATTACACGTGAAAAATGTGTGCACTTCAACTCCCAGAATTCTCCAGCCAACATGGGAATTGAAGTTCCACCCATCTTACAGTTGCTGAGCTTGAGAAAACACGCAATTCATCCATTATTGAGGTTTTTCTCCCTGCATCCTCTAGAACAGTGGTTCTCAACCTTTTTAATGTCGCGACCCCCCAACCGGTTGTAAGTCGAGGACTATCCAACCGGTCGTAAGTCAAGGACTTTCCCTGCCCGGAAGCGCCGCGCATGCGTGGTGCCGCCCCCTGCGCCGGCCAAAGCGTAGCCGGCAAGCGGCAGAGATGGCGCAGGCCGACCACTGGCTGGGCCACCAGCTAGCCCAGCTCAAGGGAGGTAAGGCACCTGCCGGGCCCCACGCGCGCCAGCAACCCTCCCTGCGCCCGCCGGCCTCCCAACTCCCACCCCTGGCCCTCTTTTACTTACATTTTTAGTAATTGCTCAGCAGGGAAGGGTGGAAACTTCCAGACAGCTCACCTTCGCTGCAGACAACTTGCAGCCCCGTTTGCAGAATGGGACTTTTGGCGGGCTCAGCAGGGCAGAGACAGCCTGGACAATTCCTATTGACTTTTGAAAGCCAATAGAATTAGATTCTATTCAAGAGAGTCTATTCTATTGGCTTTCAAAAGCCAATAGAATAAAAGGGAGTAGCACAGCTAAGGAAAAGGGGGAAAAAAATGGTGGACTGCGTTGTTTGGCGACCCCCATGAAATGGTCGTTCAACCCCAAATGGGGTCCCGACCCATAGGTGGAGAACCACTGCTCTAGAACAGGGGTGTCAAACTCAATTTCATTGAGGGCTGCATCAGCATTGCGGTTGCCCTCAGGGGGCCGGGTGGGTGCGGCCTACTGGGTGGATGTGGATGGAATGGGTGTGGCCTACTGGGTGGGTGTGGCCAGTTCTACATCGTTCGCGTCAAGGGTGCCTGTGGGGGCCTGGGCAGGAGTGGGATAGATCTGAGGGTCTTTGGCAGAAGGGGGTGGGACCGGGGCAAGCGCCAAGGCATGGTCCACTGGAGGAGCCTCACTGTTCCTCTCAGGCCATGTGGGGGGGCTGGATGGTGGTGTGGACTGTCCGGAGCCCTGGGCAGCAGAGGCCAAATGCCCAGCCTGGCCCTGGAGGACCCACGGCACCAAGCCCAGCCCACTTCCGCAAGGGGGCGCCCAGCTGCACTTACCTCCTCCTCAAGGCTGCTGCTGCTGTGCTTGCTCTCCTTAGCCAGGTTGCTCACATGATGGGTACTGTGCTTGCTCTCCTTAGCCAGGTTGCTCCTCTCCATGGGAGGAGACCCGGCTTTGTATCCAAAGCTTCCTTAGCAATAGGAGGGGAGACCCCAGGATAGGCCAGGAGGAGGAGGCAAGGGGATGGTGAAAGGACAGCAAGGCAGGACTAAGGCAGGAGTTCCCTCAGACCCTCCCTCTCCTTCTTTCCTTCTTCCCTTTCTTCCTTCCTAAGTACAGAGTGGTGGGAAAATATTGGAGATGAGGGAGGGAGAAAAACAGGCAAAAAACACAGCCAGGGCCAGGGCCAAGGCAGCAGGGGCTGTTCCCTCACTGTTTACAGGATGGCTTTGCGGGCCACATGAAACCACTTCGCGGGCCGCATCCGGCCCCCAGGCCTTGTGTTTGACATGTCTGCTCTAGAACAGGGGCCTTCAAACTAGGCCCTTTTATGACTTGAGCAACTCCCAGAATTCCTGAGCCAGCCACGCTGAGGGAAAAGGGAGAGGTTTCCAAGCTGAGCCAGGCTGGCTCAGGAATTCTGGGAGTTGAAGTCCACGAGTCATGAGGGGGCCATAGTTCCCCCATGCTGGCTCAGGAATTCTGGGAGTTGAAGTCCACGAGTCATAAAAGGGCCAAGTTTTGAAGACCCCTGCTCTGTAACCTAAATGCTGATTAGAGGCAGTCCTTGACTTACAATCATTCATTTAGTGACTGTTCAAAGTTATAGGGGCACTGCAAAAAAAGTGACTTGTGACTAATTTTTTCACACTTACGACCGCAGCATCCCCCGTGGTCACGTGACCAAATTTTGGACTCCCCTAATGAGTGTGGCAAAGGAAGGGTCGTGAAATGGGGCAAAAATTCACTTAGCTGCCTTGTTTAGCAGCAGAATCAGGCGTTGGTGGAGTCAAAGGAGGGGGGGGGGGTTCCACCTTTCCTGCCCTTTGCATTAGGATCCTGAATTCCTTTCAGGCCCAGCACCAACTGGCCCCTGGATTTTTAGCAGGGCAGAAAAAAAACCTCCAGAATTGCATCTGGGGAAAAAAGTGCCTCAAGGCTGTATCCGCGTCAATTCTGCGAACGTATCGGTGGGATCTTTATTTAAACTTTATTTTCAGATGCTCCAGCCTAATTTTTCCTCCCTGCGGTCCGAAAAAAAAAAAAAAAAGCCTGGTGGCTTTTTGCCAGTTTCTCTGTCCTCGCCAGTTTCACTCCCTTCCCTCTCCTTAAAATCATTAGGGGTGATTGCCTAACAGCTGTTTGGTTTCAGTTGCCCAATCAGGGTGAGACTGCCTCACCCTCTCTAGGGCTATTTCTGTCCTCCTCTCTTCCTGTGTTTTTAGTCACAGGACTTGAACTCAGGACAGAACCAAGTTATGCCAAAGATGCTTTTCTTCACGAGGCAACTGGACTTTCTTGTTTTTTTTTCCCCTTTGGAGACATTTCGCTTCTCATCCAAGAAGCTTCTTCAGCTCTGACCGGATGGTGGGGAATGGAAAGATTTATACTCCTGCAATCCAGGTCTTCATTTTACTGACCTCAGAAGGATGGAAGGCAGAGTCAACCCTGAGATGGTCAGGATCAAACTCCAGACTGTGGGCAGAGTCAGCCTGCAATACTGCATTCTAACCACTGTACTACTATGGCAGATATAGATAGATAGACAGACAGACAGACAGACAGACAGACAGACAGACAGACCTCTCTAAGCGGTTTACAGAGTCAGCCTCTTACCCCCAAGAATCTGGGTCCTCATTTTACCGACCTCGGAAGGATGGAAGGCTGAGTCAATCTTGTGCCTGGTAAGATTCGAACTATTGAGCTGCTGGCAGTCGGCAGAATTAGCCTGCAATACTGCATTCGAACCACTGTGCCACCATGGTTAAGTGATGTCCCATGAAGTGACGCTTTAAAGAAGAGCCTGGACAGCCATTTGTCCAGAATGGTATGGGTCTCCTGCTTGGGCAGGGGGCTGGACTAGAAGACCTCCAGGGTCCCTTCCAAATCAGTGAGTCTGCATTCTGAATCCCTGCAGTTAAATGAATCACACGGTCCTTAAGCCAATTCTTCTTCGCTGATTAACTCTGCTGGTCAGAAACCGTCTTGGACGATCGCAAACGGCGATTACGTGACCCTGAGACACTGCAAACCACCATAAATATATGCCAGTTGCCTAGCGCCTGAATTTTGATCCTGTGACCGTAGGGCAGGGGTCTTCAAACTTGGCCCTTTTATGACTTGTGGACTTCAACTCCCAGAATTCCTCAGCCAGCGTGCCTGGCTGGGGAATTCTGGGAGCCTAAGTCCAGCCATGAAAGTGGCAAAGCCTAAGGCAGGGGTTTTCAAACTTGGCCTTTTTATGACTTGTGGACTTCAACTCCCAGAATTCGTCAGCCAGCGTGCCTGGTGGGGGAATTCTGGGAGCCAAAGTCCAGCCATGACAGTGGCAAAGCCTAAGGCAGGGGTTTTCAAGCTTGGCCCTTTTATGACTTGTGGACTTCAACTCCCAGAATTCGTCAGCCAGCGTGCCTGGTGGGGGAATTCTGGGAGCCAAAGTCCAGCCATGACAGTGGCAAAGCCTAAGGCAGGGGTTTTCAAGCTTGGCCCTTTTATGACTTGTGGACTTCAACTCCCAGAATTCCTCAGCCAGGCACATGTGCCTGGCTGAGGAATTCTGGGAGTTGAAGTCCACAAGTCATAAAAGGGCCAAGCTTGAAGAACCCTGCTTTAGGGTGTCCTGCAATGGTCCGTAAGTGTGAAAAACAGTCATCGGTCACTTTTTTCAGTGCCATTCTAACTTCAAACGGTCACTAGAGGAATTGTTGTAACTCAAGGACTGTCTCTATTTGCTTGACAAAAGAATAAGGCAGCGGTTCTCAACCTGTGGGTTGGGACCCCATTTAGGGTCGAACGACCATTTCACGGGGGTCGCCAAACAACGCAGTCCACCATTTTTTTCCCCTTTTCCTTGGCTGTGCTACTATCTTTTAGTTTATTGGCTTTTCAAAGCCAATAGGATAGACTCTCTTGAATAGAGTCTAATTCTATTGGCTTTCAAAAGCCAATAGGAATTGTCCAGGCTGTCTCTGCCCTGCTGAGCCCGCCAAAAGTCCCATTCTGCAAACGGTGCTGCAAGTTGTCTGCAGCGAAGGCGAGCTGTCTGGAAGTTTCCACCCCTCCCTGCTGAGCAGCTACTAAAAATGTAAGTAAAAGAGGGCCAGGGGTGGGAGGTGGGAGGCCGGGGGGCGCAGGGAGGGTTGCTGGCGCGTGTGGGGCCCAGCGGGTGCCTTACCTCCCTTGGGCTGGGCCAGCTGGTGGCCCAGCCGGTGGTTGGCCTGCTCCATCTCTGCCGCTTGCCAGCTACGCCTTGGCTGGCACAGAGGGCAGCACCATGCACGCGCGGCGCTCCCGGGCAGGGAAAGTCCTCGACTTATGACCGTTGGGTAGTCCTCGACTTACGACCGGTTGGGGTCGCGGCATTAAAAAGGTTGAGAATCACTGGAATAAGGAGTGGGAGGGGAGAACCTTCAAAGCAATGTAAAAATATTAGGGGGAAGCAAATAACATTGCTGTCTGGCCTCACACAGATAAACTGAATTATTTTTTTTCCTTGAATATCTCCTTTCGGAGATGAATTACCCTACTGGCATAAGGGCTCATAAAAACTAAGGACTTAAGGAGCAAAAATGAGTACAATGTGTGTTCTGCATTTTGGTTATCAGCTTCTTTTCTTGACTAAATACACATATGGCAAAAAACAGAGGGAAACATGTAAGCTTTGGGTGGAAAGCATCCTGGATTCCATATGCTCGTAAATATTATCGAATTTAATTCCTCCAAATGCATATGGTTTCTCCAAACTAAGTATGACAGCAAAATCTTCCTTCACAAACATTACCAGAATGTCAGCCGCACGTTTTTTGGCTGTCTCCCACCAAATTCTCAATAAATACTGAATTTCGTGCTGTCCATGAAAAGCTTTACCTTATGGTCATTCACGCCTTAGTCACCTTTCAGTTGGACTACTGTAATGGGCTCTTCGTGGGGCTGCCCTTGAAGAGTGAAAGGGTTCTCGGAGTCCTACTGGACAATCACTTAGATAGGAGCCAGCCATGTGCTATAGCTGCCAAAAAAGCCAACATAGTGCTAGGCTGCATTAACAGAGGGATAGAATCAAGATCACGTGAAGTATTAATACCACTTTACAATGCCTTTACAATACCACAGTTGGAATACTGCATCCAGTTTTGGTCACCACGGTGTAAAAAAGATGTTAGACTCTAGAAAGAATACAGAGAAGAGCATCAAAGATGATCAGGGGACTGGAGGCTAAAGCATATAAGGAATGTCTGGTTTAATGAAGAGAAGGACGAGGGAGGACATGATAGCAGTCTTCCAATATCTCAGGGGCTGCTCCAAAGAAGAGAGAGTCAAGCTATTTTCCAAAGCGTCTGAAGGCAGGACAAGAAGCAACGGATGGAAACTAATCAAGGAGAGAAGCAACCTAGAACTAAGGAGAAACTTCCTGACAGTGAGAACAATTAACCAGTGGAACAACCTGCCTCCAGAAGCGGTGAATGCTCCAACACTGGAAGTTTTTAAGAAGAGACTGGACAGCCATTTGTCCAAAATGGTATAGGGTTACCTGCTTGAGCAGGGGGTTGGACTTGATGACCTCCAAGGTCCCTTCCAATATTATTATTATTATTATTATTATTATTATTATTATTATTATTATTATTATTATTATTATTATTAATATTAATATTATTATTATTATTGATTATCGCAGTTAGCCAGATGTTCAGACTGGATTTGGCATTTTGTCTACCTATCGAGTCCTTACCCAGGACCTGGGATAGGCAGATATGGATGTTTGATGGTATTATAGATATCATCCCAGGATGGAAGCAGTTCCTAGTAAGGCCGCCTTTTGCAATTGACTAATAGCGAATTTGTCAATGCCAATGGTGTTCAAGTGGTGCTCAAATTGTTTTGGGACTGCACCCAAGGAGCCTATTACTATTGGTACTACCCTTGTTTGCTTTTGCCACAGTCTTTCTATTTCTATTTGTAGGTCTTTGTATTTTGTTATCTTCTCCAGTTCTTTCTCGTCTATTCTGCTGTCTTCACGCACTGCCACGTCCACTATCCAGACTTTTTTGACTTTCTTATCGACAATTGTTAAATCTGGGGTGTTATGTTGCAGGTGCTTGTCTGCTTGAATTCTGAAGTCCCAGAGCAGTTTAATTTTATCATTTTCTATGACTTTCTCTTCCTTTTCTTCCAGTAGTTCTGCAGCAGCTGGTCCTGGTTGCTCAGCCAACAGTCCTGAGTCCTGTAACCCATTTTTCAGCAGATATCCAGGAACTCCAATATCTAGCGCGGACCTTGTTAACCCGGGCGACATCCGAGCCGGTATGGCATTCTGTAATTTACGTCTCACCATATTTTTATGGGAGAGACACTCTTTGTCTGACTCCTCTGATGAGACCTGTCCAGTATGGTTGAACCTCTGGCATAGCTCTCATCTTCCTCAGAGTACACAAGCCCCACAACCACGTCAAGGTAGTGTCTCATTATTATTATTAATTATAATAATAATAATAATAATATTATTATGACTTAAAAGTTTCCAAGTTTGGAGACCCCTGGGCTAGAAGGACCTTGCATGAACACTAGAGGAGGGATTTGCTGGGGAAGGATTTTATGGGTACCCTTCCATTGAAGGATTGGGGAAAGATGGATCTGGAACGGTGCTTATGCACATATTGGTAACAACCGCTCATTTTGGAAAAGTTTACTTCCCAAAGCCAGGATGATTTCTACCCTACTAACCTTTAGCAAGACGGCATGAATTCAGCTTTTGGGGGGGGGAGGGGAACCTCATAATTAGCCAAGAAGGGCAGGGTTTTTTAATGGCTGCTCATTGATTGTTGGGATCGCTAGAAAGGTTTTTATAATTGCAAGTTGCCTGGAGCAACAACAAAGGAGCGTAAATGAATAATTCCCATCTCCTCCACCTACCAGTAGATTGGGAGTTGGCCCCTTTTGAAGCTGGATGTCAAAACCTGTTATTTTCCACTTTGAAAATTAAACCGGTTCTGTTTTTCGTTGCTCACCTCAGAAGCAGCCAAACTGAAAGCCCTTACTTCAGACAATTTTAGTGAGGGGTTAACCTGTAGCTCCTACCAGCTCAACGCTATAATTCTGCAGGCAAGGCCAGTAGGAAAAATGGATATTTAGGGAAACAATTCAGCGTAGTTTGATGGTTTCTATTTCCAGACTGTTGTCTGTGGCCACAAAGCCCGACTGGAAACTTTCGTGAAATCTCAGATTCTCCTCCCCCCCCCCCACTCCGAAACCGCATGTCTTCAGCAGGAAGGAAACAGCCAAGATTTGACTGAATGGCAGAAGTTGGCGTAAGAGGGTTATTATTAGCCTTGCAGCTGGCAGGAAATAGATGCCCGTTTTGCTTTCTCCGGAGCTGTCCCGCCAATCGATTATTCCAAGTCATCAATTAGCTGACACCAGCACATTTCCGGGTTCCTCAAAGTGGAAGCTGAAGAAAACAGGGGGAAAAAAAAAGGGGGGGGGGGCTGGATGACCAAATGATAGTCTCTTAGACACTTGGATCGTTTAAAAAACAAAAGCAGATAATTGTGCAAAGAATGGCTAGATTGATCCTGGATGATTTATGTGTGTTTCTCTCTCTCTTTTTTTTTTTTCCTCCAGCTCCTTTTAGGTCGACATATGCTTCCACAATTTTTAGAATAACAGAATAAAAAGGGAGTTGGAAGGGACCTCGTACAGCCCCCTACTCAAGCAGGAGACCCTATATCATTTCAGACAAATGGTTATCCCATCTCTTCTTAAAAACCTCCAGTGATGGAGCACCCACAATTTCCACTGATTAATTGTTCTCACTGTCAGGAAGTTTCTCCTTAGTTCTAGGTTGCTTCTCTCCTTGGTTAGTTTCCATCCGTTGCTTCTTGTCCTGCCTTCAGGTGCTTTGGAGAATAGCTTGACTCCCTCTTCTTTGGGGCAGCCCCTGAGATACTGGAATTTGGAACACTGCTATCATATTGCCTCTAGTCCTTCTTTTCATTAAACTAGAAATACCCAATGTTTAGATTACCCCCTTCTATTTTTTAAAAATATATTTGGTTCTAAAATAATAATAATAACAATAATAATAATAATAATAATAATAATAATAATAATAATAATATCCCAGGTCCTGGGTAAGGACTCGATAGGTAGACAAAATGCCAAATCCAGTCTGAACATCTGGCTGACTGTGCGATGAATGATAATAATAATAATAATAATAATAATAAATAAATAATAAATAAAGTTGGAAGGGACCTTGGATGTCATCTAGTCCAACCCCCTGCTCAGGCAGGAAACTCTATACCATTTCAGACAAATGGCTGTCCAGTCTCTTCTTAAAAACTTTCAGTGTTGGAGCATTACTGCTTCTGGAGGCAGGCTGTTCCACTGATTAATTGTTCTCACTGTCAGGAAGTTTCTCCTTAGTTCTAGGTTGCTTCTCTCCTTTGGTTAGTTTCCATCTGTTGCTTCTTGTCCTGCCTTCAGGCACTTTGGAGAATAGCTTGACTCCCTCTTCTTTGGGGCAGCCCCTGAGATATTGGAACACTGCTATCATGTCCCCCCTCGTCCTTCTCTTCATTAAACTAGACATACCCAATTCCAGTAACCTTTCCTTATATGTTTTAACCTCCTCTAATCATCTTTGTTGCTCTTCTCTGTACTCTTTCTAGAGTCTCAGCATCTTTTTTACATCGTGGTGACCAAAACTGGATGCAGTATTCCAAGTGTGGGCCTTACCAAGGCATTGTAAAGTGGTATTAATACTTCACGTGATCTTGATTCTATCCCTCTGTTAATGCAGCCTAGCACTGTGTTGGCTTTTTTGGCAGCTGCAGCACACAGCTGGCTCTTATTTAGGTGATTGTCCACTAGGATTCCGAGATCCCTCTTACAGTTACTACTATTGAGCAAGGTATCCCCTATATTATACCTATACATCTGGTTTTTCTTGCCTAAATGTAGAACCTTACTTTTTTCACCATTGAATTTCATTTTGTTAGATAGCGCCCAGTGTTCTAGTCTGTCCAGATCCTCCTGTATCCTAAGCCTGTCTTCTGGAGTGTTGGCTATTCCTGCCAGCTTGGTGTTGTCTGCAAATTTGATGAGTTCCCCATCTATCCCCTCATCCAAATCATTGATGAAGATGTTGAAGAGCACTGGACCTAGAACAGAGCCCTGGGGCACCCCACTACACACTTCCCTCCATGTAGATGCAGTTGCATTGAAGACCACACGCTGAGTACGGCCGGTCAGCCAGCTACGGATCCATCTGGTGGTGATGCTGTCTAACCCGCATTTTTCTATCTTATCAAGTAGTAGGTTGTGATCTACTTTGTCAAATGCCTTACTGAAGTCCAAGTAAATTATATCCATAGCATTCCTCTCGTCCACTAATTTTGTCACTTGGTCAAAGAATGCAATAAGATTTGTCTGGCATGATCTGTTTTTGACAAACCCATGTTGGCTTTTAGTAATGACTTTGTTTGCCTCTAGGTGTTCGCTCTATTCATTGTTTATCTTTTCCAGAAGATAGATAGATAGACAGACAGACAGACAGACAGACAGACAGACAGATAGATAACTCTGACACAGGGCAATATTTACATCCAATCTGTCCTCAATATATGTGGAATTTAATGCTTTGCCTAATATTACACAGGTAGTCCTCAACTTACAACCATTCATTTAGTGCAGTGGTTCTCAACCTGTGGGTCGGGACCCCATTTGGGGTCGAACGACCATTTCACGGGGGTCGCCAAACAACGCAGTCCGCCATTTTTTTCCCCTTTTCCTTAGCTGTGCTACTCCCTTTTATTCTATTGGCTTTGAAAGCCAATAGAATAGACTCTCTTGAATAGAGTCTAATTCTATTGGCTTTCCAAAGCCAATAGGAATTGTCCAGGCTGTCTCTGCCCTGCTGAGCCCGCCAAAAGTCCCATTCTGCAAACGGTGCTGCACCAGTTGAGTAGTCCTCGACTTACGACCGGTTGAGTAGTCCTCGATTTACGACTGATTGGGGGGTCGCGGCATTAAAAAGGTTGAGAACCACTGATTTAGTGACTATTTGAACTTAACAACTGATGCGATGTTACCTAGTTTGGGTCATGAAACATCTACAAGAAAACAAGCAAGTTCAGAGAATACTAACTAAGGAACCCTCCTTTCTGCCCTCAGCTGCAAATTTTCTCCTTGAGAGGCACTGAATAAAGTGATTTACAACCATTTTCCCGGGATCATGTGATCCTCTTTTGGGACCTTCTGATAAGCAAAGTCAATGGGCATGCTGGCTGAGGAATTCTGGGAGTTGAAGTCCACAAGTCATAAAAGGGCCAAGTTTGAAGACCCCTGGCTTAACCACTGTAATACTAACTTAACAAGTGCAGTGATTCACTTAACAACTGTCATAAAATGGGACAAACCTCCCTGAACAACTGTCTCACTTAGTAGTGGAAATGTTGGACATAATTGTGATCATAAGTGGAGGACTACCTGTACTAATGATGCCAATTGCTGTAGTGCAGTGGTGGCGAACCTATGGCACGGGTGCCAGAGGCGGCACTCAGAGCCCTCTCTGTGGGCACACACGCCATCACCCCAGTCCCAGGCCTTCAGCTGGGTTTTATAAAACCCTTTTTGCTTTAGGCCTCCCCCGCCATGTGCAAAAAAAAAAAAAAGGTTCAATCAATCAGTCAATTTCAACTTCTCGCAGGAAAAAAAAGATCTTGCAAAGTTGGAATTGATTGATTGAACTTTTTAGTCCCACCCAGTCTGCCGTTACCACTGCAGCCATGCCCACCTAATGGGCCACACCCACCCAATGGGCCATACCCAGCCAATGGACCACACCCACCCAGCACCCGATGATGCATAAGTGGGTTTTGGGTTGCAATTTGGGCACTCGGTCTCTAGAAGGTTCGCCATCACTGCTGTAGTGGATGTGAAGATGGGGGGGGAAGCTTTGAACTCCTCCCCCGAGAACTATTATCTGATTGTTGTCTATGGGAAGCAGACATATTTGCTCTCTGCTTCCCCATAGACAGCAATTGTATAATAAGTGCTTCTATTTCTGAAGCATTTCTTAGTTGAAGTGGCTCTCTGGGGCAGATCAATACTTCAGGACAAATATTTCCCTAATGCACAATTGATTTTGCTGACTAGGCCACCCTGCCTTCAGAAAAACCTGGTAGCGTGGCAGTATAATTGAGCAAAAGCGTTCTTCGCCAGCATTAATTTGGGACCTGCGCCAACAAGATTTGCTGTTTTATTTTGTGGTTATTTTTTTTTAAAAAAAAAAGGGAGGGAGAATTGGGCTAGAGACTGACAAAGAGTATTGCTTCGATATATCAAAGAGCAAGATGCAAAGATATGCTTGCAATTAGCAAGGGTATGTACATCAGGGGTTTCCAAGCTACTTAGGGCCAGGAGATCTGCTCGTTTAAAAGAAGGAACTTCCCAGAAGCCTTGATCAAAAGGCAAAACTCTAGAGATGGAAATTTAGCTTAATTTGAGTGAAAGGGTTTTTTTTTTTTTTTTTTTTTAAATTTTGCTGTTAGTCTTTCCCAGAATCCTTTCAAATGTTCATGGAATTCTGGGGACTACATGACTAAAATAATTTCCCTGTTGCATGAAATTCTCATTCTGTCTCTTTCAGGTTTGCATGGAAAAAGCGTTCAATATTTCTGCCTCATACTGTACCTTACCCTTTTAAGCAGCTGGAATCTACGTATAGTCAAGGCCATGGTTTTCCCAATTGCAATGTATGGCTGTGAAAGTTGGACCATAAGAAAGGCTGATCACCAGAGAATTGAGGTCTTTGAACTATGATGCTGGAGAAGACTCCTGTGAGTGTCCTGGACTGCAAGACGATCCAACTGGTCAGTCCTAGAGGAGATCAACCCCAACTGCTCTTTAGAAGGCCAGATCCTGAAGTTGAAACTCAAATACTTTGGCTACCTAATGAGAAGGAAGGACTCACTGGAGAAGAGCCTAATGCTGGGAAAGATGGAGGGCAATAGAAGAAGGGGACGACAGAAAAGGAGGTGGCTGGATGGAGTCACTGAAGCAGTAGGCATGAACTTAAATGGACTCCAGAAGATGGTAGAGGACAGGAAGACCTGGAGGAACGTTGTCCATGGGGTCGCGATGGGTCGGACACGACTTCGCAACTAACAACAAATCTGTCTTTCCCTTTCCCTCTATCTTTCTCTTTCTCTCTCTCTCTCTCCCCCACTACAAGACCCTCACTTGACACACCCACTTGACCCATCACAAGACCCATCACAAGACCTTGACCTGATGTGACCTTGACCTGACGTGACCCACTGACTATAGGAAGCCCTTATAAACAGAAGAACACTAATTCTGACACCCTCGAAATTCCACTGAAGATATTACCTAGCCTGAAGAACAAAACTCCATATCTATCTATCTATCTATCTATCTATCTATCTATCTATCTATCTATCCATCCATCCATTCATCCATCCATCCATCCATCCATCCACCCGCCCACCCTCTTCTCTTCTCTTCTCTTCTCTTCTCTTCTCTTCTCTTCTCTTCTCTTCTCATCATCTTACATGATTACCCATCTCAAATGTATGATTCTGGACAGCTGTAATTAAAAACAGAATAAAAACAATATAACCAAATTACCAATAACATCAATAGCAACACTAATAATCGTTTATCACACGGGTTAATATAATCAAGAAACTGGCTCACCGTAGTGGAATGTAGTCTGGATTCCCAGGAGGGAGGAGCTGCATTCCAGAGAACCAAGAGACAGAGAAGTTTAGATGGTTCGGTTGGAAGAAAGAGAGCTAACTCAACACCTCCCAAGAAATTCTCAAGAGCATATCTTTAATGATGCAAGTAGTTTGTTTTAGTTTGGCGAGATTTCTTTCTATAGATGAGGAACATAGGAACAGGTGAGAGCCAGTTTGGTCTAGTGCAGGGATCTCCAAACTTGACAACCGTAAGACTTGTGGACTTCAACTCCCAGAATTCCTCAGCCAGCATCTGGGGGTTGAAGTCCACATGTCTTTAAGTTGCCAAGTTTGGAGACCCCTGGTCTAGTGGTTAAGGCACTAGAAAAACAGGAGACAGAGAGTTCTAGTTCCACCTTAGGCATGAAAGCTGGCTGGGCGACTTTGGGCCAGTCACCAGGAGACAGTGAGTACTAGTCCTGCCTTAGGCACGAAAGCTGGTAGGGTCTTTGAGCCAATCACCGGAAACGATGAGTTCTAGTCCCGCCTTAGGCATGAAAGCTGGCTCGGTGAATTTGGGCCAGTCACTTTTCTTTCAGCCCAACCCATCCCCCAGGGTTGTTGTGGTTGTGGGGAAGGAGGAAACATTAGATATGTTTCTCCATCTTATATATTAAAAATAATAAAGGCAGGGTTAAAATGAAATAAAAGAAATAAACAATAAAGAAAAGGCTTAGAATTCATTCTGAGTGTCTCTCCAAGGTTTTAGAGCCTGACACTCAAGCTGCATCATTGGGGCCCCAGAGTTGATCACAGTAAAGGTCTTTATGATCTTGTGAAAAGCCAACAAGGTCAGGATGAGTCTGGTCTGTGGGAGGAAGGGCAGGCGCCCTGAACGACACACCAGTCAGGCAGCTATACAAGATTAGCCAGCACCATGTATGTACTATGTATGTTTGTATTGGTGGTCCTCTATGACAATTGAGCCTCAAATGTTCCTTGTTAAGCAAGGCAGTTGTTAAGTGAATGGTGCTTCCAATTTACAACCTTTTTTGCCACAGTTGTTAAGCAAATATAGTATGTGGTACCTTGCTCAATACTAGTAACTGTGAGAGGGATCTGGGAGTCCTAGTGAACAATCCCTTAAATAGGAGCCAGCCGTGTGCTGCAGCTGCCAAAAAGGCCAACACAGTGCTAGGCTGCATTAACAGAGGGACAGAATCAAGATCACGTGAAGTGTTAATACCACTTTACAAGGCCTTGGTAAGGCCACACCTGGAATACTGCATCCAATTTTGGTCACCGCGATGTAAAAAAGATGTTGCAACACTAGAAAGAGTGCAGAGAAGAGCAACAAAGATGATCAGAAGACTGGAGGCTAAAACATATACTAATACTATACTAATACTATACTATACTAATAATATACTATACTTATACTATATTTATACAATACTATGCTATACTAATACTATACTAATACTAGTACTATACTATACTACTATGTAAAAAAGACATTGAGACTCTGGAAAGAGTGCAGAGAAGAGCAACAAAGATGATTAGGGGACTTGAGGCTAAAACATATAAGGAACGGCTGCAGGAATTGGATATGTCTAGTTTAACGAAGAGAAGGACAAGGGGGGACATAGCAGTGTTCCAATATCTCAGGGGGCTGCCCCAAAGAAGAGGGAGTCAAGAATGCAAAAAAGGAGCAGCAGCACGGAGAAAAGCAGGAGCAGCACGGGGGAGCTTAGGAGAGCGTGAAAGGCCAGGAGGAAGATGCGTGCAGAAGGACTCAGAGGCTGGGCGGTGGATGTTGTGAGTTAAAGGTTTTCTTTGGCACGAGGAGAGCTTGGGGGGGGGGGGGGAAACTTGGAGACATTCCACTGTCAGGGACCGAGATAAGGAAAGGGAGAGCAGCTACAATTAATCACAAGAAGAAAGGAGGGAAAGCCGCTGAAGCCGTGGGGGAATTAAGGAGGTTAAGGCTCCATTTCTTACATATTATTCTGCAGATACACAGAGAAAACATTCTGCTCTTGTAAATAAGACTTTCACTTGTGCGTAATGCTAGATCACATTACTTCATTGTGTAGCTGGCACAGTGTGGACGGAAGGACTCAAATACAGGTAGTCCTCGACTTATGACAGTTCCTTTAGTGACCATCCAAAGTTACAACGGCACTGAAAAAGTGACGTACGATTTTTTTTCACATCTACAGCTGTTGCAACCTTCCCAGGGTGACATCATCAAAATTCAGGCGCTTGGCAACCGACTCATATTTATGACGGTGGCAGTGTCCCGGGGGAGCGAGTCATGTGATCACCTTTTGCGCCCTTCTGGCAAGCAAAATCAAGGGAGAAGCCCAGAGTCACTTAACAACCGTGTTACTAACATTGCAGGGATTCACTTAGCAACTGTGGCGAGAAATGTCGTAAAATGAGGCAAAACTCACTTAACAGCAGTCTCGCTTAGCAACAGAAATTTGGGGCTCCATTGTGGTCGTACGTCGAGGACTGCCTGTACAGGTATCCGAGGAGCTCATTTCAAGGCTTATTTCCCTCTTCCCTTTTCTTAAAATATTCTTATATTTAAAATTACGGAGGCGGAGGCGTTGATCGTCATTCGGCCCTCATAAATAAAGCAAGCCCCAGCCCAGTTTTTGCAGCAGCTAAACCAGGGGTCTTCAAACTTGGCCCTTTTAGCCAGGCTGAGGAATTCTGGGAGTTGAAGTCCACAAGTCATAAAAGGGCCAAGTTTGAAGACCCCTGTCTTAAATCTAACAAACAAAACAGAGGCTGGCTGAGGAATTCTGGGAGCTGAAGTCCACAAGTCATAAAAGGGCCAAGTTTGAAGACCCCTGTCTTAAATCTAAAAAACAAAATGGAGGCTGGCTGAGGAATTCTGGGAGTTGAAGTCCACAAGTCATAAAAGGGCCAGGCAACCGAAGCAAATGAGTGGCTTAGTTGCCAGTTGGCGGGGGCTGGAAATACATCTATCAAATTAGTTATTAAAGTTGCTTGATCAGCCCCCCCCCCAACCTTTCCCAATTGGGAAATCGGTGGAGAGAGAGGTGACTTCTTCAAGAATTTGGGATTCCCTGTTCGCTGCTGGGACGGTGTTGCAGGCTGAGGAGACTAAGGAGAAATGCAGATAGGCCGTGCATACAAGGCCTGGAGACTAAAACATACAAAGAACGGCTGCGGGACGTGGGTTTGGCTAGTCTAAAGAAAAGAAGAAATAGGGGAGACATGATAGCCGTGTTCCAGTATTTGAGGGGCTGCCCCAAAGAAGAAGGGGTCAAATTATTCTCCAAAGCATTAGGAGGAATGACAAGAAACAATGGTTGGAAACTGATCAAGGAGAGAAGCAACCTGGAATTAAGGAGAAAGTTCCTGACAGTGAGGACAATTGACCAGTGGAACAGCTTGTCACCAGAAATCATGGGTGCTCCATCACTGGAGGTTTTTTTTTTTTTAATTGAAAATTTTTAAAAGTTTTTACAAATAACAACAAAACCAAACCAAACCAAAACAAAACAACCCTCACCCACCCCCTCCCCAACCACCCCCTCCACCCCCCCCTGAGCTTCCCAGAATTGAATATAGGCTTAATTAAAATTTTAAGAAAACTAAACAAATTTTAACAATTTATAAAATAATTAATAATAGGATATATATAACGTAGACATTAAGAAAAAAAATATTTAAAAAGAAAGAGAAAAAAAAGAAAAGTAAGAAAATGAAAAAGAAATAAAAAAAGAAGAAAGAAGAAAGAAAAAAAGAAAGAAAGAAAAAAAGAAAAAAGAGAAAACAATCTATAAAATATCAAAAATTACGTACAAGTTACAAAAAAGCTAAATAATATTTTTTTAAATCCAATTTATATTGTGTAAAACTTATCCATTTTTCCCATACAGCAAAAAACTTCTCTTGCGATTGCTCCTTTAAAAAAGCCGAAATCTTTGCCATTTCTGCCAAATAAGAAACTTTAAAAAACCACTCTTGCAAAGTAGGCAAAGATTCCTTCTTCCAATATTGCCCTACTAACAGCCTTGCGGCTGTAATCAAATTAACATTAAAATAACCTCCTTAGCATCACAATCAGTAACAATACCTAACAAAATTAACTGCGGAGTGAATTTTACCCTCCTTCTAAAAATTCTTTGAATATTCCACCATATCTTAATCCAGAAAGCTTTTATGTTTTTACACGTCCACCAAGTATGATAATAAGTGGCATCCAAACAGCCACATCTCCAACACTTAGGCTGTAAATCAGGGTACATAATAGACATTTTTTGTGGATCAAGGTGCCATCTATAAAACATCTTATAAAAATTCTCCCTTAAATTCTGGGCTTGTGTAAATTTAACATTCCTCACCCAAATAATTTCCCAGGTATCCAATGGGATTGGTTCACCAAAATTTTGTGCCCATTTAATCATACAATCTTTAATTAATTCAGATTCTGAATCCAATTCCACTAGGATCCCATAAACCCTCTTAATGTTGAGGTGGGCAGGAAAAAGTTCAATATATCTATATCCTAATAGGAATGCTTGTTGCTGACAATAGTTAATAGATAATATTAAGCTTGGCTGTGAAATGTAATCTAAATCATATAACCTGTGTGTCATAATTGTAGAGATGTGTTCATGCTGTGTAGAAACCATTTTACAAGAAGTGTCAGTGTCAACTGAAAGTCACAGATGTTGTAAGATAGCACCCGTGTAGAGAGGTGTGGTAAGACAACCGTTTGTATGAACTTCTCCTTTTTCCTATGTGTTGTCTCAAGATATGAACTTCTCTCTTTTAGTGTGTTAAAGGTAGATAAGAAGTCATCTATTAGGTTAAGCGTGGGCGGCAAGCTGTATAAAAATGACACCCTCAGAGTAACTTGGGGTTCAGAATTTGTCATGTGAATGCTCTGAACCATTGTGCACAAATAAAGCCTGTTTTCTCCAACCCTTCGTGGTCTTGTCTTCTGATGTAAGTATCGTGGTTTTTGCCACAACAATTATCTGGCGACCGCGGCCGGACGGCAAGGAGTCTTGGGGCTCTCTGGAGGGCACACCCTGATGCCAGGGGCCTGTAGTGTTAGGGGGAACATCCCAGGCGCCATCGGACCTTTTATTCCGAGGGACTTCCCTGTGACACAGGGCTCCAGCATTGGCGGTCGGCCACTCCAAGAACCACTGGTGAAGGGTAAGGAGACCAGGCAACTTTCCAGCCGACTAGAGGACAAAGGATTCGCCTGCAGGCAAGTATTGAAAGGGAAATAAGGAATCCCTCCCTGTAAGCAGGGACGGAGGAGAGGACTGATCACCCTCTCTTTGGAATAAGGTGGGAGGATTGTTGTGTGTGTTTGCAGTGAGTGAGTGGCGCTCGAACTTCCCATCGGTGACCGTTGAGTTTCCGGCTCCCTGGGTCTAGCGCGTATAAGTGAAACCCTCAGTGTAATCCCGAGTGGAAGGACCCCCTTACCTTCCTCTCATCCCTTTTCCTCATTTGTCTTGTCTGGTGCCCTGGGAGGCTTATTGGGTGGTGGTGAAAGTGTACCCCTTACTCCGTTGGGGTGAATGTCAAAGCACTTTAAGTCTGCTTATGAGGATCAGGATTATGGTATTAAGTGGAGCAGGCATAAGTTGAGGACCTTCTGTGAGGTAGATTGGCCCAGCTTTAACATAGGCTGGCCAAGCACAGGGACATTAGATCCATCCATTACTCTAAAAGTACATCAGCTAGTGTTCAATCCCACGTTAGGGCACCCAGACCAGGCACCCTATATTGATGTGTGGCTCGGCTTGTTGCAAAGACCTCCACCATGGATCCAGAAATGCAAAACTGTCCCCTATGTTAAAAAAATTTAGAAGATAGAAAAAGCTGGGGACAAGCCATAATCCAACCAGATGTCCAGAAGCAAGGGACCCAAACTGGACCTTCAGCAAGAAGTGGCCCGAAAGACTTTTGTGAAAAGAGAAAAGGAGGAGGAAAAGAAAAAGGATCAGAAAATGCAAAGGAAAGCTGAATTGCTTGCAGTTGCTATGATGGGGGTGTCAAGGGGAGGTGGCAGAGGTAGAGGATGGGGAAGGGTGTTAGGACAAAACCAGTGTGCCATATGTAAGAAGGAAGGACACTGGAAGGGTGAATGTCCAGAAAGAGAAAAGGATGAAGAAAAAGGAGGGGGAAGAGGCAGGTTTGCGAAGAGCTACAGAGGTCGCCCAAGGAGAAGCCAGGGAGGGAGAGAAAGAAGAAGAGGATTTTCAAGGACTCCCCTCATAGGCCTGGCAGAAGCAGAGGAGTGGGACTGAGACCGACTGGGTTCAGCCCGCCTCCCAGAACTTGTGGTCAGTTTAACAGTAGGAGGCAAACCTATTCCCTTCCTTGTGAATACTGGAGCCACCCGATCAGTCCTAACCCAACCCCTAAGCCAAGCCTCCCCTCACTCTATCAACATACAAGAGCAACAGGAAAAATATTGCAGCGACCCTTTTTGGAGCCCTTAAGTTGCACTATGGGGAGGAAAAATAACCCATCAGTTTGAATATATGCCAATTCTTTTATTGGTAAGGGATCTGCTTTATAAACTAAGGGTGCAGATCTCCTTTGAAGAGGATGGCACAATGGCCATAAAATATGGAAAGGTGATGATGGAAGTACCTCGTGCAGAGGAATGAAGAATGGTGATGCTGGCACAAATGATAGAGAAAAATGCCAGATGGGAAGAATTTGGTGTATCATATTTGTGGGCAGAGGACAACCCCCCTGGTTTTGCAAAGCATCATCCGCTATCTGCCAGCTGCTGTACCGAAGGATAGGAAAGAGTTAAGAGGATTTTTAGTTGCTGCTGGCTTCTGCCGAATATGGATCCCTACCTTTAGTTTAAAAGCAAAATCCCTATATGAGGCCACAAAGGGGGGGAGATAAAGAACCATTGCGATAGGAACAGCAAGAAAATAATAGCTTCACCACTCTCAAGGAGGCTCTAATGTGCGCCCCTAGTTTAGGTCTACTAGACTTGGAAAAGTTATTTCAACTGTTTGTAGATACAAAGCAAAATGTGGCAGTAGGAGTTCTCACCCAGAAAATAGGAACCTGGCATCACCCGGTCACTTATCTGTCTAAACAGCTTGATAGTGTAGCCAGAGGGTGGCCGGCTTGCCTCAAAGCAATTGCTGGAACAGTGTTATTAACACAGGAAGCTAACAAGTTGACTTTTGGACAAAAGTTAGATATCTACACACCCCATGCTCTTAAAGCTGTCTTAGAAGCAAAAGGACATTTGTGGCTGACCAACCCACGCATGCTGAAGTATCAGTAATACATAATCCAATGGTTATATTAATTTAATCAAACTCACTGAATCCAGCCACGCTGCTGCCTGAACCAGACTTGGAAACCACACACAGTTGCATACAAGCTATTGAAGAAACTTACGCTAGCCGCTCAGACATGAGAGATGCCCCCCTGCTTGATCCAGACTTTACAATATACACGGGTAGAACTAGTTTTATGTAAGAAGACATTCGAAAGGCAGGATGTGCTGTGGTGACTTTGGAGGAAGTATGGGAAGCTGAGCAACTTCCGCCCGGTACAAATGCTCAGCTAGCTGACCTGCATGCATTAACTAGAGCTTTGGAGTTGGCAAAAGGAAAGTGTATTAATATTTACACAGACTCTAAGTATGTATTCCTAACAGTGCAAGTCCATGGAGCCTTATACAAAGAACGGGGACTTATAACATCAGGGTGAAAGGATGTTAAGTATGGACCACAGATATTGTGTCTGCTGAATAGTGTGTGGGAGCCTAAGGAAGTAGCTGTAATGCATTGCAAAGGGCATCAGAAGGGAGCATCAGATATTCAATTAGGAAATAATAAGGCAGACTGGGAAGCTCGCATTGCTGCACTAAAGGCACCTTTTGAGCATACAAATTGTCTAGCTTTGTGGACCCCTGAGGAACAGGACCAGGGTAAACCAGACTACTCTCAGGAAGACTTGGACAAAGCTGAGATGCTGGAAGCAAGGCAGGAAGATGGTTGATGGATTTTGCCAGACCAGTGAGTCTTTATCCCAGGATATATGGCATGGGATGCAGTGCAACAGGTTCATAAGCAACTGCACCTGGGAAGGGCGGCACTGGCAAATGCCCTGAAGAGAGAGGTTTATATTGACAAAATACACAGTATTGCAGCAAATGTTTGTGCTAGATGTGAGATCTGTTCCACCAACAACCCAAGGCAAGGACCCCAACTGCCTCAAGAACATCAGCCCAGAGCAAATTATCCCTTCGATTCCTTGATGATTGATTTCACTGACATGCCATGCTCAGGTCCCTATAAAGCAATGCTAGTCATAGTATGTACATACACTGGATGGCCGGATTGCATCCCTACAAGGAAGAAAAACTGGGGTCGCAAAAGCCTTGCTTCATATTATTATTCCCAGGTATGGGTTGCCATCTAGAATCTCTTCCGATAATGGTCCTGAATTTATCTATAGAGCCACCCAAAAGATAGCAGCTATGCTAGGAATAACATGGAAGCTTGACTGTAGTTTCCATGCTCAATCAGGAGGAAGGGTGGAGAGAATACATAGGCCATTAAGGAAAAATATTGGCAAAAAAAATAAAAATATGTCAGGAAACTCAGCTTAAGTGGCCAGATGCTTTAAATATGGCCCTGGTTGTGGTAAGGTGTGCCCCACAAAGGGGGCTGCTCGTGTCTCCCTTTGAGTTATTGTATGGCAGAGTCCCCAACTTACTCAAACCAGGTGTCCAGAACTCTGAACAAGTGGCAGATACTGTTAAATTAGAACAGCTGCAGGCTCTTAACACTATGGTCCGGTGGCTACACCAATATGTTCTAACCCAAAGACCCCATGTCTTGGTTACACTAACACATAATATACCACCGGGACAGGAGGTCTGGGTAAAGGATTGGAAGAGGGAAGTCTTAAGCCCAAAGTGGAAAGGGCTGTATACTGTTGTTATGTGTTCTCCCCTTGCTATTAAGGTGGCTGAGATCAGGTCGTGGATCCATTGGTCCAGGGTTAAATTCGCAGCCCCCACCCTATGGAAAGTGAATAGTGACCCAACTCAACCCTTTAAACTCACCCTGCATCGTAGGAGAAGGAGCCTCTCCTCTTCTGGTGACACCCCGGAAGCTGCACCCCTGCGAACGGGAGAGGTGAAGCAAACCCCTGCAGGTGTTACTCCGGAAGCTAACACCCATCGCACGGGCAACAAAAGGTCCCTACCTTGGAAACTGCGTTCACATCATTAGTCTTAGAAGTCTTTTTAATTGGTTATGGATTCCACCCAGAGGATGAGGGAAACTGCCTGTATTAGAAAAGGGCCCATCCCAACAATTTGGGTGGTGGTAATGTTGTTGTTAATCACTGTTATAATTAACTCTCTGTTTCTGTATAGAGGGATCACAGTCAAAGAGAAGGGGGTTGAGGGTGTGCCTGAGGACTGGCTAATTGAACCCGATGATCTGAATATCAGTAAGGCTGTCACCCCATCCCCCACTTTAAGTTCTCCAGAACCTGTATCAACCTCTGTGGGACAGGGTCTTTCCACAAGGGAGGGAGATCATAAGGGAGTAAGTGGTGATGAATATCTCTTGGGGAACCCACGACCTTACCCTTCAGACCACGTCCCTCCTTGTGATGAATGTTTTGTAGACCTTCCTACAGGGAGACACTTTGTTTATATGGCTTTGGAATTGAGGGGACTGGTGAAGACCCTAAGACCTACCTCACGGTCCAAGTAGAACGAATCTATGATGGGCAAATTAGGTCTTTAGGCTGGTCTGTATATGATAATCTGAAGAAACTAGAAGATGACCCCCTCCCTATAAGTACAACAGCTACTAATTTGTTTATTGAAATGGCTGAGGAGGTGGCAAAAACACTCACTGTAAAGAATTGTTTTGTATGTGGTGGTACCAACATGGGGGAACAATGGCCATGGGAAGCATTAGAGGCCACCCCTGAAATTTATAACAACATGTTTAATGCTGGAAACGTGACAGCTCGAACTCGCTTCTCAGGAGCTGTGTGGACTTTGGCTACTAACCTGGTTGGGAGGAACTGTTTCTTCAGAAACTATACTGTGCCGGTAGGACATCTAATCTGTTTGGGATATTGGGATCAGGACTATGTAAAATGGGTCTCTCCTGGTCAAAGCCCAGAGCCCGCTGAATTTGAGGGAGCTCTGCTCCCCTATCTTAAAGGCACTCAAAATGAGTGGATTGCCCCAGAAAACATGTATTGGATTTGTGGTAATTTGGCCTATGAGAGGCTACCCCTAAACTGGGCAGGAACCTGTGTTTTAGGTTGGATTAAACCATCCTTCTTCCTGTTACCTATCAGGGCCCGACAGCTGCTAGGTGTCCCTGTATATGACCCCATAGGGATGCTGAGACGAAGGAGAGATGTGGAAACCGCTTTCTCTAATTTCCCCTGTAAAGAGCTAGCTGAATATGAGAAGACCAATGTCTGGAATTCTGAAAGAATAGTGTGCTCTTATGGACAGGCTACATGGGCTGAGGATGGGTCATATGGCTACAGGACACCTATCTATATGTTGAACAGAATTATCCGACTCCAAGCTGTCTTGGATCTCGCAGGCCAACGTTTGGATAAGGCTCTCAATATATTGTCTGATACTACTGATAAGATTCGAAGAGCAGCATATCAGAATAGGTTGGTCCTAGATTACATCTTGGCAAAGGAAGGAGGTGTTTGCGGAAAGTTCAACCTTTCCAATTGCTGCTTGCAAATTGATGGGACAGGAAAGGTCATTAAGCAGTTGACCACTGAAATGAGGCAACTTACCCATAATGCTGACCAAGAATGGAAAGGTTTTGACTTTACCCAAGTGTTTACATCCTGGTTACCCAAGCTGCCTGGTTTGCAAGCCATCGTGGCCCTCATGGGAATCATTGCCCTTGGTTGTCTAATTCTACCTTGTATTTTACCTATTGTTACTCGCACCATTTCCAAGAGCCTCTCTATGCTCATTGAGAAAAGCCCATAGCCCAGATCATGGCCCTTGTAGAGGAAGGGGAATATGCTACCTTATGTTATCCTCCAAGGTATGAAACTCCTCAATAATCTCATGATTTTAGTGAAGTTTCAAGGGGAGGAAATTAGGTGGGCAGGAAAAAGTTCAATATATCTATATCCTAATAGGAATGCTTGTTGCTGACAATAGTTACTAGATAATATTAAGCTTGGCTGTGAAATGTAACCTAAATCATATAACCTGTGTGTCATAATTGTAGAGATGTGTTCATGCTGTGTAGAAACCATTTTACAAGAAGTGTCAGTGTCAACTGAAAGTCACAGATGTTGTAAGATAGCACCCGTGTAGAGAGGTGTGGTAAGACAACCGTTTGTATGAACTTCTCCTTTTTCCTATGTGTTGTCTCAAGATATGAACTTCTCTCTTTTAGTGTGTTAAAGGTAGATAAGAAGTCATCTATTAGGTTAAGCGTGGGCGGCAAGCTGTATAAAAGTGACACCCTCAGTGTAACTCGGGGTTCAGAATTTGTCATGTGAATGCTCTGAACCATTGTGCACAAATAAAGCCTCTTTTCTCCAACCCTTCGTGGTCTTGTCTTCTGATGTAAGTATCTGGTTTTTGCCACAACAATGTGAGTTTGTCTTTGGTCCTTTACTTGTTTGATAAGATTTTCATCTTCTCTAAGCCAGCCCACATTACAATCCGTCTTCCATCTGTCCACTATTTGTCTATATTGAAACCATGAATAGGTAATATTTTCATGTGTTAAATCTTCCAAAGATTTTAACTGCCAACTCTGACCATCCCATCTAAGTAATTG
The DNA here is from genome assembly GCF_016545835.1 of Crotalus tigris. Classification (NCBI taxonomy): domain Eukaryota; kingdom Metazoa; phylum Chordata; class Lepidosauria; order Squamata; family Viperidae; genus Crotalus; species Crotalus tigris. The sequence goes on along the minus strand of NW_024100516.1, from coordinate 272,938 downwards.
TGTATAAGAAACCCTATCCATTTTAACTCCTTTCCTTATCCCCTCTATTGCATGCCAAGGTATGGCCCATAAGGGTATTTTAAAATCATTCTTATAATACTTCCTCCAAACCCTAAGTAAGGAAATCCTTATAATATGTGATTTAAAAGCTCTATCCACTTTTTTATTAAAAATTAAATAAAGAAGAGGGGGTCAAATTATTCTCCAAAGCATTAGGAGGAATGACAAGAAACAATGGTTGGAAACTGATCAAGGAGAGAAGCAACCTGGAATTAAGGAGAAAGTTCCTGACAGTGAGGACAATTGACCAGTGGAACAGCTTGTCACCAGAAATCGTGGGTGCTCCATCACTGGAGGTTTTTAAGAAGAGATTGGACAGTCACTTGTCTGAGACAGTATAGGTTCTCGTGCTTGAGCAGGGGGTTGGACTAGAAGACCTCCAAGGTCCCTTCCAGCTTCTATCCTATCCTATCCTATCCTATCCTATCCTATCCTATCCTATCCTATCCTATCCTATCCTATCCTAGTTAGACAGTACCTAGGAGGTCTTCTAGTCCAAAAGGAGAAGGATATCAAGATGTCACTTTTTCAGTGCTGTTGTAACTTCGAATGGTCACTAAATGAATTGTCATAAGTCGAGGACTACCTGTATTTAAATCCTTCCGTCCACACAATGCCAGCTACACAATGAAGTAATGTGATCTAGCATTACGCACAAGTGAAAGTCTTATTTACAAGAGCGGAATGTTTTCTCTGTGTATCTGCAGAATAAGATATGTAAGAAAACGGAGCCTTAACCTCCTTAATTCCCCCACGTCTTCAGCCTCTTTCCCTCCCTTTCTGCTTGTGATTAATTGTGGCTGCTCTCCCTTTCCTTATCTCAGTCCCTGACAGTGGAATGTCTCCGAGTTTCCCCCCCCCCCCAGCTCTCCTCGTGCCAAAGAAAACCTTTAACTCACAAACATCCACCGCCCAGCCTCTGAGTCCTTCTGCACACATCTTCCTCCTGGCCTTTCATGCTCTCCTAAGCTCCCCCGTGCTGCTCCTGCTTTTCTTCATGTTTTTTTTCCTGCCACCTCTGGGTCTTTTCTCTGCCCTGAGTTAACCAGCATGTCCTATATGCAGCATCTGAAATAGGATCTCGCCCTTCTCCTTTCTCTTTGTATATTCTATATATCTAAGGCAAGTAGGCGCCACTATGCAGAAACCTCCTAGCGTTTTGCTCTTTTCTGACTACATGTTTCCCCTCTTGTTCTGAATTGTCCGTTTCCGCTTAAAAAAAATCGGTGTCCTTGGCGCAAACCCAACCACTCCAGCCAGGGACTTCAACTTCCTTCCTTCCTTCCCTCCCTCCCTCCCTCTTTCCTTGCTTCCCTCCCTCCCCACTTTCTTCTCATCTCTTCTCTCCTTCTTCTCTCCCTGCCTCCCTCCCTTTCCTCCCTCTTCTATCCCCTTCCACTTTTCTGCTCCTTTCTTCCCCTCCTTCCTTCCTTGCTTCCCTCCCTCCCCACCTTCTTCTCATCTCTTTTCTCCTTCCTCCCTCCCTTCCCCCCTCTTCTATCCCCTTCCACTTTTCTGCTCCTTCCTTCCCCTCCTTCCTTCCTTGCTTCCCTCCCTCCCTCCCTTCTTCTCATCTCTTCTCTTCTTCTTCCCTCCCTCCCTGCCTCCCTCCCTTTCCTCCCTCCTCTATCCCCTTCCACTTTTCTGCTCCTTCCTTCCCCTCCTTCCTTCCTTCCTTCCTTCCCTCCCTCCCTCCCCACCTTCTTCTCATCTTTTTTCTCCTTCCTTCCTCCCTGCCTTCCTCCCTTCCCCCCCTCTTCTATCCCCTTCCATTTTTCTGCTCCTTCCTTCCCCTCCTATTTTCACTGGCGAATTGATTTTTACAAGCATTTGGAAAAGCCTATCGCACATCATCTTCCTCAACAGTATCAGCCAAAGGAAGTAATCTGGTCTAGCAAGGCAGGTGTTGATAAGTGTTCTGTAATCTAAGATTCAGAAAAATCCAAGAAATGCACAGGACAGACCCACTCAGGGAACAGAATGATGAACTGAGCTGTCAGCCAGCAGGAGGAGGAGGAGGAGGAAGAAGACTCATTCTGTGGGTTCTGATTCATCACACAGATTCCCTTTGCTGGGAAACAATATAAAGCAGTGGTGGCGAACCTTTTAGAGACCGAGTGCCCAAACTGCAACCCAAAACCTACTTATGCATCATGGGTGTGGCCCATTGGGTGGGCGTGGCTGCCGTGGTAACGGCAGACTGGGTGGGACTAAAAAGTTCAATCAATCAATTCCAACTTTGCAAGATTTTTTTTTCCAGCGAGAAGTTGAAACTGACTGATTGATTGAACCTTTTTTTTTTTTTTTTGCACATGGCAGCGAAGGCCTAAAGCGAAAAGGTTTTTATAAAACCCAGCTGAAGGCCTAGGACTGGGGCGACGGCGCGCGTGCCCACAGAGAGGGTCTGAGTGCCGCCTCTGGCACCCGGGCCATAGGTTCGCCACCACTGATATAAAGCAATGAAGGATATTTGTAAAAATGAAAAAAACAATGAGGGAAACCTACAAAACACTCTCTTTCCTGTCCAGTGGTAATGTCGGGACCATCTCTGCTGTAGCGTAATTTTTAAAAAGCACATAAACACACACCTAGATAACAAACTGCTGAAGAGTTTGCTAGTTCTGGCTTAGAGAGACATATAAGGGTCATTCTCTGGTCCAATGTTTCTTAATCTTAGCAACGTAAAGATGTGTGGGCTTCAACTCTCAAGATTTCCCTAGCCTAGACAGAGTGCTGGCTGGGGGACACTACAACAGTCGGTCAGTGTAAAAAATGCCCACGAGTCACTTTCGGTGCTATTGTCACTTCAAACGGTCACTGAATGAACTATCACAGTGATGGCGAACCTTTTAGAGCAGTTCTCAACCTGTGGGTCGGGACCACATTTGGGGTCGAACGACCATTTCACGGGGGTCGCCAAACAACGCAGTCCGCCATTCCCCCCCCCTTTTCTTTAGATGTGCTACTCCCTTTTATTCTGTTGGCTTTTGAAAGCCAATAGAATAGACTCTCTTGAATAGAGTCTAATTCTATTGGCTTTCAAAAGCCAATAGGAACTGTCCAAGCTGTCTCTGCCCTGCTGAGCCCGCCAAAAGTCCCATTCTGCAAACGGTGCTGCACCAGTTGAGTAGTCCTCGACTTACGACCGGTTGAGTAGTCCTCGACTTACGACCGGTTGGGGGGTCACGGCATTAAAAATGTTGAGAACCACTGAGACCGAGTGCCCAAACTGCAACCCAAATCCCACCTATGTATCGCCGGGTGCCGGGTGGGCGTGGCTATGGTAGAAATGGTAGGCTGGGTGGGCGTGGCCAACTCGATGTTGCTCTGGTGGGTGGGGCAGTGGGCAGGAGGGCATCTTTCTCAGCGGGTGGGGGGGCATGGGGGGAGGCTCCTGAGCCCCACAGCTCTTCCGAGGGGGGCGAGGAGGGGCTGTGCTGGAATTGGGGCTTCTCGGGCCTTCCGCTGCCCACCTGCGCTCTTCTGCTGAAGATTCCGCAACTCTGCTTGCCTGGCAGGGTGGAGGCACGCTTGCGCATGGGGACGCACATAGGGCTGCTGCTTTCCGTGCCGCCCAAAGTTGCTCCCTTTATAGCAGTGGTTCTCAACCTTTTTAATGCCGCGACCCCAACCGGTCGTAAGTCGAGGACTACTCAACCAGTCGTAAGTCGAGGACTACTCAACTGGTGCAGCACCGTTTGCAGAATGGGACTTTTGGCGGGTCAGCAGGGCAGAGACAGCCTGGACAATTCCTATTGGCTTTTGAAAGCCAATAGAATTAGACTCTATTCAAGAGAGTCTATTCTATTGGCTTTCAAAAGCCAATAGAATAAAAGGGAGTAGCACAGCTAAGGAAAAGACGGGAAAAAATGGCGGACTGTGTTGTTTGGCGACCCCCGTGAAATGGTCGTTCGACCCCAAATGGGGTCCCGACCCACAGGTTGAGAACCACTGCTTTATAGCCTCTTGCCTATTCCCAGACTCCGCATGTGCGGAGAGCTGCGCATGTTCAGCTCTGCGGAAAGCTGTGCATGTGCAGATAGGAGGAGGGAGCAGCTCTGCCCAGCAATGGCTCGCGTGCCACCAGAGACACCACACCTCTGTGTGCCGACTGTGGCACATGTGCCATAGGTTCGGCACCACGGAACTATCACAATATACTCCATTGCTAGTCCTGCAAAAAACAAACAAACAAAAAAACAAAAAAAACAAACTGAACAAGAAGTCTACCGTATTTAGCTTTTGTACACAGAATGGCCAAGGCTGCTATCTTGTTTTTCAATTTGGCAGCAGAATCAAGGAGTTGGCACACCGCTGCAGTGGTCCTTGGGGTCTTGGGAAACAATGGATCTTCCCTATCTTTGCAACCTGGTTTTATTTATTTATTAACTGATGTGTCACCCATCTTATTATCCAGTGCAATTCTGGAACTAGGTAGGGTAACCTATTCTCCAAAGCACCTGACGGCAGGACAAGGTGTAATGGATGGAAACTAATCAAGGGCAGAAGCAACCTGGAACTAAGGAAAAAAATCCTGAAAGAACAATTAATCAGTGGAACGACTTGTCTCTAGAGGTTGTGGATGCTCCATCACTGGATATTTTTAAGAACAGACCGGACAGCCATTTGTCCAGAATGGTTTAGGGGCAGGGGTAGGCAACCTTGGTTATTTTATGACTCGTGGACTTCAACTCCCAGAATTCCTGAGCCAACATGGCTCAGCTTGGAAACCTCTCCCTTTCCCCTCAGCATGGCTGGCTCAGGAATTCTGGGAGTTGAAGTCCACGAGTCATAAAAGAGCCAAGGTTGCCTACCCCTGCTCTAAACTAATAAAGTCTACATTAATTAACATTAATTATGCTTTCATATGTTCCTCTAGGTCAGGGGTAGGCAACCTTGGCTCTTTTATGACTCGTGGACTTCAACTCCCAGAATTCCTGAGCCAGCATGGCTCAGCTTGGAAACCTCTCCCTTTCCCCTCAGCATGGCTGGCTCAGGAATTCTGGGAGTTGAAGTCCACGAGTCATAAAAGAGCCAAGGTTGCCTACCCCTGGTTTAGGGTCTCCTGCTTGAAAAGGCAGCTGGACTAGAAGACCTCTAAGGTCCCTTCCAACCCTATTATTCTATGTTTTATGTTCTAAAATATAAAATAAAATCTATTCCTGGAACTTTCAGATTTGTACATTCCTAACTGAAGATGGTGAGCCTGGTATTACCTCAACCCCTAACATGAATTTATTCAGGAATGAGGGGGAATGTATTTCTTTTCCAAACAGCCACTTTTTCTTTTACATTAAACTTTATGTGTATTATTAATATGAAAACCGAATTGGTTTCTCTACGCTTTCCTCCGTCACTCATGCATTCAGGAGCCTCTCCCAAGCTCTTCTCTCCAACCTAAGTTTCAACTTGCCTGGAGCTTCTACATTTTCAATTAACTGAAGAATGTCTCCTCAGAGGCTGCATGCTCAGTCTTTGAAAATAAGGCTCCAATAATATTTAATTGATTAAGGGAACCAACTGATTCATTCGGCCGCTGTATTTTTTTCTGAAATATGTCAGGGTGGAAAAAGTTGAGAACAAAATGCCCACGTCTTTCAACATATAAACTCCTGAACATTATCTGGCTTCTTTATTTCTGAAGGAGGTGGGTTGCCATAATAATAATAATAATAAAGTTGGAAGGGACCTTGGAGGGTCATCTAGTCCAGCCCCCTGCTCAGGCAGGAAACCCTATACCATTTCAGACAAACGGCTGTCCAGTCTCTTCTTAAAAACTTCCAGTGTTGGAGCATTCACCGCTTCTGGAGGCAGGTGGTTCCACTGGTTAATTGTTCTAACCGTCAGGAAGTTTCTCCTTAGTTCTAGGTTGCTTCTCTCCCTGATTTAGTTTCCATCCGTTGCTTCTTGTCCTGCCTTCAGGCACCTTGGAAAATAGCTTGACTCCCTCTTCTTTCGGGCAGCCCCTGAGATATTGGAACACTGCTATCATGTCCCCCCTGGTCCTTCTCTTCCCCCCCCCCCATAGCCCTGAGACTCAGCTTTTTTGCACCTGTGTAATGAGAAAATCTTATATATTTATTAAATTTATATGTCACCTGTTGCACTACCCAAAGCGACTTAGGGTGGCTTACAATAAAATCTAAATCTAAAGCGAAATCTAAAGAGAAAGATAGGGTAACGGGAAGTGTTAGTAGAGTTTTATAAGGCCATACTTGGAATCCTGCATCCAGTTTTGGTCACTACGCTATAAAAAAGATGTTGAGACTCTAAGATGATTAGGGGACTGGAGGCTAAAATATATAAGGGATGGTTGCCAGAATTGGGTTTGTCTAATTCAGGGCTAGGCAACCTTGGCTCTTTTATGACTCGTGGACTTCAACTCCCAGAATTCCTGAGCCAGCATGGCTCAGCTTGGAAACCTCTCCCTTTCCCCTCAGCATGGCTGGCTCAGGAATTCTGGGAGTTGAAGTCCACGAGTCATAAAAGAGCCAAGTTTGCCTATCCCTGGTCTAGCCTCTTCTGAAAAATCTCCAGTGATGGGGCGCCCACGATTTCTGGAGGCATCTTGAGGCAGAGTTCCCCAACGTTTCCAGCTTTGCGGACTGACCCTGGGGTGGGGGTGGAGGGATGGAGAGAGCATGATTCTGTGCCAGCAGAATCTGATGATTCTGCTCCATCACTGGGGTTTTTTAAGAAGAGATTTGTCCAGAATGGCATTGGATCTCCTGCTTGAGCAGCGGGTTGGACTAGAACAGGGCTTTTCAACCTTTTCACCCATTGTACCCCTTTTAGGATATGGCAACATCCGAGTACCACCAGTCGCCTAGCAAAGTGTCAAAAACTTGATGACCCCAAAAAAAAAAAAGGAAAAAAGTGATATACAGGTAGTCCTCAACTTACAACAGTTTGCTTAGTGACTGTTTGAAGTTACAATGGCACTGAAAAAAGTGCCCCCCCAAGCCACAGCCGAGCAAGACCCCTGCCTGCCCGCCTGGCGGCGCTCTTCCTCCTGTCCGAGGTTGGGGGTGGGGGTGTTTGGTTTTTATTCCCCCCGTCTGCTGGGTGGTTGCAGCAGGTTTTGGTCACTTCACATGACCCTGGGACACTGTGACCGTCATAAATATGAATCAGTTGCCAAGCATCTGAATGTAAATCACAAGACCCTGGAGAGGCTGCAACATTCCAGCTAATCGGTGCTTCTTCTGGGCTCAGCAGAAGCGCCAGGATCAGCGCCGAGCTGCAGCTGGAGCCTGGTGCTGATCCTGGTGCTTCCACTGAGCCCTGATAGCCCAGAAGAAGCACCGATCAGCTGGAAAGCGGCATTGATCCTGGTGCTTCCGCTGAGCCCTGACAGCCCTGCAGCTCCAGCCATCTCTTATTCAGGCTTGTGCGGTGCTGCCACCGGTTCAGCTTATTCCCCTCCCCTGCTACTTTTCTAGGATGGTCGCGTACTACCTGCCAGGTGCCAATGTACCACAGGTGGTACCCATACCACTGGTTGAAAAGCCCTGCCCTAGACCAGGGGTAGGCAACCTCGGCTCTTTTATGACTCATGGACTTCAACTCCAAGGTTGCCTACCCCTGGCCTAGATAAATCCCTACAGTTTTCTTGGCAAGATTTCAGCCAGTTCAGAGTTTGCCCTGGCTTTTTTTCTCCCAGAGCTGAGAGACTGGGACTGACGCAAGGTCACCTAGCTGGCTTTGTGCCTAAGGCAGAACTAGAACTCCCAAACCTCCCAGTTTGTAGCCTGCTGCCTTAACAACTACAGCAAATATGAGAACCAAACTGGCTCTCCTATAAAGCCTCCCTATTTACTTAAGGGAGAAACACCGCACACAAATCTTTAATGAGAAGAGATACATCAACTTGCTCTGCCTGGATTGTAAGCCAAGGTTTGGTTAATGGTGGCTGTTGAATAAGCTACAAGTGGTTACATTTTCTTTAAATGAACAGAACGATGTATTTCTTTAACTATGTAGCTTTAGCTTTCACTAAATTTGAAAGGAGGGAAAATATGATATACAGGTACATGTTCTCTTAATGGATATGGTTCTGTCCAAGATAAAATTTCTCAATCTGTTGTAACTTCAGGTAGTTCTCAATTTATAATCTTTCGTTTAGTGACTGTTCAAAGTTACAGGGGCATTGAAAAAAAATGACATGGCTATTTATGACTTATGACTATAAACATACGAGGAACGGTTGCTGGAATTGGGTATGTCTAATGAAGAGAAGGACGAGGGGGGGGGACACGATAGCAGCATTCCAATAGCTCAGGGGCTGCCCCAGAGAAGAGGGAGTCAAGCTATTCTCCAAAGCGCCTGAAGGCAGGACAAGAAGAAACGGATGGAAGTTAATCAAGGAGAGAAGCAACCTAGAATTAAGGAGAAATTTCATGACAGGGAGAACAATTAATCAGTGGAACAACCTACCACTAGAAGTTGTGGGTGTTTCCAACACAGGAAGTTTTTAAAAAAGAGATTGCAAGATTTGGTTAATGTAGCCCAGGGGTAGGCAACCTTGGCTCTTTTATGACTCGTGGACTTCCACTCCCAGAATTCCTGAGCCAGCCATGCTGAGGGGAAAGGGAGAGGTTTTCAAGCTGAGCCATGCTGGCTCAGGAATTCTGGGAGTTGAAGTCCATGAGTCATAAAAGGGCCAAATTTGAAGACCCCTGGTCTAATATGTACCGGTATGTATATTAGACAGAACTTAGTAGTGGTGCAGTGGTTAGAATGCAGTATTGCAGGCTGACTCTGCTGACTGCCAGGCGTTCGATCCTGACTGGCTCAGACTTCCACCCTTCTGAAGTCGGTAAAATGAGGACCTGGATTGTTGGGGGAAAGAGGCTGACTCTGTAAACCGCTTAGAGAGGTCTGTAAAACACCGTGGAGCAGTATATAACTCTAAGTCAGTGGTTCTCAACCTGTGGGTCGGGACCCCATTTGGGGTCGAACGACCATTTCACGGGGGTCGCCAAACAGTCTGCCATTTTTTCCCCCTTTTCCTTAGCTGTGCTACTCCCTTTTATTCTATTGGCTTTTGAAAGCCAATAGAATAGACTCTCTTGAATAGAGTCTAATTCTATTGGCTTTCAAAAGCCAATAGGAATTGTCCAGGCTGTCTCTGCCCTGCTGAGCCCGCCAAAAATCTCATTCTGCAAACGGTGCTGCACCAGTTGAGTAGTCCTTGACTTACGACCGGTTGGGGGTCGTGGCATTAAAAAGGTTGAGAACCTCTAAGTGCTCTTGCTATTGTTATTAAGCCATAGAATGTGGCTGTAGTATTATTTATTCTTTTATTATCTCTTATTTCCCCTTTCTACCGGTTACGCACTTTTAGTATTATTATTTCCTCTGTCGTTTTGCAAATAGGCTGAGTGTTTCTGTGCCGTAGTCTAACCACACTTGGTCAAATAAAGTATTCTACTCTGGTATCTGAATTGCATAGAGAATTTGGCTTTGTTGGCCGGGATTCATGAAAATTGTAGATCCAAGTCTGGAAAGCCATAGATTATCTACCCTGCCTTATTGGCTCTGATTCTCATCAGGATAATGCAGCTTCCCAGTTGTATGACTTCAGCACCTAGAATTCATACCACAGAGTATGCCGATTAGGACTTGTGGGAATTGATGTCTCCACATTTGGACGATGACTTGATTAAGACATATCAGAATAATAATGCGTGCAGCCTCAGGAGCTCTCCGTAGTGCTGAAGAGACCTTGCCAATCTGCTTCCTGTTTGCTAGTAATATCTTTCCACTGATTTTCCTCCCCACCACTGAAATATTAAGCTTTAAGACTTCTGGCTGGGGAATTCTGGGAGTTGGAAGTCCACAGGTCTTCAAGATGCCAAGGTTGGACAGCCCTGGTTTATACGCTCTTTTCTACTCTGGAAGGCCTAACTCAGGGGTCTTCAAACTTGGCCCTTTTATGACTTGTGGACATCAACTCCCAGAATTCCTCAGCCAGGCACGCGTGCCTGGCTGAGGAATTCTGGGAGTTGACGTCCTCAAGTCATAAAAGGGCTAAGTTTGAAGGCCCCCGGCCTAACTATCCCTAACAGACATCAAGGCCACTTGCTCATCTATTTTGCTTAACCATTTTCTCCAGCGTGCCATCGTTTCGATGGTTGGAGTTTTCCTTCCACCACCACCACTACAATACCATCTTCGAAGTGAAGCTACTTCCTTTGGCCACACCTGGGTCTTATTTTAAATTCTACAGCTCGCTGGGCTGGGAAGAATTTCAAAAAGCAGATTGGGTGGAAAGAGCGAGACAGCATAATAGGTGCTTGCCTGAAAAGGAAATCAAAGGTCAGACTTGATGGCTTAGAATTTCCACACTTTTTACACCCCGAAGCTTTTATCTTGCTTTCCCAAATCCTTTAAACACAGTCGGTTCTTTTTGAACTCTCCTCACCTGAGCAGCGTGGAGATTCAAAGGAACTCTGAAAGGGTAAGTACTTCTTAAATTACCGAGAAATTTAATGCACTAGCGCCAGTGTAAAATAGAAAGGCAGCACTGCTCTCTCAAAAGCAAGCTGCATATTGTGACAGGACAAGAAAATATATCCTTGCGGGATGTCAAACACAATTCCGAAATTGTATTTCAAGGCAACATGCCATGTTTTTATGAAGCCTGCTTATCAAGGTCGGAAAGAGTTGGCAAGATTCTGAGTTTCACCAACTCCCCATGAGGCAAGACAGTAAACAAAGCGCGAAGTGGGAAACTAAGAAATTATTTAACCGCCTTTTTGGCACAATTATGTACATCTAACTTAGCCTGTCTTGCAATGCTTGAGCTGATTCTGAATTGCAGACAAAACTCTGCCAATGGATGTCTGAATGAAGAAATAAAAAGCAATGGCTAATTCTACCCACTCATTGCTTTTGAAAATATAAAATTTAGTTGGACATGGTTTCCCCTTCCCATCCTTGAGCAAAACAAAGTCTTAAGTAGCTGGAGAGGGTATACTTCCGAGAATAATTCCCAGGTTTCAGCTTGTTTATGTTTTATGAATGAATGGATACATATTATCAGGGTTATAAATGGAAACATTATGCCATTTGTTTAATTTTGTTTGCTTTTTATTTATTAAGTTCCTGTTAGAGGAAAGAAAGGATGACTTGCTTGATGTTCTAGGACAGGGGTCTTCAAATGTGGCCCTTTTATGAGTTGTGGACTTCAACTCCCAGAATATCTCAGCCAGGCACGCTGACTGAGGAATTCTGGGAGTTGAAGTCCACAAGTCATAAAAGGGCCAAGTTTGAAGATCCGTGTTCTAGGGTTAATACGTATCTTTTGATCAATCCTATACCTATAAGGAGAATAACAGAAATGTTATCAGTTTCTTTTTGCCTTGCCTGTAAACAATTACTGGCCAGCTTGAAAGAAGAAACTTAAATTTATATCGTTATCTTGTTGGGATTTTATCTGGAGGAACTGGTTAATCAGCTGCCTGCTGTAGATTGATTCTTTAGGTTATAGCAGATGGGTCATTTACTGTAAGTTGGGAAAATGCACAGCTTTTTCCTTTGCTCTCCGAAAAAAGGCTGAGATGATAATTTGACAATTCATTAAACTGCATCTATTTTAGGAGTAAGGTGAAAAAGATATTTCAAAGGTTATGCTACCCCAGACCAGGGCATTTTACGCCCCCCCCCCTCGGGGTCACAACCAGCCCTTTAATTGTCCCTGTCTAGGTTATTAGAAATCAAATATAAATAAGTGTAACACCATGCATGCAATAAAACTGCGTTGATTTATTTTGAAGGGCACTGCTTTTTTTTTTCTTCAGTCCACGTATGTGCGTGCATGCATGCCTAGGCACCTTCGCAGCCATACTGATTTAGAGCTCAACAACAGACTGAGTTACTCATGTGGCCTCTTGCAAAAATTAATTGTCCACCATGTTGTCTGTCGGCCATTTTTAAACTGTTTATAGAAAGACTGATGGTTGTTTGAAGGCGAAAATACCTCAGAAATTCTTACCAATAGACTATTTGTTCTGATTCCGGAGCTTTGGGTTATTTTGACCTCCTTTCTGAAATGGGTTTAATGTTTTAGGACAGGATTTCTCAGCCTTCATAACTTTAAGCTGTTGGACTTTGATCTGCAGGATTCCCTAGCCAGCATGGCTGGCTAGGGAATTCTGGGAGTTGAAGTCCATAAGACTTAAAGTTGCCAAGGTTGAGGAACACTGCTTTAGGAGTTCTTCGTAGTAGGCAAAGTTTCCCTCAAGTTCAAGATGGACTCTTGGTAATTTCATGGGCGCCTCCACCTCATTTTCTTAACTGCAAGATGGATGTAATTCCTCATTGCCACCTTCTGGGACAGGGGTCTTCAAACTTGGCCACTTTAAGACTTGTGGACTTCAACTCCCAGAATTCCTCAGCCAGCCCTCAGGGCTGGCTGAGGAATTCTGGGAGTTGAAGTCCACACGATTCTCTGTCATCCAGATCATGGTTGTTCCAAAGGTGCTTTTTGAAGAGGCAACTGGACTTCCTTTGTGTTTCCTTGGAGACATTTTGCTTCTATTCGCCACCATTCAGTCAGAACCGAAGAAGCTTCTTGGATAGAAGCGAAATGTCTTCAAGGAAAAACAAAGGAAATCCAGTTGCTTCTTCAAAACGCACCTTTGGGACACTTTTGGGGATGATTTCTTAACTTCCCAATCTAGCCTTCAGACTTGGATGTCCTGTGTTCTCCTGTTCAACTACTTAAGTTAAGTCTGCTTAACTTTCTGGAATCATGCAAAGTTCATTTGGGGCCTTTGCCTACTTTATACAGGTAGTTCTCAACCCTCTGAGCTGGTAGTTCCTTATTGGGGTATTGTTTACTTCTTGATTGTTGGCCTAGTGTTAATCAACTCAGACAAACAAGCTAATAGTAAACCACAGCCTAATCAAGGAACCCTCAAGAACACTCACATCAACACTAACAGGGCAAGTCACTACTATATACACAGAGAGCAAACCCCACTTCCTTCCAGCACTGATGATGTTATCTAGTTGGGTATGAGACATCTACAAGAAAACAACCCAGCTCAGAGAGCACTAAGGACCCCACAATCCTCCTCCTCCTCCTCTGCCTCCTCCTACCATTCTGATTTCTTCATTCTGAAAATCGAACTCCTTTCCAGCACTGATGATGTTATCTAGCTGGGTAATGAAACATCTGCAAGAAAACAACTCAGTTCAGAGAGCACCAAGGACCCCACAGTTGTCTTCTTCTTCTCCTTCTCCTTCTCCTTCTCCTTCTCCTTCTTCCTCTTCCTCCTCCTCCTCCTCCCATACTAATTTCTTCACTCTGAAAATCTCACTCCCTTCCAGCACTGATGATGTTATCTAGTTGGGTACGAGACATCTACAAGAAAACAACCCAGCTCAGAGAGCACCAAGGACCCCACAATCCTCCTCCTGCTCCTCCTCCCATTCTGATTTCTTCACTCTGAAAATCTAACTCCTTTGCAGCACTGATGATGTTATCTAGCTGGGTAATGAAACATCTGCAAGAAAACAACCCAGCTCAGAGAGCACCAAGGACCCCACAGTTGTCTTCTCCTCCTCCTCCTCCTCCTCCTCCTCCCATACTAATTTCTTCACTCTGAAAATCTCACTCCCTTCTAGCAGTGATAATGTTACCTAGTTGGATTAGGAAACATCCGCAAGAAAACAACCAAGCTCAGAGAGCACCAAAGACCCCACAATAATAGGCTGAACCCCTTTTCCAAATTACCGCAGTGCATTCCTAGGGAGAGAGTTTTAAACAAGTGTGTTCCCATGGAAACACACAACCTCCATCTTCCTTAGCCACCGATGGGTCAGACCACAAGGCGCGAATAAAGCTAACAGCGGATCTTCTCTCGCTATTAGCTCTACCATCTCCAGTGCCCAAATCTAATTATTTCTCAAGAAATTCCGTATTTTCATCTTTCCTCTAGGAGCAAAAGCCCCCTCTCTTCCCTCCCCCCCCCCGCTAATTTATTTGCAACCAGTCAGTCAGGACAGATTGGAAAATGGTATCTCTACCAGAGTCATCGAGGGGCTTAAAGAGATTAACTATACCGCAATCCAGCTTTCCGGTATCTTGGGTATTTAGCACAGGTTCCCGGCTCTCTGGGTTAAACTCATGAAAGCATGAAATTTGCAATTAAAGGAAAGGGCAGCTTTAGTGGGGCAGACATCTCAGTAGCTACACAGTCTTAAGGCAGGTCAAGACGAAGAAGACAAGCGCTTCTTCCCTTAGAGCAGGGATGTCAAACTCACAACGTCACGTGACATGTGGTGACATATGGTGACTTTTCATCCAGCAATGGGGTGGGCACAGTTTCGCCACGATGCATCTAGCCCGCGGGCCAGCAGTTAAGCGGACTCCTGCGAGTCCCCTGGACTGCAAGGCGATCAAACCGGTCAGTCCTAGAGGAGATCAACCCCGACTGCTCTTTAGAAGGCCAGATCCTGAAGTTGAAACTCAAGTACTTTGGCCACCTAATGAGAAGGAAGGACTTGCTGGAGAAGAACCTAATGCTGGGAAAGATGGAGGGTAATAGAAGAAGGGGACGACAGAGAAGGAGGTGGCTGGATGGAGTCACTGAAGCAGTAGGAGTGAGCTTCAATGGACTCCAGAAGATGGTAGAGGACAGGAAGGCCTGGAGGAACATGGTCCATGGGGTCGTGATGGGTCGGACAGGACTTTGCAACTAACAACAACAATCTTAGAGGCCAATGGATGATAGGATGGAACAACACAGGTGGCCCTCAACTTACAACAATTCATGTAGTGACCGTTCAGAGTTACGACAGCACTGAAAAAAGTGTCTTAGGACCCTTTTTCACACTTAGCGACCTTTGGAGCATCGCCGTGGTCAGCTGATCAAAATTCACACGCTTGGCAACGGACTCATATTTATGACGGTTGAGCTATCCCAGGGTCACATGATCCCCTTCTGCAACCTTCTGACAAGCAAAGCCAATAGGGAAGCCAGATTCACTTAACCATGTTACTAACTTAACTGCTGCAGTGATTCACTTAACAACGGTAGCCAGAAAGATTTTAAAATGAAGGGGTTTTTCCCTTTTTTCCCGCCTTTTTTCCTCTGTGTGTTCTATATACTGTTTGATTTACCTCAGGATAGTCCTATGTGCCTGACTATCTTGTGTTTTTCCTTTCTGGATGATGATAAAAATGTAAATTTAAATGGATCTGGCTGAGGAATTCTGGGAGTTGAAGTCCACAAGTTTGAAGACCCCCTGCTCTAAAGTTTGGATTGGCATCATGAAATATTGAGGCATATGCCCTGTGCGTTCTCATTAACATTAGTCTGACCACTGATTTGCTTTGCTACAAAATATAGCAGGTGGCAGCCTCTAACCTGTTGTGCCTGGTCTTTTAAAAAATAAATAATAAAGGTCTTGATTTGGTATTTAGAGTTGGATGGGAGAGATAGGTAATCCCAGGAATGTGGCTCAGAGAAGGAGAACAGAATAGAATAACAGATGGAAGGGACCTTTCTAGTCCAGGATTAAAGATGGAACATGGAAGATGTTTCATCCCACAGCCACCTGAAGGGGCCATAGTTCCCCCATGCTGGCTGAGGAATTCTGGGAGTTGAAGTCCACAAGTCATAAAAGGGCCAAGTTTGAAGACCCCTGCTTTAGAGAAAAGGTTACAAATCATTTACTTGGGAGAAACAGTGCAAAAAACGTTTCAAAATCTTTGGAGATAACCAGTTTCACACCCCTGATGTATATGATACCTACACACCTATCGGGGGTACTGTCAATGTCTTGTGCTAGTGTCAAGAGGTGTGGGGAACTGGAGGGGGGAGAATAGGCTGAAGCTCAGCCCAACAAGATCAGCCCGCTGTGGGATGAAACATCTTCCATGTTCTATCTTTAATCCTGAATGGAATTGTGTTACAGTAATGATTTAGAAGCTAACCAGATGATGTAATGTAAGATGTAATGATAGGAATGACTCAGCAGGGTCTGTGTGTCTTTAAGAGCTTTGTATAAAAGGGAAGCATACGTCATACAACCCACCTTGCCTACCCTACAAGGTTCCATCCAAAAAAGGTGCCAGAACTCTGTTCTGGGTGTTTTATGAGAAAAAAAGCCCTGGAGATAACAATGTTTGTGTTATGTGTGTTTGTCTAAATTATACACCACAGTGGAATTAGGACTGTGGAGGGAGGGTGTCTATCTGACCATCAGAACTTGAGAATGGGGCCTAAGTACCTTTTGCAGGGGTCTGTTGTAACTGAAGCATTGCTAGGCAACAGGTAGATACCTGTAAATGGTTTTGAACATTAGCAGTGCTATCCCAATCCAGTGTAAATCCCTTCCCTCAGTTACTCTGATGATTATAGTCACTGGGAGGGGCTATTCTAGTATTAAACAAAATGTTATGCACCCTTTGAGAGCTTAAACAGATCAGGTAAAGCAATAGCAGAACAATTCTTGTAAGGTGCTAAACTCAGTTAAATTTAAACTGGGATTACAGTCTGGAGCCTTAATCCCTAGATCAAACTGGCAATCCTTGGCTGTGTAAACAAAGGCACAGACTCAAAATCACGTGGAGTCTTAGTACCACTTTATAAAACCTTAGTAAGGCCACACCTGGAATGCTGCATCCAGTTTTGGTCACCACATTACAAAAAAAAAAAAAAAAAGATGTTGAGACTTTGGAAAAAGTGCAGAGAAGAGCAACTAAGATGATTAAGGGTCTGGAGACTAAAACATATGAACAGTTGCCAGATTTGGGTATGGCTAGTCTAGTCAGGAGGACATGATAGCAGTATTCCAGTATTTGAGGGGCTGCCACAGAGAAGGGGGGGGGGGTCAACTTGTTTTCCAAAGCACCAGAAGGCAAGACAAGAAACAACAAATGGAAACCAATCAAGGAGAGAAGCAACCTGGAATTAAGGAGAAACTTCCTAACAGTGAGGACAATTCACCAGTGGAACAGCTGGCCTCCAGATGTTGTGGGTGCTTCATCACCAGAGCTTTTTAAGAAGAGACTGGACAGCCACCTGTCTGAAATGATATAGAGTCTCCCGCTTGAGCAGAGGGCTGGACTAGAAGACCTCCAAGGTCCCTTCCAGCTCTGTTCTGATGGTTTGACTGCTTGGGAGTGAAAATCATCAAGTTTGGTTATTTAGCCATCAACTCAAATTTCAGGAAGGTTTTGCCCATGTTCTGAAACGATCAAAGGAAAGGGGCAATTCATTAGGGTGGAGGAAAACCTGGATCGGCTTTTGCCTTAAGGCTGGGGGATGGGTAGAAAATAAATGACATAAAAGCCTTTTGAAAGCCAACGCTGATTTGCCGAAAAACCAACCCAAGATGAGTATATAAAGAAGCAACGCTGCCAAGGTTGCTATTCAATTTGAACAGAGAGCGCATCTTTCTCCATTTCTGACTGGCTCAAAAAATGGGACATTAAAGCTGTTTACAGCAGAGGGCAAACTGGAGCAACGGTTGGAAGAAATAAAATTGCTTTCAGACTTAATTAGGCCAACCTTTTTTAGAGGGGGGAAGTATTTTGTTCTGGAAAAGGCTGCAGGATTATAATTTATAATGTAAAAAAACAGAGGGGTAGGGAGAGAGGGTTTATGTCACTGAAGATATTATTCAGATAACTCCCAAGGTAATATATATATATATATATTTGTTTTCTGAGGTTTTTGCGGGTGTTTGTATGTAGGTCTTTGGTTGTTTGGGTTTTCTCCCGCGTAAAATTGGAAGTATCTTGGCAACGTTTCGACGAAGTCCCATTATATATATATATATATATATATATATATATATATATATATATATATATATAATATATATATATATATTACTAAATGTTTCCAATAGTCATAAAACCTAATTAGCTGCGCTGAAATGCCCATGCATGAGCTCAGGAATGGGATTCAGGTGGGCCATCTTGGCATCTGAATCTCCTTGAGGACACCTGGGTCAAAATAATCTCTTAGAAACAAGCCTGCCCCCCCCCCAAAAAAAACCAAAACTCCTTACCAATTAAGGAAGCGAACTGGCATCCTTAGCTTACGACCGTTCATTTAAATCAGGCACGCTGGCTGAGGAATTCTGGGAGTTGAAGTCCACAAGTCATAAAAGGGCCAAGTTTGAAGACCCCTGATTTAAAGACTCTTCAGAGTTAAAACAGCATTGAAAAAAGTGACTTACAACTGGTCCTCACACATATGACCATTGCAGCGTCCCCAAGGTCACATGATCAAAACTCAGGTACTTGGCAACCAACATGGCTGCCACAAAGAAGAGGGAGTCAAGCTATTCTCCAAAGCGCCTGAAGGCAGGACAAGAAGCAACAGATGGAAACTCATCAAGGAGAGAAGCAACCTAGAACTAAGGAGAAACTTCCTGACAGTTAGAACAATTAACCAGTGGAACAACCTGCTTCCAGAAGCTCTGAATGCTCCAACACTGGAGGTTTTCAAAGAAGAGACTGGACAGCCATTTGTCTGAAATACTATAGGGTTTCCTGCCTGAGCAGGGGGTTGGACTAGATGACCTCTAAGGTCACTTCCAACATTATTATTTTATTATTATTATTATTATTATTATCAATCATCGCACAGTCAGCCAGATGTTCAGACTGGATTTGGTATTTTGTCTACCTATCGAGTCCTTACCCAGGACCTGGGATAGGCAGATGTGGATGTTTGATGGTATTACAGATATCGTCGCAGGATGGAAGCAGTTCCTAATAAGGCCGCCTTTTGCAATTGACTAATAGCGAATTTGTCAATGCCAATGGTGTTCAAGTGGTGCTCCAGTGTTTTGGGATTGCACCTAAGGAGCCTATTACTATTGGTACTACCCTTGCTTGCTTTTGCCACAGTCTTTCTATTCTATTTGTAGGTCTTTGTATTTTGTTATCTTCTCCAGTTCTTTCTCGTCTATTCTGCTGTCTCCAGGCACTGCCACGTCCACTATCCAGACTTTTTTGTCTTTCTTATCGACAATTGTTAAGTCTGGGGTGTTATGTTGCAGGTGCTTGTCTGTTTGAATTCTGAAGTCCCAGAGCAGTTTAATTTTATCATTTCTATGACTTTCTCTATTTTATGATCCCACCAGTTTTTGCTTACAGGCAAATGATATTTTTTGCAGATCCTCCAATGCACCATTGTTGCTACTTTGTCATGCCGCTGCTTGTAATCAGTCTGTGCAATCTTCTTGCAACAGCTTACCAAGTGGTCCACTGTTTCTTCAGCTTCTTTGCATAGGCGGCACTTACTGTCTGTTGCTGTCTTCTCAATTTTGACTTTGTATGCATTTGTCCTTAATGCTTGGTCTTGTGCAGCCAGAATTAATCCCTCGGTCTCTTTCTTCAATTTTCCTGCTCTTAGCCATTGCCAGGTTTTATTATTATCTGCTTTCCCAGCTATTTTTTTAATGTATTATTATTATTATTATTATTATTATTATTATTATTATTAGCAGCAGCAGCAGCAGCAGCAGCAGTAGTAGTAATAATAATAGTATTTAGGAGGGTTGCAGTGCCCAGGATCATACGATCACGATTTGCAACTTCTCAGCTGATTCCTGACAAGCCCAATCAATGGGAGAAGATGAATTCTGCCTAATGATTGCCTGATTCACTTAATAACTGCAATGATTTGCTTAACAACCATAGCAAAAAGGGTCATATAATTGGGCACAACTCATTTAACAACGGCCTTGGTTAGCCATGGAAATTTCAGCCCCAATTGTAGTCGTTAAGTTGAGGACTACGTGTGTAGGAATATACAGTAATGCAGAGATTACCATTAATCTCTCAATATCTATTCATATATATATTTTTTTAAAGAATAATTTGCCTTAGGCCCACAACTGGAATTGTTTACAAACCTCTCCAGGGGCATGGAAGTAATGCCTCAGATTATCCTTTTTCTCTTTTTCCCGTTGTTCAGAGAATAATTATGCCGAGGTTGCCAAGAAGAAATCAAAGCTTGGCTTTACGACGTCTTAGGCTGAGTTCCACCTCCCGCTGAAGCATTACGGAAAGACGAGAGATGTATAGAATTGTAAAATTGGAAGGGGCCATTTAAACGACTTAATCCCATTTTGGAGTCGGATGTTCTCCCGGCCAGTTACCTGCGGGTCAATCGGTTACCTGGAAAATCTGCAAATTTTCTTCTGCACGTTGCAACTTCAATCGGAAGCTGTTGGAGGATTTGTGTTCTTTCTCCCCTACTTCCAAACTCAGCGTTGTTGTAGACACCGTGACTGTCCACCAGAATAAAGGAGGGATCACTTGGTGTCCTACTTTTAGAATGACAGAGTTGGAAAGGACTTTGAAGGTCTTCTAGTCCAACCCCCTGCTCAAGCAGGAGACCCCTATACCATTTCAGTCAAATGGTTGTCCAGTCTCTTCTTAAAAACTTCCAGGGTTGTTCTGGAGGCAGGTTGTTCCACTGATTAATTGTTCTCCCTGTCAGGAAATTTCTCCTTAGTTCTAGGTTGCTTCTCTCCTTGGTGAGTTTCCACCCGTTGCTTCTTGTCCAGAACACATCCTCACCAGTAACAAACATACAGATAAACAGGGATTAACACCAGGCATTCAATCTAGGAGAAATCAATACCCTAATCAAGGATCTAGCCCCACCAACACTGCCAGGGCAAGATGCTCTGTTTAAACCGAGAGAGAACCCCTCTCCCTTCTAGCAATGATGAAGTTCCTTAGTTGGGTAATGAAATGTCTGCAAGAAAACAACCAAGCTCAGAGAACACCAAGGACTCCACAGTTCTCCTCCTCCTCCTCCTCCTCCTCCCTGAAAATGCCACTCCTTCTAGCAATGATGTTGTTCCCTAGTTGGGTAATGAAACATCTGCAAGAAAACAACCAATTCAGATAGCACCAGGGACTCCACAGTCATCCTCCTCCTCCTCTTCCTCCTCCTCCCTGCAAATGCCACTCCCTTCTAGCAATAATGATGTTACTCAGTTGGGTAATGAAATGTCTGCAAGAAAACAACCAATGCAGATAGCACCAAGGACTCCACAGTCTTCCTCCTCTTTCCCCTCCTCCTCCTCCCTGCAAATGCCAGTCCCTTCTAGCAACGATGATGTTACTTAGTTGGTTAATGAAAAGTCTGCAAGAAAACAACCAAGCTCAGAGAGCAACAGTGCAACCCTGTGATAGAGATTCTCTTCTATTGGACACCCTACTTTTAAATGAAACTGGCAACGTCTGGCACTTACTTAATTGCAGCTATCAAAAAGAAAAATGAAAAGGATGCTCGCAGGGAGGAAAAAAAAGCTTTGCCATTAATCAGCAAAAGAGATCTAAGGCAATTTAAAAACGTAGAGGCCAGCTTTTGTTCTGTCTAGAACAAACCTATTGCAATTATTTCCCCTTCATTTGTCAGGGAAGAACTGCTATATTTTCCCCACCGTGGTCAGATCTCACCTGGTGATAGGCAGCATTGCCTAAATTGGTTTGAGCAAAGCTATGCTGCTTATCAAAAATGGATATGTGGCCCTTTGCCCCAGTTTTCTCCTGCGACTTTCCAGGAGGCAAATTGCATTAAGATTTGTTTAGTCCAGGGCTTTTCAACCTTTTCACCCATTGTGCCACTTTTAGGATATGGCAATATCTGAGTACCACCAGTCACCTAGCAAGGTGTCAAAAACTTGATGACCAAAAAAAAAAAAAAAAAAAAGGAAAAAAGTGATGAAGTACAGGTAGTCCTCGACTTACAACAGTTCGCTTAATGACTGTTCGAAGTTACAGTGGCACTGAAAAAAGTGTCCCCCAAGCCGAGCAAGACACCTGCCTGCCCGCCCAGCGGCGCTCTTCCTCCTGTCCGAGGTTTTCATTGTTGTGAGCATTTCTGTTGAGGATTGGCAGCTGGAGTTGGGTGGGTGTTTAGTTTTTATTCGACCTATATGTGGGTGGTTGCAACAGGTTTTGGTCACTTCATATGACCCTGGGACACTGTAACCGTCATAAATATGAATCCGTTGCCAAGCATCTGAATGTAAATCACAAGAGCCTGGAGATGCTGCAACATTCCAGCTGATCGGCCCTTCTTCTGGGCTCAGCAGAAGCGCCAGGATCAGCACCGAGTTCCAGCTGGAGCCTGGCGCTGATCCTGGCACTTCCGCTGAGCCCTGATAGCCCTGCAGCTCCAGCCGTCTCTCGCTCAGGCTTGTGCAATGCTGCCACCGGTTCAGCTCATTCCCCTCCCCTGCTATCACTTTTCTAGGATTCGCGTACCACCTGCCAGGTGCCAATGTACCACAGGTGGTACCCCTACCACTGGTTGAAAAGCCTTGGTTTAGTTCATTCTTGCCTCTGGCTTCCATTCTCTTCTTCTGTGTTACGCTTATCTAGGCTTCCTTCAATCTGGTTTCAGGCCCGGACCTAGTACTGAGACAGCGGTGGTCATGCTTGCTGGTGACCTCTGATGGAGTCAGGAGGGGGACCGTGAACCTTCCTAGTTGATCTTTTGATCCTTTGATCTCTTGGTAGCTTCCTTCGATCCTTTGATCGCTTAGTGGCTTGCAATGCCATTTGACCACGGTATCCTTTGGAGTGGAGTGGAGATTAGGAATGGGGACACGTTTTGTGGTTGTCGTCTTCCTTTCTCTGTCATGGTTGCTGTAGGTGTTCACAAGGAGAAGAGAGCAAGTCTGTGGCCCCCGATGTGCAGGGTGTCTCAGCGTTTGACACACTCTTGTTCCTACTGGTAAATATCTGATTGGAGCTGGGAGGTCAACTTCCAGTTTTGGGCCAAGTCTTATCAAAATGTAGATTGGGATATCCAACCTTGGCAACTTTTAAGATCTATGGACTTCAATTCCCAGAATTCCCCAGTTAGCCATGCTGGCTGGGGAATTCTGGGGGTTGAAGTCCACGGATCTTAAAGTTGCCAAGGTTGGAGACCCTTGGTGTATATCACAGGTGTCAAACTCGCCACGTCACGTGGCATGTTGTGACATATTGCGACTCTTTTTACATTGCCGGCAATGGGGTGGGCGCGGCTTCAGTATGATGAAACCAGCCCATGGGCCGGCAGTTTCACACCCCTGATGTATATGATACCTACACACCTATCGGGAGTACTGTCTACTGTGCTATGTCAAGAGGTGTGGGGAACTGGAGGGGGGAGAATAGGCTGAAGCTCACCCCAACAAGATCAGGCCACTGTGGGATGAAACATCTTCCATGTTCTACCTTTAATCCTGAATGGAATTGTGTCAAGGTAATGATTTAGAAGCTAACCAGATGATGTAATGTAAGATGTAATGATGGGAATGACTCAGCAGGGTCTGTGTCTCTTTAAGAGCTTTGTATAAAAGGGAAGGCTCCGCAGGTGTATTCTCTCTTCCGTTTTCCTGCTGTAACTGCTGTGTGTTGGATCCTGCTGTATTAACATATGTATGTATATTGTTCCTGGTATATGATATTGCAGATAATGTAAGATAAACCACCATTTAACATAATATAGACCACTGTTTACTGTGTTTACTCCTGGGTTATCTCAGTACAATAAGACTGTGCGTGCTCTGACAAATTGCACTTCTCTCTTTGGGTCTACTGCCCAATTTGGGGCTATTGGGACTCACAGTTCTTGCTCAAGGAATAGGTGGCAGCTACTGCTAAGGTCTTCACACACAAATCCATGTTGTGCACCAACGGAACCCTCACTTTGAACAGGGTGGCCTTCAGCCAACCACTCATCCTTTGATCTGGAACACCACAACGCACTCTACACAAGGTTACTTTTGAAATCCACTTGGAAGATGCAGCCATCCAGAATGTGGTGGCACAAGCAATTTGTGCCTTTGCTTCGTGAGCTGCACTGATCGCTGATATATTTCTAAGTGCAATTAATGGTGCTGATTATCACCTGTAAAGCCCTTGCTGGCGCAAGGCCCAGTTATCTAAGGAAATGTTCAGTGTTCTGTAATTCCTGCACATCCAGTCCTTGTTCCTGACATTAATGAAATGGATTTGAACTACACTGCGCCTCGGCCCTCAAGGGCCTCAGCAGGAAAACAGCAATGTGTTGATGCTTCCAGATGGTTTGGCTGACCACTGGTTTCCCTTTGGTTGAGGGGGGCACCTCTCAACTGGGTCCATCTGGACAACTAGCGCAGGCCATGAGCCATTAGCCAAGGGTGGGAAGACACAACGTTTTTCTGCCCTGAGCCTGCTGGGCCCAGTTTCACATCTTTTCCCCCTCCTCAAAGGCAGTGTTTTCCAGCAGTTTGTCTGTCTGACTTCATTTTGTTCCTGTTCCAATTATTCCAACGGTTGTTGCAGGGATTGTCTATCTTCTTCCATCATTGGTGTCTACCTTCCATGGCTATTCGGACCTGTGCTGCATGGCTAGCTCTTTCTTTCTTTCTTTCTTTCTTTCTTTCTTTCTTTCTTTCTTTCTTTCTTTCTTTCTTTCTTTCTTTCTTTTTCTTTCCTTCCTTCCTTCCTTCCTTCCTTCCTTCCTTCCTTCCTTCCTTCCTGTTCCCCTTCTTTCTTCATGTTTCCTGTTTTCTTCATCTCTCTATTCTTACTCCTCCCTCACCCCACAGCCATCACCCCTACCCCAACAATACCCAGCTGCTTCTAGCTCAAGTAATAAGAAGACTGTTAACACTATGGCTGTTTTTTTAAATGATGGTTTAGTATTTTAAAAGTGAATGAATTTCCTTCCTTCCTTCCAATCCAACCAGGTCAACCTTTCTTCCTCATCAAGATCTTCCTTCCTTCCTGATCAGCCTTCCTTCCTCATTAAGATTGACTTTCCTTCCTTCCTTCCTTCCTTCCTTCCTTCCTTCCTTCCTTCCTTCCTTCCTTCCTTCCTTCCTTCCTTCCTTCCTTCTCCCTTCAATCTCCTTCCTTCTCAATCTCCTTCCTTTCCCCTTCAATCTCTCCTTCCTTCTCAATCTCCTTCCTTTCCCCTTCAATCTCTCCTTCCTTCCTTCCTTCCTTCCTTCCTTCCTTCCTTCCTTCCTTCCTTCCTTCCTTCCCCCTTCAATCTCCTTCCTTCTCCATCTCCTTTCTTTCCCATTCAATCTTCCTTCCTTCCATCCATCCAACCATCCATCCACCCATCTCCTTCCCTTCCCCATCAATCTCTCCTTCCTCCCTACCTTCCTTCCTTCCTTCCTTTCCTCCCACCCTCCCCTCCCCATCCCAAAATCTTTCTTTTTTCGTTCCTTCCTTCCTGCCTGTCTGCCTACCTTCTACCAGTTTCCCCTTCTGGAAGGACTATAAAATTGTGGTGTGTTACACAAACACATACTGCCAGTGCTCCAATGTCATGGACAGAAGGAGTCAGTGCATACCCCCCAAAAAAGGAAGGAAGGAAGAAAAACCGTGGCCATGGAA